>NC_082675.1:48455000-49655000 GCF_025265405.1 Mesoplodon densirostris
GCGCAGGCTCAGCAGCCATGGTTCACGGGCCCAGCCGCTCCGCGGCATGTGGGATCTTCCTGGACCGGGGCACGAACCCCCGTCCCCTGCATCGGCAGATGGACTCTCAACCACTGCGCCACCAGGGAAGCCCTGTGTTTTCATTATTGATTAGGGAAGTAAAATCTTTTTCATGGTGAAGATCAAATCCACTGTCAACCCAAGCCCTGTATGAATTATGAAGAAAAAGAAGACACACTTTTGAATGAATGAAATTTGAAATAATAAGATTTATATTTCTGTGAATGTTTGCATAAAGTTTGTACTTGGTCACACTTTCAAAGCTACCTTTCATGAATTTTTATCCACTTTTCTTCTTTTTCACCTTGCAAACTTCATAATGCAGATATTGTATCTACTAATATTATTTGCTGATTGATACAAGAGAGAAAGGTATTTTATATTTTGTCCCTAAATTAGGATCCTATTCCTATATTAGTAATAGTCCCTACTGTAAGCTATTTTTAAAAATCCACTAAAATGTATATAGGACTGTAAAAAAAAAGTCCAGGTTGTCCCCATTCAAACATCGATCAGAGAAAGTGAAATCAGAATCAACTTTCCATTCTAAACCTTTTGGATTTGATTTATGTAGGAAATGGTCTTCCAGAGTGTTCTTAGTAAGATAGTTGGGTGCTATGGGTAGAAGCAGAAGGAGGCGGGGCTTCTCAAGTGGTAGATACTCAAGAATATGGGCTTGAGAGTCAGGGAATGAGATTTGAAAGGACAGCAAGGCACATACTTTCCAGACCTAGAACTTCTGCAGTTTAATGATTTTTTTTTCTACCTTGAAAGACACTTACAAAGTTGCTTCAGACCTCACAGTCCCAAGGGCAAGACAGAACTTAACTCTGCAGGTCTGTAATGTGACGTGCAATTAATGCTCCATGAGCCGTTTGCCAGAAAAGAGTTCAATGGTCATCAGTTAAAACACTGTGATGATAATTTCAATTACTCGCTAATTTCTAGATTTGAGGATCTACTTTATTTTTTAAGTATGATTACATTCTTTTCTGAAGCCTCATATGAGCTGAGAGTGAAAATCTTTGGCACTGGATTATTCAACAGGATCATTATGCTATAGGAAAACAATAAAAGTAAGGAACAATTGAACAGAAAAATATGATTTTTCAGGAGGGCTGTTTGGCAAGAGAAGCCCATTTTTAAAAGGAATGTACTGGCAAATTAGCCAATAGCTGTCCAAATAATTTATTAGAGACTTTATTACATTTCATCAAGAAGGAATCACTGACATCATCTTTTAACTGAAGCAGTCAAGTTAAAAAAAAGATGCTTTCAAAGAAACCCAACACGAAGAACTCTAAAAGGCATGCTATTTCATCTCTTTGATTCTTTTTTTTTTTTTTTTTTTTTTTTTGCGGTATGCGGGCCTCTCACTGCTGTGGCCTCCCCCGTCGCGGAGCACAGGCTCCGGACGCGCAGGCTCCGGACGCGCAGGCTCAGCGGCCATGGCTCACGGGCCCAGCCGCTCCGCGGCATATGGGATCCTCCCAGACCGGGGCACGAACCCGTATCCCCTGCATCGGCAGGCGGACTCTCAACCACTTGCGCCACCAGGGAGGCCCCATCTCTTTGATTCTTTAGATCAGAATGGCGCCAGCCTGCTTGAACAGCAGTAGGGTGGGTGGGACAGATGTCTCCAGAGGTCTGATAAATTAGGTCACGCTATGAACTTAAACCAAAATTCAGCACATTCCAAAACTTTTGAGGAAGGAGAAATATGAAAGTCAAGTTATACTGTGTCCACTTTGCTTCTTAACTCTGTGTTTGCTTTGGTATAATCACATTGATGAGTGAACTTGCCATAGAAAAAAGACAAACTTCCTAAAGGTAAGGATTGATTAACCTCTCTCTGAGAAACTAGCACAGTGATCTGAATATAGTAAGTCCTTAATAAATTCTTATAGGTGGTGATAAGAATTAATCCACTCAAAACAATAAGATTTCTGTTCCAAATACCATCCCATCTAGTTGACCACATGGAGAGAAAATGGGGGCTATGGAGGGATCAGTTCAGTTGCTATGGGGATCTTTTCTCCTAACTTAATAAATGGCTTGAGATTCACAATTGTTTGAAAAAGTCTTTCGCCCTGGAGTTTTCCAATAGTAAGTTGTTATGCATATTTGTGAGAACACAAAGAGCAGAGTGATCCACCAGAGCTTCTCCTCCTACATTGACTTCTTTTGGAATACTACCATATGTGTCCTGGATTTCACTTTAGAACCAGCTAAGATGAGAAGCAGACACAGAGCTTGACATACCACTTCCAGATCAATCTTCACAGCTCTCTAAGTGAGGTGTAATCACTGTAAATCTTTTTTGCAGTTGATTTATATTGTAATTAAGGCAGAGAAGAAGTACATACAAGGCCAAAAGTGGAAAAGTAGTACCCATTTTTCATGGAAAGTTTTCCCCTTATAAGTCAGAGTACAAGAGAGTATTAGAAAAAAAAATTACAAGGAACTAGTGACGCTCACTAACATGATATGGGAGAAAGCTAAGTCATCTGTGTTTTAGATTTAAATGTATATATTTCAAGTGATTAAAAAAGCACATGGTAAATTATCTCGCAGCTTATAAAAGCAATATTTCAGCTTCGGTGTTTTTTATTCTTTTTTTAAATCAAATTATCTCCCAAAGCATTTTGACTGAAGTTTATTAACAAGGGAATGCAGCTATTAGTGTTTTGCAGTGCACTCTTGCAAAGTGAAGTAACAGACATGACTTTTCCTATGCATACCAATCATACCTTTTGAAGGCCTAAAAGAACTAAATATTGCATAGCTGAGTGATTTTGAAGAAAGAAAATTGTTACTTTGTCTTTTTTATGCAATGTTATTAGATTTTTGGCGGGGGAGCATTCATAAGAAACATTATATTGCTAGATTTTAACTGGTATTTCAGATATTAGCAGATTTCCAAAAAAGTAAGTTAGAAATTGAGAGAGACCAAAGAAGCTACAGGCTTTTGTGCTGGGATGGAGGAGATTGGGAGGAGAATCATGAAACTTTGGTGGATAACCAGGATGCCTCCTAGAAAATGTAGTGTGATATTGTTTTATATTAACCAGAAAAATAATCATACCTTTGACAGCATACCAAGTGATGAAGAGGAAGTGATGCTTTAATTTTGCATTTAACTTATTAACAGTTTAAAAAGAGGACTTAATCCTAAACCAATATATTCTAAGGGAGGAAAGTTTTCAAGAGAGTCCTCTTCTAGCCAGGTAGGAAAAAAATTCCATGTGAAACCCCACAGAACGAATGATCAAGTTTGTGATCTTCCTAGATTAATGGAAAACAAAATCTTTGTGTAAATATGGGCGCTAAGGCTTTTTTACCTACAATTACACATGAGAAGTAACCTTTCCTCAAATTATTCCTGTAAATAATATTGAATACTACTTCTTTTTTACAAAGAATTCTTCACAAAGAATTTTGTAAAGTAGGAATACGGAAAAGAAACCAAGATGGTGCACTGTTGGTGGGAATGTAAACTGATACAGCCACTATGGAGAGTAGTAAGGAGGTTCCTTAAAAAACTAAAAATAGAATTACCGTATGACCCAGCAATCCCACTACTGGGCACATACCCAGAGAAAACCATAATTCAAAAAGGCACATGCACCCCAATGTTCATTGCAGCACTGTTTACAACAGCCAGGTCATGGAAACAACCTAAAAGCTCATCAACAGACGAATGGATAAAGAAGATGTGGCACATATATACAATGGAGTATTACTCAGCCATTAAAAGGAACGAAGTTGGGTCATTTGTAGAGATGTGGATGGACCTAGAGATGGTCATACAGAGTGAAGTGAGTCAGAAAGAGAAAAACAAATATTGTATATTAACGCATATATGTGGAATCTAGAAAAATGGTACATATGAACCAGTTTGCAAGGCAGAAATAGAGACACAGATGTAGAGAACAAATGTATGGACACCAAAGGGGGAAAGTTTGGGGGTGGTGGTGGTGGTGGTGGGATGAATTGGGAGATTGGGGTTGACATATATACACTAATATGTATAAAATAGATAACTAATAAGAACCTGCTGTATAAAAAATAAATAAAATAAAATTTAAAAAATATGGGGGCATTAAAGTGCAAGTCTCTTTTATTTGAGAATCTAAAAAAATCAAATTGGCTTGATGAGGGCTTTCACTGGGCTCCTCTGAGCACTAGGTTCTGTGGGACTGAGGATGGCACTCTCAGGTTGGTCACCAGGGGCCTTCAAAATAAATAAATAAGTAAATAAAATTGAATACTACCTCTTTTTTTCTATTCCCATGTTTATTTAATTGACATTAATTTAATCCTACATGTGCTTTTCTTCTCAGAGTATGATGTTTTTTTAACTGAGAAAACCCAAAATATTTTGTGGTCAAAAATTTGGTAAACATTAAATATTCTATCCCACTTTTTCAAGAGTTATAAAGCACAGGAGCATACTAGATGATCTCAGATATTCTGAAGTTTTAAAAAAGTGCTTAATGTTTTAATATCCAGCATTTCAGAGATTTATTGTCCACTTGATCTTTTACCTGGTACCATCTACTATGATCCCAAAGGATATATTCTGGGAAAACTATTGGTTGGAAGAAAATAATTAAGTTAAAATGAGACCTTGTGCTTAGATTTCAACCCTTGTAAGGACAGTGTATATTGCCTTTCCCTTTCTTCACTCACTCAACACTTACTTGCATTTGTTATGCCTAAGGCATCCCCCTCTGATACAAAGGCAGATATTGTGGTCAGAGGTGGAAAAGTAGCACACATTTTTTCAGGAAAGGTTTTTGCCACTACCACTCCCCACCCCCAGCTCTTAAGTCAGAGTACAGAATACAGTTTGGCCTCAAGGAATATGGAAATAACAGTTTACCACAACATAGAATGTGATATGGCCACAGGTAAGTGGTAGTTTTCAGGAGGGAAATGACACACTTCTAGCTGTGAAATCTCATGAAAGGGCTGCCCTGTAAACTAGACCTTGAAAGATGAGGCAGGAGACAGAAAAGCATGGGATCTACTTAAGGACCAATGAATAAGTGTTTCTAGGAATACTAGCTGATAAAACTGAGGGGAGTTCAGTTTGGAGCTGTATTATTGAGGATCTTGAATGGTACACTTAAGGGTTTATTCAAGGGGAAATGGGGTAACTCCCGATATTCATGAACAATGAAATGACAACATCAAGGCTAAATTAGTGAAGGACTATAAGTTCCATATGGGTCAGACATGTGCTTTATCTTGGGTATCACGTGACCTGACATCCATTCATCCATCAATGGACACTTAGGTTGTTTCCATTCTTTGGCTATTTTGAACAACGCTGCAATGAACAGGAGAGTACAGATATTTCCTCAAGATAATGGTTTCATTTCCTTTGGATATGTACTCAGAAATGGGATTGTTGGATCATATGGTAGTTCTATTTTTAATTTCTTAGGAATCTCCATACTGTTTCCATAGTGGCTGTACCATTTTACATTTCCACCAACAGCACACAAGGGTTCCCTTTTCTCTACATTCTCTACAGATTTTGTTATCTGCCTTTTTGGTAATGGATATGCTAACAGGTTGAGGTGATATCTCATTCTGGTTTTGAATTGCAATTCCCTGATGATTAGTGGTGTTAAACATATTTTGATGTACCTGTAGACCATTTGTATGTCTTCTCTGGAAAAAATGTCTATTCAGTTCCTTTGCTTATTTTAAATTGGCTTTTTTTTTTCTTTTTTCTTTTTTTGCTATTGAGTTGTATGAGTTCCTACTATATTTTGGATATTAACCCATTATTGGACATGTGGTTTGCAAATGTTTTCTCCTATCCCATAGGTTGCCTTTTCATTTTGTTGATGGTTTCCTTTGTTGTGCAGAAGCCTTTTAGTTTGATGTAGTCCCACTTGTTTAGTTTTTACTTGTATTGCCTTTGCCTTTCATGTCAAACCCAAAAAAATCATTGCCAAGACCAACATCAAGGAGCTTATCCCCTGTGTTTTCTTCTAGGAGTTTCATGGTTTTAAGTCTTGCATTCAATTCTTCAATTCATTTTTAGTTGATTTTTATGCATGGTATAAGATAGGGGTCCAGTTATACTCTTTTGAATGTGGCTGTCCAGTTTTTCCAGCACTACTGAAGAGACTATCCTTTCCCTATTGTATATTCTTGGCTCCAAAAATTAATTGACCATATATGCATGGGTCTTTGCTCCTCTCTCAATTCTGTTCCATTTATCTATGTGTCTGTTTTTATGCCAATACTATACTGTTTTGATTATAGTAATATTTTTATACCTTTGCAACATAGTTTGAAATCAGGAGGTGTGATCCTTCCATCTTGTTCTTCTTCCTCAAGATTGCTTTAGCTATTCAGGGTCTTCTGTGGTTCCTTACAGATTTTAGAATTGTTTTTTCTATTTCCATGAAAAATGCAATTGGAACTTTGACAGGGATTGCATTGAATCTGTACATCATTTTGGACAGTATGGATATTTTATTTTATTTTTTAAAGAATTTTTGATGTGGACCATTTTTAAAGTCTTTATTGAATTTGTTACAATATTGCTTCTGTTTTATGATTTGGTTTTTTGGTACCAAGGCATTTGGGATCTTAGCTCCCTGATGAGGGATCAAACCTGCACCCCCTGCATTGGAAGGCAAAGTCTTAACCACTGGACCACCAGGGAAGTCCCTGGATATTTTAATAATAATTCTTTCAATCCATGAACCTGGAACCTCTTTTCATTTATGTCTTCTTCAACTTCTTTCATCAATGTCTTATAGTTTTCAGTATATGGTCACCCCCTTGGTTAAACTTATTCTTAAGTAATTTATTCTTTTTGATGCTAATGGGATTTTGTTAATGGGATTATTTTCTTAATTTCTGTTTCTGAAAGTTCATAGTATATAGGAAACAGCTGATATTTGTATATTGATTTTGTATCCTGAAGCTTGACCGAATTTCTTTATAAGCTTTAACAGTTTTTTGTGTTTTTTCTCTTGGTGGAGTCATTAAGGTTTTTTATATATAGGATCATGTCATGTGCAGAGACAATTTCACTTCATTCCCAATTTGAATGCCTTCTATTTCTTTTTCTTGCTTAATTGCTTTGGCTAGGGCTTTTAGTACTATGTTGAATAAAAATGGTGACAGTGAGCATCCTTGTCTTGTTCCTGATCTTAGAGGAAAAGCTTTCAGTTCTTCACTGTTGAGTATGATCTTAGCTGTGGGCTTATCATATATGAACTTTATTGTGTTGAGGTACATTCAATCTATACCTAATTTTTTGTTGAGATTTTTTTTTAATCATACATAGATGTTGAAAATTTCAAATGCTTCTTCTGCATCTATTGAGATGATCATATGATTTTTACCCTTTATTTTGTTAATGTAGTGTACCACATGTATTGATTTGTATATGTTGAACCATCTTTGCATCCCAGGGATAAATGCCACTTGGTCATGGTATATAATACTTTTAATGAGTTCTTGGTTTGGGTTTGCTAATGTTTTGTTGAGAATTTTTGCATCTATGTAATCAAGAATATTGGACTGTAGTTTTCTTTCATTGCAGTGTCCTTATCTGGTTTTGGTATTCGAGTAATGCTAGTCTCCTAAAATGAATTTGGAAGTATTCCCTCCTCCTCTTTTCTAGAACTGATTGAGAAGGATTGGTATTAATTCTTCTTTAAATGTTTGGTAGAATTCACCAGTGAAGATATCTGGTCCTGGACTTTCCTTTGTTGAGAGGTTTTAATTACTGATTCAATATCCTTACTAGTAATGAAACTGTTCAGATTTTCTATTTCTTCATGGTTTGGTTTTTGTAGATTGTATGTTTCTAGGAATTTATCCATTTTTTCTAGGCTGTCCAATATGTTGACATGTAATTTTTCTTAATAGTCTTTTATTAGTATTCTTTGTATTTCTGTGGTATCAGTTGTAATATCTCCTCTTTCATTTCCTATTTTATTTATTTGAGTCTTTTTTTTTTTTTTGGTGAGTGTAGCTAAAGGTTTGTCTAATTTGTTTATCTTTTCAAAAAACCAGCTCTTAGTTTCATTGGTCTTTCCTATTATCTTTTCAGTCTCTATTTCATTTATTTCTGCTTTGATCTTTGTTATTTCCTTACATCTACTAACTTTAGACTTACTTTACTCATTTTCTAGAGGTGTAACGTTAGACTGTTTTTGATTAGTTTTTCTTAATGTAGGCATTTATTGATACAAATTTCTCTCTTTGAACTGGTTTTGTTACATCGCATAAATTTTGGTTTGTGTATTTCCACTTTCATTTGTCTCAAGATATTTTTTGACTTCCTTTTTGATTTCTTCTTTGACCCACCAGTTGTTCAGGAGTATGTTGTTTAACCCGCACATATTTGTGAATTTTCCAGTTTTCTTCTTTAATTCTAGTTTCATACCATTGTGGTGGGAAATGATGCTTGATATGATTTCAGTCTTCTTAAATTTGTTAAGACTTGTTTTGTGGCCCAAAATATGACCTATTCTGGAGAATGTTCCTTGTGCGCTTGAGAAGAATGTGTATTTTTGCTGCTGTTGGATAGAATGTATATATCTGTCAGGTCCATCTGGTGTAATGTGTATTTGAGTCCAATGTTTCCTTACTGATTTCCTCTGGTTAAGCTACCTATTTGCTTTTTTTCTGGAAAAGTTTCTGTATACTGATCCTCAAATTACTCATGCCTTATATGCTCCTTGTGGGCAAAACTTGCATTTGTTCAACTTAACATCTTAGAACCTGGTCCACTGGTTGGTTTATAGGCACTCAATACAGATTTTCTGAATTGAGTTATCATTATTATTATCAAATATAAGTGGGGTAGTATTTTTGTATCTTGGTGTTTTGACTGTTAGTCTTTCTTACAACTGTCTAGTATATTGTTTGCAGGGAAGAAGGCATGACCAATAGCACCTGGAGATGGAAGAGTAGATTGTTTAGAGGAAATCCTTCTTAGAGATGAAGAGTACATGGAAAGCCTGAGCTCTGGACCATCGAATAAAGAGACAAGAAAGTCAGAAATCTGATGCCCTCTAGGTTGACATCCTTTCAGCTATTTAGGGAGTAAATGATTGAAACATCCAGATAAAGGTAGTAAGAAAAACACTATTCTTCCTTGGGTATAGCCTAGGGGAGACATAAACAAGAAGGTTCTTACAGAGCTTATTTGTCATTTGTATATTTTTGTGTGTGTGAATTGTCCATTCAAATATTTTGTCCATTTTTTGTTGGGGCATTTATTTACCTAACGTTGAATTTGGAGAGTTTATTTTTTTAATGTATATGCTGGCTACGAGTCCTTATTCAGACATATCCTTTACAAATATTTTCTCTTTGTATGTGGCTTGTCGTTTGATTTTTTAAAAATAAAAGTTATTTATTTATTTATTTATTTATTTATTTATTTATGGCTGTGTTGGGTCTTCATTGCTGCATGAGCGCGCTTCCTCTATTTGGGGCAAGCAGGGGCTACTCTTTGTTGTGATGCACGTGCTTCTTGTTGTGGTGGCTTCTCTTGTTACAGAGCACGGACTCTAGGTGTGTGGGCTTCAGTAGTTGTGGCATGCAGGCTCCATAGTTGTGGCTCACAGGCTCTAGAGCACAGGTTCAGCAGTTGTGGTGCATGGGCTTAGTTGCTCTGTGGCATGCGGGATCTTCCTGAACCAGGGCTCGAACCCATGTCCCCTGCATGGTAGGCAGATTCTTAACCACTGTGCCACCAGGGAATTCCTTGTCATTTGATTTTAACAGTGTCTTTAGAAGGGCATAAGTTTTGCATTTTGGTGAAATTCAATTTATTATTTTTTCTTGTCATTTTAGTGTTGTACCTAAGAAATGTTTGCCTATTCCAAGTACACAAAGATTTTTTTCCTATGCTTTCTTCTAGAAGATTTGTAATTTTAGGTTCTATACTTATGTTTATGATTCATGTTGTTAATTTTTGTATATGGTCCAAGGCAAGTATCACATTTCATTTATTTGTATATAGATACGCAATTTTAACAGCACCACTTTTTGAAAAGACTCTTCTTTATTCACTGAATTGTCTTTGCAGCTTTGTAAAAAATCAGTTGTCAATAAATGTGGGTCTATTTTTGTACTTTCTATTCGATTCCATTGATTTATTGGTAAATCTTGATCCAATGCCATGTTGATTTTGATTACTACAGCTTTATATCGAATGTTGAAATCAGGTGCTATAAGTCCTTCAATTGTATTCTTCCTTTACAAAGTTGTTCTATGTCTGCAGAATTTGGATTTAGTGAACTTAAGGTTTTGCATACATAAAAAAACTTGAAAAAACACTCTATACTATCAAATCTTTGAATAAAATTTCAAAATTGCATGAAGAGTATCTTGCAAATTAAAAATAGATATGAGGTTCCATAATTAGAGTTCTTACAAATAATTAATTTATATGTATTACAACTATTAATAACTACATTTCTTGGTTTAAACTTAAATTCCTCAAAGATTATTTACAAATATAATAAAACTCATTTTTGAAATATTATTTGAAGGAATTTAAATTTTAATGGAAGCTTGCATAGTGTCATTGGGACAAACAAATCTTAGCTAAACATATTAGAATTATCTATTACAGGAATAAAAATGCTTTGCGGTATCACAAGCGTCTAAAAGTATCATTTTCAGAATTATTTCCAGAATATAATGGTTCCTTAGTTCTGAAAGATGTCCATCTAATGTACCTAAAAGCAGCTCTTAATAAAATTATTTACTGTACTTTGTTGTTTTCAGTGCTTATTTTTGCTTTAGCATCCTTGTAAAACAAGGTCATTTTTTTCCTCTTATAGATTTTTGTTGCTTCTACTGTGGGACAGTTGTGTGTCTAAGTACTACAGCTTTATTTGTTTCATCAAAAGAAAAAAAATTGTCTGTGAAACTAGATTTACTAATATCGCCAATAGCAATTGTTCTACAATTCAGTCATCGACTTATTCTTTTTTTTTTTTTGGTTAATACCTATGTCAACCTATGCTTGAAGGCACTTTGCTGGTATATAATCTTATTGAAATTATTCTGCCTTGTGGGATAATCTGGGAGTATCATGAGATAATATCCTAACAGTTTAACTGATCACATTAAATATTTTCTGCATCTATCAATTGGCTTAGCTGGTAAAGTCACAGTGGTAATGGGCTTTAGTCCAAAACTACAGGCTTGATCTATTTAAGCAGTCAGTCATATTTCTTATAGAAAAAAACCATCTCACATCTACAAACTTCATCAATATCTTGGGCCATTTGTCTTGCAAACCAGTCTCTGAGAGCCTTGCCATTGGGCAAACTGTAGCCTATTTTATTTAATAATAATATAGGACAGATATTTATGCCATTCCTGAATTTATCTTTGTTACTCAAAATGATAGTCACCTGGCTCAATAAAAATGATGAAGAGAATGCACTTTTAGAAATATCACATTTAATTCAAAAGTTAGAAACCATTTATAGCTCATACAGATCTAAAACTTTTCTTCTCTTGTAAAACAATGTGGTAACATAATGCGTCACTGTTAATTTCTGCAGTCTTGAAATTCTTTCTTCATTGGACTTCCTTATTTTCACTCTCTGAAGTTTTTGTTATTGTATGTTTACTGTAAATAATGAGCTCATGAATAAATGCAGAAAAATGATTTCTTTACATTTATATTTCTAAAAATGTTAATTCATAAGCTTCCTTTTATGTATTATCTCATGACTTTTTGATTTAACACAATTTCTTGATTCTTTTTCTAGCCTTAAGGGCATACTGGAACCAGGAAAATTAATAAACAAGAGATCACCCAAAGAGTATTTTAAAAAATAAATTGTCCTGTACCTGCCTTAGAAAGTCCACTGCCTCCGGGGCATATCTTTAAAAAAAATAAAAATATTTCTTCAAGTATGGAAAAACTGAATCTGATATTGTTCTTAACATTGCCCTGATCTATTTGTCTATAATTAGTTCAGTATCAGATTATATCCTGGACATTATCTCAGATAATCCTTTGATAAAGCTGCCCCTTTTATTCACCAAATATTTATAGAGAGCCTATTAAAATGATGCCCTCTAAGTGCTCTACAAGGTATAATGCTAAATAAACCATGATGTCACCCACAAGAATTTTAGGGACTTCTGAAGGAAATATGTGTATATCATATAAACATGTTGTAGGCATGTATCACATAAATGCTGTAGGTACATATTTGACATGTATGTCAAGCAACATGCATTCCACATTGTGTTTGGCACTATGGGAATATAAAGCTGAATATGACATTATTTTCTGAGTCTGAATCTATCTGGTGAAAGAAACTCAAGCTGTTAGGATTTAGTAAACAATGTCTATGATAGAGGTATGAAAAACACTATCTTTAGACACACAGAGGCAGGAAAGATATTCACATTCTATGAAATAAGAGAGTTGAGGGTACCAGAGAAAACTGGGAGCTAAAAGACTTCAAAGGAATAGGAAGCAATATCAGACAACACTCAGGAGGGAAAGAGACATATCTATCTTGTTTCCCACTCTATCCCTTTCATCCAACTCTGCAGATGTTCAAAGAATACTAAAGAAAGAAATTAGAACAATCCCTAACACCATACACAAAAATAAACTCAAAAAGGATTGAAGACCTAAATGTAAGGCCAGATACTATTAAACTCTTAGAGGAAAACATAGGCAGAACACTCCATGACATAAATCACAGCAAGATCCTTTTTGACCCACCTCCTAGAGAAATGGAAATAAAAACAAAAATAAACAAATGGGAACTAATGAAACTTAAAAGCTTTTCCACAGAAAAGGAAACCACAAACAAGACAAAAAGACAACCTGCAGAATGGGAGAAAATATTTGCAAATGAAGCAACTGACAAAGGATTAATCTCCAAACTTTACAATCAGTTCATGCAGCTCAATATCAAAAAAACAAACAACCCAATCCACAAATGGGCAGAAGACCTAAATAGACATTTCTCCAAAGAAGATCTACAGATTGCCAACCAACACATGAAAGAATGCTCAACATCACTAATCACTAGAGAAATGCAAATCAAAACTACAATTAGATATCATCTCACACTGGTCAGAATGGCCATCATCAAAAAATCTAGAAACAATAAATGCTGGAGAGGGTGTGGAGAAAAGGGAATCCTCTTGCACTGCTGGTGGGAATGTAAATTGATACAGCCACTATGGAGAACAGTATGGAGGTTCCTTAAAAAACTACAAATAGGGCCTCCCTGGTGGCGCAGTGGTTGGGAGTCCGCCTGCCGATGCAGGGGATATGGGTTCGTGCCCCGGTCTGGGAGGATCCCATATGCCGCGGAGCGGCTGGGCCCGTGAGCCATGGCCGCTGAGCCTGCGCGTCCGGAGCCTGTGCTCCGCAGCGGGAGAGGCCACAACAGTGAGAGGCCCGCGTACCGCAAAAAAAAAAAAAAAAAACTACAAATAGAACTACCATACGACCCAGAAATCCCACTACTGGGCATATACCCTGAGAAAACCATAATTCAAAAAGAGTCATGTACCAAACTGTTCATTGCAGCTCTATTTACAATAGCCAGGACATGGAAGCAACCTAACTGTCCATCAACAGATGAATGGATAAAGAAGATGTAGCACATATATACAATGGAATATTACTCAGCCATAAAAAGAAATGAAATTGAGTTATTTGTAGTGAGGTGGATGGGCCTAGAGTCTGTCATACAGAGTGAAGTAAGTCAGAAAGAGAAAAACAAATAACATATGCTAACAAATACATATGGAATCTAAGAAGAAAAAAAAAGGTCATGAAGAATCTAGGGGCAAGATGGGAATAAAGACACAGACCTACAAGAGAATGGACTTGAGGATATGGGGAGGGGGAAGGTAAGCTGGGATAAAGTGAGGGAGTGGCATGGACAGATATACACTGCCAAATGTAAAACAGATAGCTAGTGGGAAGCAGCCACATAGCACAGGGAGATCAGCTCAGTGCTTTGTGACCACCTAGAAGGGTGGGATAGGGAGGGTGGGAGGGAGGGAGATGCAAGAGGGAAGAGATATGGGGATATATGTATATGTATAACTGATTCACTTTGTTATAAAGCAGAAACTAACACACCATTTTAAAGCATTATACTACAATAAAGATGTTAAAAAAAAGAAAGACGAAAAGAAGGAATGGTGGAGGATGGAGAAATCAGAATTCATGGAGAGGTAAGAGAGATATGTATGTTGCAAATCAAGTGTCACATCTAGTTAAAGAAAAGTCTTGTTTTTGCACTCTTTTCTTTCCTTTTTTTATTGCTGTACAATATATCCTTGTAGCTTATTTAATTTTTAAATTTAATTTTTATTTTATATTGGAATATAGTTGATTTACAATGTTGTGTTAATTTCAGGTGTACAGCAAAATGATAGAGTTATACATATATATATATTCATTCTTTTTCAGATTCTTTTCCCATATAGGTTATTACATAATATTGAATAGAGTTCTCTATGCTATACAGTAGGTCCTTGTTGATTATTTTGTATATATTTATATTTATATTTACATTTATAGTAGTGTGTACATGTTAACCCCAAACTCCTTATTTATTCTTCCCCCTACCTTTCCCCTTTGGTAACCATAAGTTTGTTTTGAAGTTTGTGAGTTTGTTACTGTTTGTAAATAAATTCATTCATATCATTTTTTTTAAGATTCCACATATAAGTGATATCATATGATATTTGTCTTTGTCTGACTTGCTTCACTTAGTATGGTAATCTCTAGGCCCATCCATGCTGTTGCAAATGGCATTATTTCATTCTTTATTATGGCTGAGTAACATTCCATTGTGTATATATACCACATCTTCTTTATCCATTCCTCTGTTGATGGACATTTAGGTTGCTTTATTATCTCTTTTTTTTTTGCGGTATGCGGGCCTCTCACTGTTGTGGCCTCCCCCGTTGCGGAGCACAGGCTCCGGACGCGCAGGCTCAGCGGCCATGGCTCACGGGCCCAGCCGCTCCGCGGCATATGGGATCCTCCCAGACCGGGGCACGAACCCGTATCCCCTGCATCGGCAGGCGGACTCTCAACCACTTGCGCCACCAGGGAGGCCCTGCTTTATTATCTCTTAAATACCTTCTATCTCTAATGACATCACATTACTTAGGCCACTAGCTGTCCGAACAGAACCCCTGCAAGAGCGTCCCAGTCAGTCTCCTTACCTCTAGTCAGGAAACCTCTATTCTATTGCCCCCTTCACTAACCACTTACCTTCTACTTTCCATATATCAGCCTAAGAAATCTTTCTAAGACTCAGATGCTTTACATCTCCTTCTCTTTATACACATCAATCCCCACTCCCCTCCTTCCACCCAAAATCTTCAGGATAAAGTCCAAGCTTGTTTTCACGGCACACAACTACCTGCAAGATCTAGCTTCTGCCTCCTTCTCTATACCACTCTGTAGCTATAGCCCAGTTGCATGCTATGCAAGTCATACGGAAATGTTTAATTTCAGTAATGTGCAAGTTTCCTTCATATCTAGTCTTAGTACTTTGTCTTTTGTCTGGAAAGCCTTCTCACCTCTGTCTTTCACCCTGCCATTGCATTTATCACACTATACTGACATTGCTTCTTAACTTGTCTTCTCTACTATGGGCTGGATTTTTCTTAAGATCAGGAACTGAATCTGGTTCATCTTTATATCTACAATGGCTACACAGATATTCGATAAATACTTATTGAATTAATGAAAATATTCTATTTTTCATACACACACAGATAAATGTATATATAGATTCTCCCAGATCTTTGCAGGTCTCATCATTTTCAGGATTTTTAGAAACAACTTTTCTTTCTGGAACTTGGTAAACTGATTATCTAATTTCACTCAGCCCTTACAATTTGTGTCATTTGAATTTGCTGATTGCTTTCTGCTCATTTTCTTAGTGTTCCATAATGCCTTTTGGTCAACAAGAAGTTGTATAAGTTTTCATTATCTCAAGGTATTCAGTAATAGGTGCTATTTAACTACAAATAGAGTCTTTATTCTCTTTTCTAATAAAAGGCTTATATTACCATTTTTTTCCCTGAGTATCTTTCTTTGATCCATTTGCTAGCTATCAGAGTCCATTCTTTCTTCATTTATTAGCTGGTCTAGTTTCTCTCCTGATGTATGTTTAAAAGGTCTTTTATTTATTTGCCTATATCTAGTAGTAATTTACACATATTTTCCCTTTTGTTTTGCCTGAAAAGTGGCTGAGATTTATCCTTGTGCTTTTGTTTTTTAATTTCTACATTTTTTAAATAAGAAAGATCAAGGAACAATCATGAATATTTCTGTTTAATAAAGCCAGATTTGAGGGAGAGGACTTTAAAGGCTCAGGTGTTGGCCATCCATATATTTCTTTTCATGCATAATATTTATATGTATGCATGGTAAGTTTAAACGCATTTTGGTGGGGTGTTTTTTTTTTTGAAAATTCTAAACTAGTATACACATTTAATTCAAACTCAGAAATACAGCATAAAATGTTTTATGTAGTAATGATTTAAGTCTGGATAATATGTCACATTGAATAATACAGTTGAACAACCACTTAGCTTAACAGATGCCATGACTGTGGCATGTTTTCCATAATAAGTCAATAAGATATAAGATCAAATGCATAAACTTCAGGTTTATCACAGAAAAATCATTTGCTTCTTCTTCTCTCTAATAATAAAACAACTAAAATTACTGCTCTAAATTAGTGGCCTTGGGAAGTCTTCAAGAAAAATAACCACACATTGTGTATAGTAAGATGCTAACGTTTCAGGTTAAATCTGCATATTAAAATTCCAAGCTAAATTTTCAAATACATAATCTCAGCGTTTTTGTTAATTGGTACTTTCTTATTTTTTTTTCCTAACCCGTATTCTCCTCCTCCTTCTCCTTGGATGGATGGCATGCTCCACTCCAGGCGAACCCAGGCATTTGCTAACATACTTACCTTTGTTCCTCTGGTTTTCTCTTTATTTGTTAACTTCTTTAAAGTTCATCCAATTTTATGGCTTCACAATCTGACCATGAAACTTGTTGTTACAGTCTTTCTTAGGCAACTATCTCCTGATCAGTAGTTGAGTTGCTCAGAGGACATCTCCATATGGGTCCCTCTCTCTTATTAAGCTATGCATAATCTAAACGGGGCTCTTCATTTCCTTTGAAGTAAGGGCCCTATCATTCTCCTTTCTTGTTATTTTGGTTAACCTTAGCTCCAGGGCTTAGAATCATTTTGTTGTTGTTGTTTTAGTAGGTCAGTGAAATCATGCCCCGGAAATGTCCACCATTTACCTTCTGCTATTTCCTTTGCTGCTACCGTAGTACAGGTTCTCACAATAGTTGACTTACATTTTTTTTTTTTTTTTGAGATACGCGGGCCTCTCACTGCTGTGGCCTCTCCCGTTGCGGAGCACAGGCTCCGGACGCACAGGTCCAGTGGCCACGGCTCACGGGCCCAGCCGCTCCATGGCATGTGGGATCTTCTCGTACCGGGGCATGAACCTGTATCCCCTGCATCGGCAGGTGGACTCTCAACCACTGCGCCACCAGGGAAGCACTGACCTACATTTTTATAGTAGCTTCTTGGCTCCATTTCCCCAAATTTTTTCACTGACAAATCTAGATGAGTAAGCTTTCTAAGATGTCACTTGTGTACTGTCTCTTAAAATGTCTATTCAGTGTTAGCTGCATCCAATTTTCTCCTTTGCCTAACTTTCATTGTCTTCCACAACAGATCCACATTATGAATGCACCACTCTCCTTCTCTGTCTCTGTCTCTCTCTCCTGCATGTTTCACCTGCCACAGTGTGGACTGGGCATCAGAAAATATGGGGTCTAAACCTGGCTCCACCACGTACATGCTGTGTCCCAGAGATGGTTCATTTAGGCTCTTTGAGTTAATTTATCTGTAAAACAGGCATAATGAAATCCTCCTTTCCAGGGTTATTTGTGATATTCAAATGAAAATAAACACAAATTTAAAACATAAAAGTGCTATAGAAACATGAGCTAATGCAATGATGTTGGACTCACTATCCACCGGCAGATGCTGTCTGCATTGATACAGTGCAGCTTCCTCTGTTTCTTCACAAAAAGACTGTAGAATAATAACTACTAACACAACATTGTAAGACAAAATAACCCGTTATTCATAATGTTTGAAAGAATTTTTTCCTATGTTAAATTTATAAAATAAAGAGAAGTTTACAAAGGACATGAGAAAGATTTTCTGTAGGATCATTGTTATTTAGAATCTGGCAGGATAAATGTTTCTAATGAAGAAAGGAAAGCTAAGAGGGAAGGGAAGAGATGAGATAAGAAAAAGAAGCAGTTTGATACAGTAACAATAACATTTTATAATCCAACATCACCCCTGGTTTTGACTTTTGAATGAATCAGCTGGCTGAGAACTTTCTGATCCAAAACAGAGAAAGATGCCAGCTGGCAACTCTAGAGACTAAATGCAGAGATCCTCCTAGTTCTATAAAAAGGTTTCAATAAGAAACATGAATTTAATTTATTACAGAACAAGCAAGGAAAGATCTGATCATGCAGTCTTACAGCATTTTCTAGAAATTATATGTTTAAAGGCCTATGAGATGAAAATTTTGACATATGTAAGGAATTCTGACTTCATGCTTTGCTCACTGCACTGCAGATGTTTTTGTTTGTTTGTGTATTTGTTTGCTTTTTGCAACCAAAATGGTGTGATGTTAACCTAGCAGCAAGATGTGGGATCAACTCTGGAAAATGAAACTCTCTTGTTCAAAATAGTGTCAGCAACATCTATAGGCATTTGTATCTGGAGAGGTGTACATCAGGGGCAAGCAGTGAACTTGAATGTACTTAAGTACAATTTGTGGATACTGGGGAGCCTTACACTTATCATTAACTAATTTTAGCCTATTTACTTAATTCTCAAATCAATTTTAACAACATTAAGATATTAGCATATTAGATGCCATATTACAGGTTTTGTAAGAAATATGCCCAATGGAGTAAATCGAGATATAGGAGAATGCTGCACATTTCATAATTTTATACTAAGCAGTCAAGTTTTCATTCTGGTAGGTCATTTGATTCTCTGCAGGTGGCTATGCCTGCCTCTAAAGAGAGAGCCCTGAGTCACATGTTACACAAATGAAATGTGATTATCGTTGTGGGTAGCATCGTACGATTTGGAAAAAGTCTTTAGGTCTAATATAAAGATCCTTCAAATAAATCATCCAGCTAAGCTTCTGTGGCCCCAAACTCCTAATTTAAAAATGTTGATAAATGAAGTACCTCTTTAGTTAATAAATGAAGTATCTCTTTAGTTATCCTTTGTCAGCAACATTCATTTTAATGGAAAGTGAGTTTACAGGGTTACATGATTGAACTACTGAGCCAAGTCAGTGTTGGCAAATGATGGGCTAAATTATTGATGTTACACACTAATGAATTCTGATGAGAAATAAAACACAGACATTACGTTTCAAGTGGTTCATAATTATTTTTGTACTTTAAAAGCAATTTTATTCTTTTTTCAAATCATACTGGTTCTGTAAAACAAAAACATAGTTAGTGATTATACTAAAATTATTGAGTTTGTGGCAAAAAAAATGCTCTTGCAAGTTTTCAGTTCTGTGAAGATAATGTTATTCACACTAGGTTTCTGATTTCCTTATATACTTCTGGGAAAAGATAATGAAATTAAATGTCTAAGTTTTAAAACCAGCGTCTTTAAATAAGATAATCTGCTTTGCAACCATGGTTAGCATTTCAATAGATGCGTTTATAATCTATGATATGTCTATCAGCACATTTACTGGAGCTGTGTTGAAATACCATAATTATTTCAGGTAATGACAAATACGCAGGGACTTCCATGAAGCAGCTTTGTTTTATTAAAAAGTTATCTTCAAATGTGTGATACAGAATGAAGTGTGTACCTATAAAATGATAGACGTTTGACAAAGTCAGGGCCTGGTGGTAATAACTGAAGCAGGCTCATATTCGCTTAAGAAACACAGAGGTCTATACATTCCATAAGGTAATGACAGTGTCCTTTAATATTTCCTCATGACTTAACTGTTCCAGATTTAACTGTGTGGGTCTGTGACCTTCCTTCTTTCTAGTGAAGTGACTCCAACAAAGGCTTAATTTGAAGAGATCTTAGACTGATTTTTAATGAAGTGAGATGAGAGGTAGAAATCATAGTTGACGAGGTGTTAAAAGAGTCATCACTTGCTGGCCATGAATCTGTGGACAAATCCCTCAGCTTTTCTCCATCTCAGTTACCAAACCCCTAAATAGGGCAACAGATCTTCCTCTCCAATCAGTGAAGGCTGTGATAATTCCCAAATCAGGTATGCATGAAACCGAAACTTGCTTTGTAAATATGAGGTAAGTTTACTTCTTATATTTGCCTGGATTATAGTTCTTTTCAGAGAGGTCGTCAGAACTAGTTTGGAGAATATTTCCTTTACCAACTGAGGGATATGATGTAGGGGAAGGAATGAGGAGAGTTTTCAAGTCAAGGTTTGGTCAACATCTGGATTATTTCCCCGTTACGATAGTATGTGAAAATCCTTTCAAAAATGAAAATCCAAAGGTAAAACTTCTCTCATCACGTTGGACTGAGGTAAGAGATGCAGCGCAGTGTACTTTAGTTTCCACTTGGTGTACGCTTTATATGAAATTTTAAAAAGTGAGGCTTGTTTACCTTACCTCTATAACATCTCATTCCCACATGAAAGTTTTCTGAGTCATTTTTCTCCATCTTCATAATTTTCCTCTTTATCAATGATAGACTTGGCACCATTTGTGAATAACAAGTCTACTTCAAATTTTATCTTTTTTGTATTAAAAATTTTTAATCTTAATATTTTCCTCTCATTATAACTGCTCTGTTCATTGTTCTATGATCTTGATACTTTTGGATGAAAAATTATGTGTCCGAGTTAATCTCACATCTAAGCAGCATCATTATATAATGATGATACTAAGTTGTATGAAAAATACCTACTGGATATGCTCCATTAGTCACTGATTTTCAAACTTAAAGTTCTGTCTTTGAAAAACTCCTCTCCTCCACATTACTGACATGGCTCCTTCACTTGAAAAATGTACTGCCTGTATAAGGTGAATTTAAAAAAAGTAAAAATGTGACTATTATTTTGTTTAAGTACAAGAAAAAAGTCAGAACACATAAAAATGTATATCTTTATATAAACAATCCTGAATAGGCTTATTTTATTTTAAAATAAAAAAGGAATCCATTTTGGTTTTAGCATGTTATTTAATATAATAAAGGGAGTAGATAATTTAATTTAATGGAATTTTTTTTTTTTTTTTTTTTTTTTTTTTGCGGTACGTGGGCCTCTCACTGTTGTGGCCTCTCCCGCTGTGGAGCACGGACTCCGGACGTGCAGGCTCAGCGGCCATGGCTCACGGGTCTAGCCGCTCCGCGGCATGTGGGATTTTCCCGTACCGGGGCACAAACCCGCGTCCCCCAAATCGGCAGGCGGACTCTCAACCACTGCGCCACCAGGGAAGCCCAATTTCATGGAATTTAACATTGACAAATACTTAACCTTCTGAATCTACCTCACATTGATGTATGTGTGAAACGAATGCATTTCCATTTTGATATCAATATTTAAATTGAGGTTCTCCTTTGTTTATCTTCAAATGGAAGGAAGATAGGTAATGCAATTACCATTGTTGCCCAAAGGCACCAATGGATTATGTCTGAGAGCAACATCCAAATATTTTGAGAGGTGAAAGGGTCAGAAGACCAATACCATATGTAACAAACAAAACCAAAAGCACGAAAGAGTAAAAGGTATGAACTGAGTAAGTGGAAGTCATTTTGAGGGAAACAGGAGTACAGCCTCTAGGGGCAATAAAGTAGCTCTTAGACACACTTAAACCAATCATTTGACAGCCATGTCAACATATGGAAAGAACAATGTTGACTTGGTTACATTAATGGTCAAGAAGAACTTGATTCATTTATTCCACATCTTTATTAGGATGTCCCCAGGTGCTGTCCTAGGTTCTATATGGTAAAGGCTAAGTTTAGGTGCTAATTAAACAATAGAGATATTCCCTAAGTTGGGCCCACTGGAGATCTGGCCCTGATCCTTTTCTGACCTCTTTTTGTACTCTTCTTTACCCCAGCCCTATGATCCATGATACAGCTCCTCTAATTTTACCTGAAGGGAACTATTCAGCTTCATGCCCCTCGAACTGTCAATTTCACTACATGGGGTAATTTATTCTGTTCAAAATAGTTTCACTTTTTTTTATAATTCAGTTTTTGACCCACATGATTAAAACTGTGTGACTTAATTTCCAAATATTGGGGGCATTTTTCAAGTATCTTTTAACGATTGATTTCTAATAACTCCATTGTGATCAGGCAACTTTTTTTTTTACTATTTTGATCCTTTAAAATATTTTAAGACTTGTTTTATAACTCAGTATATGGTCTGTATTTGGAAATGTTACTATGCACTTTAAAACAATGCATATTCCAGCTTTTGTTGAATGGAATGTTCTATAAATGTCAATTAGGTCAAGTTGGTTGATAGCATTGTTCAATTCTTCCATGTTCTTACTGATTTTCTATCTGTACGTTCTGTCAATTCCTGAACGATGAGCACTGAAATCACAAACTATGATTAGGCATCTTTTTACTTCTACTTTAAGTTTTAAGTATTTGCCTTATGTATTTGAAATTTTCTTATTAGATGCATACACATTTATGATTGTTATATGTGCTTGATTCTTTCTCTTAATGAAATGACCTTCTTGATACCTGGTAACATTTCTAATTGTGAAGTTTAATTTATCTTATATTAATGTAGCCTCTCCAACTGTATTATGCTTGGTGTTGCATTGCATGTCTTTTTCCATCCTTATACTTTTAACCTATAGTGACTTCATATTTAAACTGTATTATTTACAGACAATTATATTTGAGTTTTGTATCTCTATCTAATGTGCTAGATCTGTTTTTTAATTAGGGTTTTTAGTCCATTTATATTTAATATAAATTTTAATATGGTTAGAATTAGGTTTATAGACTTGATACTTTGCTGGATAGAGAATTCTGGGTTCATTTTTTTCTTTCAGCAGTTTAAACACATTCTTCTATGTCTTCTGTTCTCCATAGTTTCTGATAAGATGTTAGAAGTAATTTTTTATTTCCTTTTCTTTGGCTGCTTTCAGATTTTAACTTTATCATTAATTTTTTTTTTACAGTATGTGGGCCTCTCACTGTTGTGGCCTCTCCCATTGTGGAGCACAGGCTCCAGACGCGCAGCCTCAGTGGCCATGGCTCATGGGCCCAGCCGCTCTGCGGCACGTGGGATCTTCCTGAACTGGGGCACGAACCAGGGTCCCCTGCATGGGCAGGCAGACTCTCAACCACTGTGCCACCAGGGAAGCCCTATCATTAATTTTATTTTTAGTTTTCAGACACTGACTACAATGTACTTAGGTATGACTTTTATGCATATATCTTTTGCGGGGTGGTTCTTTGGGATTATTTGGATCTGGAATTGATGTTTTCACCAAAATGACATTATTTTTATACTTTTTATGGTTTACATGCACCTGCCCCACACACTGGTAGCTGATAAGCTAAACTAACACCATGAGAAGAAACACATAAGAAGTACCTGCTGAAATTTTAGCACTTGGTTTGATAAATGAATAGTCAAGAATTATTTACTGAACATTCAATGCATTCCTGGAATATCACACCTAAATTAGTCAGTCTGTTATTTGTGGTCTTGTTTAAGACCTTACTTTCTTTCTTGCCTTTCATTGTCTTCCTCTTAGATGATCTAATCTAGTAACAGACACAGAAAATTACCATAGTATGGTGTTTAAGAGCAGGTACTCTGTAGCCAAACTGTGTGGGTTTAAATCCTGTCTCTTCTATTAGCTATGTGATCATGACCAAAATATATAACCTTTGCGTGCTTTTGTTTTCTCTTCCATAAAATGGGGAGACTATGATTGCACTAGGGTCCTTTGAGAATTAAATAAATTAATGTTAACCATATAACTAGTTATTCCCTAATATTTTGCATATCTACTGCTTCATTTCATTGCTGATATCCCCTGTCCTGCATTTTTTTCTCTAATAGTATCAAATTAGTTGTCATTTTCCTTGTACACTATGCACTATGCTGTTTTATTCTCACACATTTCTGTTCTAGTCATTTACTCTTTCTATAACAACCTGCCCGCCCTTTGTTGATGTCCTATCACCTTTCAATATTTACTTTAGAAGTTACCCCTTTAGAAAACTGACCTTACAACACGGAAGACTTGCCTTTCTTCTTGCTGTCATTTACATTTACACAACATATTGTGTCTGCCACCTTTTTGAGATTACAAGCTCTTTGAAGACAAAGATTATATGTTCCACCTTTGGATTCTCAGTTTCTAGCAAAATACCTTTCACATAGTAGGAACCCATCCCCCCCACCAGGTGTCTTGAAATTAACCAGTATTCAACTTAACTATAAATTGCTTAAGGTCAAAGAACATGAGGTATACTGTATGCATTATATTGGTATTCAATAAGTACAGAGTGAAATCAGTGTTTTAATATGTTATGGAAATTTATGGAATTCTAAAAGTATACTTTCATCACAGCTAACAACATTCTCAATGCTGAAAAGCTGAAGGCATTTCCTCTAAGAGCAGGAATAAGACAAGGATGCCCACTCTTGCCACTTTTTTTTTTAACAACTTTATTGGAGTATAATTGCTTTACAATGGTGTGTTAGTTTCTGCTTTATAACAAAGTGAATCAGTTATACATATACATATGTCCCCATATCTCTTCCCTCTTGTGTCTCTCTCCCTCCCTCCCACCCTCCCTATCCCACCCCTCTAGGTGGTCACAAAGCACCGAGCTGATCTCCCTGTGCTATGTGGCTGCTTCCCACTAGCTATTTTACATTTGGTAGTGTATATATGTCCATGTCACTCTCTCACTTTGTCCCACCTTACCCTTCCCCCTCCCCGTATCCTCAAGTCCATTCTCTAGTAGGTCTGTGTCTTTATTCCTGTCTTGCCCCTAGGTTCTTCAAGACCATTTTTTTTTTTTAGATTCCATATGTATGTGTTAGCATATGTTATTTGTTTTTCTCTTTCTGACTTACTTCACTCTGTATGACAGACTCTAGGTCCATCCACCTCACTACAAATAACTCAATTTCGCTTCTTTTTATGGCTGAGTAATATTCCATTGTATATATGTGCCACATCTTCTTTATCCATTCATCTGTTGATGGACACTTAGGTTGCTTCCATGTCCTGGCTATTGTAAATAGAGCTGCAATGAACATTGTGGTACATGACTCTTTTTGAATTATGGTTTTCTCAGGGTATATGCCCAGTAGTGGGATTTCTGGGTCGTATGGTAGTTCTATTTGTAGTTTTTTAAGGAACCTCCATACTGTTCTCCATAGTGGCTGTATCATTTTACATTCCCACCAACAGTGCAAGAGGGTTACCTTTTCTCCACACCCTCTCCAGCATTTATTGTTTGTAGAGTTTTTGATGATGGCCATTCTCACCACTTTTATTCAACATAGTTTTGGAAGTCCTAGCCATAGCAATCACAGAAGAAAAAGAAATAAAAGGAATCCAAATTGGAAAATAAGAAGTAAAATTTCTCTGTTTGTAGATGACATGACATTATACATAAAAAATTCTAAAGATGACACCAGAAAACTACTAGATCTCATCAATGAATTTGGTAATGTTGCAGGATACAAAATTAATATACAAAAATCTGTTGTGTGTCTATACACTAACAAGGAAATAGCAGAAAGAGAAATTAAGGAAACAGTCCCATTTACCATCACATCAAAAAGAATAAAATATCTAGGAATAAACCTACCTAAGAAAGCAAAAATTCTGTACTCTGAAAACTATAAGATGTTGTTGAAAGAAATTGAAGATGACACAAACAGTTGGAAAGATATAGCATGTTCTTGGACTGGAAGAATCAATATTGTTAAAATGACTATACAACCCAAGGCAACGGATAGATTTAATGCAATCCTTATCAAATTATCAATGGCATTTTTCACAGAACTAGAAAAAAATTTTTTTAATTATATGGAAACAAAAAGATCCTTAATAGCCAAAGCAACTTGAGAAAGAAGAATGGAGCTAGAGGAATCAGGCTCCCTGACTTCAGACTATACTACAAAGCTACGGTAATCAAAACAGTATGGTACTTGCACAAAAATAGACATATAGATCAATGGAGCAAGCTAGAAAGCCCAGAAATAAACCCATGCACCTATGGTGAATTAATGTACAACAAAGAAGAAAAGAATATTCAATGGAGAAAAGTTCCTTCAATAATTGTTGCTGGGAAAATTGGACAGCCACATGTAAAAAATGAAATTAGAACATTCTCTAACACCATATACAAAAATAAACTCAAAATGGATTAAAGATCTAAATGTAAGACCAGATACTATAAAATTCTAAGAAGAAAACACAGGCAGGACACTCTTTGACATAAATCACAACAATATTTTTTTTTGTATCAGCCTCCGAAAGCAAAGGAAACAAAAGCAAAAATAAACAAATGGAATCTAATTAAACGTTTTTGCACAGCAAAGGAAACCATAAACAGAACAAAAAGACAACCTACTGAATGGGAGAAAATATTTGTAAATAATGCGACTGACAAGGGATTAATTTCCAAAATATACAAACAGCTCATACAACAACTCAGTAACAGAAAAACAAACAACCTAATCAAAAAATGGACAGAGGATCTAAATAGACCTTTCTCCAAAGAAGACACACAGTTGGCCAATAGGCATATGAAAAGATGTTCAACATTGCTAATTATTAGAGAAATGCAAATCAAAACTATAATGAAGTATACCTACACTGGCCAGAATGGCCATCATCAAAAAGTCTACAAATAATAAATGCTGGAGAGGGTGTGGAGGAGAAGGAAATCTTCTACACTGTTGGTGGGAATGTAAAATGGTTCAGCCACTATGGAGAACAGTATGGAGGTTCCTTAAAAAACTAAAGAATAGAATAGCCATATGATCCAGTGGTCCCACTTCTCGGCATATATCCAGAGAAAACTGTAATTCAAAAAGATAATGCACCCCAATGTTCATATCAGCACTGTTCACATTAGCCAAGACATGGAAGCAACCTAAATGTCCATCGACAGATGAATGGATAAAGAAGACGTGGTACATATACATGTGGAATATCACTCAGACATTAAAAAGAATGAAATAATGCTATTTGTACCAACATGGATGGACCTGGAGATTATCATACTAAGTGAAGTGAGTCAGACAGAGAAAAACAAATGTCATATGATACACCTCATGTGTGGAATCTAAAAAAATGACACAAATGAATTTATTTACAAAACAGAAATAGATTCACAGACATAGAAATTATGGTTACTAAAGAGGACAGGGTGGGATAAATTAGGAGTTTGGAATTAAAATATACACACTAGTATATATAAACTAGATAGCCAACAAGGACGTACTGTATAGTACAGGCAACTATACTCAATATGTTGCAATAATCTATAATGGAAAAGAATCTAAAAAAGAATATATATATGTTTGTGTGTGTGTGTGTGTATAACTGAATCACCTTGCTGTATACCTGAAACTAACACAACATTGTAAGTCAACTATATTTCAATAAAAATTGAAAAAAAAATGGTACACTTTCGACATAGAAAGATAATGAAACAATCCATCCTAAAGATAGGAGTTTAGACGAAATGAACTTATAAGTTCTCTTTCACCCACAATTTTCTGGTTCTGAATTGACCTTGGCAACAGGCATTTATTTCTTAGCTATAGCCAGCCTTGGATGAGGGTGGAATGCTGACTTTACATTTAACAGAAGATACTGGGTAAAATGTAGCTCATTTATCTGGGTGTTTTAATTTAGAACATTTAATTCTTTTTTTCATTTTATGTATTTATGCATACTTTAATAATTGAGGCAAGAATCATTAAAATATTTGAAGTTAACCAAGCATTTCTTTTGTTACATTATATGACAAGGTGTGTTGTGTACCTATATGAAGTTTCTCGAATTCCCAAGAGTTTGAAATAATGTCAGACATGGAGTTGAAAGTTCTGAAGGTGGCAAGACTAGAAAGTATAAATGCTTCTGTGATTAATTGATTTAGGCAAATTTTGGCAAGAAGTTGTTGCTGTTTTGGGATTACCTTACAACAGTATCAGGGGGAGAAAAAAGAAAAAAGTGAGTTAACATTGTAAACTGTTGACTGTGTACCGAGCATATTGCATACATCATCATCCGATTCTCACAGTGACCCTTGGGTATATGCTGTTTATACCTGTTCCACATCCCAGATGATACCACCAAACAAGCAAACAACACACTAACCCACCCACCCTGAAACTCAAACTCTGGTATTCAAGCCATTAAGTTGATATTTTCAGTTCAACAAGGAGAGAGATTAAACAAATAAAAATGTTTACCCTTTAAACTATTTTGAGCTATTTATTTCCACAAGTAATAAGGAAAAATGCACTGCTAAAATGCATTTCATACCTCCTCTGTCATTTCATATGCCCCTTCCATATTTTATTTTTCTCCTTAGTACATAGCATCACTATAGTTTTAACTTGTTTACTGTTTTGTTTTCCCCACTGAAATGTAAGTTCATGAGGGTAAGAAATTTTGTCTGTTTTGTTATTATTGTATCTTTTTTCATGAAAACATTTTTATTTTTTGGTAGTCAAATTTAACAATATTTTCTTAATGATTTTATTCCCTCATTTAAGAAGGTCTTTCTTACCTCAATACTATTCAGTAGTCTGTATTTAAAAAAAAAGATATTATAGATTTTTAATCCTTATTCTATAGTTTATATAAACATATAAAATAATCTATTTTACTGTATCCCTTGAGTATTTACTTTTATCCTTCAGATAGCTGGGAAGTGAATAGGCTACCTTCATGATATACAATTTGAAATCCTACATTTATTGTATTCTAAATTCCAAATAATTGTGGGACATTCCTGGATGCTCTATTTCAGGACATAGCCTTCAGCCTGCTGCCTGTTTTGCAAATGAAATCTTACTGGGACACAGTTCCATCTATTCATATACTATTTTCTAAGGCTGCTTTCCTACTACAAGGCAGAGTTGAGTAATTGCAACAGAGATTGACTGTCCCGCAAAGCTTAAAATATTTACTATTTGACCATTTAAAGAAAAAGTTTACCAACTGCTCTGTTGCATTTTAGAGATGTTTTGATCTGTTCCTGAATCAATGTTATGCTGTTCTAATTTAATTAATATAGCTTCCTGATGTGTTTTGCTCTGCAACGGCATAAATTCCTCAGTCCAGCACCAATATTTCTTTTTAAAAAATGTCAGAGCTTTTCCTGTGGATTTTTATCTTCCAAAGGCGTTTAGAATCACTTTCTCAAGCTTCATTGAAAAATCTTGTCTGGATTTTGAGTATGATTGTATTGAATTTGTGGATTTTTCAAATGTGAAATTAAAAAAAAATGGCATGTTCCCAATGTGTATAATCTCCTCATCCATGAAAATGATATATATTTACTTTTATTTAGGTCTTTGCTTATATCTTTTTAGTATTGCTTAGAAGCTTTTCTGCAAAAGGACTGAGCTAACTTTTTGTTAGGTTTATTCTTAGGAACTCTATAATTCAGGCTGCCATTTAAAAGAACTGCCTTTTTGACTATAATGTTTTTCTGGTTGATTCTCCTAGATTTTCTGAGAGAAACACCATATTATCAGACCATAATGATAGTTTTGCCCTTTTCCCACACAGTAACTATACCTCTTATTTATTTTTCTTGACTTACTACTAAGGCTTCAGAGCAGTGATGCACAATAATGACTATAGCCAGGAATCCTTACTTTTGTCCTGATTTTAATAAAATGTTTCCAGTAATTTATCATTTAGTACATTTTATCAAGGGAGTTTTGTTCTAAATTCTTTTGTGACTTTTATTAGAGTAAGTATATGTTGCCTTGATAACTAATGTTTTTCAGCATATATTGAGTAATCATATATAATATTTCTCCTTTAACTTGTCATTATATGAAATTACATTAATATATTTTCTATAGTTGAATTTCTCTGTGGTTGAATCAAAACTCCCAGGTTTTGTAATGTGATACCCTTTATTTTTAAAAAGTTCAAGGAGATGTGCTAATATTGCCTGTTGTAATTGTAAATTTTGAAATTTTTCTCTGGTTTTCAATCAGTTCTTACTTTATATATTCTGAAGTTATGTTGTCATGTGCATTAAGTTCATGATTGATATGCCTTAATTGGTTATATATTTTATCAATATGAAATATCCATATTTGAGTGTTTTAATTCTTTTTGCTTTCAAGTCTCTCTCTTTTTGAATTAGAACTTCTTATTCTTTTTTTCTGAGCTCTTCATTCCGTTTCTATTTGTCTGAAGTACATATCTTCCAAATGAGATAGATTTTGCTTTTATGACCAATCTGTAAAACTGTTACTTTAAACTGTGTAATGAAGCCATTTAGTTATTATGATTACTAATATGTTTGGACTTATTTTGTACATTTTTATACTCTTTCTGTCCTCTTCCCTGCATGTTGAATTATTCAACTTTTTATGGTACTTTCTTTTCTCTAGTAGTTTGGGAGTGACAAATCTTATTTCTAGAACTTCTAGTAGATATTCTTACTACTGACAACTATATTTAAATACTTTCTACTACTATCTAGAGTTAATCAGTAAGGCTTAGCAATTTAATGCTATTCCTCAATCATAATATCTCTAAATGTATTTATTTTAAAAATCCAAATTTCTATCATTTCTTTTGTCTTTAAAGAGATCACATAGCGTCAGAGATTTTCTTTTATATCACATTATTAAGTGATTTTAGATTTTTATCCTGTGTTTTTTCTGGTTTCTTTTCATTTGTACAGTTTTCTTCCAGAAATAGCAAATTTGGGCTGCCCCTATAGGTATTGTGTGTGTGTGTGAGAAATGATTAAATACCTTACCTCTGTGCCATCAAAATTCCTGGCAAAGCTTTTTGTTTATTAACTACTTTTGTTTATTAACTACACAACTGTAGGCACCAAGAGCTGTAGAGAGCCTTTAAGGTTATCACATTCAATCTTAATAAACCAATTCACTTAATAATAAATTCACTCACCAAGTATTTTTGAGTACTTATTATGTTTTGAGAACTATAGTTGGTGCCAGGGAGATAAAGATGAACAAATAAGACATGTTTTCCAACTGAGAAGGCTCACATTCTAGTGGGTGAAGAGGTATAGACACACACAGATGTTGTTTAAGGAGGTCAGGAGAGCATTCCAGGAGGAGCCCTGTCTGAGGAGGTGCTCTCTGGCTGACTCTTAGACCATTTGCTTTCCCTCAACCACTGCAGTAACGTCTGCGTGAGTATCAGCAGTGCACATCTGGACAGCATCACCTGTTAGAAAATGTATTCCTATTGAGCCCAAACCCACCTTCCAAACTCTTCCATCATTGGTCTAGATGTTGCCCTCTAGAGCTCATCAAAATATTCATGTGTTGACCTTCATTTGGTGGTCATTTAGATGTCTGGGACAAAGTCTTTTCCTTCTATAATTAAGCATTCTAAATTTTATATATTTCTTCCTCATCTCTCTTAAATTACTGCTCTCAAGTAAATCAATATGGCCCTTAAACTATCCTTTCCAAATCCTTTCCAAATAAAATACTGCAGATGTACTCAACTTTTGAAAAAGTGCAATGGGAGTATCATCTTTAACCAGAGAAAACACTTGTGCTTATGCAGGATAAGATCACATTAACATGCTGTGGTTGTATCACATTTTTTCACTTAAATGATGAGTTAACAATGAGTCTTTTTTCTAAATAAGATGCCAAAGAGGTATTAAATCTCACAGCATTAAATACATTAAAAATACAAAGAGAAAAATAATGATGTTAAAATGAAATAATAGTACTTACTTTATATGGGCTCGGATGTGAGGTTAGGACTGTCAAATATACTGTACATGGTCAGAGTCAAGAAGTCTTATGTGCTTGCTAGAGCTGGAATGTGGCATTGGTTCTAAGTTTGCAGTAGTTCACTTTGGCTTATATTAAAATTGCTGTGAACTAAAATCCCTACACAGATATTGATATAAATGGCTGCAAAGTTAGATATACTGATTCCTCATTCCAGAATATAGTTCATTTTATTGCTTCCTGCTTGATCATGTAATTCAAAAGCTTATCTGGCCCACCTGGTTTTCTGCCATCTGCAGAGCTGCCAGTTATGCTTTTTGATGGTCTGGCAAGGAATTCTTCCAAGCCCAAGGATGATACAGTCTCCTTTTTCTGCTCAACATTTATTTTGAATTGCTTTTTGCTCAATATCAGTTATATACCATTTACTTTTCAGAAGGTTCATCAGATGATTTTCTCATCAAATAGTTCACTAATATCTCATGGCATCATTATAATACTACCTTCAATATATAAAACATTAGATTGCCCAAAGTGGACATGCTACTGAATCATAAACATAGAGAGCAATGGCATCTGGTTTGTTAAGCAATTTTTAGTCATGTTGAGTCAAACTTCTTTAACAGGAAGGTAAGCAATAGTATTGCAGAAAGAGGGAAGAATATAAGCACAGGAGTGGAAGAAGGAGTTGAATAGAAAGTGTAACGATTAGTAGGAATTTTGGAGTGACTGCAATTGACTGAAGGAACTTGTGTGGAGATGGATGAAGCTGGGAAGGTTAGCAGGAGTTGGGCATTGTGTACCATGTTGGGGGGTTTGGACTTGACTTATCCCAGAGGATTTCACATGTTTCTATAGTTTTATGGCAAGATCCTGAAAATTATATTTTCAAAATTTGATTAAAAGCCAAAATTGAAATCTTCTAAATGGAAGGTCTCTCCAGTAGATAAGAAAAGAATCCACTAGGTTATGCTCCTCAAGTTCCCCAAATACAATCCAGCCTTGCTGCTGTATCTCTAGGTGTTGAGTAGTTGAATTTTCGATACTGTACTATCATTTCTATCCTTTCACTTGAGCTGGTATGTGAAAGCCATAAAAATAAGTAATTTAAAATCAAGTTTGGTAAAGAATTTCTAATGAAAAATTAGAATAAGGACTATTGAAGATTATGGATTGAGAATTCATTTTACCCATATTCAAATAGTTTCTATTGATGTTTTCAATATTTCAAAATATACCCTAATTCACAAAGAGAATTTATCATTTGAAAGATTTTTAAGAATGTTTACAGTTGGGCAAGAAATATAGGATTTTTCCAAGACAGTAATTAGAACATGAAGTTTACCTTTGAATATTTAAAAGAAAACCATGGGTTACAGCCACTCTAAATTTTAATTTACTAAATGTTAACAAACATTTCTAAGGGAAAAAATATGCTCCTGACTTCTAAAATACTGCAGTTATAGTTTATACTCAAGTTCACATATGAATTTCTATTAAACCTACATATTTTAAGCACTACCTTTTCAAAACTTAAAATTTCTCCTATTATTTAAAAATTTTTTATAATCCATTATCAACAGAATCTTTAAATAAATATACTTTATATACATACTTTATTAAAGTATGTATATAAAGCATACATATAAAGTATTTGTACATATACTTGTTAAAGTGCATATATACTTTTATATGGGATATATATCTACATATCTATATATATATACCCTCAGAAGAAAATAGCAAAAATAGCCACAAGTAAAAATGAAATTTGAAATAGCTTTGGAAGTGCTTTGCAACATCCTTTTTTAAATTGTGGTAAAAAGCATCATGATGTGTACATGTAATTAAAATATTTAGAAAAGAATTTGGTTTGCTTAGTTTCATCATGCATTGCTAATACCACAAGTTAATAAAAATTATGTTTTTTTATAGTGATATTACTTTTGTTTTTTTATAGAAGAGGTAGTTCTTTTTTTTTGATAGAACAGGTGATGGATGTTTTCCTTTGGGAGGTTATATTTTATACGTATGTAACATTTCAAATAGCAAAATATTCATTTAAAAAATGTAAGTAGTTTTCAAATAATAGTATTCAAATAGTTAATATGGGTTTCTAAAATAGATTAGAGCCTTAAAATAAGGACAACTGATCCATTAAAAGTTTTTACAGGCACAAATAATAAAATTTCACACGCATCTGGAACCACTGTTACATTCTCATCCCTAATTGCTCATTTTTTAAATAAAGTCATCTCCAAATCTGCTTGGGAGGATGAGCCTCTTGCAAAAACAGAAGGGGAAAGAAAACAGTTAAATAAAATAAACATCAGTGTCATTTTCACTGAAGTAGATTTCACACAAAAGCAACACAAGGCAACTGCTGACAGTATCTTTTAAACAGCCGGATGACATCTGCAAAGCCTGAAGATTGGAAAATATATACTTATATCAAATGTATTTATAAAAACCCGTTCTGAGGTTTTTGAGCAAGAAGTTCAATCTCCCTTTTTCCCCCAAAGTATGTATGCATGGCGTATATGCTAACTTACTGAATTCATACTTAATGCAATTCCAGTTTATTAAAGAGGTTAAAAATTTATAAAACTCTGATGGGATATGGTTTTAATGCTTCATCACACTACCCATCATTTGCTTTTCAATCTAGATCAGAATGATCTTTCCCACTTCCCTGCAATCACCTACCTACACAGCTAATATTTTTTGAATACTCTCTTGAGAGTCTATCTGGAACTTGGCCAGCCTCATACGGCTGTAGAGGACCACCAGCTCGAAGTGCTTCTGCCACAACTTGTGTATCCTTCTTTGCAGCTGACAGAACTAAAGGGAAGAGGGAGGGGAAAAAACACAAGTCAGAGTAGGAGAGGAAATTAATGGCAGTGTTCAAGAAGAATGATGGAGGGAAATATAGAAAGCAGTCAATAGCCCATTCTGCACTGTACGGGCCTGACAGGAATTTCACAGTCTCTTGATTTTTCAGCCCACTCATGTGCATTCATCAGAAACCAGTCACATCTGGCCGCCAGGATGGGGGGTTAATTTTCTCTAAATGCCTCAGCAGTTTTGTTCTAGCTGAGGCAAACTCTGTGACTGCAAAGCTGATGAGTAAAATATTTCTACTTCACCCAGTTTAACTCAAAACCGATAGCCTCGGGACATATTGAACCTTTCTTTAAAAAATAATCTTTCGAAGCTTTTTTGAATGGCACATCAGGTCAAGCCAAAGTTTAAAAATGCAACTTTGAGACTTTGATGGACACCATCGCTTCTTTTTCTCCTCATAAACCCTTACCAGCGTTTGGCAATGTGTGCTTTAGAGCATGACAGAACTAAAGAGAATTAACTTAGCCACCGACTGCTGAGGGAGAACAATAACAGGGAAGAACTTTCCAGCTCGAACTCCCTATTAATCCACCTCCCTCTGACTATGCGACATAGGAATATCTCACTGCACTAAAGTACAGTGGACACGACGCTTAGAAGTGACATTTTAAATATGGAATCTAAACACAGAAAGAAAGATTTCTCCTGTGAGAAATTTCTCTATCTTTTGGAACTTTAATCTAAAACCAACCAACCAAACAAAAAACACAGTAGAATTGTTATCAAGGCAATATACATTTGTACTTCAACAGCTAGCATAGCTGTACCATACGGAATTGTTATAATTAGGTTATTTTCAAAGAAATAAGCTTCATAAAAATTAACGGAAAAAAACATATTAAAAACTTTTTCCCATAATATATTCTGTTACTGAAACCGCTTTTATTTTTTGGTAATGTGGATAATTGTTTATGTTGATTTCTTTTGAGCTGTATTTTGCAGAATGAAAAGATAAACACCAAAAAATTTCAGGTCAAATATTTCTTCATAACAGAATAAAAACATGTCACATTAAAAAGGCTATTTTATGTTCTATTCATTGTTTTGGGTACTGGTTACATTTAAGGGATCCTTTGCAAAACTTCATCAAACACTGCACATGTGACTTGTGAACTTTTCTGTATGCATGTTTCAATAAACAGTTTACTTAAAAGTAACCATTTTAAAAATAGCTACCTGGTGTTGCATGTGAATTGTTTACCATCATTATCTTCATTATGCATTGAAATGAGCAACACATAGGTATCTATGTAAACCCACAGAAAAATAAAGCCTCTATTCTTGGTTAATTTGTTAACTTAGGATGAAAAAATAACCTTGAAACTATAGATATTTCAGCTTGCTAAATGCCGAAATACATTACCTGAAATTAGTTTACGGGCATTTCAGATAATTTAGGCTAATGAATTAAACAGTAAATCACTTTTTGAAGAGGAAAATCTGTCAATATTTTTTTCTGTAATATTTTAATATTTATTTAAATAAAATATTTTAATAATTTTAATATAATATTAAAATTTTTTCTGCTAGCTCTGACAGCCAGTAGGGGGAGGGTGTGCTGTATCTTGACATATTCATTAAGACACTAGAACACTTTACTCAAAGCATTATATTTTTATTAAGATATACACAAGTATGACAAAAGACAAATAAGAGGAAGATGAGTTCTAGTAGAATTCCTAAAAGTGAAGATAATTTTTTTTTTTACAAGTGGACGTTCTTCAATGTGTGGAAGGTTTTACAAGTGGGAACTCATCAACCAAAGTGAATTGGATGATAATATTTCCCACACCCACATCTTAATTGAGGAGAAACTGTTGTATACAGTAAGTCAATTTTATTCACTTTTCTGTGTTCTAGCTTGAGGTAGCCACAAAGGCCTTAAATTAGTCCATATATAAGTGTTAACTGAAGCTACTTAAGTAGAAAATTTCCTTAGGTATCAACTAAGAAAGAGTAATATCTCAAAAAACTTAAAAAAAATCTATAGCTAATAAGTCTCTAGAAAAAGATAAACCAGGAAAGAGAATAACTGAAGGCATTCTTAAAGAGAAGAATCAGAATCCAATAAAAGTCATATGTACACGTATATGGATGCACATTAAAGACAATAAGATGATCAACAATATATATGGGGAAATATTTAAGAACCCAGGAGTACAGTTAATTTAAGAGTTGGTCATGAAGACAACTCTCTTAGGAAAGTGGTTATGATAAAAGCCCAATTATAAGATGTCAGGAGACAGTGATCACTCAATAAATACTTATTGATATTAACTCAATAAAGTGAACTGGTAAAATTTTAGTGTCAAAAGTGAAGAAGTGAATAAGACGTTCAGGAACGTACGAATTAATGGAAGAAGAGAAAAATAAACCAAGTAAATGCAAGACATAAAAATATAGAAAGGGAAAATTAAAGAAAGAGAGAGAGAGAGTTATGAGTGGAAAAATCCTTCAACTGGATGCAGAATTTAGGTTGGAACCAAAGTAAATGAAATGGTTTTTGATCTCTTTGACTTCAATTAACCCAGTGTTTCTGGAATGAAACATTCCAATGATTACATTCCTGAAGCATAATCATTTCCTGGAACGATTACATTCCTGCCCTCTCACTCAGATTTTAGGGAAGGTGAGGTGAGATGAGGAAGGAAGTGGTAGAGAAACAAAAAAGGACAGAGAGGGACACAAACATACTGGGTGGGAGGTTAGAAAGGGCATTCCTTGCCGTGTATTCAGAAGTAAGAATGGAATTGAGAGCCGTTGGAATTGAAACGAACTGGGCTGCTGCTTAGCCCCAGGCAAGTATTTCAAGAATTTTGGAAGAGAATGGAATATTCTCATAGAAATCGAAGGAGGAGCAATGTTAGAGCAGGAGGAGTCATTTTGGAAAAAGATCCCCAACTTCACTGCCCTTGATTTTGTAAACAAAAAGAGGAAGTGAGGATCTTCAACTGTGTCAGGAAAGTGGAATCAGGAAACAGCTGGTATGTAATCTGAGCCATTTAAAATGGCAAAAAGGGAGGAAGAGTTTGCTGACAATGGTTTCTGACTGGTTTGAATTTATAGCACATTTGGTAAGCTTGGCTCTAATACTTGCTTTGTGAGCTCTTTGCTGAAGGAAGCCCAAAGATGGAATTCATTGATACTTCTTTTGAGATAACAATCGCTACGTACGTACTTATTCACGAAGAGGAAAACTAGTCAATGTCCATTTTGACATGGTGTATTGAGATACAGCTGGCGATCTTGTGTCATTGTGAGCATTATATATAATGCACACTTGTGAGCATGGCATACAATATACAACATACGTTTCTACATTTGGTAAAAATACCTTCTGGTTAAATTTGATTAGGCTCTTGAAATTTATTAACATTTTAAAGCTTGATACTCTTTGACAGTAAAACAGAATAAATGAATATTGTCACAAGAATGAGTCTCCATTTTCTTGTTTTAATACACTATATTATATGGATTCTGTTTTTAATCCAAGTTACTTTGCCGACATAAATTCATGACATCTGCTAACTCCTATGTATCACAGAAACCTGGCTTTAATGTTAAATGTTATAATGCATATATTACAACACACAAAACCTCTAATTAAATGGGTTTACATGCATGTAAAAACACAATATGCTAAGAATAAAGTAACACTATTTGATATTCCAGTTACAGGTTTCAAAATAATTAGGACTAGCCATAATCAAGTCAGCACCAAAATATCATCTTATACCATTCTCATGTTCTTAGCATAGAATTAGAAATTTCAAAGCACCACCTTTTCAGGTATTTTCCAGGGCTAGGCTGGAGCATAAAATGTCTTGTTTTCATTATGGAGGCCAAGAGAATAAAGTAAAGCCTTGCTATGCCTAACCCAAAGGGGACAGTTGGGACACACTGTGAAAAGAGTGAAGTAGTGTTGAAGTGTTTGTTATTTAATATCAGAGAAAACAAAATATACATAAGTGTGATTTTAAAAATATGCCTTCAAATTATTTGATAATTCTTCCCTTTAAGAAATTAAGCAGAATTCTCTTCCCTTTGATTATGGGATGGACTTAGTGACTCTCTTGTACTGAACAGAATATGGCAGAAGATAGTGTGCTACTTCCAGGAAACACACACACACACACACACTCAGAGCTGTGGCTTCTGTCCTGGGTTTTCTCTCTCTCTCATCCTGTCAGATCATTTGATCTGGGGAGCCAGCTCCCATGTTGTATGAGCAGCTCTGTGGAAAGACCCACGTGGTGAGGAACTGAAGCTTTTTGTTTTGCCAACAGCTCTGTGAGTGATCTTGGTAGCAGATTCTCCAGCCTGCTCAGATGACTGCACCCTGTCCAATAACTTGATTGCAATCTTGTGGGAGACCCTGAGCCAAAACCACCTAGCTAAGCAGCTCTTCATTCTTGACCCTCAGAAACTTCTTGAGAAAGTGAATGTTTATCGGTTTAAGCTGCTAACTTTTGGCACAATTTGTTATGCAACAATAGTTAACAATAGGTTCTTGCATCTATGTTCATCAGTGATATTGGTCTGTAGTTTTCTTTCTTTGTGACATCCTTGTCTGGTTTTGGTATCAGGGTGATGATGGCCTCGTAGAATGAGTTTGGGAATGTTCCTCCCTTTGCTATATTTTGGAAGAGTTTGAGAAGGATAGGTGTTAGCTCTTCTCTAAATGTTTGATAGAATTTGCCTGTTGAGCCATCTGGTCCTGGGCTTTTGTTTGTTGGAAGATTTTTAATCACAGTTTCAATTTCAGTGCTTGTGATTGGTCTAATGATAGGTTCTTAACTCTCCTTCTCTCCTTTCTCTTTGCCTAGCAAGGAAATAATTTACCATCCGTATTTTCTGAGTGCAATGTAAAAGTGCTCTCCTAATTTGTTGCTTGGTTTAAGACTGAAACTAATTTATTAGTAATAAGAGGTTGATTAATAAATACTTATTTTTTATAAAGTACTTAAAAATTAATTAATTAGTTTATTTTTGGCTGCGTTGGGTCTTTGTTGCTGTGTGTGGGTTTTCTCTAGTTGCAGCGAGTGGGGGCTGCTCTTCATTGAGGTGCACGGGCTTCTCATCACAGTGGTTTCTCTTGTTGCAAAGCATGGGCTCTAGGCAGGTGGGCTTCAGTCGTTGTGGTTCGCGAGCTCAGTAGTTGTGGCTCGCGGACTCTAGAGCACAGGCTCAGTAGGTGTGGCGCATGGGCTTAATTGCTCCGTGGCATGTGGGATCTTCCCAGACCAGGGCTCAAACCCGTGTCCCCTGCATTAGCAGGCTGATTCTTAACCACTGCGCCACCAGGGAAGTGCCAATAAATACTTATTGATTGATGAAATGGTTTGTATCATCCAGGAGCTCATTATTTTAACTGAAGACAGTACAGAGGAATTATAATTTAATAATTCCAGAAATTTAAAAATGTTTCATTATCCACAAATATTTTCATGTACTACATCAATATAGTAAAGAAAAAAAATCATTCCCAAAAGACGTTGATATGAATCAGCACTGAACAAAAACAATCAACAATGAAAAACTTATTGTGGCAAACTAGCAAGGAACAGAGAAAATTTCTTTAACCTGATAAAGGGTATAAACAAAAAACTTCCAACAAACAGTTTACAAAGTAGAGGTACTTTGGAAACATTCCTATGAGTGTCAAGGCAAAACAAGTAAGGATATCAGAAATCAATACCTCTGTTTAAAATTTTACTGGCCAAAGCAATAAGAAGATAAAAGAAAAAAGGATAGGTATAAGAGGAAGAATATCTAGAGAGAAAATTTAAGAAACTCTACAAGCCAATAATAGGAGGTAATGAGAGTTTAGGAACATTTTTCTGCAAGAGTAGCATTGAAAAAAATCAGTAACATAAAAAAAATTAGTTTTGTAATTTAAGAATCCCATTCATAATCACAATGTAAAATGTAAGATACCTAGGTTTTAATCTATTAAAGAATATGTAGGTTTTATAGAGAAAATTAAAAAAACATTTTTGAAAAATATAAAATAAGGACTGAATAAATGGAGAGATATAACATGTCCACATACTGGAAGAGAGGATCATGGTCATGCACGTCAACTTTTCACAAAATAGTCTACAATCTCATTGGGGCTCATGAAACGTGATCTAAAATTCATACGGAAGAACAAAGGACTGGGAACACCTAAGACAATTGTGAAATAGGAGAATAAGCTCAAGGAATTTGACATGCAATATATAAAACTTGTCTCAAAGCTGTAGGAACAAAGAGCAATATCAGCATTGGAAGGGATAAACAACGGTTGATCAGAAAAGAGAGCTGAACAACACAGACACTCATATAAAATACAGAAATTTGAAATATGACAAAGATAGCATTTAAATCAGTGGAGAAAGGATGGCATAATTGGTTTACCCTATACAAGGACCCAACACAAAATTAGATCCTTAACTCATGATATACACTAATAAAAACAAGGTAGATTAAAATGAGGAAAGCTAAATTTTAAGATTTTTGTATGAAACTATGACAGACTAACTTTATGACTTTCAGAAGGGGAAGGATTTTTTAAACTAAATATTAAAATAATAAATTCTAATGGAAAGAATTGACAAATTTAATTACATTCAAATTTTTAAAAAAACTTAGACTAACAAAATAAGCCACAGGCTTAGAGAAAATATTAATAACACAGCTGACAAGGATTAATTTCTTTAACATAGAAATAGCCCCTAGAAATCAATAAAAGAAACAATACACAAGACTTCCGGGTAAGATGGCGGAAGAGTAAGGCGCGGAGATCACCTTCCTCCCCACGGATACACCAGAAATACAGCTACACGTGGAACAACTCCTACAGAACACCTACTGAACGCTGGCAGAAGACCCCAGACCTCCCAAAAGGCAAGAAACTACCCACATACCTGGGTAGGGCAAAGCGGAGAGATTCCCGCACAGAGGATCGGTGCCGAGGGGCACTCACCAGCCCGAGAGGATTGTCTAGTCCCCCGCCGGGGCGGGCGGCGCTGGAGCTGAGGCTCGGGCTTCGGTCAGAGCGCAGGGAGAGGACTGGGGCTGGCGGCGAGAACTCAGCCTGAAGGGGGCTAATGTGCCACAGCTAGCCGAGAGGGAATCCGGGAAAACTCTGGAGCTGCCGAAGAGGCAGGAGACTTTTTCTTCCGTCTTGGTTTCCTGGTGCGCGAGGAGAGGGGATTAAGAGCGCCACGTAAAGGAGCTCCAGAGAGGGGCGCGAGTCACGGCTGAAAGCGCGGAGCCCAGAGACGGGCGTGGGACACTGGGGCTGCTGCTGCCGCTGCCAAGAAGCCTGTGTGCGAGCGCAGGTCACTGTCCACACCGCCCTTCCGGGAGCCTGTGCAGCCTGCCACTGCCGGGGTCCCGGGATCCAGGGGCGGCTTCCCTGGGAGAACGCACGGCGCGCCTCGGGCTGGTGCAACGTCACGCCGACCTCTGCCGCTGCAGGCTCGCCCCGCACTCCGTGCGCATCACTCCCGCCCGGCCTGAGTGAGCCAGAGTCCCCGAAGAGGCTGCTCCTTTAACCCTGTCCTGTCTGAGCGAAGAACAGACGCCCTCCGGCGACCTACACGCAGAGGTGGGGCCAAATCCAAAGCTGAGACCCAGGAGCTGTGAGAACAAAGAAGAGAAAGGGAAACCTCTCCCAGCAGCCTCAGAAGCAGCGGATTAAAGCTCCACAATCAACTTGATGTACCCTGCATCTGTGGAATACATGAACAGCCAACAAATCATCCCAAATTGAGGAGCCAGGAGTCAGTGCTGTGCCTCTGAGGTGGGAGAGCCAAATTCAGAACACTGGTCCACAAGAGACCTCCCAGCTCCACACAATATCAAATGGCGAAAATCTTCCAGAGATCTCCATCTCAACAGCAGCACCCAGCTTCACTCAACGACCAGCAAGCTATACTGCTGGACACCCTATGCCAAACAACTAGCAAGACAGGAACACAACGCCACCCATTAGCAGAGAGGTGGCCTAAAATCATAAAAAGTCCACAGACACGCCAAAACACACCACCAGACGTGGACCTGCCCACCAGAAAGACAAGATCCAACCTCATCCACCAGAACACAGGCACTAGTCCCCTCCACCAAGAAGCCTACACAACCCACTAAACCAACCTTAGCCACTGGGGACAGACACCACAAACAATGGGAACTATGAACCTGCAGCCTGCAAAAAGGAGACCCCAAACACAGTAACATAAGCAAAATGAGAAGACAGAAAAACACACAGCAGGAGAAGGAGCAAGATAAAAACCCACCAGACCTAAAAAATGAAGAGGTAATAGGCAGTTTACCTGAAAAAGAATTCAGAATAATGATGGTAAAGATGATCCAAAATCTTGGAAATACAATAGACAAAATGCAAGAAACAGTTAACAAGGACCTAGAAGAACTAAAGATGAATCAAGCATTGATTAAAAACACAATAAATGAAATGAAAAATACTCTAGATGGGATCAATAGCAGAATAACTGAGGCAGAAGAACGGATAAGTGAGGTGGAAGATAAAATAGTGGAAATAACTGATGCAGAGCAAAATAAAGAAAAAAGAATGAAAAGAACAGAGGACAGTCTCAGAGACCTCTGGGACAACATTAAACGCACCAACATTCGAATTACAGGGGTTCCAGAAGAAGAAGAGAAAAAGAAAGGGACTGAGAAAATATTTGAAGAGATTATAGTTGAAAACTTCCCTAATATGGGAAAGGAAATAGTTAATCAAGTCCAGGAGGCACAGAGAGTCCCATACAGAATAAATCCAAGGAGAAATACGCCAAGACACATATTAATCAAACTGTCAAAAATTAAACACAAAGAAATCATATTAAAAGCAGCAAGGCAAAAACAACAAATAACACACAAGGGAATCCCCATCAGGATAACAGCTGATCTCTCAGCAGAAACTCTACAAGCCAGAAGGGAGTGGCAGGACATAATTGAAGTGATGAAGGAGAAAAACCTGCAACCAAGATTACTCTACCCAGCAAGGATCTCATTCAGATTTGATGGAGAAATTAAAACGTTTACAGACAAGCAAAAGCTGAGAGAGTTCAGCACCACCAAACCAGCTTTACAACACATGGTAAAGGAACTACTCTAGGCAAGAAACACAACAGAAGGAAAAGACCTACAATAACGAACCCAAAACAATTAAGGAAGTGGGAATAGGAACATACATATCAATAATTACCTTAAATGTAAATGGACTAAATGCTCCCACCAAAAGACACAGACTGGCTGAATGGATACAAAAACAAGACCCATATATATGCTGTCTACAAGAGACCCACTTCAGACCTAGAGACACATACAGACTGAAAGTAAGGGGATGGAAAAAGATATTCCATGCAAATGGAAACCAAAAGAAAGCTGGAGTAGCAATTCTCCTATCAGACAAAATAGACTTTAAAATAAAGACTACTAGAAGAGACAAAGAAGGACACTACATAATGATCAAGGGATCAATCCAAGAAGAAGATATAACAATTGTAAATATTTATGCACCAAACATAGGAGCACCTCAATACATAAGGGAAATATTAACAGCCATAAAAGGGGAAATTGAAAGTAACACAATCATAGTAGGGGACTTTAACACCCCACTTTCACCAATGGAGAGGTCATCCAAAATGAAAATAAATAAGGAAACACAAGCTTTAAATGATACATTAAACAAGATGGACTTAATTGATATTTATAGGACATTCCATCCAAAAACAACAGAATACACATTTTTCTCAAGCGCTCATGGAACATTCTCCAGGATAGATCATATCTTGGGTCACAAATCAAGCCTTGGTAAATTTAAGAAAATTGAAATTGTATCAAGTATCTTTTCCGAACACAATGCTATGAGACTAGATATCAATTACAGGAAAAGAGCTGTAAAACATACAAACACATGGAGGCTAAACAATACACTACTTAATAACGAAGTGATCACTGAAGAAATCAAAGAGGAAATTAAAAAATACCTAGAAACAAATGACAATGGAGACACGACGACCCACAACCTATGGGATGCAGCAAAAGCAGTTCTAAGAGGGAAGTTTATGGCAATACAATCCCACCTTAAGAAACAGGAAACATCTCGAATAAACAACCTAACCTTGCACCTAAAGCAATTAGAGAAAGAAGAACATAAACATCCCAAAGTTAGCAGAAGGAAAGAAATCATAAAAATCAGATCAGAAATAAATGAAAAAGAAATGAAGGAAACGATAGCAAAGATCAATAAAACTAAAAGCTGGTTCTTTGAGAAGATAAACAAAATTGATAAACCATTAGCCAGACTCATCAAGAAAAAAAGGGAGAAGACTCAAATCAATAGAATTAGAAATGAAAAAGGAGAAGTAACAACTGACACTGCAGAAATACAAAAGATCATGAGAGATTACTATAAGCAACTCTATGTCAATAAAATGGACAACCTGGAAGAAATGGACAAATTCTTAGAAATGCACAACCTGCCAAGACTGAATCAGGAAGAAATAGAAAATATGAACAGACCAATCACAAGCACTGAAATTGAAACTGTGATCAAAAATCTTCTGAAAAACAAAAGCCCAGGACCAGATGGCTTCACAGGCGAATTCTATCAAGCATTTAGAGAAGAGCTAACACCTATCTTTCTCAAACTCTTCCAAACTATAGCAGAGGGAGGAACACTCCCAAACTCATTATATGAGGCCACCATCACCTTGATACCAAAACCAGACAAGGATGTCACAAAGAAAGAAAACTACAGGCCAATATCACAGATGAACATAGATGCAAAAATCCTCAACAAAATACTAGCAAACAGAATCCAACAGCACATTAAAAGGATCATACACCATGATCAAGTGGGGTTTATTCCAGGAATGCAAGGATTCTTCAATATACGCAAATCAATCAACGTGATACACCATATTAACAAACAGAAGGAGAAAAACCATATGATCATCTCAATAGATGCAGAGAAAGCTTTTGACAAAACTCAACACCCATTTATGATAAAAACCCTGCAGAAAGTAGGCATAGAGGGAACTTTCCTCAACATAATAAAGGCCATATATGACAAACCCACAGCCAGCATCATCCTCAATGGTGAAAAATTGAAACCATTTCCACTAAGATCAGGAACAAGACAAGATTGCCCACTCTCACCACTCTTATTCAACATAGTTTTGGAAGTTTTAGCCACAGCAATCAGAGAAGAAAAGGAAATAAAAAGAATCCAAATCGGAAAAGAAGAAGTAAAGCTGTCACTGTTTGCAGATGACATGATACTATACATAGAGAATCCTAAAGATGCTACCAGACAACTACTAGAGCTAATCAATGAATTTGGTAAAGTTGCAGGATACAAAATTAATGCACAGAAATCTCTGGCATTCCTTTATACTAATGATGAAAAATCTGAAAGTGAAATCAAGGAAACACTCCCATTTACCATTGCAACAAAAAGAATAAAATATCTAGGAATAAACCTACCTAAGGAGACAAAAGACCTGTATGCAGAAAATTATAAGACACTGATGAAAGAAATTAAAGATGATACAAATAGATGGAGAGATGTACCATGTTCTTGGATTGGAAGAATCAACATTGTGAAAATGACTCTACTACCCAAAGCAATCTACAGATTCAATGCAATCCCTATCAAACTACCAAAGGCATTTTTCACAGAACTAGAACAAAAAATTTCACAATTTGTATGGAAACACAAAAGACCCCGAATAGCCAAAGCAATCTTGAGAACGAAAAATGGAGCTGGAGGAATCAGGCTCCCTGACTTCAGACTATACTACAAAGCTACAGTAATCAAGACAGTACGGTACTGGCACAAAAACAGAAAGATAGATCAATGGAACAGGATAGAAAGCCCAGAGATAAACCCACGGACATATGGTCACCTTATCTTTGATAAAGGAGGCAGGAATGTACAGTGGACAGTCTCTTCAATAAGTGGTGCTGGGAAAACTGGACAGGGACATGTAAAAGTATGAGATTAGATCACTCCCTAACACCATACACAAAAATAAGCTCAAAATGGATTAAAGACCTAAATGTAAGGCCAGACACTATCAAACTCTTAGAGGAAAACATAGGCCGAACACTCTATGACATAAATCACAGCAAGATCCTTTTTGACCCACCTCCTAGAGAAATGGAAATAAAGACAAAAATAAACACATGGGACCTAATGAAACTTCAAAGCTTTTGCACAGCAAAGGAAACCATAAACAAGACCAAAAGACAACCCTCAGAATGGGAGAAAATATTTGCAAATGAAGCAACTGACAAAGGATTAATCTCCAAAATTTATAAGCAGCTCATGCAGCTCAATAGTAAAAAAACAAACAACCCAATCCAAAAATGGGCAGAAGACCTAAATAGACATTTCTCCACAGAAGATATACAGACAGCCAACAAACACATGAAAGGATGCTCAACATCTTTACTCATTAGAGAAATGCAAATCAAAACTACAATGAGATATCATCTCACACCAGTCAGAATGGCCATCATCAAAAAATCTAGAAACAATAAATGCTGGAGAGGGTGTGGAAAAAAGGGAACACTCTTGCACTGCTGGTGGGAATGTGAATTGGTACAGCCACTATGGAGAACGGTATGGAGGTTCCTTAAAAAACTACAAATAGAACTACCATATGACCCAGCAATCCCACTACTGGGCATATACCCTGAGAAAACCATAATTCAAAAAGAGACATGTACCAAAATGTTCATAGCAGCCCTATTTACAATAGCCCAGAGATGGAAACAACCTAAGTGTCCATCATCGGATGAATGGGTAAAGAAGATGTGGCACATATATACAATGGAATATTACTCAGCCATAAAAAGAAATGAAATTGACCTATTTGTAATGAGGTGGATGGACCTAGAGTCTGTCATACAGAGTGAAGTAAGTCAGAAAGAGAAAGACAAATACTGTATGCTGACACATATATATGGAATTTAAGAAAAAAAATGTCATCAAGAACCTAGGAGTAAGACAGGAATAAAGACACAGACCTACTAGAGCATGGACTTGAGGATATGGGGAGGGGGAAGGGTAAGCTGTGACAAAGTGAAAGAGCGGCATGGACATATATACACTACCAAACGTAAGGTAGATAGCTAGTGGGAAGCAGCCGCATAGCACAGGGAGATCAGCTCGGTTCTTTGTGACTGCCTGGAGGGGTGGGATAGGGAGGGTGGGAGGGAGACGCAAAAGGGAGGGGATATGGGAACATATGTATATGTATAACTGATTAAATTTGTAAAATAAAAAAAATAAAATTAAAAAAAAAAAAAGAAACAATACAAATGCACCAGAAAAATGGGCAAATGATACAAACAGGCAATACACTGAAAAGGAGAGTTACCTGGTCTATAAACACTTGAAAACATGTTCAACCTCTAATGGAGTACAAATATATATACCTCACACTCATCAGATTGGCAAATATTTAAAAAAACCCAGCAGTCCACACCAATTGTTGGTAAAGATGTGAAAAAACCCTGAATATTCATATAATGTTCAAATTTGTTTATAATTTGATACAAAGACTTTAAAGAGCAATTTGCCATTATGTATTGAAGTTGCAGGCATATTTTCCCTTTGATCCAGAAATCATACTTAAATATACAAATTCTAGAACAGTGGTTCTCAAGACCAGAAGGATCAGTATCACCCCAGAGCTTGTTAGGAAAACAGCCATTCAGACCCACTGAATTGGAAATTTCTGGTGCTCAGCAATTGGTGTTTTAACAAGCCCTACAAGTGATGTAACACATGCTGACGTCTGAGAGATATTCCTTTTGAAACGGTCATATTATGTTCTCAAGGAAACAAAATAATGTTCATTTATAGCATTACTTGCAGTAATGAAAATTTGGAAACAATCTGTCTACACTTGGGTAATGAAAAAATATATTGTGGTATGTTCCTACCCTAAATCCTAGCATTTAAAATAAATATACTAAAATTGCAAGTGATATTATTTTAAATTAATTACTATATAAACATAGTATTAAAAACACAGATGGAATGAGAAACACTAAAAAAAAAGGCTAGTGGTTAACTCTGAGAAAGAAGGAGGAAAATAACATTAGGAATGGGCAGATAGAGGGTTCTGAGTGCATCTATCTATACTGGTTTAATCGTCCAAAGCAAATATGTCAAATGTCAAGATTTACAAAACTGGTAAAGGTACACAAAAATTTGTCATTAACCTTTATGTCATTTGTCATTAACATATATAGCTTACACATAAATCTGTAACTTACTGTATATTTAATTGATAGCCCATAGGCTAAGCTGACATCTCTGTAGGAAAGGTATCCTCTATATATTATGACTTGGAATTACTTTTAGATAATTTATTATAATCTGGGTTTTTTAAAAAGTATCCTATTACACTGACCATCTGCTAACATACAAGAGTTTTTTTTTTGTAATACAAGATTTTTGTTATGTATCTCCTAAATGTGATCTTACCCATAATAAAAGAACTACTCAAAATATTTGAGTTTACATCAATAAGGAAAGTATTACTACTTCTAGACACTTCATAAATTGCTAAAAATTTTGGTATTTTTCTCCACACTGCTCACATATTTAATACAGTTGTTGAGTAGTAACCTTATAACTTATTTCCTACTAAATTAGAAGACGTACGTAACCTATTTTCATGAGAATTTAAATTTGCTAGAATTAGAGGAGGATTGGTGGTACATCCATTTGAAAAAGTATACGGATACATAAACTGATTAATGGCGCTTTGGAGAAAGCCAAATTAGTCCTCAGACAACTGACTTTTTGTGTGTGTGATTTAAATTTTCTAAAATTATCAAATCATGAGATCGGATCCCTAATAAGAATAATGGCAATAACATTTTCATGTCAGCCACGTTGATATCATGAAGACACTTTGCTAAGTGAAAGTTTTAAAAGGCAAAACAGATATCAACAACATATTAATCTAAATAAACAGAATATTTTGTAAGCTTATACATACATTGTATGTTACTGTGTTGGAACAATAGTAGACTAGTGTGCTTTTTCTTTAAGAAGATTCCTTAAATTGCTCTCTGTGCATTACAGAACATAAATATCATTGCAAACATGCTTTAGATAAAATTAAATCATTTTTAGAGACATATGGTGCCAAAAATTAACTCCCCAAAGACATAATTTAACTGGCTTTTGCAATTTAGGAACCCTGCAAAAAAGAAAGGGAACATTTCAAGGAAATGAGAAATGTCCTTATAATGAATTTCTGCTTATAAGAATCAGACATAACAACAGTCTTTTTAATTAAAATACAAATACCCTATGTATAGTGATCTGAAAATGAACTATAAATTGTTTTGCCAGGAAACAAAGACCAGTCAGTACTGAAAACACAGACGCCCCTTGAAATACAAAGGTAATACTTGGCAGGACCAATAACTCATGGACAGCAAAGTTCTTTATCTATGAATAATGATTTGTCCATTATTAGACATGTTTTCAATGCAACTGCTGAAGATTTGACTATATGAGACAGATCTTTAAACAATACCTCATTTATACTTTTTGGAAGAAAAATATCCTTATAAAAACTGGATGGTAGTTTAAAAGAACACAGAATTTTTCTGCATACACAAGAAAAATCCATTAGATGCACCATTCAAACAGGAAATTAATAGAATCACTGCAATAAACAACCCTCATCAATGCAACATGTAGGACAAATATGAGAGGTGTGGAACATTCCACATTCTTGAAGCAAAAATCACTTCCCAGTACACTGGGGTGGGAACTGGGAGTGAGGGTGTGGTGCTGGAGATGTGTGACATTTGTTAGAGGTTACGGGATTTCTGAAGGAAGTATCTGTGTATGCATGGATTAACTCACCACAGGTATCTGAAAATTTCAGAGTACATCTGATGTGACTGCTAGTGAGCTTGAGAATTTCATAGGTGAGAAGCCTGCAGCCTAAGAGTAGAAATATTATGAAGATTTTTTACTGTGGGAGAAAATTAAAGCATTTCAGATAATCTCCTTGTGTTTCTTACCTATAAACATAGTCAAACAGTCTAACTGTAGAAGCAGCTCTAAGAAAAAATGACGTGTATTTGACAAAGAAGAGAAAAAAATCCTATATTCTGCAGATTTGCATTTGTACCTTAGGTAATCCAATTAAAATCATACTTAAAGCTTTGAAACAGCATGATAAAGGAAATAACAGTATTTTCTTATAGGAACATATTTTAGGTGATTAATAGAAACAGACATATAGTCATACATTTGCACGAGACTATTAAAATAATGATTATAATTTCTGACCTGCTTGTTATAAGGTTCCATATACTGAAAGCATACTGCCTTTTTCTGTTTCTGACAGATAAATAAAACTGATAAGTGAGGATATGTGCATGCAATTTTAATGCAACAGACTGATGTGAAGTGCAGCTCACAAGGCAAATAGCATAAGCCCTATCAGTTCTGTTTATTGTAATAAACCAAACAATGGCAATTACAAACTACTCCACAGATTTTTGGCACGGCAGGAATGACAGATCTACAAAATCCAGTTAATACTGATCTTTTTAGAGTTTTCAGTTACCAAGCGGCACATGTACAGTACACAAATCTCAAAAGTAATGAGATATTTCTTTATTATCAAATCCGTTCCACAGACTGGTGTTAAAGATCACGTAGCTCATTTCTGGAAATCTCTTTGTCAACTGCTTAGGTATACTTAAGGAAAATAAAACATGCATTCCCAAATCTGGAGCTGGCCTTTAAGGAAATTAATAAAGGACTACTCTATTACTCTAATTATATAAATAAAAATACATTTCAAGATTCTGTATTTGGAACTCTGCTAATACATTAAAAACTCTGATGACATGAGAGAAAACAAGCTGATCCATAACAGACACTGCTAATTCTCATAGTTAATATTTAAAGATCAAGTCTAGGGCTTCCCTGGTGGTGCAGTGGTTGAGAGTCTGCCTGCCAATGCAGGGGACACGGGTTCGTGCCCCGGTCCGGGAAGATCCCACATGCCGCAGAGTGGCTGGGCCCATGAGCCATGGCCGCTGAGCCTGCACATCTGAAGCCTGTGCTGCGCAACGGGAGAGGCCACAACAGTGAGAGGCCCGCGTACCACAAAAAAATAAATAAATAAATAAAGATCAAGTCTATCCCTTTATATGAATATGCACTTGTATTTCTTTTGTACACATTACAATGATAACACATACTATGACATATAACAGATAACGAATCTAATATTTTTTCCATATTTAATAGTAGTAATTAGCTGCAAAACTTACAAACTTCTTAGTTTCATAGATATCTGGTTCTGGAATAAAATTACTGTGCTCTGATGGATATTTGCCTTAAAAATTATGAAGATAAGGGCTTCCCTGGTGGCGCAGTGGTTAAGAGTCCGCCTGCCGATGCAGGGGACACGAGTTCGCGCCCCAGTCCGGGAAGATCCCACATGCCGCAGGGCGGCTGGGCACGTGAGTTATGGCCACTGAGCCTGCGCGCCCGGAGCCTGTGCTCTGCAATGGGAGAGGCCGCAACGGTGAGAGGCCAGCATACTGCAAAAAAAAAAAAAAAAAAAAAAAAAAAAAAAATTATGAAGATAAAAATTTAGATATTTTGGTTACTTAAGTTGCTAAATTTCACACACAATTCTCATGAACAGTTCAAAAATAAATAAAAGGATCATCTTAATTCTGAAGCTACTGCTCCCTATGATTTCAAAAAAGATGTTCAGTCAAGAATAAAACAATTTTAAAAATTCTATAATAGAAATTATCCTCACAAGAAAAGAACAAACACTGTTCAAATGAAAAATAACTCTCTTTAAAAAGTTGAAAATGGAATTACATGAAGGTTAAAAAAAGGAAGGTTAAGCCATCACTATATTTTAGAGATGAACATATTCTTAAAATTTCCACTTCCTTGCCTGCCTGTCAGTCATTTGTCCGAGAGTAATTAAATCCCTTGATTTTAAAAATTTAGCTAAATGAATGCCCTATCTTTTGGTGTTTGTTTATGAGCTGTGGTTGAACAACTTTCTTTGATGATTATTCACAGTATATATTTACAGTCTTATGAGACCCACTTGTTTCGATGCAAACGAGTCAAGGGGATACTTTAAAATAGCATTTCCCTAAAATCAATTCACAATAAAAATATTATATAAAAAATGATTAATTATAGAGCTCACTGATTTATTTTGAATCTTCAAGAAGAAATACAATATTTTTCTACTTTAAAGACATCCAGTTCCATTATAAATACCTCCAGTATCTTCATTTCATTTACACACAGGTAAACAAAGCTGCTTCTTTGCAAATTTCAACTGCAAGTGTAAAGAAAGTATACAACACATTCATGCAAATGGGGGTGAGCCTGTGGACAGAAAGAAACCAGCCTGCAGCTATAAGAAATCAGGGGTCAGATAAGGATGAACTTCTTCTTTATGAACTAATCTAGAATGCAAAAATCTTCTGATCTTATTTTTGTCTTAGCTTCTTGTACTGATATAGAATTGCACTGGGGCTAACAGGATTTCAACAATCAGAAAATCTGCAAAATAGTGCAAATTGTCATGGATGCCAAAAATTTACTAATCCATTTGTTGGCTTGAACCAGAGCATCTAACTGAATCCAGGTGACAACAAATATTCAACATATATGTATAATAATAAAACAATGTCTTTTAAGTGTCAGTAACTAATCCCATTCTTTCAGCAAATATTATGAACTAAATTCCAGGACACTCACCGAATCTGAAAAGTACAATGGTGGCAATGATTAATATAAATGGAATGACAGTAACTCATAGTAAGGAAATTACAACTCTTCTGCCACGTTCTGGAAATTCCTGGTGGTAGTAGTGAAGGGATCATTGGATATTTGAAAGCTCAAGCAGATCTAGGTAGTAGCATGCTATGTGACTTTAGGTGACAGTTTTATTTGAACCTTAATTGATTCATCAAAGAAACAGTGTAATAGAACTAAACTGGATTGTCAGTAGGCTATGGGACCAATTGGCTTTCCATTTCTCCAGAGGAATTTGAAAGTCTCTTGTCGCCTCTTCTGTTTCCATTTCTTTATTTCCTTCACACTTCAGACTTCTCCTACCACCTCACTAACATGGCTGTAAGCAAAGATCGTCTGTGGCATCTGATATGGATAAATCCTTTGCCACTCTTTGAAAGTATATCCTTTGATTTTTATTCTTGGTTTCCCTGTATTGTTCGGTGCTTCCTTTTCAGTCTCATTTGCTGGTTACTGTGATTCCTAAGGTTTTCTGACCTCAATTCTGTTCCTCTCTATAGTCTCCAGGAGTGAGCTGGAGACTCACTCAAATTATACTCCCATAATTTAAACTACAGCTCAAGAGAAAGACCTTAAAGATGGTGGAAGAGTAAGATGTGGAGATCACCTTTTCCCCCATAAATACATCAAAAATACATCTACATGTGGAACAGCTCCTACAGAACACCTACTGAATGCTGGCAGAAGACCTTAGACTTCCCGAAAGGCAAGAAAATCCCCACGTACCTGGGTAGGGCAAAAGAAAAAAGAAAAAACAGAGACAAAAGAATAGGGATGGAACCTGCACCTCTGGCAGGGAGCTGTGAAGGAGGAAAGCTTTCCACACACTAGGAAGCCTCTTCACTGGTGGGGATGGGGTTGGGCGGGGGGAAAGCTTCTGAGCCATGGAAGAGAGCACAGAAACAGGGGTTCAGAGGGCAAAGTGGAGAGATTCCCACACAAAGGATCAGTGCCAACCAGCAATCACCAGCCTGAGAGGCTTGTCTGATTACCTGCCCGGGCGGGTGGGGACTGGGAGCTGAGCCTCGGGCTTCGGAGGTCAGACCCCAGGGAGAGGACTGGGGTTGGCTGCATGAACACAGCCTGAAGGGGGCTAGTGCACCAGGGCTAGCAGCGAGGGAGGCTGGGAAACAGTCTGGACCTGCCAGAGAGGCAAGAGACCTTTGTTTTGGGGTGCATGAGGAGAGAGAATTCCTTCCCAGTGTGCCAACAAAAGGCAGAGCACCACCTAAGCGAGCTCCAGAGACAGGCATGAAATACTAATGCTGCTGCCACTGCCACCAAGAATCCTGTGTGCAAGCACAGGTCACTCTCCACACCTCCCTGCGAGCCTGTGCAATACGCCACTGCCAGGGTACCGTTATCCAAGGACAACTTCCCCAGGAGAACACATGGTGTACCTCAGGATGTTGCAATGTCACGTTGGCCTCTGCTGCCTCAGGCTTGCCCCCATTCCAATTATGACTACCGTACCCCTCCCTTCCCCTGGCCTGAGTGAGCAAGAGAGCCCTAATTAGCTGCTGCTTTAACCCCCTCCTGTCTGGGTGGGGAACAGATTCCTGAGGGTGGCCTACATACAGAGGCAGGGCCAAAACCAAAGCTGAACCCCAGGAGCTGTGCGAACAAAGAGAAAGGGAAATCTCTCCCAGCAGCCTCAGGAGCAGTGGATTAAATCTTCACAATCAACTTGATGTACCCTGCATCTGTGGAATACCTGAATAGAAAATGAATCATCCCAAAATTGAGGTGGTGGACTTTCAGAGCAAATGTAGATTTGGGGTTTGCTTTCTGCATCTAATTTGTTTCTGGTTTTATGTTTGTCTTAGTTTAGTATTTAGTGCTTATTATCATTGGTGGATTTGTTTATTGGTTTGGTTGTTCTCATACTTTTATATATATATAGATAGATATTTTTCCCCCTTTTTCTCTTTTTTGTGAGTGTGTATGTGTATGCTTCTTTGTGTGATTTTGTCTGTATAGGTTTGTTTTTACCATTTGTTCTAGAGTTCTGCCTTTTTTTTTTTTCCCCTCTCATTCTTATCTTCTGCGCTGTGTGCTAGCAGGGTCTTGGTGTTCTGGCCAGGTGTCGGGTCTGAGCATCTGAGGATACTGGACAACCAGAAACCTCCTGGCCCCACATAATACTGATTGGTGAGAGCTCTCCCAAGAGATCTTCATCTCAACACTAAGACCCAGCTCCACCCCATGGCCAGCAAACTCCAGAGCTGGATGCCCAATGTCAAACAACTAGCAAGTCAGGAACACAACCTCACCCATTAGCAGAGAGGATTTCTAAAGTCATACTAAGTTCACATACACCCCAAAACACACCACCAGATGTGGCCTTGCCCACCAGAAGGAAAAGATACAGCCCCAGCCACCAGGACACAGGCACCAGTCTCCTCCACCAGGAAGCCTACACAAGCCACAGAACCAAACTCACCCATTGGGGGCAGACACCAAAAATAATGGGAACTACGAACCTGCAGCCTGTGAAAAAGAGACCCCAAACACAGTAAGTTAAACAAAATGAGAAACCAGAGGAATATGCAACAGATGAAGAAGCAAGGTAAAAACCCACCAGACCAGAAAAATGAAGAGGAAATAGGCAGTCTACCTGAAAAAGAATTCAGAGTGATGATAGTAAAGATGATACAAACTTTCATAAATAGAATGGAGAAAATACAAGAAAAATTTAACAAGGACCTAGAAGAACTTAAGAGCAAACAAACAATGATGAACAACACTATAAATGAAATAAAAAATACTCTAGAAGGAATCAATAGCAGAATAACTGAGGCAGAAGAACAAATAAGTAACCTGGAAGATAAAATAGTGGAAATAACTGCTGCAGAGCAGAATAAAGATAAAAGAATGAAAAGAATTGAGGACAACCACAGAGACATCTGGGACAACATTAAACGCACCAACATTCGATTTATAGGGGTCCCAGAAGAGGAAGAGAAAAAGAAGGGAACTGAGAAATATTTGAAGAGATTATAGTGGAAAACTTCCTAATATGGGAAAGGAAATAGTCAGTCAAGTCCAGGAAGCACAGAGAGTCCCAAATAGGATAAATCCAAGGAGAAACATGCCAAGACACATATTAATCAAATTATCAAAAATTAAATACAAAGAAAACATATTAAAAGCAGCAAGGGAAAAACAACAAATAACATACAAGGGAATCCCCATAAGGTTAACAGCTGATCTTTCGGCAGAAACTTTCCAAGCCAGAAGGGAGTGGCAGGACATATTTAAAGTGATGAAAGGGCAAAACCTACAACCAAGATTACTCTACCCAGCAAGGATCTCATTCAAATTCGATGGAGAAATTAAAACCTTTACAGACAAGCAAAAGCTAAGAGAATTCAGAACCACCAAACCAGCTCTACAACAAATGCTAAAGGAACTTCTCTAGGCAGGAAACACAAGACAAGGAGGAGACCTACAATAAGAAAGCCCAAAACAATTAAGAAAAAGGTAATAGGAACATACATACCAATAATTACCTTAAATGTAAATGCATTAAATGCTCCAACCAAAAGACATAGACTGGCTGAATGGATACAAAAACAAGACCCATAATGTGTGGTGTATCAACAAAGAAATTGAAACTGTGATTAAAAATCTTCCAACAAACAAAAGCCCAGGGCCAGATGGCCTCACAGGTGAATTCTATCAAACATTTAGAGAAGAGCTAACATCTATTCTTCTCAAATTCTTCCAAACTATAGCAGAGGGAGGAACACTCTCAAACTCGTTCTACAAGGGCACCATCACCCTGATACCAAAACCAGACAAGGATGTCACAAAGAAAGAAAACTACAAGACAATAGCACTGATGAACATAGATGCAAAAATCCTCAACAAAATAGTAGCAAACAGAATCCAATAGCACGTTAAAAGAATCATACACCATGATCAAGTGGGGTTTATCCCAGGAATGCAAGGATTCTTCCATATACGCAAACCAATCAATGTGATACACCATATTAACAAATTGAAGGAGAAAAACCATATGATTATCTCAATAGATGCAGAAAAAGCTTTCAACAAAATTCAACACCCATTTATGATAAGAAGCCTTCAGAAAGTAGGCACAAAGGGAACTTACCTCAACATAATAAAGGCCATATATGACAAATCCACAGCCAACATCATTCTCTATGGTGAAAAACTGAAACCGTTTCCTCTAAGATGAGGAACAAGACAAGGTTGTCCACTCTGACTGCTATTATTGAACATAGTTTTGGAAGTTTTAGCCACAGCAATCAGAGAAGAAAAAGAAATAAAAGGAATCCAAATTGGAAAAGAAGAAGTAAAGCTGTCACTGTTTGCAGATGACATGATACTATACATAGAGAATCCTAAAGATGATACCAGAAAAGTACTAGAGCTAATCAATGAATCTGGCAAAGGAGAAGGATACCAAGTTAATGCACAGAAATCTCTTGCATTCCTATACATTAACGATGAAAAATATGAAAGAGAAATTAAGGAAACACTCCCATTTACCATTGCAACAAAAAGAATAAAATATCTACGAATAAACCTTCCTAAAGGGACAAAAGACCTGTATGCAGAAAATGATAAGACACTGATGTAAGAAATTAAAGACGATAGAAACTGATGGAGCAATATACCATGCTCTTGGATTCGAAGAAACAACATTGTGAAAATGACTATACTACCCAAAGCAATCTACAGATTCAATGCAATCCCTATCAATCTACCCATGGCATTTTTCACAGAACAAGAACAAAAAATTTCACAATTTGTATGGAAACACAAAAGACCCCGAATAGCCAAAGCAATCTTGAGAAAGAAAAACGGAGCTGGAGGAATCAGGCTCCCAGACTTCAGACTATACTACAAAGCTACAGTAATCAAGACAGTATGCTACTGGCACAAAAACAGAAAGATAGATCAAGGGAACAGGATAGAAAGCCCAGAGATAAACCCATGCACCTATCGTCCCCTTATTTTGGATAAAGGAGGCAAGAATACACAATGGAGAAAAGACAGCCTCTTCAATAAGTGGTGCTGGGAAAACTGGACAGCTATCTGTAAAAGAATGAAATGAGAACACGCCTTAACACCATACACAAAAATAAACTCAAAATGGATTAAGGACCTAAATGTAAGGCCAGACACAATAAAACTCTTTGAGGAAAACATAGGCAGAATGCTCTATGACATAAATCACAGCAAGGTCCTTTTTGACCCACCTCCCAGAGAAATGGAAATAAAAACAAAAATAAACAAATGGGACCTAATGAAATTTAAAAGCTTTAGCACAGCAAAGGAAACCATAAAGAAGATGAAAAGACAACCCTCAGAATGGGAGAAAATATTTGCAAATGAAGCAACTGACAAAGGATTAATCTCCAAAACATACAAGCAGCTCATGCAGCTCAGTATCAAAAAAACAAACACCCCAATCCAAAAGTGGGCAGAAGACCTAAATAGACATTTCTCCAAAGAAGATATACAGATTGCTAACAAACACATGAAAGGATGCTCAACATCATTAATCATTAGAGAAATGCAAATCAAAACTACAATGTGGTATCACCTCACACCAGTCAGAATGGCCATCACCAAAAAATCTACAAACAGTAAATGCTGGAGAATGTGTGGAGAAAAGGGAACCCTCTTGCACTGTTGGTAGGAATGTAAATTGATACAGCCACTATGGAGAACAGTATGGAGGCTCCTTAAAAAACTAAAAATAGAGCTACCATATGAACCAGCAATTCCACTGCTGGGCATATACCCTGAGAAAACCATAATTCAAAAAGAGTCATGTACCACAATGTTCATTGCAGCTCTATTTGCAATAGCCAGGACATGGAAGCAACCTAAGTGTCCATCGACAGATGAATGGATAAAGAAGATGTGGCACATATATAGAATGGAATATTATTTGGCCATAAAAAGAAACAAAACTGAGTTATTTGTAGTGATGTGGATGGACCTAGAGTCTGTCATACAGAGTGAAGTAAGTCAGAAAGAGAACAACAAATACCATATGCTAACACATATATATGGAATCTAAAAAAAAAATTGTTTTGATGAACCTAGGGGCAGGACAGGAATAAAGACGCCGAGGTAGAGAAAGGACTTGAGGACACGGGGAGGGGGAATGGTAAGCTGGGATGAAGTGAAAGAGTAGCATTGACATATATACACTACTAAAAATAAAATAAATAGCTAGTGTGAAGAAGCTGCGTAGCACAGGGAGATCAGCTCAGTGGTTTGTGACCACCTAGAGTTGTGGGAGAGGGAGGGTGGGAGGGAGGTGCAAGAGGGAGGGGATATTTGGATATATGTATACATATTCTGATTCACTTTGTTATACAGCAGAAACTAACACAACATTGTAAAGCAATTATACTCCAATAAAGATGTTTAAAAAAATAAAATAAATTTGTTCACAGAATATGAAAAAAAAAAAACTACAGCTCAAACAATGATGGCTCTCAATCTTTATCTTCAAAACAAACATCTCTAAGCCTGACTGGTCTGTAGCATTACTACTGGACACTCTCTACTATCTACTCAATGGGACCCCAAGGTCAAAGCTCATACATGAATCCACTGGGTCCAGAGGCCTTCTCATCCTACCTACTTTCTCTTCCTATTGTCCTGTGATTTAGAATGAGATTCCACCATCCACTATGTACAAGCCAAAATCCTTGGAGCCATGCTCACTTCCCTCACCCAAATCTCTCATCATCCATTGACTCACTATGTTCTATTAATTTTAGTTTTCAATTATTTTTCGATTGGATTCTTTGCTCCCTTCTCACCACTGATTCTTACCATTGTTGTTAAATTTACCATTTTGGCTTGAGAGGATAAAATTATGGCCAAAATGCTAACTTTTCTTATAGTGGTAGGAATTGAGTAACTCAAGAGTTCTGTGATATACCAGGTAAGATTAGTGGGAGGGAGAAGATGCACTGGTGACTATGGGGTTATGCAATTTTTGAAATCATGGAAATATCTTCAAATTTTCCAAGGACTATGAACATTGCTTTTAAGTGGAGGCCCTGACAAATGCACATTTAATGAAGAGGTAAGAATATCTGTCAACAGTAATGAGACATACCTACAAGCAACTGAGGAATTTATATTTTAAAAGATAGTTTGTTTTCCAAAGTACTTGAAGCAGGTCTGTATCAAGTTTATTTTATTTCCTTCAACATTTTGCCATAGTTTATGCAGATATAGCTTTGTCATCTATATTTATTGATTACAAATTTCAAATTAATATCATCTGGGTAAATTAGTTCCTACTTTATTTAGGCAAATATATATTTATATTCAGATATTTGCTCTCAACTGATAATCCTGCCCTACATTTTTATAGCATTTACAGCAGAGATATATACTGTATCACTCCCATTATCTCATTTGTACTTAAAACATTTCTAGGCAGAAGGCAGTGTAGTTACTACTATTCATTCATAAAGCAGACTTTTATTGAGAAACTATTTTGTGTCAGAGCCTGTCCTTTACATACAGTGGGCCAAGGATCCATTGCACCAGCTAGTTTCTATCTTCAATGTGGCTCAGAGGGACATAGCAGACAAATATATCTTTTAGGTATATAGATAAATGTAGAAGATGGACAGAAAGCAGTAGACTACAAGATCTCAGAGAAGGAGTAACTAGCCATTTTTGCATAAGTTGGTAAGATTCCTGATGAAAGTGATACAATAGCTAAGTTCAGTAGGAGTTAGCCAAATGAAGCAATGCCAGGCAGGACAGTTGCCCCAAGCTCCCCAAGTAGTATGAGACAGAGGAAAAACCTGATCTTAGAGTATCTTCCTGTTCTCTTCCCACTAAATGAATTATTTATAGCTGTAAATCTCAACTTAAACAAAGTTTATTACTTTATAGTATAACTAAGGGCCTTTCACAAACAATTTATAGGAAACCTTAAGAGAGGGTTGTTACTAGCAAAGACTTCACATTATTCTCACTTGCGTCAAGCAGAATCAATAAAACAGAGACACATAACATTTGCCTGAAAGAAAGATTTTTAAAACTTTAGTGACTTTTAAAGGTGGCTGACACAGTTTGCCACTGCACAAGGATTTTATTTAATTATTCAATTAATTAAGTAAATGCCCCCCCAATGGAATCTCTCTCCTGATATTGTCCTGTTTAAAATTTTAGTGGCATAAATAAAAGCAAAAATAAACAAATGGGACCTAATTAAACTTAAAAGCTTTTGAAAAGCAAAAGAAACCATCAACAAAACAAAGACAACCTACTGAATGGGAGAAGATATTTGCAAATGATGTGACTGATCAGGGATTAATAACCAACATATATAAATTGCTCATATAATACAACATCAAGAAAGCAAACAACTCAATTAAAAAATGGGCAGAAGAACTGAACAGTTTTCCAAAGAGGAAATGCAGGTGGCAAACAGGCACATGAAAAGATGCTCAACGTTGTTAATCATCAGGGAAGTGCAAAGCAAAATCACAATATCACCTCACATCTGTCAGAATGGCTATTATCAAAAAGACCACAAAAACAAATATTGGTGAGGATGTGGAGAAAAGGGAGCCCTCATACACTGTTGGTGGGAAGGTAAATTGGTGCAGCCACTGTGGAAAACATTACAGACGTTTCCTAAAAAATTAAAAAGACAACTACCATATGATCCAGCAATTCCACTCCTGGGTATATATATGAAGAAAATGAAAACACTAGTTAGAAAAAAATAGGCACCCCAAAGTTCATAGCAGCATCATTTACAGTAGCTAAGATACAGAAGCATCCTAAGTGTCCATCAACAGAAGAATGGACAAAGAAGATGTGGGATACACACACACACACACAAACACATATACACACACACAGTGGAATACTACTCAGTCATACAGAAGAATGAAATTTTGCCATTTGTAGCAACATGGACTTAGAGGGCATTTTGCTAAGTGAAAAATAAATACTGTATGATATCATTTATATGTGGAATCCAAAAAATACAATGCACTGGTGAATATAACAAAAAGGAAGCAGACTCACAGATACAGAGAACAAACTAGTGGTTATCAGTGGGAAACAGGGAGGGGCAATATAAGGATGGGGGAGTGGGAGGCACAAACTATTGGGTGCAAGATAGGCTCAAGGACATATTGTACAACACGGGGAATACAGCCCTGTGTATTCAGTTATTTTGTAATAACTGTGAATGGAAAGTAACATTTAAAAACTGTATAAATTTTTTTTAAAAAATTTAAAAAACAAATAAAATTTTAGTGCCAAAATTTTGGGTAAGATATTATCAACAAAGAAGTAACAGTGAGCCAGAAAGCAGTCATTAATTTACTATGCCAAACTGAATTTACATGGTATGAAAGGTAACAGCATCTCATTAGAGATGATATCCCCAGAGGAAATGGTTTGATGATAAAGCTCAGATAGTTTGGAAAAGATTGAGGGAGGAGAATCCAAAGCACAAAGTTAGGCCAAGTGAAGTCAGAGTTTGAAATGTCATCGAAAGTGACCAGGATGGTAAGAAATAGGATGAGGTCATGGGCAGCAAAAGTGAGAATGATGCTGCAAAACCAATGGAAGGTGAGAAAACCAGTGCAAATTCTCTCTGGAGGGAAGCAGTCTTAAATTGGGACACACATTTTACAGAGATGAAGATATGTGAGCTCTCAAAGATTACTAAATATATGCAGTGGAAACAATGTGATCCACTACATATAGCCTTCAAAGATTTCAGATATCACATCAGAAAATGAAATACTACGTACAAAATATTTAAGGATATAAAAGAAGGAATTACATGCTATCTGCTAGTGAAATGAGTCTCCAAATTTCTGGGGGAAGATACATGGCAGCATATATGTTTAGGTCCAGGAAAAGTACTATTTGAGAACAACTATAATGAAGAAACATTTTAGATAAAGTAAAACTGTGTTTATGTCCTATGTTCCTACCAGAAAGGACATAAACAGAGAAGGAAAATGATCCCAGAGAGAGGATATAATTGCAAGGAGAAATGGTGAACAATAACTAAAAAGGTAAATATGTAAAGTCAAACAAACACTGTCAGTACAAAATAACAATATTACAAGCAATGGTAATAAAAATTATAATATCTAATTTGAGAATCTAAAAGAAAGATAGACACATATGCTTTATAACAATAGTATATATGTCTATCAGTAATATGAATTAAAATGCTCTAACATATCATAGTGTACTTAAAATATGCTCTGTACTAAAATAAAATATGAGGCACATTTTGTTATCAGATATTCATGGGAAAATTTGAAGTATATTAATAAAAATAAAATTTCAAATAAAATGTTAGAAATAGTGTTTGACTTTCAAACTAAAGGAGAAAAATGGAATTAAAAAAAACCAAACAGAACAAGGAAAGATTTCTCAATCAATTAAAAAGCCAAGTAGGGAGAAAAAGGAAGCAATAGAAAAAGCAGGACAAAAGGAAACAAAAAGATAACAGAATGAAATACAAATATATAATTGATTACAATAACCCTACATGATTACTCTCATCACGTCAGACAGAAGATTAGATTTAAAAACCGTGCTTATATATACTTTACAAGAAGCACACTAAAATCTAAAGATATAAAAGCTTGAAACTAAATAGTCAAAAGTAGTATACTAGGCAGATAGTAGCCCAATGAAATCTTGGGTATATAAGGCAAAAGAGACTTTAAGACAAATAGCATTCTTAGATATAGAGATGATCAATATATATGTATAAAGGAAAACAGTTGTTCAATTAATGAGAAACACATATCAACCAAACATTTGTATGGAGCTAATGACTAAGAATGGAAATCAATGAATGTATCAACATACAAGAGACTTCAACATAGCCATCTGTTTTGGCAAATCAAAAATTAAAATAATGATGATTAACAGGCTTAACAATCTTGATCTAGCAAATATGTATATATACATACACTGACACACACACACATCCCAAATTATAAACTGCACTGTCTTCTTGAGCATAAATAAAACTCTAAAACTTGAAACTTGCATAAATTAAAGCATTAACCATATACAGTTCTATTAGATTATAAAACAAGTCTTATCTTTTCAAAGAACTGGTGTGGTATAAACTAGGTTCTTAAGATAAAAGCAATTAAATTAGAAGTCAAAAGACAAAACAAAATATCTTAATATAAATTTTGAAATTTATGAGTACAGTTCTAAGTAAAAGATGAATCAAAATAAATCATAATAGATTTCTAAGTACTTAATACTGAATGATAATTAAACAAATATCAAACATATAGGATGCAACCAGTTGATACTTAGAGGAACATCTATAGCCTTCTATTCTTATGTTGGAATCATTATGCAGCACACTTTAATATGTAATTGTGTTTGTCAATTATTCCTCAGTAAAGTTGCAAAGTAAAAAAAATGAAGTAAGAGGAAAGGCAGAAATTAAAATGTCATACAAATAAAACAGTTAATGGAGAAGAACAGAATTCTTTCTCCAAAAATGTTGGGAAAGAATTTAACAAAATGGAAATCAAATATATGATGAAGAAAATTCACAAAGGCAGAGCTGGTTATTAGAAAAGACCAATAAAATAAACAAACTTCCACCAGGATTGACATAATGAAATAGAAAGTAAAAATTAATACTATTTGAACTAAAAACAGAAACAGCCCCTTGTGCCTTCATGCTGTGCCCTGGTGCTTCCCCATTTGGTTCTTTAAAGTCTGTGTAGAGAAGTCTTCTGGAAGATCTCCTTTCTACATTTACAACAAAATTTTTCTATGTTTGATCCTCTCTACTCTGAATTACTATCTTGAGATACATCCCTACATGAACTATAAGTAGTCCAATTAACCAATTTCTATTTCATGTATCAATATTCCCAAAGAGATTTGTGTTAATTATCCCATGCATTTAAAAAGGACCTCTGCATATTGCTTTACCCAAGGGAGTAAATCAAAAGATAGGAATTTTGGATACTATATTGTGTTCATGGTACATAGTACAGAAATACTGTGAACTTCTAGGCCTTCCCAAATCCTACCTCAAATGTGGCTAAATATGCTATAAATTCAATATGTAGACACTTAGTCATAGTCCTTGGAATAAATGAAAGTGTAATAGTTGAACCAATTTTATTATGTTTTCTGTCATGTTAGTATAAGTACTGTCAAATCAAACAATTGTGCTTTTTTTTTCTTTCACTTTGAGTAAATGAGCTTTGTGGATATCTAGTCACTCCTTTGTTCTTTTGACAGCTTGTTCTGCTCATTACATGATATATGGGATTATCAAATCAGTAAGATTTTGCTGTTTCTGAAATACATTATAAAATGGATAAACTTCCTGAATATTTCTAAATATGCTTCAAGTCAAACTCAAAATCAGAAGGTTAAACTTAAAACGGAGAAGCTGACACACAAAAGTATTCATGGTATTCCTAAACCACGACACATGGACATTCGAAAGTCGCTTTGGAAGTAAGTTAAAAAAAAAGACACAAGATGATAGCTGAGAAAATTTTGAAGCCTTAGGGTGGGAGAGAAAAGTTTATGAACATTGCGAAAAAATGAGGAGACTTCTGAGAAACATGAAAGATAAAATTATTTACAAAATGAGAAGAACCAACCAATGGTAGTTGTTTGTCTGCTTTCTCTGATACACCATTAGGTCCTTGAGGGCATGGTTCATGTGATATTCATTTTTGTGTTCCCTGTACCTCATTCAAGGACAGGTACATGGAAATTCCTCAACAAATATTATTTGAATGACTTAATTAATAAATATAAGGCCTTTAATGAATGTCAAGGAAGCTGGGTTATTTTCACTTCAATTACAACAAATTGTACATTGTAAAATTTTATTAACTATTATGCCTGTTGAACCAACACAACAGGTTAACGCTGTACAATACAGGCCTGTATTATAACAGTGATGACCAGTCCATGAGGGAGTCTTCACTGAGGCATCTCCCCACTCTAGGCAGAAAGAAAATAATTCCTCCTCCATGTTCCCAAAGAGGTCTAATATTATCTCTAATAAAGTATGTGTCACATTGAATTATAAATCTTTTTTAACATGCAAATTTTGCCAGTAGATTCTGAGCATATTGAACAGAAGATATGTTTGCTTTGTTTCCAACTACTGCACCATATTGCTTAGCACCATAGTAGGAACTCAACAAGTTTTGTTGTTGAAGGTAAGAGAAAGCATACTGTGGAAGCATAAATCACATCCTCCCAGGCACATGCTCATAAAAATATGACCAGCAAAATAAAGTAGTATTTGTTAAATATCAAGTGAGTAGCACAGAAAGCATTAGAGGACTTCAAAGTGAATTGAAATGACTCTAGTTACCATGGTCCAGGACAGTTTTCTTGAGGAAGTGGGTCTCCAAGAAGACCTCTAACAAAAGGAAAGGAATCTCCTACGTTGGGGCATAAAAACGGTCATTCTAATACAAGGGAGAAACATGAGCAAAGAAAGCTGTCAGAAAGGAATTAGTTTATTTGGGCTTCAGTGAGCAAAATGGTCTGACTAGAGCAGAGAAAGGAGAAATTGCTGGAGAGGGAACAGGTTGGGGGAGGGAGGAAGAAGAGAAAGTGGAGCATGCAAAATACTGGGACAGGGGTTAGAATTTTGCCCTATATTTACAGTACTTTTTTCTGTGACCAAGGAGTGCTATATATATAACGCAATACAGCTTCTTCTTTCTCAAATCTGTTCAGTTTTGTTTAGTCTCTTTTGGTTACCAGCAGCCTCATACACCCTGTTTCCTCGAGTAACCCAAAGCAACCTCAGAGTTATCCATGAATCTTCCCTGTTTCCTCCAGCATGGCCATCCTACTGACTGCTAAATATCTTAAATACTAAGTCCTAAATATGTCCGGATTCCACTCTTCTCTAAACCTGTTGTCATAGTTTTTTTTTTCTTTCAAACATAGTTTTTATTTTAGTTGTACAACTTGTCTTAGTGAACTACCTCACAGGACAGAAAGGTGGTCAGAGACAAAGAAAGAAAACCGGGAAAATGAAGAGACAGAAGTCAAAGTGCCAAAAATTTAAAGGGTAAGGGACCCATCCTGCAAATTTTCCTCATGTGGAAAAATAATTTTAAACCTTTGCTGAACTCCTTCTCCAGGCAAGCAGTGCATGAATTTGGACCTATATCATTGGACCTGAATTCCACTTTGCCTCTGAAATGTTTGTTTCCGTTAATACTGTATCTGTAGATACAGTATTAACAGAATGAACGTAATGAAACCTAAAGGAAAGATAGAAGTTGACACACTGCAGTTCACTTACATAAAATTGAACAGAAAAGCTTCTAAGACTAAAATTGACCTAGAATAATCACAAAGTTCATTGTTTTGTTCAACAGAAGTTGTGAATTTGCAAGTAGGTAAATAGGTTTCTCCTCAAGTGTCAATTTTAATTAATTATGGCCACCTGGAGCATTGTGTTTAGAAGGTTGTGGCAGGTTAGCCTGTACAAAGCAAAAAAGAGTTTGGTGATGACTACCCATGTCTCCTGTGGATGTGAAAGGGAAAAAATTAGATTAAGGATGGACTCTAGTTTTAGTGATTAGAATATCATGCCATATTTCCAAGGTGGCTAATTCATGGTTTCATCCCAACAGGTCCAGGTTTTTGTTTAATGGTTTACTTGAAAATGTTATATTTTATTAGTCATTTTGATGAAAGGAGCTAAGTTATGGGAAAAACCTCAGAATAACATTTGGCAATGACTCTGTACTCCCTTTCATAGGTGTGGTGCTGGATGAGCCACTAAGCAAAGGGCACAGTCCCTGGGAATAGCATTTCATTAATCTACATGTGGTACTGCATTCCAAATAAATGATATTGCTTATCAGTGGAAGGAAGCGTTATGGCACATGATTAAATCTGCAGGTAAGAATCAGGATTCAGCTATGTGGCAGAAATATCACTTTTTTGGACTTTTCCATTTTACAAAAAGGCAATTGCTATTAAGTATATGTTCTGAATGTGATTCCTCAAAGAATAATTAAAAAATATAACTTTATATTAAAGACTACCTTTGTTTAAATCATGGCACCACTCTTATTATTACTATGGTATTGGACAAGTTACTTAACCTCATTATTTCCTCCCAGTTTTCTTATCAATTTTTCTTATATTAAAATAGATATTCAACTCAGTGCAAAACAAAATATCAATGGAACTTTTTGGGAGGGGGTTATTTAACAGTAACTTTTAAATTTATCTGGTGTATTAAAGATGTAAAATTGCAAAGAACGTATACTTTTGTTATATTTTTGACAAAAGAAACATTAAAGTGGAAGATGTTGTCATATTGTATATTACAACTTATACAGGAAGGAAAAGAAAGGGAAAAAAATCAAGCTATGAACATTGGGCTCCATGTATTATTTTGAATTATAGTTTTCTCCAGATATATGCCCAGGAGTCGGATTGCTGGATGATATGCTAACTATGATTTTAGTTTTTAAAGGAACCTGTTCTTCATAGTGGCTGCACCAATTTACATTCCCACCAGCAGTGTAAGAGGGTTCCTTTTTCTCCACACCCTCTCCAGCATTTATTATATGTAGACTTTTTGATAGCCATTCTGACTGGTGTGAGGTGATACCTCATTGTAATTTTGATATGCATTTCTCTAATAGCAATGTTGAGCATTTTTTCATGTGTCTGTTGGCTATCTGTATGTCTTTTTGGAGAAGTGTTCATCAATATATGAATGGATAAAGATGTGGTATATATACACAATGGAATATTACTCAGCCACAAAAAAGAATGAAATAATACCATTTGCAAAAACATGGATATACCTAGAGATTATCATACTAAGTGAAGTAAGTTAGACAAGAGAAAGACAAATATTATGACACTGCTTATAAGTGGAATCTAAAAAAAGAAGATACAAATGAACTTACTTACAAAACAGAAACAGACCCACAGACATAGAAAACAAATTTATGGTTACCAAAGGGGAAAGTGAAGGAGGGGAGGAAAAAAATTAGGAATTTGGTATTAAAATAAACACATTACTATATATAAAACAGATAACCAACAAGGTCCTACTGTATAGCACAGAGAACTATACTAAATATCTTGTAATAACCTATAATGGAAAATCCAAAAAAGAATATATATATGTGTAGGTGTATATATACACATACAAATATATATGTATAACTGAATCACTTTGTTGTATACCTAAAACTAACATATCATTGTAAATCAATGATATTTCAATACAAATAAATGAAAAACTTAAAGAATAAACAATGAATCATACATAACACACAGAAAAGAATCAAAATCTGGAATTTGTGAAAGGATTAACAGATTAATCTTTGAATCTAAGCTGATAATTGTGAAATAAATATAATAATGCTAACATTTAACATTAATGATATATTAATATTGTCAGACACTGTTCTAAGTACTTTATATAATTACTGTTTTCTCTTTTCAACAAACTTGAGTTAGAATACTATTAATATTATTATATTATATACAAAGAAACAAGAACAGAAATATTAAGTAACCTTGGTTACTTAAGTTAAAGAAAGCAGAAGATATCAACAATATTGAGAAAACTGGAAATATGGAAAACTACAAAAATCTTCCAACAAACAAAAGTCCAGGACAAGATGGCTTCACAGGCAAATTCTATCAAACACTTAGAGAAGAGCTAAAACCATCCTTCTCAAAATCCTCCAAAAATTTGCAGAGGGAGGAACACTCCCAAATTCATTCTATGAGGCCATTATCACACTGATACCAAAACCAGAAAAAGATATCACAAAAAAAGAAAATTAAAGACCAATATCACTGATGAACATAGATGCAAAAATCCTCAACAAAATACTAGCAAACAGAATGCAACAACATATTAAAAGAATCATACACCATGATCAAGTGGGATTTATCCCAGGGATACAAGGATTCTTCAATATATGCAAATCAATCAAGGTGATACATCATATTTACAAATTAAGGAATAAAATCCATATGATCATCTCAATAGATGCAGAAAAAGCTTTTGATAAAATTCAACACCATTTATGACAAAAATTCTCCAGAAAATGGGCATAGAGGGAAACTACCTCAACATAATAAAGGCCGTATATGACAAACCCACTGCAAACATCATACTCAATGGTGAAAAACTAAAAGCATTTCCACTAAGATCAGGAGCAAGACAAGGATGTCCACTCTGACCACTCTATTTCAACATAGATTTGGAGTCCTAGCCATGGCAATCAGAGGAGAAAATGAAATAAAAGGAATACAAATAGGAAAAGAAGTAAAACTGTCACTGTTTGCCGATGACATGTTACTATACATAGAAAATCCAAAAGATGCCACCAGAAAACTACTAGAACTAATCAATGAATTTGGTAAGGTTGCAGGATACAAAATTAATGTACAGAAATCTCTGGCATTCCTATTCACTAACAACAAAAAAATCAGAGAAATTAAAGAAACAATCCTATGTACCATTGCTACAAAAAGAATAAAATACCTTGGATAAACCTACCTAAGGAGGCGAAAGTCTTGTACTCAGAAAACTATAAAAACACTGATGAAAGAAATCAAAGATGACATAAACAGATAGAGAAATATACCATGTTCTTGGATTGCAAGAATCGATATTGTGAAAATGACTATACTACCCAAAGCAATCTACAGATTCAATGCAATCCCTATCAAAATACCAATGGCATTCTTTACAGAATTAGAACAAAAACTTTTACAATTTGTATGGAAATGCAAAAGACCCCAAATAGCCAAAGCAATCTTGAGAAAGAAAAACGGAGTTGGAGGAATAAGGATCCCTGACTTCAAACTATACTACAAAGCTAGAGTAATCAAGACAGTATGGTACTGGCACAAAAAAAGAAATATAGATCAATGGTACAAGATAGGAAGCCCAGAGATAAACCCATGCACACAGAGTCACCTAATTTACAATAAAGGAGGCAAGAACATATAATGGAGAAAAGACAGCCTCTTCAATAAGTGGTGCTGGGAAAATTGGACTACATGTAAAAGAATAAAATTAGAACACTACTTAACACCAGACACAAAAATAAACTCCAAATGGATTAAAGACCTAAATGTAAGGCCAGACACTATAAAACTCTTAGAGGAAAATATAGGAAAAACTCTCTTTGACATAAACCACAACAAGATCTTTTTTGACCCACCTCTTAGAGTAATGAAAATAAAAACAAAAATAAACAAATGGGACCTAATTAAACTTAAAAACTTTTGCACAGCAAAGGAAACCACAAACAAGACAACCCACAGAATGGGAGAAAATATTTGCAAATGAAGCAACTGACAAAGGATTAATCTCCAAAATATACAAGCAGCTCATGGAGCTCTAAATCAAAAAAAAACAAAAAACAAAAAACAAAAAAAAACAGAACACCTACTGAACGCTGACAGAAGACCTCAGACCACCCAAAAGGCAAGAAACTCCCCACGTACCTGGGTAGGGCAAAGCGGAGAGATTCCCGCACAGAGGATCGGTGCCGAGGGGCACTCACCAGCCCGAGAGGCTTGTCTGCTCGCCCGCCGGGGCGGGCGGTGCTGGAAGCTGAGGTTCAGGCTTCAGTCAGAGCGCAGGGAGAGGACTGGGGCTGGCGGCGAGAACTCAGCCTGAAGGGGGCTAATGCGCCACAGCTAGCCGGGAGGGAGTCCGGGAAAACTCTGGAGCTGCTGAAGAGGCAAGAGACTTTTTCTTCAGTCTTGGTTTCCTGGTGCGTGAGGAGAGGGGATTAAGAGCGCTGCTTAAAGGAGCTCCACAGATGGGCGCGAGTCGCGGCTGAAAGCGTGGAACCCAGAGACGGGCGTCGGACGCTGGGGCTGCTGCTGCCGCCGCCAAGAGGCCTGTGTGAGAGCGCAGGTCACTGTCCACGCCGCCCTTCTGGGAGCCTGTGCAGCCCGTCACTGCTGGGGTCCCAGCATCCAGGGACGGCTTCCCTGGGAGAACGCACAGCATGCCTCGGGCTGGTGCAATGTCACGCCGGCCTCTGCAGCTGCAGGCTCACCCCGCACTCCATGCCCCTGTCTCCACCCCGGCCTGAGTGAGCCTGAGTCCCCAAAGTGGCTGCTCCTTTAACCCTGTCCTGTCTGAGCGAAGAACAGACGCCCTCCGGGACCTACACGCAGAGGCGGGGCCAAATCCAAAGCTGAGACCCGAGAGCTGTGAGAACAAAGAAGAGAAAGGGAAATCTCGCCCAGCAGCCACAGAAGCAGCGGATTAAAGCTCCACAATCAACTAGATGTACCCTGCATGTGTGGAATACATGAATAGACAACACATCATCCCAAATTGAGGAGCCAGGAGTCAGTGCTGTGCCTCTGAGGTGGGAGAGCCAACTTCACGACACTGGTCCACAAGAGACCTCCCAGCTCCACATACTATCAAATGGCGAAAATCTTCCAGAGATCTCCATCTCAACAGCAGCACCCAGCTTCACTCAACGACCAGCAAGCCACAGTGCTGGACACCCTATGCCAAACAACTAGCAAGACAGGAACACAATGCCACCCATTAGCAGAGAGGCTGCCTAAAATCATAAAAAGTCCACAGACACCCCAAAACACACCACCAGACGTGGACCGGCCCACCAGAAAGACAAGATCCAGCCTCATCCACCAGAACACAGGCACTAGTCCCCTCCACCAGGAAGCCTACACAACCCACTAAACCAACCTTAGCCACTGGGGACAGACACCAAAAACAACGGGAACTACGAACCTGCAGCCTGCAAAAAGGAGACCCCAAACACAGTAACATAAGCAAAATGAGAAGACAGAAAAACACACAGCAGGAGAAGGAGCAAGATAAAAAACCACCAGACCTAACAAATGAAGAGGTAATAGGCAGTCTACCTGAAAAAGAATTCAGAATAATGATAGTAAAGATGATCCAAGATTCTATTTCCCAGATCCAAAATCTTGGAAATAGAATAGACAAAATGCAAGAAACAGTTAACAAGGACCTAGAAGAACTAAAGATGAATCAAGCATCGATTAAAAACACAATAAATGAAATGAAAAATACTCTAGATGGGATCAATAGCAGAATAACTGAGGCAGAAGAACGGATAAGTGAGGTGGAAGATAAAATAGTGGAAATAACTGCTGCACAGCAAAATAAAGAAAAAAGAATGAAAAGAACAGAGGACAGTCTCAGAGACCTCTGGGACAACATTAAACGCACCAACATTCGAATTATAGGGGTTCCAGAAGAAGAAGAGAAAAAGAAAGGGACTGAGAAAATATTTGAAGAGATTATAGTTGAAAACTTCCCTAATATGGGAAAGGAAATAGTTAATCAAGTCCAGGAGGCACAGAGAGTCCCATACAGAATAAATCCAAGGAGAAATACGCCAAGACACATATTAATCAAACTGTCAAAAATTAAACACAAAGAAATCATATTAAAAGCAGCAAGGCAAAAACAACAAATAACACACAAGGGAATCCCCATCAGGATAACAGCTGATCTCTCAGCAGAAACTCTACAAGCCAGAAGGGAGTGGCAGGACATAATTAAAGTGATGAAGGAGAAAAACCTGCAACCAAGATTACTCTACCCAGCAAGGATCTCATTCAGATTTGATGGAGAAATTAAAACCTTTACAGACAAGCAAAAGCTGAGAGAGTTCAGCACCACCAAACCAGCTTTACAACAAATGCTAAAGGAACTTCTCTAGGCAAGAAACACAACAGAAGGAAAAGAACTACAATAACGAACCCAAAACAATTAAGAAAATGGGAATAGGAACATACATATCGATAATTACCTTAAATGTAAATGGACTAAATGCTCCCACCAAAAGAAACAGATTGGCTGAATGGATACAAAAACAAGACCCATATATATGCTGTCTACAAGAGACCCACTTCAGACCTAGAGACACATACAGACTGAAAGTAAGGGGATGGAAAAAGATATTCCATGCAAATGGAAACCAAAAGAAAGCTGGAGTAGCAATTCTCCTATCAGACAAAATAGACTTTAAAATAAAGACTACTAGACGAGACAAAGAAGGACACTACATAATGGTCAAGGGATCGATCCAAGAAGAAGATATAACAATTGTAAATATTTATGCACCCAACATAGGACCATCTCAATACATAAGGGAAATACTAACAGCCATAAAAGGGGAAATCAACAGTAACACAATCATAGTAGGGGACTTTAACACCCCACTTTCACCAATGGACAGATCATCCAAAATGAAAATAAATAAGGAAACACAAGCTTTAAATGATACATTAAACAAGATGGACTTAATTGATATTTATAGAACAGTCCATCCAAAAACAACAGACTACACATTTTTCTCAAGTGCTCATGGAACATTCTCCAGGATAGATCATATCTTGGGTCACAAATCAAGCCTTGGTAAATTTAAGAAAATTGAAATTGTATCAAGTATCTTTTCTGACCACAATGCTATGAGACTAGATATCAATTACAGGAAAAGAGCTGTAAAAAATACAAACACATGGAGGCTAAACAATACACTACTTAATAACGAAGTGATCACTGAAGAAATCAAAGAGGAAATTAAAAAATACCTAGAAACAAATGAATATGGAGACACGATGACCCAAAACCTATGGGATGCAGCAAAAGCAGTTCTAAGAGGAAAGTTTATAGCAATACAATCCTACCTTAAGAAACAGGAAACATCTCGAATAAACAACCTAAACTTGCACCTAAAGCAATTAGAGAGAGAAGAACAAAAACATCCCAAAGTTAGCAGAAGGAAAGAAATCATAAAAATCAGATCAGAAATAAATGAAAAAGAAATGAAGGAAACAATAGCAAAGATCAATCAAACTAAAAGCTGGTTCTTTGAGAAGATAAACAAAATTGATAAACCATTATCCAGACTCATCAAGAAAAAAAAAGGGAGAAGACTCAAATCAATAGAATTAGAAATGAAAAAGGAGAAGTAACAACTGACACTGCAGAAATACAAAAGATCATGAGAGATTACTATAAGCAACTCTATGCCAATAAAATGGACAACCTGGAAGAAATGGACAAATTCTTAGAAATGCACAACCTGCCAAGACTGAATCAGGAAGAAATAGAAAACATGAACAGACCAATCACAAGCACTGAAATTGAAACTGTGATAAAAAATCTTCCAACAAACAAAAGCCCAGGACCAGACGGCTTCACAGGCGAATTCTATCAAGCATTTAGAGAAGAGCTAACACCTATCTTTCTCAAACTCTTTCAAAATATAGCAGAGGGAGGAACACTCCCAAACTCATTCTACGAGGCCACCATCACCTTGATACCAAAACCAGACAAGGATGTCACAAAGAAAGAAAACTACAGGCCAATATCACTGATGAACATAGATGCAAAAATCCTCCACAAAATACTAGCAAACAGAATCCAACAGCACATTAAAAGGATCATACACCATGATCAAGTGGGGTTTATTCCAGGAATGCAAGGATTCTTCAATATACGCAAATCAATCAACGTGATACACCATATTAACAAATTGAAGGAGAAAAACCATATGATCATCTCAATAGATGCAGAGAAAGCTTTCGACAAAATTCAACACCCATTTATGATAAAAACCCTGCAGAAAGTAGGCATACAGGGAACTCTCCTCAACATAATAAAGGCCATATATGAGAAACCCACAGCCAGCATCGTCTTCAATGGTGAAAAACTGAAACCATTTCCACTAAGATCAGGAACAAGACAAGGTTGCCCACTCTCACCACTCTTATTCAACATAGTTTTGGAAGTTTTAGCCACAGCAATCAGAGGAGAAAAGGAAATAAAAGGAATCCAAATGGGAAAAGAAGAAGTAAAGCTGTCACTGTTTGCAGATGACATGATACTATACATAGAGAATCCTAAAGATGCTACCAGACAACTACTAGAGCTAATCAATGAATTTGGTAAAGTAGCAGGATACAAAATTAATGCACAGAAGTCTCTGGCTTTCCTATATACTAATGATGAAAAACCTGAAAGTGAAATCAAGGAAACACTGCCATTTACCATTGCAACAAAAAGAATAAAATATCTAGGAATAAACCTACCTAAGGAGACAAAAGACCTGTATGCAGAAAATTATAAGACACTGATGAAAGAAATTAAAGATGATACAAAGAGATGGAGAGATGTATCATGTTCTTGGATTGGAAGAATCAACATTGTGGAAATGACTCTACTACCCAAAGCAATCTACAGATTCAATGCAATCCCTATCAAACTACCAAAGGCATTTTTCACAGAACTAGAACAAAAAATTTCACAATTTGTATGGAAACACAAAAGACCCCGAATAGCCAAAGCAATCTTGAGAACGAAAAATGGAGCTGGAGGAACCAGGCTCCCTGACTTCAGACTATACTACAAAACTACAGTAATCAAGACAGTATGGTACTGGCACAAAAACAGAAAGATAGATCAATGGAACAGGATAGAAAGCCCAGAGATAAACCCACACACATATGGTCACCTTATCTTTGATAAAGGAGGTAGGAATGTACAGTGAAGAAAGGACAGTCTCTTCAATAAGTGGTGCTGGGAAAACTGGATAGGGACATGTAAAAGTATGAGATTAGATCACTCCCTAACACCATACACAAAAATAAGCTCAAAATGGATTAAAGACCTAAATGTAAGGCCAGAAACTATCAAACTCTTAGAGGAAAACATAGGCAGAACACTCTGTGACATAAATCACAGCAAGATCCTTTTTGACCCACCTCCTAGAGAAATGGAAATAAAGACAAAAATAAACACATGGGACCTAATGAAACTTCAAAGCTTTTGCACAGCAAAGGAAACCATAAACAAGACCAAAAGACAACCCTCAGAATGGGAGAAAATATTTGCAAATGAAGCAACTGACAAAGGATTAATCTCCAAAATTTATAAGCAGCTCATGCAGCTCAATAACAAAAAAACAAACAACCCAATCCAAAAATGGGCAGAAGACCTAAATAGACATTTCTCCACAGAAGATATACAGACTGCCAACAAACACATGAAAGGATGCTCCACATCTTTCCTCATTAGAGAACTGCAAATCAAAACTACAATGAGATATCATCTCACACCAGTCAGAATGGCCATCATCAAAAAATCTACAAACAATAAATGCTGGAGAGGGTGTGGAGAAAAGGGAACACTCTTGCACTGCTGGTGGGAATGTGAATTGCTGCAGCCACTATGGAGAACGGTATGGAGGTTCCTTAAAAAACTACAAATAGAACTACCATATGACCCAGCAATCCCACTACTGGGCATATACCCTGAGAAAACCTTAATTCAAAAAGAGTCATGTACCAAAATGTTCATAGCAGCCCTATTTACAATAGCCTGGAGATGGAAACAACCTAAGTGTCCATCATCGGATGAATGGATAAAGAAGATGTGGCTCATATATACAATGGAATATTACTCAGCCATAAAAAGAAATGAAATTGACCTATTTGTAATGAGGTGGATGGACCTAGAGTCTGTCATACAGAGTGAAGTAAGTCAGAAAGAGAAAGACAAATACTGTATGCTGACACATATATATGGAATTTAAGAAAAAAAATGTCATGAAGAACATAGGGGTAAGACAGGAATAAAGACACAGACCTACTAGAGAATGGACTTGAGGATATGGGGAGGGGGAAGGGTAAGCTGTGAGAAAGCGAAAGAGAGGCATGGACATATATACACTACCAAACGTAAGGTAGATAGCTAGTGGGAAGCAGCCGCATAGCACAGGGAGATCAGCTCGGTGCTTTGTGACCGCCTGGAGGGGTGGGATAGGGAGGGTGGGAGGCAGACGCAAAAAGGAGGGGATATGGGAACATATGTATATGTATAACTGATTAAATTTGTAATAAAGTAAATAAAATAGAAAAAAAACCCAATCCAAAAATGGGCAGAAGACCTAAATAGACATTTCACCAAAGAAGACATACAGATGGCCAAGAGGCAGATGAGAAGATGCTCAACATCATTAATTATTAGAGAAATGCAAATCAAAACTACAATGAGGTATCACCTCACAATGGTCAGAATGGCCATTAATAAAAAAATCTAGAAACAATAAATACTGGAAAGGGTGTGGTGAAAGGGAATCCTCCTGCATTGTTGGTGGGAATGTAAATTAATACAACCACTATGGAGAACAGTATGGAGGTTCTTTTAAAAACTAAAAATAGAGCTACCATATGACACAGCAATCCCACTACTGGGCATATACCCTGAGAAAACCATAATTCAAAAGAGACATGTACCACAATGTTCATTGCAGCTCTATTTGCAATAGCCAGGACATGGAAGCAACCTAAATGTCCATTGATGGATGAATGGATAAGAAGATGTGGCACATATATACAATGGAATATTATGTGCCATAAAAAGAAACGAAATTGAGTTATTTGTAGTAAGATGGATGGACCTAGAGTCTGTCATAAAGAGTGAAGTCTGAAAGAGAAAAGTAAATACTGTATGCTAACGCATATATATGGAATCTAAAAAAAATAATGGTACTGATGAACCTAGTGGCAGCACAGGAATGAAGATGTAGACATACAGAATGGACTCGGGGATACGGGATTGGTGGAAGCTGGGGCAAAGTGAGATTAGCATCAACATATAAACACCACCAAATGTAAAATAGATAGCTAGTGGGAAGCTGCAGCATAGCACAGGGAGATCAGCTCGGTGCTTTGCAATGACCGAGACGGGTGGAATAGAGAGGTTGGGAGGGAGGCTCAAGAGGGAGGGGATATGGGGATATATGTATGCATATGGTTGATTCACTTTGTTGTACAACAGAACCTAACACAGTATTGTGAAGCAATTATACTTCAGTAAAGGTGTATTTAAAAAAAAGAATCCGGAAAAGAATATATATATGTATATGTATATATATACATATATATGTAACTGAATAGTGATAGTGCTGTATATCTGAAACTAACACAACATTGTAAATCAACTATATTTCAATAAAAATAAATGAAAAAAATAAACAATGAGTCATATGTTACACACAGAAAATAACCAAAATCTGGAATTTATGAAGGGATTAACAGATGAATCAATGAATCTAAACTGATAATTGTGAAATAAATATAATAATGCTAATACTTAACATTAATGATATATTAATATTGTCAGGCACTGTCCTAAGTACTATATGATTATAGTTTTTTCTTTTCAACAAACCTGAGTTAGATACTATTAATATTACTATATTATATACAAAGAAACAAGCACAGAAATATTAAGTAACCTTGGTTATTTAAGTTAAAGAAAGCAGAACATATCAACAATGTTGAGAAAACTGGAAATTTGGAAAACTACAAATCATATCCTCAGCTCATATCATATAACAAGTAATATTTCATTTTATGGAAAATGCTCAATATGTAAAGTTATGTGAATAAAGTAGGATATAAGACTGCAAGTATGATATAATTTCAAACAGATAAAATATGAATTGAAGAGTTAACTACAAACCATTAAACCATAGGAACCAGAAGAAACTCCATATGGTTTTTGAATTGATCTTGAGATGGACACATATTTTCTAAGAATAAAACAATGTAATAAAAAAGAAAAAAATTTGGGTGCATTTGGCTGCAAACAAAATTTAAAATGCTGTATAAAATCCCCCACATTTGAATCTAAAAAGTATCTGAAGTAGAAAAGTAAAAAATGTGTTATAAAGAGAACGTACAAATCAATAAGAAAAAAATGAATAATACTGCACCAGAAAAAATGAGCAAAGAGCAGGAACATATTAGAAATGAATTAATACAAATGTTAAAGTCCTTGAATATCCAATGCTATGTATATCAAAGGAATATAAAATGATAACAAATGGCAGCTCTCACCCCCCTTTCCAATTTACAAAGATTTATAAGCATAATACTCTCTTTAATTTTGATTATAAACTTTCTGCTTTGGGAATTTATATTAAATTTCTTTAGTGGATTGCATAACCCTATTTGTCCTTTGTGTGTGTGTGTGTGTGTGTTTTGTGTAGGGGGATGGTAGGGAAAGCAAATGTGATGATTAACTTTATATGTCAACTTGGTTAGGCCATGGTGCCTAGATATTTGTTTAAACACTATTCTAGATGTTTTCACGAAAGTAGTTTTTGGATTAACGCTTAAATCAGTAGACTTTGTGTAAGGTAGACTGTCTTCCACAATATGGGTGGATCTCATCTCATCATATATAAGTATACATATATATATATGTATGTATGTATATGCACACACACACACATACACACAGACCCTCTTTCCCTGGAGTACTCCAAACCTCAACTAATACAACAGATATCTAAGGCAGGCAAATATTGTAGTTTCAAATATTAGCAATTTTGATATTAGAACCTGTTGGGAAAAATCAATCATTTTTATACTATCCAACATAAATAGATGATTTTTTTCCTGTAATTCCAATTTTGTGTATCAAAGAGAAAGTAACAATCTTTTACTATACAATTTCTGCCACTAGTGAAAATCTTAAAGAACCAGAACCAGAACTGAAGTTTAGTACTGAATGTAATTATGCTATGCTTCCAATTGATTTTGCTGCCTTTCACTAAAGTTCAGAAAGAAGAAATTAAATGTTTTCTTTAATAGAAGGTTATGTTTCAAAAGGAGAAATAAATAAGTACATTTCTCTTTCAACACAAGATTAATTTACATTCTAATTACTAGTTATCATATATAAAGATCTGAGAGATTCAACTGGTTGACTGCATTAATATATTTTTAGAACAAGTCATCTTTAGAATAAAACTGTTGATTACTGTTCATCTATTGTAATAGGCTAAGATAACTTATTTAAGATTGAATTGTTTTGGTTTGATTTCTAATCTCAGAATGTTTATTAAGAGGTACTGTTTTAAGAGGAGAAAATTCCTAATGCCTCAATGCATTATGTGAGCTAATTTACCTATAAGGTCACAATCCATTGGAGAGGAATGTACAAATAAATATCTAATAAATGTTCTTTGATGGCACTGATGACAATTTTATATTCCCAATTTAATGACTTTTTTCCTAAATTTAATCTTACAACTACAACTATTTGCTTGTGTTTAGATTTTACAAAAACAATAGCAGTCATAACAGTTTACATTTAGCAAGTACTTTTTATAAGCGTTTTAGATATAGATGCATTGTCTCAACAGGTACTCCCTGTACCACTGTGGTCAGCACAATTCTAAGATGATCCCCAATGAGTCATACCCTTGTAGAGTCCCTCTCTTTGAGTAGGGCAGAACCTGTGACTTACTTCTGGCCAGTAGAATATAACAAGGATGATGGGGTGTCACTCCTGTGATTATGTTAGGCAGTATGCTTATATAACTCTGTTTTTTAAAAAAAATTTATACTGAATGATTCTTTAAATTCTTTAGTGCTTTCCTATTTTCAAAAGTTTCATACACATTATTTCATATAATATCATAATCCTTTATCCCCCTATCCCTATATTGCCCCCCATACTTCTCCCCACTGGTAACCAATAGTTTGTTCTCTAGATCTGTGAATCTGCTTTCTTTTTGGCTTTAATTTCATTCTTTTCTATGGCTGAGTAGAATTCCATTGTGTATATATACCATGTCTTTTTTATCCATTCCTCTGTTAATAGACATTTAGGTTGCTTACATATCTTAGCAATTTTAAATAATGCTGCTATGAACACTGGGGTGCATGTATCTTTACAAATTAGTGTTTTTGCTTTTTTTGGATATATACCCAGGAGTGGAATTGCTGGCTCATATGGTAGCTCTATTTTTGTTTTTTGAGAAACCTCCATACTGTTTTGCACAGTGGCTACACCAATTTACATTCCCAACAGTGTATGAGGGTTCCCTTTTCTCCACATCCTCGCCAATATCTGTTATTCATGCTCTTTTTGATGATAGCCATTCTGACAGGTGTGAGGTGATATCTTACTGTGGTTCTGATCTGCATTTCCCTGATGATTAGTGATGCCGAGCATCTTCTCAGGTGCCTGCATTTCCTCTTTGGAAAAAATGTCTATTCAATTCTTCTGCCCATTTAAAATTTGGGTTGTTTTATTTTTTTCATGTTGAGTTGTATAAGCTCTTCATATATGTTGGATATTAACCCCTTATTGGTCATATCATTTGCAAATATCTTTTCCCATTTAGTAGGTTGTCTTTTCATTTTGTCTGTCGTTTTCTTTTCTGTGCAAAAGCTTTTAAGTTTCATTAGATCCTATTTGTTTATTTTTGCTTTTGTTTCCTTTGCTCTAGGAGACTGATCAAAAAAATATTGCTACAATTTATGTCAGAGTGTTCTTTCTATGTTTTCCTCTAAGAGCTTTATAGTATCCAGTCTTACATTTAGGTCTTTAATCCATTCTGAGTTTATTTTTGTAAATGGCATTAGAGAATGTTCTAATTTCATTCTTTTACATGTAGCTGTCCAGTTTTCCAGCACCACTTATTGAAGAGACTGTCTTTTTTCCATTGTATATTCTTGTCTCCTCTGTCATAGCTTAATTGATCATATGTGTGTGGGTTTATTTCTGCACTCTCTGTTTTGTTTCATTGATCTATATGTCTGTTTTTCTGTGCCAGTACCATACTGCTTTGATTACTGTATCTTTGTAGTATAGTCTGAAGTCAGGGAGTGTGATTCCTTCAGCTCTGTTATCTTTCTCAAGATTGTTTTGGCTATTCAGGGTCTTTTGTGTTTCCATACGAATTTTAAAATTATTTGTTCTAGTTCTGTGAAAAATGCCATTGGTATTTTGATACAGATTGATTTAATCTGTAGTTTGCCTTGGGTAGTATGGTCATTTTAACAGTATTAATTCTTCCAACCCAAGAACATAGAATATCTTTTCACCTGTTTGTGTCATCTTCAATTTCTTTCATCCGTGTCTTAGAGTTTTCTAAGTATAGGTCATAACTCTGTTTTACCAGAGAAGAGGGAGAATGTCTCCTGCTGTCCTTGAAGAAGTAAGTGCTATGCTGTGAGAGGGCTTGTGATAGGGCTATAATGTAGCTAGGACCTGTGGGGGTCTCAGGAGCTGAGAGTGATCCCTGGGTAACAGCAAGAAAGATCTGAGTATGGGTAACAATATTTGATCTTGGAAGAGGACCCTGAGTTCCAGAAAGGAACACAGCCTGGCTGACAACTAGATTGCAGTCTTGTGAGATCCTGAGCAGAGAACTCAGTTAAACTGTGCCTGTAGCTGTGACCCATTGAAATTGTAATAATATATGTATAAAAGTTGGCAAATTTGTGGTAATTTGTTATATAGCAATAGAAAAATAATACAAACACGAGTGCAAAAACTATTACAAACTATTCTTGTTTAGAAAAAGTAGCAATTCATACACAGAGGTCATGTAAATATCCCATGTTCACAGAGCATATAAAGGATTCATATCTTTTTCTACCCAACAGCAAGGGCTGTGACCTGTCTATCCCAGCACAGAAGAAGTTACCTTGGTAACAACAGGAGTTGTTCTCAGGGTTCTATGGCCATGATTTTGCAGCATATACAATAAATAATATATAAATCAAATTTAATTTCTTACATATGATTATGTGAGTTAAAAATTGCTTCTCTCTTTGACTTAAAAAACTGGTTCAAGATTCTTTTTAAACAGGTGACATCTTGCAAATGGAAATTTCAAGCTAAGGTTCATGTAGTCATTGATGAGTTCTATGGCTAGTCTCACTGCCATTACTAAACTATCTGCCCTAGAGCATTGTAACTCAGGATTAAGGAAACAGGACCCTGTTATCTTCAACCAGTGACTCAAATTATATTGATCTTCCTATTGCTGGCAAATAAGAGGTGTTGGTAGATACTGGTCCAAAAAGAAAAGTTCTCAGACTAATCCCTGAGGTACATACAAAACAAGGCTATTGGTGACCACCGTATTTTAGTCTCTCTGTTCACGTCAATCGGTTGGTATGACATAACTCAGGTCAATAGACTGGTCATAACAGAGTTTAGCTTGATTTTTTTCACCAGTAACTACTTCTTTGAAATTTCACCCTTTTCTAACATGTATATGAATAGCAAATGAGATGCAAACATTGTGCAACAGATTCTGTAACGATAAACATTTAAATATTACATTTGCATGCTGACAAATGGCTTGTAATCTGTGTCTTATTGATCTTCTGGGTAGTAATATCTTGACTTTTTGTAATTATGTCCTTAATTTTGTTTGTGAAGTTGTCTCAAACATGCAGATGGGACTGGTTACAATTGGACAAGAACACAATTTAAGATTATCTGGCAAGAATGCTTTATTTTACTGTTGTGCAAACTTGAGGTTCAATAACACTAAAGTGGACAAATCAGTTAATGGACAAACCAATTATTAGTAATGGGGTTTATGTTTTCTAATTCCCAAGCCACTACTCCTTCCATTACAATGAATGTTTGCATATCTAAAGGCTACTGGTGGCTCTGGAACTTCCATACAGGAGAAGTTTGGAGGTGAAAATCCAATTGGAAGGAGGAAGGGATCTAGGCAACTTGGTAAGAGTGAGCTGGGATATTATTGTGGGATAAAAGCTTTTCAACCCACTCTTTGGGGTCACTCCTGGAAAGAGAGTCAATATATGGTAAAGTTATAGATGTTTGATAAATGATCTGCATGGCATGCTGCCATTTGTGAGCAGATTTAATAGGGATAAAATTGCAGTAATAATTATATTTTCCATTGATCATCCTACAAAGGTCACCGTTGCCAGGGGTAAAAGAGTGTTTTATTGCAAACTCTTCCGTGGATATCTCTTTCATTTTCTGCTCCAGCTGAAACCTGGGTCTCCCTCATGACACTGCTTTCCCTGCAGCTCTCACAAGTACTGTTTTTACTTTTGTTTGTTTTTTGTTTTCCCGCCCACATCTTTCATATCAGCACCACTGAGTCTGGAATGGCATAGACATCCTACTTAGTCATCATTGTCTCTTCCATTCTGTTGTCCCTCCACCCTTCATAAAATGATAAAACTTTGAAAAATCATTTCATCATACTATCTTCACTAACCCCAATGTTTAGTCATCTTGTCCTCTGTCAGATCACAAATGATCATTTCTTGAGGTTTTAGCTCCTGGCTTAATGTCGCTCTCTTCAATACTGCTCCATTATAATTTGAGGCATATTTCAAAATCTATGTAGACAATTCTAATTTCCTGGATTCTCAGTTTTTTGATTCCTTAAGCTTGCCCTTTAATTCACTCAACCTTTTTTCCTGGGTCACACTGATAACCTTGTTATTTCCAATGATATTATTTATTATCATAATTTCAAATATGCCAGTCTCTTAGTTTCAGCTTTTACCTTGCCAGCTCATTCTCCCTGGTACCTAAACTAAAAAAGTCCTTCAAATCCACTGGAGTATTTAATCTTTTGACTCCATCATTATAAATTTCATTGTCAATCATTATAATTATTCTCTTGCATATACTCTCAACACATGGTGCTTTTCACACTTTATATACTTGCTTCATTATTTTCCAACCTTGGTTAAATCCATCCGAGAAAAATAAGTTCCTATTCTCCAACCTCAGGAAAGAAAGTAGAAAATAGGCTCTTTTTGGTTCCTAATTCCAAGCCTGAAATAGGTAACCACAGAATCAGTTTAGACCAGTCCCAATCGATCAAACAGCTCCATGTCAGTTCTTGAGATTTGTAAAGTTGGTCAATCCCTAAACTTTATCCTAAAGTCAGCTGATCACTAAATCCAATATTTCCCATAAAACAAACAACAAAACTCTCTCTCTCTCAACTCTTTGCTTTGTTGCTTTGTTTCACATGGTGTTCTCTTATTTGTCATGTAATGAGAATCACTACTGTTATATTTGGGTGGTGGCCTCTACCACTGGCACAACTCTCCACCTACTGAGGATGAATTTCTTTACTTAATTGTGACTGGAGAAAAATACACAATGGTGATAAGTAAGCACTTCCATGATGTAAGGTAATAAACCATTATTTTCTTAATCAGCTAAGTCCTCTCCTCTCTTAGACCACTATTTTACACTTTCTCTTCTCTCTTCAAACTTCCAGCACCTCTTCCTCCATCCTCATTCCCAACTGAGTTTGCATTCGAATTCACTGAAAAATATTGAGGCAATCAAAAAACATCTTCCACAAACTTCCATCTTGCACTTATTTTCATGTTAGTGTACTCTGCTGTCTCTCCTGTTACTGTGGGTGATCCTAGTAAAGGCCAGTCCCTCTACTTGTGCAATGGATCTCATCCTTTCTCACACACTCAAAGGACAGTGTCTCAGCAACTCTTCAATTATTCCCTAAGTCTCCTGCCACAACTGTTCCCTCCTCTCTACTGGATCATTTATATTAGTGTACAAACATTTTGGAAGAATAGATCCTCTCTTGATCACGTTTCACTGTCTAGTGTTTATTTTTTGCTTTAAGTTTACAGAAAACATCTTGAATGAGGTGTCTCTACTCATGTTTGCACTATTTCTCCTCTCATTTGCTCTCGAAACTACTCAATCAGATTATTTCCTCCCTTATAATTCAGTTAAAACTCTTATCGAGGTCACCAATGACTTTTCCTTCTCGATCCTGAGATCATCTCATTCAGTCTAATGATTATAAACATTAGTTATATGTAGAATACTCCTAAATCAGTATCTCCAGCAAGGACATTTTCCCTGAATCCCAGACTTGTATGTCAACAGCCTACAGGATATCTCCGCTAGGATGTCTCAAATACATCTCTGAGCCCTTGATACTGTCTCCTAATCCTGCCTCCTCTGCAGCCTCCCTTTTGTCAGTTAAAGGCAATTTCATTCTTCCCGTTGTTTATGTGAGCCATCCTGGTCATCCTTTTCTCCTCTATTTTTATTTCTGCCCTTGTCTGGTCATCAGAAAATTCTATTGGCTCTATCTTTACAATACACCCAGAATTTGCCTACTTCTCACTACTGCTGCAGGCACCATCTTGATCCAAGCCACCATAATCTCTTATCTGGATTACTAGAATAACCCCACATCCTGCTTCTATCTATAACTCCTTTCAGTCTATCCTGAACCCAGCACACAGAATGACCCAGTTAAACTGTAATTTAGATTTTATCACTACTCTGCTCAAAACCCTCAGTGGTTTTCCATTTTACTCTGATGAAAAGCCAATAGCTTGCGAGGCCCTAAATAATATGACTCTTAATTACCCTTTGTCCTCCTCTTGCTCTTTCCCTCCTTCATACTAGCCCTATGTCCCTTTTCTTTTTCCAGATATGCTCTTGTCTTAGTGACTGTGGGCATACTGTGTTACTGTAATATGCTTCCCTCAAATATCCACAATATCCACATAGCTGGCCTCTCAACTCCTTCACATCTTTACTCAGAAGAACCCATCTCAGCTAATCTTTCTGTGACCACCCTATGTAGAAGCCCACCCCATCCCCACATTTCCTATCCCCAGTCTGCATTTACCTCTTAACACACGACATATTTGATTTATCTGGTTTGCTATCTGTCTCCCTCACAGAAATGTTTGTTTTGTTCACTATTGTACATCTAATATGGAAAACACTGCCTTCCACCCGGTAGATTCACAAAATATTTTTGAATAAATGATGCTGTTTCAGATTCATTAGCAGTAAGATTTATATTTTGAATTCTTATTTAAAAGGAGTGCAAAATATTCTGCGAATTGATGTATACCCCGTCTTATGATCTATTTTAGAACCAGTGACAAGAATTTTGAATCATTTCCCTGGAACTCCAGGTGAAGTGAACTCCTCTACAAAACGATTCTATGATGTTGGCCACATTATCACTGTCTTCCAATCATCTAAGTTAAATATTTCCTACTTTGCACTATTCAATGTTTTTTATGTGCTTGGTAACTGAAGAAAATAGGGTCTTGAAATTACTTATGAATAGGTAACGGAGTTCTAAAAGGTATGGCATACATTTAATATGCATGTAAAAATCCCAGTTTTGTAGTTTTATTATTACGTGTTTGATTTTTTAGGATTTTTTTTCTTCTCCTCTCTCTCTTCCATTGTAGAAGTTCCATTTCATAATGGGCTACTGATCAGACCTGTTATTCTAATGGTGGAATCCCAAAGGAAAACATGTTTCAGATGTAAAGTATTCCCCTCAGATTCCCTGGCGGTCATGGAAAGCAGGAGAAATTCTTGATGTATGAAGTCACTGTCACCATTGTCAAAGCACTGTAGTGTGGGAAATGAACCGCAAATAAAATCAAAGGGTATTTCTTCCAAAGCACTGAATATTAGTGCACAGACAACAATTTTTTTGTTAAAGTACAAAATATTTCAGAGCAAATCTTAATGTTTAAATACCCAGAGAACACTTCTCAGCCTAGGTGCTGGAGGTGACAAATTTTTGACACACTTGTAAACAGCAATATATGAGAAAGTAAACACTCTCCATTAAAGTACTGAAAAAATTTACTTTTGGAAACATGGAATTCTGTATAGATCCAACCAAACTTCCATAACAAATGCCACCATAAAGGTAGTTCTCTGTCCTTTGCTCTAAGGAATTAATTTTAAGGTATGCATCTTTTTTGTTTTTTCCTTTAAGGGCTCTTAAGTCTAAATTAAATAGCCTCAGTAAAGTAGTATTAAAGTTGAACTGAAATCCAAGAGAGCAATACAATTGGAGGTAGGTTAAAATTCCTTTCTTGCTCTTCAACCTTGCTGTGTTAAGGTATTGTAATGATCTAAGACAGTGTGTCATTTTCATGCTAGGCAACATATGTTACAACTCCCAAATTAGAGAACAGCTATTCCCCCAAATTGTTATTTTAACCACACAGTTATTCTCAGTTTAGATTTAGGTCAGGCACCAAAAGTTACTCTGTAATACTGGGAATGAATAGCATAACCCTCAGCCCAAAGTATAATTCTCAAAGCTTCACATCCAGAAATGCATTACAGGACACAGAGAATTAAAAAAAGATTTTGATTATTGCTTAATATGGGGATATGAACGTGTTTATCTTTGTAAGTAGCACTTCTATACAAGTGGCTCAAATGTGGCAAAACGGGCACAGACAGTCTCAATGTAAGTTGCAAAATCAAACATTCAGGCATGAAAAGTCTTTTTCTTAAGTTGTTTTCAAGCTTCATCCTTTTTCCTACAATAACTAAAGCAAAGCCACAGTAGCTGCAGCCATTTGCATCTAAGGAAGAGATGTTTTGCTTTGGTGATATAGTTAATGAGTCTAAAAATATTCAGTATAATAATTCTGTCAAAGCCCCCCCAGTCTCCTCAATGAGCGGAAGCCTGCAGGATTCCAATGGGGAGCCAAGTAATGAGCTCTCAGCATTCACTCCCACACCGTCCGGGCGAAATGTGCTCGGGTCGCTATGGTTCCACATCATTAGCAACATGAAACAAAGACACATGCTTGACTTTAATAAGCGACTAAAGTTGCCCGCTTACTAGTCTGTTACTGCAGTAAACTCTGTATTTCAAAACAAGTCCCTGCAAAGAGAAAGCAGGGAGGGCTTTGGCAAATAGAGTTAGGTTTAATTTAATGTGGCAAATGATTGAGCAGAATGGAAAAGACAAAAGGACACAGGAAGTCATGAGTTTCTGACACTAAGGCTCCCAGGCTCACTGCAGACTGTAGTCTCGCTGCTGGCGATGATGGTTACAGTGGGCTGCAGTGATAGGGCTACAGGCATATGTGACCGAGTTTTAGTTGATATTCTTGCAAGACAGGAAGTGAACAAGCTTCTTTTCCACTGGGAAAAGTCCAGACATGATTAACTTGGGCATGACCAAATAGGTCAATAATATGACAATGAATTTCTAGCACAATAATTAAGTGGGAAAATTTGTGTGATTTGTTCTTTTTGTTCTGCACATACCAATAATACATTAGCATGGATTCATTTAGTTTCTTTCATTAGGTGAAATCACATAGCTACAATTTAAGATAGTGATGGTTCAATTTGAATACTTAAAAGTTATTTCTGCAAAACAACATTAAATTATTTTTCTTTTATTTTTAGCATAGGCTTTTGCACACCAGCATTGAAGAAGTGATCTGGAATCTATCTATACATGCATACTAATTGCTTCAGGAGTGATACTCCCATCTAATAATCAGGTCTTACTGATATCAGTTACCAGGATAAAAGAAGAATTATTGCAGAGAATGAAACAGGTAAAAATAAATGCTTCACCTTGGGATATTAGGAGTCAATATATTTTACACTTACAGTATTCCTGTCAGTTATTAAAATATTTCAACTTTTCTTCAAATAAAATGTTCATATATATAATCCCCAAATCTCAGCAAAACAAAAACAAAACCCCCAAAACAAATAAAAATTTTTTTCTTAATATTATCAGTTAAAATAAGAGAGGGTCCATCTTCCAATTTAACATTGGGACTTAAATGTACGGGGTTTATGTAAGTGCTCTTTTAAATTTCACATTCTTGTTTTTTTTTCCTATGGCCAGAATAATCTTCAATCCTTTTTCTGCCATTTGATATATGATGATTTTCCCCATAATACTGGAAACTATGCAGTTCATAAGTATGTCTTTAGCAAACAGAGGACAAAAATGACAGTTCAGCATCAGCCCAATGCAAATATCAAGGAACACATTAAACCATTCATCAGTTGTCTTTGGTTATGGTTACACAACTGTCTTGTCAACAAGGATACCATGAAATACTTTTATATTTTGCAAAAATCAACATATGCTCTAAATGGTAGTAAGAGTAAAATTCTCCAGTCATCTCCTAAATAAGCCAATCTAGAATAGTTGAGATTTAATTTCATTCCCACTTTAGTTTCTTTTCCTTTTGAAAAATGAGACTAAATTTCTGACTTTAGTTTTCTGGCATTTCTTCTGCCTGCTCCACAGCTTCTCATCAGTAACTGGCATTGGTTCCTTGATCACATGGGCACATTCTTTCAGGACTTAGGAATGCTTTCCTGAGTCTCGAAAATATCAGTTTCTTCATGAAATCTGGGCTCTCTCATTACTATTTACTTTACTCCTTCTAAGGTTATGATTAATCTCTTTGGTGAAGAAGATTGAAGGAAAATAAAAGTTCATTTGTTTTTATTTCTGTTTATCTTTGGCTTGGTGCTCTCAAAGTGGTTGGATCATATGAATCATTGTTTCATTTTATTTTTTTATTTTTTAAAGTCTTTATTGAAGTTGTTACAATATGGCTTCTGTTTTATGTGTTTTTTTGTTTTTTTTGGCAGTGAGGCATGTGGGATCTCAGCTCCCCAACCAGGGATAGAACCCGCACCCCCTGCACTGGAAGGTGAAGTCTTAACCACTGGACCATCAGGGAAGTCCCTGTTTCATTTTAAAAAACATTCTGTTTTATAATAAAATGACTATATTGAACATATAATCTAATAATAAAAGGATAGGGTTAATTTTAATGCTAATTTTAAATTATAATAAGCATGTGTGTTACAAGATAAATCTCTGCTGTTGTAACTGAGAAAACAACATCATTTGATCCTCCATCAGTGTGAAAATAGAGTGTGAGATTTAAAAGAGATGACCACACTCTAGAAGTACAGAAATAGATGAAAGATAAGCTATTTCATTTAAATGCCAATAGTGTACTTTCTCAAGAAAAATCCAGGGGAGATTATTAATATGCATGCAAAGATCTTGTCAATGATATAACCACTCCTATTATACAGTCTTATCTACATCAAGATAGTATTGTATAAGAGAGCACAATTTATTTTAAAAATTCATGTTTGTGGAGAAGTGGTTCTGGAATGGTGCAGTAGGGACCGCTGAAAGTATGTTCATCTGTTTAAGCAAAATCTGACAGAAAACAACTTTTCCAGAACTCTGAACATTAACCAAGTCTTCCAACTATCAAAGTATCCATTAAAGGAAAATGGCTGAATTTCTGTAAGAGCATCAAGCTTTGTGGCATCTTGACTTGCTCTATTCCCATTCTCCCATTTGCAGCTCTTCACAATCCTGGAAACCCAACAGCCTTGAAACCACACTAACTGTGAGAACCAGTTATTATCAGACACCGAAGAGAACATAATGGGTTTGAAGCTCCCCCAGAAGATTCATCCCCAGATAATGTCACTATTTGACCTATCTGGCAACTCCTAGGAAAAGTCCCATACTCAGTGCTTATCTTTGTTTGACATGACTAACAGCTTAATCAGTGTGAACAAGCCTAGTCCTAAGACATTTGTCTAAAACAATCAGTGGCAATTGTTTAACATCCTAGCTGCCTGATGTGAGGATACCTGTTGGAACTAGCAAGAGGCTGACCAAAAAACTGAAAGGGGGAAAGTGGGAAATGAGGTATCTTTGGAGGGTCTTTGAAAATTTCTGATATAGTACCAGGAATCTAGGAGGTCATGCCTACGTGCAGGGTTGTGCACATACCCAGGAGACATGACAAGGCTCCAGTCTCTCAACTCTGTCTTCTGTTGAGACTCTGCAAAAGCAGAAAGTGAAGGTAAGGAAGAGTTGTAAACTGCCAGATTGTTGAATGCATGCCCAACACACACACACAGAGTCCCTTGGCAATTACTGGTTCATTGGTTCAAGGAATTTAAAGAAATCTCTGTCAAATCATTACAGGACCACTAACTGAGCAGAGACTTCAGTGGCTGCACATGACAAAAAACACAGACTTTACAGAATTAGTCCAGGAAAATCACAAAACAAACAAATAAATAGCAGCAGCTGCAGCAGCAACCACTACAACAAATAGCAACAACAATAAACTTTAGGGAGGGAAAATTTGATTTCCAGAGTTGTCATGTTATATTATTTAAAATGTCCAGTTCTCAAAAAAAATTATAAGATATGAACTGAAACATGAAGGTATGATCCATAAGAAAATAACAAGCAGTCAATAGAAAAAAATTCAAGGAAAGCTCAGATGTTGGATTTCCTAGGCAAAGATTTTAAGTCAGCTCTTACAAGTATGTTCAAAGAACTAAAAGAAACCATACTTAAAGAATTAAAGGAATGTATGAGAATGATGTCAAACCAAATAGAGACTTTCAATAAGGAGATAGAATTACAAAAAAGAACCAAATAGAAATTCTGGAGTTGAAAAGTATAACTGAAATGAAAAATTAACTAGAGGGTCTCAACCACAGATTTGAAGTGGCGAAAGAAAGAACCAAGTACACTTGAAGATAGATCAGTTGAGATTGTTCAGTCTGAAGAACAGAAAGAAGAATGAAAAAAATGCACTGAATCTCAGAGACCTGAGGGAAACCACAAAGCACACCAATGTATGCATAACAGAAACCACAGAATGAGAGGAGAGTCAGAAATGGACAAAAATAGTATTTGAAGAAATAATGGACAAAAATTCCAAACTCCAAGGAAAAATGATCTATACATCCAAGAAGCTTGTCAAATTCCAAGCAAGATAACCTCAGATATCCACACCTAGACATACCATAGTCAAACTGTTGAAAGATAAAGACAAAGGAGGAAGTTGAAAAAAAAAGTGAGAAAAATAACTCATCATATACAAGGGATCCTCAGAAACATTCCCAGCTGACTGATCATCAGAAACCATGGAGGCCAGAAGAATAACATATTCAAAGTGTTGAAAGAAGACTATCAACCAACAATTCTACATACAGTAAAACTATGCTTCAAACATGAAGTTAAGACAGTCCTACATGAGAAAAAGACGAGAGGTTTTTAAAAAAATTTTCTAGCAGACTTGCTCTAAAGAATGTCTTTCAGACTGAAAAAAAAAGTGAAACCACTGGACAGTAACTCAAATTCAAATGAAGATAAAGAGCATCAATAAACAGATAAACATAAATTGCCAAAAATGTATTTTTGTTTCTAGCACTTTTCTCCTCACATATTTAAAAAGCAACTGCATAAAGAAAAAAATATTAAATTGGGTTGATGGGATTATAATGTAGAGAAATGTCCTTTGTATGACAATAACAGCCATGGAGGAGCGAGGGGGAACAGAGCTTTATTGGAGCAAAGTTTTTGTACAATATAGAAATAAAGTTAATATTAATCAAGATTAGATTGTGATAAGATATTAACTGTAATTCCCAGGGTAATCACTAACAAAATAACATGACAATATATACAAAGAAATAACAAGGGAATTAAAATAGGACACTAGATAACATCTATTTAACAAAGAAAATGAAGTAATGGTAGAATGGAGTAACAAAAACACATAAAATATTTAGAAAAAATATAGCAAAATGATAGATGCAGGAAAAGCCTTTGACAAAAACCAGCATCCCTAATGAAAATAGGGGTAGGAGGGAAATTCCTCTGTTTGGTAAGGGCCATCCAGAAAAGTTGCCACAGCTAACACTATCCTTAATGGTGAAAGACTGAATGCTTTCCCGTATGGTCAGGAAAAAGAAAAGAATGTCCACACATCTATTTAACATTGTACTGGCAGTTTTATATGGGGATATTAAGCCAGAAAACAAATAAAGGCTTTCAGTTTGGAAAAGAAGTTAAATTTCCTCTATTCACAGATGACAGATGACATGTTCTTGTATATAGAAGATCCTAAAGAATCCGAAAAAAAAAAAGTAGAACCAATAAATGAGGGTTCTATCCTTCATTAGGTTGAAGGATACAAGATCAATGAACAAATAATCAATTATGTTTCTATGCAATAAGAATGAACAATCCAAAAATAAAATTAAGAAAACAGTTGCATTAAAATAGTATCCAGAAATAAAATAATTTGAAATAAATTTAACAAAAAAAGTGCAAAACTTGTACTCTGAAAATGATGAATATTGTTGGAAGTAATTTAAGACTTAATAAATAGAAAGACATCCCATGTTCACTGATCAAAAGATGCAATGTTGGGCCTCCCTGGTGGCGCAGTGGTTGGGAGTCCGCCTGCCGATGCAGGGGACACGGGTTCGTGCCCCGATCCCGGAGGATCCCACATGCCGCGGAGCGGCTGGGCCCGCGAGCCATGGCCGCGGGGCCTGTGTGTCCGGAGCCTGTGCTCCGCAACGGGAGAGGCCACAGCAGTGAGAGGCCCGCGTACAGCAAAAAAAAAAAAAAAAAAAAAAAAAAAAAAAAAAAAAAAGATGCAATGTTGTTAAGATGGCAGTGTTGCCCAGTTTGATCTACAGGCTCAACAAAATCCCTATAAAGTGCCAAACTACATTCTTTGGGTAAATTTGACAAGCAGTTTCTAAAAATTACATGAAAATGCCAAGGATCTAGAAAAATCAAAACAATCTTGCAAAAGAAGAACAATGTTGGAGGACTTAGACTTCCTAATTTCAAAACTTACTGTAAAGTGTTGTGGTACTAATATAAGGATAAACACATAGAAGACTAGAATATAATTGAGAGTCCAGAAATAAACCCTTACATTTATAGTCAGCTGAATTCTGAGAAAAGTGCCAGGACAATTAAATGGAGGAAAGAATAGTTTTCTCAACAAATGGTGTCAGGACAACTGGATATCTACATGCAGTTGTCACTGTGCCTTATACCATATAGATAAAATAAAAATGGATCATAAATCTAATAGTTAAAACTACAAAACTCCTAAAAGAAAATCTTTATAATTTTGGATTAGTCAAAACTTTCTTAGATATGATTCCAAAAGTATCCAGAATACTTGAAGAACTCATACAAGCCAATAAAAAGGCAAATAACTCAGTTTAAAAATGGGCAAATGATTTGAGTAGACATTTCTTGAAAAAAGATATATAAATGACCATTTAGCACATGAAATGATAATAAACATCATTAGTCACTTGGGAAATGAAAACCAAAATGGGATACCACTTCATACTCACTGAGGTTATTAAACAACAACAACAACAACAACACAAACAAACAAACAAAAAACCCAGAAAATAAAAGGTGAGGCTATGGAGAAATTGGAACTCTCATACATTGCTGGTGGGATTGTAAAATGATACAGCCACTTAGGAAAACATACTGATATATAGTTACCATATGACATGTGATTTCACTTCTAGGTATATACTCAAGAGAAAAGTAAATACATGTTCACACATAAACTGGTACATGAATGTTCATAGCAGCAGTATTAATAACATCCCAAAGTGAAAACAACCCAAATGTCAATCAACTGATGAATGAATAGACAAAATATGGTATATCCATTCAATGGAATATTATCCAGCAATAAAAATAATGAATTACTGAATCAGACACAACATCAGTGAACTTTAAAACACTATGCTCGGGCTTCCCTGGTGGCGCAGTGGTTGAGAGTCCGCCTGTCGATTCAGGGGACATGGGTTCGTGCCCCGGTCTGGGAATATCCCACATGCCGCAGAGAGGCTGGGCCTGTGAGCCATGGCCACTGAGCCTTTGCGCCTGGAGCCTGTGCTCCGCAACGGGAGAGGCCACAACAGTGAGAGGCCTGCGTACCACAAAAAAAAAAAAAAAAAAAAAAAAAAAAAAAAACCCACTATGCTCAGTGAAAGAAGCCAGTGATATAAAGGTCACATACTGTATAATTTTATTTATATAAAGTATACAGAATAGGCAAATCCATAGAGACACAAAATAGATTAGTAGCTGTAGGTCTGGTTATATGAAGGAATGTAGTGTCACTGCTAATTAGGATAGGTTTCCTTTTGGAGTGTTAAAATGTTCAAAATTAGATAGTGGTGATGGTTGCACAACTCTGAATATGTGAAAAACCACTGAATTGAACACTTTAAAAGGGTGAATTTTATGATATGTAAATTGTATCTCAATAAAGCTATTATAAAAAGTCCACATTTGCAATACAAATAACTAGAGCTGGTACAGTGCCACATTTCTGGTTTTATAAGATACTTTTATGCCAATAAAGTATCTTGTTCATATACAGGTCCTTCACAGAATCCCTAGGGAGCTGTTATAATAGAAATTTTCAATCTTATGTTACTACTTATTTAATTATCTGCTTTCTCATGCTCATCTGTAAGTGTGTTGAAGGCAAGAACAGTTCATCTTGCTTTCACTGTGCTGGAAATAGGCATTTAGTAAGTACTTTTTGAGTTCATGAGTGAATGAACACATGAATGAATGAATGAATGAGTGAAAGCTGAAAGTCAAATGTCATTAGAAGGTTGGTGTGTGCATGAAATTAAGACAAAGATAGGTGGAGCGAAAGATTGTCAAGCATACTCTATAATTAGCCTACATAGCAAGAGGATCAACTAAAAGAATCATTCCTAACACTTTTATATGAGTATCCCTAAAATGTAGTAAAGGACAACATGTCAGGTTGCAAGATACGTTCGGTAGATTACTCCTTTCTGCTCATGGACGCCGCCGAGTAAGCATCGTTAACGTCTCCCCTGCCCCCCTCCACTGCCGTCATGTCTAAGTCAGAGTCACCCAAAGAGCCCGAACAGCTGCGGAGGCTCTTCATCGGAGGTTTGAGCTTTGACACAACCGATGAGAGTCTGAGGAGCCATTTTGAGCAGTGGGGAACGCTCACAGATTGTGTGGTAATGAGGGATCCAAACACCAAACACTCCAGAGGCTTTGGGTTTGTCACATATGCCACTGTGGAGGAGGTGGATGCGGCCATGAATGCAAGGCCACACAAGGTGGATGGAAGAGTTGTGGAACCAAAGAGGGCCGTCTCAAGAGAAGATTCTCAAAGACCTGGTGCCCACTTAACTGTGAAAAAGATTTTTGTTGGTGGCATTAAAGAAGACACTGAAGAACATCATCTAAGAGATTTTGAACAGTATGGGAAAATTGAAATGATTGAAATCATGACTGATCGAGGCAGTGGCAAAAAGAGAGGCTTTGCTTTCGTGACCTTTGATGACCATGACTCTGTAGACAAGATTGTCATTCAGAAATACCACACTGTGAATGGCCACAACTGTGAAGTAAGGAAAGCCCTATCTAAGCAAGAGATGGTTAGTGCCTCATCCAGCCAAAGAGGTTGAAGTGGTTCTGGAAACTTTGGTGGTGGTTTTGGAGGTGGTTTTGGTGGGAATGACAACTTTGGTCATGGAGGAAACTTCAGTGGTCGAGGTGGCTTTGGTGGCAGCCGTGGTGGTGGGGGATATGGTGGCAGTGGGGATGGCTATAATGGATTTGGTAATGATGGAAGCAGTTTTGGAGGTGGTGGAAGCTACAATGATTTTGGCAGTTACAACAATCAATCTTCCAATTTTGGACCCATGAAAGGAGGAAACTTTGGAGGCAGAAGTTCTGGCCCCTATGGTGGTGGAGGCCAATACTTTGCCAAACCCTGAAACCAAGGTGGCTATGGTGGTTCCAGCAGCAGCAGTAGCTATGGCAGTGGCAGAAGGTTTTGATGACTGCCAGGAAACAAAGCTTAGCAGGAGAGGAGAGCCAGAGAAGTGACAGGGAAGCTACAGGTTACAACAGATTTGTGAACTCAGCCAAGCACAATGGTGGCAGGGCCTAGCTGCTACAAAGAAGACATGTTTTAGACAATACTCATGTGTATGGGCAAAACTCGAGGACTGTATCTGTGACTAATTGTATAACAGGTTATTTTAGTTTCTGTTCTGTGGAAAGTGTAAAGCATTCCAACAAAGGGTTTTAATGTAGATTTTTTTTCTTTGCACCCATGCTGTTGATTGCTAAATGTAATAGTCTGATCATGACGCTGAATAAATGTGTCTTTTTTTAAAATGTGCTGTGTAAAGTTAGTCTACTCTGAAGCCATTTTGGTAAACTACCACAACAGTGTGAAGTTAGAGTTCCTTCAGGGTGATGCCAGATTCCATTCAAAATTTATTTACAACCTGCTTTGGTGGAGAAGCTACTGTCTTCCGAAACCTTGGTGTAGTTGAACTGACAGTTACTGCGTTGTGACCTGGAGTTCACCGTGAAAAGGGTCACCCAAGCCAAGTCATGGAGTTTTTTGATTATTAATATATGATTGTTGGCATATCCTATGCAATATATCTAAATTGGATTATGGTACCAGATATAGATGGGAATGAAGCCTGTGTACCAACCATTATCATGTGTAATAAATAAACAATTTAATACCAAAAAAAAAAAAATGTCAGGTTGCCACAGAGAAAACCCAGTTGAAGAACAGATTTCTCTTTTCTCATCTGAGGTTGTCCAAGACACCTGTGGTTACTAATTTAGTTTCCAGATAAACCTATAGCTGGTGGATCAGGCACTGTGAAAGATGCCACACTTATGTTACTTAATCTGATTATCTCAACAACTGTATGGAGTATTACTACCCATTCCCCGCCACCAGGGAAGCCCTTGTTTTTATTTCTATTTTTTAGGTAACACTACTTGTGACTACCAGGAATAATTGGTTCCCTTTAAATACAGACAAGGTCTGCGTTTGTAACACTCATACTCCAGTTTTTTTGTTTGTTTGTTTCTAAAGTCTAAAACAATTGTGGATGTATGTGGTGTGTTTTTCTTTTCTTTAAAGCAATTGCTGACCACCATGGGAACTTAACTGTCAGGAAAGTTTTCAATTTTATAAATCAGAGAATGTTTACTACTAAAATCACATACTGAGTTTTTTCCACTGTTATAGCACTTTAGTAGTGAAGTCGTAAGGTATAATGCAACTTCATTCCTGCCTGCAGGGTGACCTATGACAAATAATCATTTTCTTTATGTCCTAATTCAAACAACTCTAAGTTAATTAACTTACGTGAATTTTAGGTTGTCTTAGCTAACTGTATGTATGAACCCTTTGTATGTATGTCTTAGTGTCAAGTGAACTCAGAATCCTGTGCACAGCATATAGAGAAACAGGAGTCAAACACACGTTTGGGAGGCTCTACTGCATAAGAATGATTTTTATGAATTCTCACATTGGCTTCCAAGACTGCTGGTGTCACAAAAGCCACTGTAATAAAGCCACTGCTACCTGGAGGCTCAAAAACAGCAACTAATGTTAAATGCACTCAATTCATTTTTTCTTAAATACTTATTCCAACTTTATGCACGTAGCTAACCCTGATTAGTCCTTCAAGGCTTGGGCAAGCTGTCGTCTTTCCCAACCAGTCTTCATTGCGTCCTCAGACTGGTTTAGATACTCCTTCTTTGCTCTCATAGCATCTTCATTGTGCATAAAATTATTGCACAGTATTTTAATTGTTGCAGTATATGTCTAGATCCTCTACTAAACTGAAATCGTTTTCTTTTTTTTTTAATTTATTTTTGGCTGTGTTGGGTCTTCATTGCTGCGCACAGGCTTTCTCTAGTTGTGGCAAGTGGGGGTTACTCTTTGTTGTGGTCTGCGGGCTTCTCATTGCAGTGGCTTCTCTTGTTGCGGAGCACAGGCTCTAGGCGTGCAGGCTTCAGTAGTTGTGGTGTGAGGGCTCAGTAGTTATGGCTCTAGAGCACAGCTGCTCCACGGCATGTGAGATCTTCCTGGACCAGGGCTTGAACCTGTGTCCCCTGTATTGGCAGGCAGCTTCTTAACCACTGCGTCACCAGGGAAGTCCCTAACCTGAAATCTTGAGGATTTTTCTATTCCTCTTACAAGGCAGGGTGGCTGGCATATAGCAGCTGCTCAATATGTGTAAGCTGAATTATAATTCATTTTATCTAATAAATAATTATTTATTATGTAGCCATCTTTACATTACACATTTACTTATTAAACATATTATTTGAATAATAACTATAATATATAGAGGATTCTGTTGTGAGTACATGAATATAGAAGTGAAAAATATATTATTCTTGCTAAAACTCAAGAAAAGGGCAGTCACTAAAATAGGGTGTGGACCATAATATGTGTTTACTTAAGGTTAGCTGTTTGGGAATATACCAGTGAAAATGAGGTAGAACTCCTAAGAGAGGTACAAGTCTCCTCTTACTCCTAGAGAGGAGAGATCACTTCAGCTAAGGGGAGAAGGTTTAAACTGGAGGAGGAAGTAGACTCTGACTTCAGGCTTGATGACAGGGTAGATATACGGAAGTGGAGGGAAACATCATTTGAGTCAATGTGAACAGGCTGAGCTTATTAGGCAACGGACAGGAAAGCATGAATCCCAGAGCACAGTAAGTTTAATGGCCTGGCCAAAGAGAAGGGAGAGTAAGGAGAAAAAAAAGAGTGATCAAGCTCAAGATTTCGGCTGGACCACAATCTGCAGGAAAAAGTAAAGGAAGTGTTTTAAAAATAGGCAAAATATATATTCTGTACATTTTTCTAAGTTGAATAAAAATAAAAATTTTCAAAGAGTCACTGAAGTTTACTTTGTTTACAAGCAGCACTGCTGCAACAATGGGAATTCCAAGAATCTTTACATGACCTACAGATCTATTTGTTGAATAAATAGTTATGTGGTATTTTATATTTATTTCCCAAGTCACTAAATTTCATTCCAATTGGAAACAGGTGCAAGTATGTCAAACACAGTAGAAACAGACTTAAACTCATCTAGCAAAGGGATACCCATATGATTGATCAGATTTTTCATGATTCCTATATAACTGACATTTATTAAATATAGTAATATGTAGTATAAGTACAGTTACATATAAAGGAAATAATATTTTATAAAAAGATAAAGTACTTGCAATTTTACCTTGTGCCTTATTTTAAAATCTATTTATTGTTTCTTTAATTAATACATTAAATTATTTATTATATGTCACCATTTGCCAGACCTTGTGCTAGGCACAGTGACCAAGACATGTACTATCATCAAGAAAATACCACATGATGGTAAGAGCACCAGACATAATCTGTGTGTATGTTAGAGAGAGGGAAGGAACCAGGAAAAGCTTTATGGAGGAGACATTTGCACTGAGACTCAAAGGACAATTAGGACTATAAAAATCTGATTAGGGAGAGGCTTTCTAGGAAAGGGATGGCATAAGCAAATGTCCAGAGTGAGGAGACAGCACGGCATACAAAGAACTACACACAATTTAGTGGTGCTGGAATATAGTGTAAAGATAGATGATAAGAGCTTAAAGTAAGGATGGGAGTCTGACAGAGGTCAGATTATTGAGAGAGTTTGAACTCTAGAGAGTCACTAAAGGGCATTTAACAACTGTGAGGAGGGAGGTTATGAAAAAGATAAGTCTAGCCACAGGGAGACAAAATAGGAAGCTGCTGGGGATAATCCCGATGAAAAATGACAAATGTACAAACTAGGATAATGATAATAGTGATAGAGAAGAAAGACAAAAAATTCAAGTTTTGTTTAGCATGTAAATTATAAGGACTTGAAATTGTACATGGCATAGAGGGAGAGCAAAGAGTCAATGATGGTAATCAGCTCTCTACTGTGATAATGGTCGATGATGGTGCAGCCAAATAAAAGAAAAAAAAACACAGAAGCAACAGAAAAATTTAGGGGTGGACATGTGTTTCAGGTGCCTGTAAAATTTCTAGTTCGAGATGTCCACTGGTCAGGTCTGAAAGAGTCTGAATTTCCTTGTTTCTTCATTAGCAAACAATCACAGAATTTAAAAGTATTTTGTTTTCCTACCATGTGTGGCTAATAAGTGTTCCTTTCTTTTAAAATGTTTTCTCTGCCTCCCTGACAATGGAGAATTCTGCACTTACTCTCAATGGTGCAGTCCAGGGATGTGGGTGCCATCTATATTCTCATGAAGTTTATGAAAACATTAAAACTCTCAGACTTCCCTGGTGGCACAGTGGTTAAGAATCCACCTGCTAATGAAAGGGACATGGGTTTGACCCCTGGTCTGGGAAGATCCCACATGCCGCGGAGCGACTAAGCTCATGCACCACAACTACTGAGACCACGCATCGAAGCTACTGAAGCCCGTGTGTCTAGAGCCAGTGCTCCTCAACAAGAGAAGCCACTGCAATGAGAAGCCTGCGCACCACAAAGAAGAGTAGCTCCCGCTCGCCGCAACTAGAGAAAGCCTGCATACACCAATGCAGACCCAACGCAGCCAAAAATAAATAAATAAATAAATTTATAATAAATAAATAAACAAATAAATAAATTGACTTAAAGAAAAAAAACATTTAAACTCTCTTTGTTAAATCATGTATTCGATTATCTTTGCTCCTTCATGGAACCATGTTTGGGACCAATAGTACAACTATATTTTAAGCCTATTTAATAATGTTTATATTCGATTTTTAAATATTCAATAAGAAAACTAGTCAGCCCCTTCATTAAACCATGAGTGAGCGTTTATAGAAATGATAAGTTCTACTCATTTTTTAAAGATGCTGGACAATTATCTGAAATAAACCAGAGATTGAAGCAGGAGGCAGAAGCATTATTGCCACAGTAGAAACGTGTTCTATTGGAATGCAATCTTTAAATTAAATAGGAGTCTATGCTCTCAGCTTAATAATTTGAACTTCTCTTATTTCTCTGTTCACTGAGGAGTCAGCAGCACTTTAACTTTATTGCAATCTATGCAGAAATTAGAATTGACCAGAAGAACGCAGGTCTCTAATTTTTGAAGAAAAGTGTGATCATTTCAGGTGCCTATAGCTAGCAAAGAAAAAGTAGGTTATATTACCAGAGCAAACAATTTTAGACGTTTTATTTCTAAAGAGTTTTATTTTTATGACAAGATCTAAAAATGCTCAAGATTCAATATGGTTAACTTAGAAATAAGGATAGAATTGCAAAACTGGGCAAGAAATGTCATGTCTCAAAAATGTATAAAGGTATCAGGAAAGCTTGGAGTTAGACTACAAGAAAGGCTAAGGCATTTCTCATTGGCATAAAAGAATTAGAATGGGGCCTCCCTGGTGGCGCAAGTGGTTGAGAGTCCGCCTGCCGATGCAGGGGATACGGGTTCGTGCCCCGGTCTGGGAGGATCCCATATGCCGCGGAGCGGCTGGGCCCGTGAGCCATGGCCGCTGAGCCTGCGCGTCCGGAGCCTGCGCGTCCGGAGCCTGTGCTCCGCAACGGGGGAGGCCACAACAGTGAGAGGCCCGCATACCGCAAAAAAAAAAAAAAAAAAAAAGAATTAGAATGGAAGAAAGAGATAACAAGAGGGTAATGGAGACCAACTTAATTTCAACCTCTCCACATACGCACACATCAAAAAGGTGAGCAAAGAAATCAGGTATAGCTGATGCCCACAATGTAATTAAGAAACAGAGAGACCAAAACCCCAATTTATGTGAAAGAAGGGAAATATATTACCCAAGACCATCAGAGCAAGCATTGGAGTAAAACATTGAGCAGTGGCTATATGAAAAAGTAAAACAGGCTCTTGGTGGTGACATAACACATGTTATATAACAAAAAAGAAACAGACCCACAGATATAGAGAACAAACTAGTGGTTACCAGTGCGGAGAGGGAAGGGGGGAGGGGGTAAGTAGGGGTGGGGACTTGGCAGTACAAACTACTACACATAATATATAAGGTATAAGGATATAGTGTACAGCACAGGGACTATAGCCAATATTTTATAATAACTATAAATGGAATATAATCTATAAAAACACTGAATCACCATGTTGTACAATTGAAACTAATGTAATATTGTAAAACAACTATACATCAATAAAAAACCAAAAAATAAAATAAAAAAATGGTTTTTAAATAAAATGTTCCCTAAACTTATGAAAATACTTCTTAAGCATATAAGAAGGTATTCATATTAAAAGAAATAAAAATAAAAGCTGCACTGAGATAGCACTTCTTAATTATCAGATTGTCAAAACTTTAAAATATTTATACCACACTCTGTTAACAAGGTTGCAGAAAAAAAGAGATACTCTAATAAACTGCAGGTTATATGCAAAATGCATTTACTTGTTAATACATTTCCGATTTTAGGATCCTACCTTGAAGATGTTCCTCAGTAAGTACAAAACAAAGTTAATGACTGTGATATTATTAGTAACAGCAAAAGACTGGACACAATCTACAGGCCCATTAATCAGGGCTAGTTGAATAAACCATAATACAAAGAATGAAAGTGGTTGCTATGGAGTTACATGAAGTGTTTACCAGGACATTGGCAACTGAAACAAGCAAGGTGTAAACCAATGTTTTGGGGATGCTATCTCATTATGAGAGAAGAAGAAAAATAACTTATTTTAAAAAATAAACAAATCCTGGGGGAATGAATCAGAAATGAATGGAAATGACTACTAGCTGGGATAGGGAGAAAATGACAGGAATATAAATGGAAGTGAGATTTTCCTGAAAATACCTTTTATTATACTCTTTGGAACAAGATTAATATCTTTCATATTTAAAAAACCCACAAAAAATCAGAAGATTTTTCAAAACAAAAATAAACTGAAAACAAATTAAAACATATAAACTTAACTGCATATCAAATTGGCAACATGAACCACACAGAGAAAATCTTCAAGAGGCATTTGTACAGTCTGTATGTACATTTGACTGTACATCCATTTTAGTAGGAAATAATTCAGGATTTTTTTAAAAAAGGACAAATTAATCATAAACTTCAGCCAATAGTTTTCTTTTTAGTAGTAATATTGCTGTTTTCAACAATTTGATGAATAATTTGTAGGGTAAAGCAAATAAGTAATTACATTAATATTATTAGGAGCCAAGATTTGCAGTGCAAGAGGAAAAGATAAAAATACAGTATCTAAGAAGTTAAATAAAATCTTTTAATGCTAAATTTGAACTATACATATCAATATAGGCCTAAGATTTTAATTTTTAAAATATATATATCTATTTCCTAGATATATTCAATGTAAGGACTTAAAGGCAATAACTTTCCAAAAGCTATGAGCTACCACCACCCAGTTCTTCATGTCTAAATACCATTTCTGAATAAAAAAACCTAGGCTACTTAGGAGAAATGCGTGGTTGAAGGTCTCAGAAGAGAAAAGTGTAACATGAGACTGAGAAAGTCTGTTATGCCATAAATAGTTTACCAAGAGACAAAAAGCGGCATATCAAAAGGTCATAGGAGCTGGCTTGAAGGGTTTCTACTAGACAGATTCAGAACATTTTAAGTGTCAAACAGGAACAATGACTCAATGAAATCCATAAGTCCACAGCGATATTGAAAAAAGAAAAAAAGATCCTAACATTTCCACCAAATATTTATACTGAAATTTGGAAAGAGAAAGAAATAAGCTTTTACCTTGTCTTTTAAGGAGAAACTACAGTTCATGACAATTTAATGAGGCATGTTGTTGTTATTGATGTCATTGTTTGTTTGTTTGGATTTTTTTGATTTTAACATAAGAATGCCAGCTTGTAAATATAAAAAGAGTATTAGAATTAGAAAATCACTATTTTGACAGAGTACAAGATATGATGGCAAACATCACCCTATAAATTATTTATTAATTACCAGTGGGAAGATACATATTAATAAGAGAAAATTGTCAGTTACCACCTTAAAGAGATGATCAAAGTTAACATAATTAATAGTGGAATTATGAGCCCTTAATGGAATGCATCATCTATGAGGTGTTCCTGCCAAAAATATTTAATCTGATTATACTCAAACTTTTAGATGTATATTTGAATATTACAGAAAATACAGGAAATAGAGGAGCAAGTTGTCACAAGAAAATAATCAGACAAATTCAGAAGGCAATTATTTTATAGAATATTGGCTAGATCTTTTCAAAAAAAGTGAGTTTATATATATATAAAATATTGGTGGAGCCTACAGTACAGCAGAGAGATTAAGAAACAAAAATGCATATTATGCAACTTGATTATATATTAGTTAAAAAACAGTTGTAGAAGACATTCATGGACAATGGGGATATATTAGTATTAGCCAGAAATTGGTTTCAATTTAACTTGGTGTGATAATGATATTGTGGTTACTTAGGCAAATGTCATTAATTTTAAGAGACAGGCTCTGAAAATTGTATCTGCAACTTACTTTCAAATGGTTCAGTAAGAATTGGCCTAAGAAATTATCAGTAATTTTTGAATCAAGGTAAAGGTTGTATGCTCATGTTACTTCTCTGCACATTTGAAAAGTTAAAAAAAAATGGAACCATAATGGTGGAGAATTTTCCATAGTTAATGAAAAACATGTTTCACATATTCAAAAAAGAGTGAGCAGTAATTGTCAGAAAAAGATCAGCTTATAAAGGACTACAAAGAATCAGGTTACATTACTGAAAGAACAGATACATACTTTATAAAAAGGGATATAAAAATTAAAAAAAAAGACAGTAACTAAAGCACTAGCACTGACTGCCTAGTTTTTAAAACATAAAGATTTTATTTGGAGAAAATACCTAATGAATACTGCAATGTAAAATAGAAGAACACTACAATCAGGTTATAAACGTGTGTGCAGATGTTAAAAACATGGTATATCAACAAAGGTAAATAGCGCAAGGTTATAAAAAAGGAAGATTAAGTAATAAATAGATGTCTTCTATTTCAATAAAATGGATTCTCTGAAAAACTACAAATATTTAAGTAAACATTCTCATATGAACATTATACAGAGACTAAAATTCTACCAAGAATTATTATAAACAATAAATTTAGCCTAACAAACAAGTGGCTACCTAGAGTAATGGTGAAAGGCATGAAGTCTGGAGCCAAACCTAGACTGGGGTTTTGGCTTATTATTCTGTGCCTCTGAAAAAGGCAGATATATCACTACATTGCTGTAAAGATTAAATGAATCGACCTTTAAGTGGTTAGATTGGCTGTATGGCATAAAGTCCTATTTTAGCATTTGTAAAACTAAACTTAATATAATTGAGCCCCCAGATTTGGATGCTAATTAACATTTTTATCTTAAAACCAAAATAATTTCATATAAATTAAATTACCAGGGTAAATTCAAAAGTCGCCACTCTTTCCAATACATTTTTTTTTTAATCTAGAAAAAGATTTCTGAGGAGTAACCAAAGCCCTGGAATCAGATTAAAAAAGAAATTACAGCATAATACCAACGCTCAGATTTCTAGCAATTATGTAATATGATTTTTCTAAAAGCAAATTACTGTCTGGTCACATTCAGCACGTTCTGTCCTTTCCCTCCGTTTCTCAACATTATACTATTTCAGTTTAATTACAAACATGTAACAATCAAAATCATGGTACTACGCAATATACTAGAAGAAAGCAAAAAATATATTTACAGATGTTTCGGCTAACAGTTGAAAATTTGGAATGGATTCAGAATTTTCTAGATTGACCTGCTTTTTGTGTGTGTGTGTGTGGTACGTGGGCCTCTCACTGTTGTGGCCTCTCCCGTTGTGGAACACAGGCTCGGGACGCACAGGCTCAGCGGCCATGGCCCACGGGCCCAGCCGCTCCGCGGCATGTGGGATTTTCCCGGACCGGGGCATGAACCCGCGTTCTCTGCATCGGCAGGCGGACTCTCAACAACTGCGCCACCAGGGAAGCCCTGACCTGCTTTTAATTACATATATTACTTGGGAAAATAAATTATTTAAGCTCTCTAAGTCTAAATTTCCTCATCTGTAAAATGGCGAAAATACTACTTCTGCATAGAGTCACTATGAGGATTAAGTCATGTATTTATATAATTTGTGTAATATATAAAGAATGCCTGATGCCTATAGCACTTAATAGGTCTACTATAGTTAATGTATCAATAAATGGTAGCTTAAGCCCTATGTCTATATTTTAACTTGTGTAGCTACACTCAGTCTTTTTTTTTTTTTTTTGGAATATAATTGCTTTACAATGTTGTGTTAGCTTCTGCTGTACAATGAAGTGAATCAGCTATATGTATACATGTAACCTCTTCCTCTTGGACCTCCCTCCCTGTCCCATCTCACCCATCTAGGTCATCACAGAGCACCAAGCTGAGCTCCCTGAGCTATAAAGCATGTTCCCACTAGCTATCTAATTTCACATGGTAGTGTATATATGTCAAACCTAATCTCCCAATTCATCCCACCCACCTCTTCCCACCCTGTGTCCACATGTCCGTTCTCTACATCTGTGTCTCTATTCCTGCCCTGGAAATAGCTTCATCTGTACTATTTTTCTAGATTCCACATACATGGAATCTAGTATGTGGAATAAACAATATTCCACATACTAGATATTTGTTTTAATATATGATATTAATATACGATATTTGTTTTTCACTTTCTGACTTACTTCACTCTGTATGACAGACTCTATGTCCATCTACATCTTTACAATGACCCAGTTTTGTTCCTTTTAATGGCTGAGTAATATTCCACTGTATATATGTACCATATCTTCTTTAACCATCATCTGTCGATGGATATTTAGATTGTTTCCATGACCTGGTTATTGTAAACAGTGCTGCAGTGAACATTGGGGTACATGTCTCTTTTTGAATTATGATTTTCTCAGAGTATATGCCCTGCAGTGGGCTTGCTGGGTCATATAGTAGTTCTATTTTTAGTTTTTTAAGGAACCTCCATACTGTTCTTCACAGTGGCTGTATCAATTTACATTCCCACCAACAGCGCAGGAAGGTTCCCTTTTCTCCACACCCTCTCCAGCATTTATTGTTTGTAGATTTTCTGATGATGCCCATTCTAACCAGTGTGAGGTGATACCTCATTGTAGTTCTGATTTGCATTTCTATAATAATTAGTGATATTGAGCATCTTTTCATGTGCCTCTTGGCCACCTGTATGTCTTCTTTGGTGAAATGTCTATTTAGGTCTTCTGCCCATTTTTTGATTGGGTTGTTTGTTTTTTAGATATTGAGCTGCAAGAGCTGTTTGTATATTTTGGAGATTATCCTTTGTCCATTGCTTCATTTGCAAATATTTTCTCCCATTCTGTGGGTTGTCTTTTCGTCTTGTTTATGGTTTCCTTTGCTCTGCAAAAGCTTTGAAGTTTAATTAGGTCCTATTTATTTATTTTTGTTTTTATTTTTATTACTCTAGGTGGTGGGCCATAAGAGATCTTGCTGTGATTTATGTCAAAGAGTGTTTTTCCTATGTTTTCCACAACAGTTTTACAGTGTCCAATCTTAATTGGATAGGTCTTTAATCTTAATTAAATAGGTTAATTAAATAGGTCTTTAATCTATTTTGAGCTTATTTTTATGTATGGTGTTAGGTAGTGCTCTAATTTCATTCTTTTATATGAGCTGTCCAGTTTTCCCAGCACCACTTAGTGAAGAGGCTGTCTTTTGTCCATTGTATATTTCTGCCACCTTTGTCATAGATCAGGTGTCCGTAGATGCATGTGTTTATCTCTGGGCTTTCTATCCTGTACCATTGATCTATATTTCTGTTTTTGTGCCAGTACCATACTGTCTTGATTATTGTAGCTTTGTAGTATAGTCTGAAGTCAGGGAGCCTGATTCTACCAGCTCTGTTTTTCTTTCTCAAGATTGCTTTGGCTATTCGGGGACTTTTGTGTTTCCATACAAATTGTATAATTTTTTGTTCTAATTCTGTGAAAAATGTCATTGGTAATTTCATAGGGATTGCACTGAACCTGTAGATTGCTTTGGGTAGTATAGTCATTTTCACAATATTGATTCTTCCAATCCAGGAGCATTGTATATCTCTCCATCTGTTTGTGTTCTCTTTGATTTGTTTCATCAGTGTTTTATAGTTTTCTGAGTACAGGTCTTTTGCTTCCTTAGGTAGGTTTATACACGACCTAGGTTTGTCATATATGGCCTTTATTATGTTGACGTAGGTTCCCTCTCTGCCCACTTTCTGGAGAGTTTTTATCATAAATGGGTGTTAAATTTTGTCAAAAGTTTTTTCTGCTTCTATTGAGATGATCAAATGGGTTTTATTCTTTAATTTAATTTAATATGATGTTTCACACTGATTGATTTGCATATATTGAATATTCCTTTCATCCTTGGGATAAATCCCACTAGATCATGGTGTATGATGTTTTTAAAGTGTTGTTGGATTCTGTTTGTTAGTATTTTGTGGAGGATGTTCACATCTATGTTCATCAGTGATATTGGTCTGTTATTTTCTTTTTTGGTGATATGTCTGTCTGGTTTTGGAATCAGGGTGATGGTGGCCTTGTTGAACGAGTTTGGGAGTGTTCCTTCCTCTGCAATATTTTGGAAGATAAATGTATCCCTGTATGTGTCCCTAGGTCTTAAGTGGGTCTCTTGTAGACAGCATATATATTGGTCTTGTTTTTGTATCCATCTAGCCAGTCTGTGTCTTTTGTTTGGAACATTTAATCCTATTACATTCAAGGTGATTATTGATATGTATGTTCCTGTTGCCATTTTCTTAATTGATTTTGAGAAGGATAGGTATTAGCACTTCTCTAAATGTTTGATAGAATTCACCAGTGAAGCCATCTGGTTCTGGACTTTTGTTTGTTTGAAGTTTTTGTTTTTTTTTTTTTTTTTTGCTGTACATGGGCCTCTCACTGTTGTGGCCTCTCCCATTGCAGAGCACAGGCTCTGGACACACAAACTCAGTGGCCATGGCTCACAGGCCTAGCCACTCTGCAGCATGTGGGATCTTCCCGGAGTGGGGCATGAACCCATGTCCCCTGCATCGGCAGGCAGACACTCAACCACTGCGCCACCAGGGAAGCCCCAAAGATTTTTAAATTACAGTTCAATTTCGTTACTTGTGATTGGTTGTTTATATTTTCTAATTCTTTCTGGTTCAGTCTGGGAAAGTTGTACCTTTCCAAGCATTTGTCCATTTCTTCCAGGTTGTCCATTTTATTGGCATAGAGTTGCCCACAGTAGTCTCTTATGATCCTTTGTATTTCTGAAGTGTCAGATGTAATTTGCCCTTTCTCATTTCTAATTTTATTAATTTGAGTCCTCTCCCTTTTTTTCTCGATGAGTCTAGCTAAAGTTTTATCAATTTTGTTTACCTTCTCAAAGAACCAACTTTTAGTTTTATTAATCTTTGGTATTGTTTTCTTCATTTCTATTTCATTTCTTTCTGCTCTGATCTTTATGATTTCTTTCTTTCTAATAACTTTGGGTTTTCTTTGTTCTTCCTTTTTCTAGTTGCTTTAGGCATAAGGTTAGATAGTTTTGAGATTTTTCTTGTTTCTTGAGGTGATATTGAGTTTCTATAAACTTCCTTCTTAGAACTGCTTTTGCTGTGTCCCATAGGTTTTGGTTCATCATGTTTTCATTGTCATTTGTTTCTAGGTATTTTTTTATTTCCTCTTTGATATGTTCAGTGATCTCTTGGTTATTTAACAGTGCACTGTTTAGCCTCCATGCTTTTGTGTTTTTTACAGTTCTTTTTTCCTGTAATGGATTTCTAGTATCACAGCATTGTTGTTGGAAAAGACGCTTGATACGATTTCAATTTTCTTAAATTTTCCAAGGCTTGATTTGTGACCCAAGATATCATGTATCCAGGAGAATGTTCTGTGTGCACTTGAGAATCAAATGTATTCTGCCACTTTCTGGTGGAATGTCCTATAAATATCAATTAAATCTATCTGTTCTATTGTGTCATTTAAAACTTGTGTTTCCTTATTTATTTTCTGTCTGGATGATCTGTCCATTGGTGTAAATGGGGTGTTAAAGTCCCCCACTATTATTGTGTTACTGTCGATTTCCCCTTTTATGGTTATTAGTATTTGTCTTATGTACTGAGGTGCTCCTATGTTGGGTTCATAAATATTTATAATTGTTATATCCTCTTGGATTGATCCCTTGATCATTATGTAGTGTCCTTCCTTATCTCTTGTAACAGTATTTTAAAGTCTATTTTATCTGATATGAATATTGCTACTCCAGCTTTCTTGTGATTTCCATTTGCATGGAGTATCTTTTTCCATCCCCTCACTTTCAGTCTGTATGTGTCCCTAGGTCTTTAGTGGGTCTCTTATAGACAGCATATATATTGGTCTTGTTTTTGTATTCATCCAGCCAATCTGTGTCTTTTGTTTGGAACATTTAATCCAACTACATTCAAGGTGATTATTAATATGTATGTTCCTGTTACCATTTTCTTAATTGATTTGGGTTTGTTTTTGTGGATCCTTTTCTTCTTTTGTGTTTCTTGCCTAGAGAGGTTCTTTTAGCATTTGCTGTAAAGCTGGTTTGGTGGTGCTGACTTCTCTTAGCTTTTGCTTCTCTGTAAAGCTTTTGATTTCTCCATCAAATCTGAATGAAATCCTTGCTTGGTAGAGTAACCTTGGTTGTAGATTTTACCCTTTCATCACGTTAAATAAATCCTGCCACTCCCTTCTGGCCTGCAGAGTTTCTGCTGAAAAATCAGCTGATAACCTTATGGGGATTCCCTTATATATTATTTGTTGCTTTTTCCTTGCTGCTTTTAATATTTTTTTCTTTGAATTTAACTTTTGTTAGTTTGACTAACATGTGTCTTGGTGTGTTACTCCTAGGGTTTATCCTGTATGGGATTCTCTGTGCTTCCTGGACTTGGGTGGCTATTTTCTTTCCCATGTTAGGGAAGTTTTTGACTAATCTCTTCAAATACTTTCTCAGACCCTTTCGCTTTCTCTTTTTCTGGGACCCCTATAATTCAAATGTTGGTGTGTTTAATGTTGTCCCAGAGGTCTCTGAGACTGTCTTCAATTCTTTTCATTCTTTTTTCTTTATTCTGCTCCTTGGCAGTTATTTCCACCATTCTATCTTCCAGGTCACTTATCTGTTCTTCTGCCTCAGTTATTCTGCTATTGATTCCTTCTAGTGTATTTTTCATTTCATTTATTGTGTTGTTCATCATTGTTTGTTTGTTCTTTAGTTCTTCTAGGTCTTCGTTAAACATTTCTTGTATTTTCTCAATCTGTCCCTCCATTCTATTTCCAAGATTTTGGATCATCTTTACTATCATTACTCTGCATTCTTTTTCAGGTAGGCTGCCTATTTCCTCTTCATTTATTTGGTCTTGTACATTTTTACTTTGCTCCTTTGTCTATAACATTTTTTGTCATCTCATTTTTTTGATGGGTGGGGCTGTGTTCCTATCTTACTGGTTGTTTGGCCTGAGGTGTCCAGCACTGGAGTTTGCAGGCAGTTGGGTAGAGCCGGGTTTTGGTGCTGAGATGAGGAACTCCGGGAGACCTCACTCCGAGGAATATTCCCTAGGGTCTGAGGTTCTCCGTTTGTCTAGTGGTTTGGACTTGGCCCTCCCACCACAGGAGCTCAGGCCTGATCCTCAGCCTGGGAACTAAGATCCTGCAAGGTGTGTGGTGCAGCAAAAGAAAAAAAAAAAAGGAGCAGTACAATAACAAACAATAAAGAATAAAATAAAACTAGAAAAATAAATTTTTAGAAAATATAAGAATATAAGTGAAACAATGACATAAAACACAACCACAACCTAAGAAAGAAAAAAAAGGCCCGAAAAGGCCTTGGCTGTGGGGGTGGAGCTTAGTTGAGGGTGGGGTTTATGGCGGGGGTGGGGCCTAGGCTCAGGACCCGTGCAGCATGGAAAAGGCTGCACAGCTGAGGGGGCCTCAGAGTGTGGAATTCAGAGATAAGGCCCTGGGTGGGGGGTTGGGGGTGGGGCTTAGGCTCAAGGCAGCTGGAGGCAGCCTCAGAGGGTGGAGGAGGAGTAGGCTAGGACCTCAGCAGGCTCTCCAGGGCCCAGGTGGGTAGGGGAAAGGCTGGCTTCATTCCCTTCAGATCCTCAGCTTTCCTGAGGGTCTCTACCCATTCCCGTTGATCCCTAACTGTGGGTAGGCCCCTCCGGGAATGGGACACCCTCCCCTCCTCCAGCTGCCCCTGAGGGGCGCAAGTCCCTTTCTGCCTCCACTTCTCCTCCCCCCGCCCTCCCTCCACATCCTACCTAGTCAATCGGGGGTTCCTCCCATCACCTTAGGTGTCCATGGTCCCCCACCAGTGCCTGGTAGGTGCCCTAGTTGTGAGGATACATGATCTCTGTGTCCTTCTAATCTACCATCTTGACTCCGCCCCCTGTTTAGTATTGAGCATAGTCCTGGGCAAACAATAGGTGCTCAGTAAATCTTTGCTAACTAACAATGTCAAGAGTTACTGAAATCAACTTTGCCTGGTCCTGTGCAGAATGCTTGAGGGAATAAATGATGCATTCAATTTTGTCCTTTATTGTAAGAAACTTAGAGTTTAGCATTCATGAAAATCTGTGTCAAAATTTAATCTGATTTGCTTTGGCCTTGATCTCTACGAATTCTGAGGTATCTCAATAAATTCTATCATATTTACATACAGTTGAAATAGTTCAGTCTAAAGTAGTGTAAACACTTCCTCTAACAAAAATGCGTGCATGACTTTAACTTACAGAACAAAAGCATCATAGTTGTAACCTAGGAGCTACTAGATTTCTGAATAAAAGGCCTTCAATGTGAAGTTGGTTGGTAGATGATGCTGACTTCAGCAAACACGAAATAAATATGTATATATTAAAAATAAACTGAATCAGATGTATTAGGCTTGATTTCTAGCTGATTGTCCAAGGAGTGAACTTTTTAAATATTTTAATATCTTATATTTGCATTTAGGTCTAAACATTAAAAATTTTTTTCTCCCCACACCTAGAAATCTTTGGCCAGGGACACACAACTTGGCATAGTATGATTTAAACATAAATCCCATCCCCATTCACTTTAAAAACCATTTTCAAAATCTGCGTGTCTTGGTAACCTGATCTCATTTTTGATGGCCTGAAGAAAGACAACTTCTCATATCTTACTGCTTTAGTATAAAATAAGTACAGCATGCACTTATTAAAAATGAAAATCTTTACATGACAAAGCTAACTATAAGCAAGAAAGGATACAGTAATTTAAGAATATAATGATATGATTTAATATTTAAAATATTTTAGAAGAAAAATTAAATAAGTCATCAATTTTATGATAATGCTACAACCCATAATTCAGTAAGAAATGAAACAATCTATGTTTGCTACTGAATAGCTTTTTCATATACTCATTCAATGATAATTTAAACTTTATTACTAAAGATAAGACTCTGTATAGAAATACAGAAATGTCTTATGCAACTAATATTTGACTGACTCTCACAAAGTAAATGATTCCTTGCTTTAACTCAACTCTCACATTTATTGTGTATGGTAAAAACACTGTATTAGAAATGGGACTGTGCTATCTTCTGTATGTAGATACTTTTGTCAATTTCAAGAACTACGTAAAATTTTTAAGCACTGCATGAAGGCACATGCAACTGTTTTCTGTCTTTATGTTACTTTAAAAAAAATCAACTGAAAAAGCAAAGATGTCAGAACTTATCCTACTTTAATTGCTTTGGTCAGCTAAATAATCAGAGCAGAATTAAGAGAAAAAATATAAACAGCACAACAAGGAAAAAGTGAATTCAAACCTCAGGCTTATGATGTCACAAGGCAGATATTAATCGTTGCTCTTTAAGTTCCTTCCTTTCCTTCCATAGTTTCTGCATCTCATCATTTAACCAGTATGTTACAAAGTATTAGCCTACATTTTGGGAGTTTCGTTTCTGTGATATGTATGCATTTTACTGGCTATGTTTGTTATGTATGAAAATATCAGCTTCCCGATTGATGTCTCTAATTTTGTGTATTTTAGGGCATAAAATATTCTTTATGGATGAAACTTTGTCTGCTTAATCCATCTGCCAGCAAGTTCTTTTTTTCTGGCCAAATATTGCTCAGGGCCTTCAAGTGTTTCTTCATCTGTGAAATGAAAAGAGGTACTTCCAACCTAAAATGCCTTGATCTTCATGTCCCCTTGTAAGTTCAAAAATCTTTCTACAGCCTATAGACTAAGCAGCAAAGAACACAGCACTCTGGATGCACACTTAGCCTTCTTTAACTCTCTGCAGTGAAGGCCTAATGCTGAGCTGGGTTTTGCTGTTTTTCAGCATTTATAATTCTTCAAGGGTGTGCTAAGTCAAGGGATTTGTCCTCAAGAAAAGCACTTTCTTAAATACTAGCTATCAATTTGCTTTTTATTGAAAGGTAACTTTAACCATTCTAAATATAAAAGATCAACATCGAAGCTTAGAATTTGTAAGAATGGTAGATCACAGATGTTCACAGCTGAATTCTGTCCCCCTAAACATATATACTAGAGTCCTATCCTCAGTATCTCAGAATGTGGCCCGTTTGGAAATAGGGTCTTTACAGATGTAATCAAGTTAAAATTAGGTCATTAGTGTGGGCCCTAATCCAATAGAATCGGTGATCTTTCAAAAAGGGGAAATTTGGACACAGACACAGACACACACCAAGGGAAGATGGTGTGAAGATGTCCATCTACAGAAGCTAGGAGAGAGGCCTAAGACAGATCCTTCTCTAAAGGCTTTAGAGAGAACGTGGCTCTGCTGACACTTTACTGTTGGATTTCTATTCTCCAGAACTGTAAAACAATCAATTTTTGTTTTTCTAAGTCATCGAGTTTGTGGTACTTTGTTATGGAAGCCCTAGGAAAGTAAAATACTATGCTTCAAACATCTGGACTCAGTTATGTAGTAGTAACTTGTGATAACTATACTGTAACAGTAGAATATTATAGAAGTTTCTAGAAACAGAGGCTCTAACACTAGAATAATTTCTTTGTACTATGAAATAGGGCCATTCTTCAAAAAAGTTCTTACATAATTATGAAATGAACCATGATATAAAAATATTTATAATGCAAATAGCAATTTTCCAGCTTATTTGTTTCATAACTGTGTTTTTATTTACAGGTGATAACAGAGCTGAGAAAATGTTTGTCCTGTATCTTAACTGTGAATTGTTACTTTTGTCTCTTTGTATCCTAGGTGAAATCATCAAATAAAGATTTAAGGATACCTTCATTCTTGTCAAGGAGAAAAGAGTAAATATAGGTAATGAAAAAGAATGAGGCCTAAAAATAATATATTGCAATTTCAGGAATGTTCTTCCTATCTTTTATATGATCTCTAGTATAACTCTCTAACACCAGAGGCATTTTCTAAAATATTGTAAGAATTTCTAAACTTCACATAGAAAATGACTCCTATCCTATCTCTACACTAACCACCATAATGATGTCCAGGTAAATTTACTAACTATAATGTAATCTTCAGAGATTAAATTTAAAATTTTAATCACATTGGTTTCTAATAAAGTGACAATAAGATAACTATTTGAGGAAGTACACCTTACCAAAACTTAATGGTAATTTACTATAAAACAGACCAAAAAGCATTGGGGACTAATTAAATGCAAGGTTTATCACAGGAAAAATCACCTGCTTCAAAGATAGTGTATTAACTTCTTTTATAACTTTATAATAACATTATTAAAATATTAACATTGTGTTAAACTTAAGAAATGCAAAGTTTTAAAACAATATTTAAAACATAGAAGAAATTATAAAGACATAAATAAAATCATCAATACTCTACAACTCAATGATAGACTTAACTTAAATTTTCCTATCAAATACACATACATATCAAACATATATATATGTGATTTAGCATAATTTAAAACTAGTGTATAACTATATACGCACATAATTTAACCCCATTACTATCATACTTTTACATTGTCACATATAAACTTTTTTTTTTTTTTTTTTTTGCGGTACGCGGGCCTCTTACCGCTGTGGTCTCTCCCACTGCGGAGCACAGGCTCTGTATGTGCAGGCTCAGTGGGCGTGGCTCATGGGCCCAGCCGCTCCACAGCATGTAGGATCCTCCCAAACTGGGGCACGAACCCGCGTCCCCCACATCGGCAGGCGGACTCTCAACCACTGCGCCACCAGGGAAGCCCCACATATAAACTTTTATCACTTTACATTATGTCAAGGTAATTTCCATGGCATTTGTTAACTTAGTATTTATAGTTTAAATTCATTGTTTGTATATTTGAGGTCATAGTTGCCTTATGTTTTACTTAACCACCTTCCAATTGTTTGGGCGTTTATTCTTAAAAACTCTGCAAGTCTCAGAGTAATTGACAGGATGAGTGCTTGATAAATACTGTTGAGATATAAACTTATTATTTTTAACTTAAATATAGGTGCAGCACACTTTTTACCAAAGAACAATAACAGAAGAATCATAGAACTCCTAATTCTATTAATTCTTGGCATAATTATTTGCCTGGAGGATTTTTTATATATTATAAGAAGAAAACTAAGATTACATTTTGTGTTTAATTCATACTTCATACCACATAGCTTTTAATGAAATAAATCTGTATGGAAACATAACTATTTCATTCATTATAATTTTTCAGAGAAATTTAGCTAGGCTTATTTTCCCATAAGTTTTAAAATATTTTTCCAGGGTGTGTTTAATTTTGGAGGCCAAATGGCAAAATGATACTGTACATTAAATTTATGATAGAAATTTTCTTGAATTTGAAATATCTTATATATATTTTTTCATTAGTCTTCTGAATAGTCTTGAAAGACAAATGGCAGATGTCATTATTTTCATATAACAGACAATGAAATTATTAATTCAAGACTTTAAGAAGCAACTTGAGGCACACAGCAGCCTGGACTATATATGAGTAAAAAGGTCTCTAGATAAGATAAAGGGAATGAGTAGGAAAGTAGGGCAGGCAACTCAAAAAACCAAAACCAAAATAGAAAGCAAAACCAAATGTTATTCAATGCAGAGTTAACTTGGAAGACTAAATAGTCAACATGGGTTATGTCAGATAAATTTTTATGCTACCCAATTAACAACCTTGTGGATGATAGAGCAAATGTGTCTTCTGAAACAACATATCTTATTGTTGGCTTATTGGTGGCCTTATGAGGCTTTTGGAGAATATGCTCATTGATGTATGAATTCACCAGAATGGTCATCAAGAGAGACCTGGAATTTCTTTTTCTGTATGCAGACCTAATTTGTGGCTCACCTATAAGATATGGGGTAAGATTTCTAAAATCTCAGTGTATTTAATTGCATAGACTTTGGTAGCTTGGCTTTTACTGACTACCAATGATTTTACCCCTCACATTCATTATTGGAAACAAACTTGGTCAGTTAAAAGGCAGATAAATATTAACACCAAATAAAAATCACCCCAAGAAAGAAATGAAGAAATGAAAGAAAAAATAAAGGATGGAAAATATCCTGATGAGGGTTGGAAGCTCTTCTGACTTAATAAGATCCTAACAACAAGCCCTTCAAAGGCTCCTTCTTGTACAGAGGAAAATACAAAGCCACTTGTGAAGGTAGTTTTGTTACTTTTCTATAAATCCAAGTGGGCCTGAATTTATGGGATGCTCCCCCTTCAAATAAATGTTTTCTAGTGACACGAAGCTTCAGAAAATGCTTCAACAGCAATAACTGGGATGGACGCTGTGTTGTAATAATTTGGATACACTTGACTAATGCAGTTATTTCAATGAGGTTGGCTCAGTGCCCAAAGCAGTGAGCAAACAAATATAGCTCGACAATTGTTTCATGCCTTCCAAGGCCGCCAGAAAGATTTTTGCTCAGTCCGGGGGTCCAGTGGTCAACTACTGCAGACACTGGTCATCGACGCTGCCACAGATTTCTTTTAAAAATAGTCTTTGTTGAATTCACCATTGTGCTTTATGTAAAAATGCTGGTGAGGCGCGATCGTTTTTAATCAAATTAGTATGCAACATAAGGCAGCTGTGTATTCAAATGGGGTTTTTTAGCAATTTGGTTGTTTTCCTTATAATAACAGGAAAGAACATTTTGATTTTGAAGGTGACAGAGGCAATATTACCAGAATTAAACAATCTGAATTAGCTTTTTCATGAAATGTAATATGTTTTATGCTTTTAGATGGGACGCTCCGGTGCTTTCAGATGAGCCTTCCACTGTCACAGTCAATGGCCAGGAACAGAATAAGCTCTGGAGGTAGGATTATCCTCAAATTTAATTTTTTTTTTTTAGAAGAAGCTAATGGCAAATGTTTCTAGTAAACTTTAGGTTCATCTATGTTATAACTAGAGAACCAAGACAGGATATTAAAAGAACAGATAAGTATAAAATTAGTAAACAAAGTTTGACATTTTGCTTAGTCTGTGAATTTAATGCTGAAAATGAATATAATCCCTAAAATCATAAACAGTATGCATGTCAGACAAAAGCTGCAAAATTTCATTTCTTTGTCAACTTAGGTAAATTCAGAACTCTAGTACATAAGAGGGTAACAAAATTACAAATTTAAGTTACAGGATAATGATTTTTACTGCAGAAAGTTTGCAACCAAAGCAACGAGGCCCTTTTTTATTACGCCTACACCTTATATGGATCGGTATTCAAGAGAGAAGTATTCAGAGTCCAACTACATTGTTATACAGATGGAAAATTCCTATTCCTATTGATCAAGAGGAGACAAAAGCTGAGAGGAGGATAAAAACACATATGTAGTGTTTAAGGAATATTTGGAACTCGAGATGAATAGCTCTCATAAAACCATTTCTTACTATCCAAAATTAGCCTGTGTGTTTTTGAAAATGACAAGGAAGTTTTTGTGCTAGCCCCTCATAAACTAGTTTTTTCATCCATCTTTAGGATGCAGGATCTTTTTTCTTAGCAACCTTAACTACCTATTATTAACATGTATTTGGGTAGGAAGATGTACCACTTAATTTTGAAATTCCTGATAGTGCTAAGTCATTTATTTTCTTCAGTTTTATGAATGGCTGTTGAAAAGTCCTTTCCTAGAAGATGCATATATCATATATAGAGACTTTACAGCCTCAGGCTGGACAAATAGTGATTAATGTCAATGACTGCAACATAGCCCAGGAGCCATGTGATCTAGCTTCAAAAGGAATAATGCCTGCCTAATAGAATAATAAGTGCATGCACTGGGGACCAAATAGATGCTCTACAAATATTAGCAAGAGCAATGTGACTAAAGCAGGCTGCTAGTGTTCTGGATGAAAGGATTTTAAAGCCATCTGGTGTCTGGACATCGGCCTGAAAATCACAGGCTTCGATCCATAAGATAATCCATTCACACAGTCCACAGACTGAGACGGCTTCCTCCACAGATTTGTTCCATTATCCCAAATCAGTCCCTGTAACCTGTGGAAAGGTCTAATGTCACCTAGATAATAGTAAAGAAACACTTTTTGTTTCATTTATGGGGCATATTTATTACACTGATTCAAATGGTTGAGGGTTCCATTCTCTGAGAATGGAACAGACTGAAATGATAGACTAATATAGGTAACATTTTGTGATTAAAACCGTACTTTCGTTTTTATGAAAAACCGAAAACAAATTAAGAATATACTCAGTCTATGCCTTGTAAGAAAGGTAAATAACTCCAAAATGATAAAAATAAACATTCAAGGATAAAAGTAACATTCGAGGGGGATTTCAATTCAATCAACATTTAATGAGATATCTAAGATGTAAGTAGATACAAAAAATAGGTTATAGGATCTCTGCCTTCAGAGATTAAAGAGTCAAAAAGACAGAAAAAACACACAAGTGAAACAATCTGTGTATACAGTCAAAGCAGTGCCAAAAAAAGTAAAATAATGCTTACTGTTCTAAAAAGTATTTGTACTTCAAATTATGTAATAATTTAAAATACAATTTAGTTTTCTAACTTATTTGGATAACATTTTATAACAAACTTTAGTTTTTGGGTTTTTAAAATAAATTTATTTATTTATTTATTTTTGGCTGCGTTGGGTCTTTGTTGCTGCACCCAGGCTTTCTCTAGTTGCAGCGAGCGCGGGCTACTCTTCATTGCGGTGTGCGGGCTTCTCATTGTGGTGGCTTCTCTTGTTGAGGAGCATGGGCTCTAGGTGCGTGGGCTTCAGTAGTTGTGGCATACGGGTTCAGCAGTTGTGGCTCGAGGGCTCTAGAGCACAGGCTCAGTAGTTGTGGCACACGGGCTTAGTTGCTTCATGGCATGTGGGATCTTCCCAGACCAGGGCTTGAACCAGTGTCCCCTGCATTGGCAGGCGGATTCTTAACCACTGCACCTCCAGGGAAGTCCCAACAGCCTTTAGTTTTAAAACTGTATTCATTTCTTTAGGAAAATACTTTGTCCACTGGTTTATAAAATAACTAATACATGAAATCTTTGAGCTGTCTTCATGAAAATATGATTTTAAATTAAAATACTGATTTTAATATGCTATTTATGTTCTACAACTTAAAATATCTTACCAGAATGTCTACTTTAAAGCCAGATCATCAGAGCAAGGCATCTGATGCTTTTTCTCTACCTTTATGTGTAATTATTCACATTCTCTATCCCAGCGAAAATAGTCCTTTCTATGATTATTACTTATTTCTGCCCTTTGCATTTCGATGAGTCATCCTGAGCTGAATCCACTTTGCACTGAATATTCCCATGATCTATGTCTTCAAATCAAATAAATATGACAAATCACTGAATATTTTTCATGTGAAAAAAACCCCAATCTTATTTTTCACTTCCTATTCCTTGTGATTGTTCTCTACTGCTTACTGTGGATAGGTTCTGCCTAACACAGTGAGGTTATACGTGCAATGAGGGAAGGACACAGACTTCTAATCATCTTGAATTCCTCCTACCAGCAATTTCTGAACACCTACTATGGAGACAGGTTTACCACAAGAACTCAAGAATGCTTGTTAAATAAAGAGAAAAAAGAAATTGCCTCCTTGGGTACATATGGCCATGCTACTCACTACCTGTGATTGAAATGTGAATACTACCACTATCTGGCTTCTGCCTTTATCTCGGTGGAGGGAGAAGGAGTGAGATGGGGTCAGTTCACTTACAATCATCAAGCAAAGATCTACAGAACACCACCTGTGTCCCAGGATAGAGGCTGAGTTAAAAGTCATTCCTGTTCTCAAGAATTTATAATCCAAAATGCACGCAGGGACTTTCTTAGCTTTTAAGAATTACTACAAGCTATCCTTTGATTCTTCTTCCCCCTGACCTAATAATTAAAGTTGTAATCAGTTTGTCACTGAGATGGTCCTCAAATGTGGTTTCAAACTTATGAATTGGGGTTGGCAAATTATCTAGAAAGTTACCAACTGGCACTGGTAAAAAAAAAAATATCGCAAAATGGGCAGAGGCATTAAATTGTCCTTGTTAAAAATGATATTCACAATCCCTCTCTGAAGAAAAACAGAAGCTTGGAAAGTGGGGCAAAGTTGGAAATAATCAGAATAGATTGTGGGAGAAGTAATAAATTAGCTAAAAGTGAGAAGATTGGGGAAACTTGGGAGTTGTTCCTGAGAGGAAACTGGCAGAGATCCAGAAACTCCCAATGTTTAAAAGTTGGAAAATCTAATTTCATGCTAATTTGGGGAAGGGAACAAAAGAGAGTCAGGCATAAGAGGCTGTAAACTCAGTAGTCAAGGAAAGTACATTATTGACGAAGGATAGACTCTATTATAAAGTAAAAAGCAAATATACTCAATCATGTATTATGAATACTTTTCCAAGTTGTAGAACATTATGTGCAGGATGAGTCCAGTTTGTTAAAAGAGAGACTGTAAGTATATATACCATGAAGCTAAAAATATTTTCATGTTGGGATTGCAGGTGTTTAGAAAGATTGTTTTTGATTTTTTAATTTCACTATTTTTCATATTTTGTGTAATAAATATATATTAACAGTACAGACAGAAAAAGAAAAATGTAAACTTTATAATAAATAAATAAATAAACAAACAAACAAATAAATAAGCAAGTAGGCTAAAAGACATTTCTCATTCAGCCAGGTAATAAAAGTAAGGATCCAAGGACATTGAAATGACCAACCTGGGAGGACTATGAGATGACTCAGTAAGATTGAAAGGATCAATTGAATGTAGCTGGATGTTATTTCAATAAAGCACACAACAGCATGGGCCTTAGAGGCAAAGTTATTTTATTTATTTGATTCTCAGTTTACACCTACATAAAATGGGGCTAATTACACTTGCTTCTAAGGGTTGTTACAAATACTAAATGGAAACTGTTTATGAAGCACCTAGAACAATAAGGCCATATAAAGTGCTGTCATATTAAATCTGGAAAAACCCTCATGAATCATCCAGCCCAGGGTTTTTCAAATTGTGGGTTGTAACTCATTTAAAGTTATATCAGTTTAGAGGGACCTAATTAGCATTTAAAAATGAAATGGTAAAGAACAGGGAGAATAGAAAAGTATGCTGTACCTGAACACCAAAAATTGTGAGCTATACAGAGTACTGTAAATAATTTTTGTCAATTTCCACTCCTAGCTATATATCCCACAGAAATGAAAACATATGTCTACACAAAACCACGAATGTTGATAAAAGCATTATTCAGAAGAGCTGAAAAGTGGAAACAGCCCAAATGTCCATCAACTGATGGCTGGATAAACAAAATGTGATCTATCCGTACAATGAAATATAATTCAGCAATAAAAAGGAATGAAGTAGAGAAATATGATTTGGATGATCCTTGAAAATATTATGCTAAGTCAAACAAGCTAGTTGCAAAAGATCATATATAATATGATTCCATTTAAATGAGATATCCAGAATAGGGAAATCCACAGAGACAGAAAGCATTTTGGAGGTTGCCAGGAGCTGGGTTGTGGGGATGGGGAATACTGCCAATGAGTACAGGGTTTTTTTGGTGGGTGATAAAAATGATTTAAAATTAGATAGTGGTGATGGTTACACAACTATGTGAATATACAAAAACCCACTGAATATACTTCAAAAGGATAAATTTTAGGATATGTGAATCATACCTTCATAAAGCTATTATTAAAAACAAAAGAATTATTTTGTGAGACTTTGTTTCAGTCAGGTATACATATGTCCAGTGCATCCTGTTATTTTATAAAAGAACTTTTTTTCCCCCAGAAAATTGTGTTATTTAGCTATAGACTTGGTCTAACCAAAAAAAAAAGAACAAATTTTCTTTTTCTTTTATAAAACTGGAAAAATTATTTAAAAACTGAATAAAATATGTTCTAACTACCATTTTTTGAAAGGTAAAGGAAAGCAATTACCAACTTACAACTTCTTCACCAACATGTGATTGTTCTCATTCCTGGTTACTATCCTTTTGTTTTACATTTTTTCCAAGAGAAAATACTAGACTTTTGAATATTACCTGATAATTTAGGGATTTTTGTTGTTGTTTGTTTGTTTTAGAACAGTAACTGGTTAACATTGTTCAGTGTGCCTGAGTTCCTAGATACCATTATTTGAAAGGGGGAGCTACTGAGATCATGCCCAAATCTTAGCACAGGCTTCAAAAAAGATATGGGAAGACAGAGAAAATATTAATCAGGATATTGTGTGACACCAAAAAGAAAGTTGACTTTTTAGTATCATTGTACAATTTGGATAGTAAAAACCTATTAAATATCTATCATGGAGATAAGAAAAGGAAGAAGGAAAAGAGGGAGGGAGGAAAGGAAGGAGGGAAGGGGACTGGAAAGGAGGCGAAATGGAAGAGGGTGGAGAGGAAAGAGAAAGGGAAAGATTAGGAAGAAAGTGAACACATTAAAACTGTAAGCACTAAGAATTTGAACGTTTATTAAGGAAGGAAATAAGGATTAAACAATCCTTAAATAAGGATTTGGTATAATACTCAATGAAAAGGCTATACAGATAAAATATATATTCATAGCCCAGAGTGATCCTGAGCTTGGCACAGTTATTTGTATAATGGGTATAATAATTCCTATAACACAGTTTTGGAGATTAACTGTGATAACACATGTACAACACTTAAAAAGACTTGATAAATAAGTGTTAAAATTTTTATCATAAATATGATATTTATAAATTCTGATAAAAATAATGCAAAGGCAGAATCAAACAATTTCAATTCCAGACTCTGAGATTTATCCTTTACCTTCAGTATTTTACTTGTATTGTAATTTGGTATTGACAGCTGCTTACTCTGCATCATCAATTTCTCAAACTCAACACATGCAGACAGGAATACATTCTTTTCTATCTGAAACCTACTCCTCAACTATATGAGCCATCCCAGTAATCTGCCCCGGGATTTACATAATCACCCAAACCAAAGATATTTTTATGCTTCTGATGACTGACACAATGCCTTACATACAGAAAGAAGTCATACAAATTTGCTTAATGAATGTCAGACTCATTTTACTCTCTTACTTCTCACCCTCAGTCTTTCTGTTGTTACCTCCTAAAAATTTTCCCAATTTGTATCATTCACTTTCCTCACATTGCCATTGTGTCAGTATAGTCTGTCACTACCTTTTACCTGGAATATTTTACGACTTCCTAAGTAGACTTTCCTGCCTCCAGTTCAAATCTTGCGGATCTATCTACATATTATTTCAAGGGTGATTTTTCTAAAACATATATTTGGTCATGCCATGGCCAGGCCAGGCTTAAAATGTTTCAATGGCTTTCCACTGCCTGAGGGATAAGTTCCAAAGCTATCAGACCCAGCTTATAAGATTCTTCCTGATTTGCCTCATTTAACTCTCCAGGTCTTTGATCCACCTTTCCCTATTGTCCATCTGCACCCCTTCTACCTAATATTATTTGAAGCTCCCTGTTGATTCAATGTCCCCCTTATTTTGGTCTAAGCCTATGCATACCTTTCTCTGAAGTATGTGCCTCTTCTACCATGTTCACCCAGTATGGGTCTTTACCTCTCTGTGAAGTCTGGGGTGAGTGCTAAGGAGTCTCAAGTTTCTTTTAGTTTCTTAAACAACTTCGTAAATTATTTATCAACATAAGTCTTTATAGCATCACTCAAAAGGAGCCAACTAATGTGAGTTTCTGATTGATAAATGACATTTTATGGAGATTTATTTTACTGTATCAAATAAATTTAGCCATTATTGAATTTCCATTTAATACTGTATTAAAAATACTCAGATTTTATAACATCTTTTGAGGAAACCCCATTGCTAATGGTGCTAGGCAATTTCCTCCAAGATACAGGCATTGTCTTGTCTTTGAATTTCACTGCCAGCAGAGTTTGAGTTTACTCAAACATGATTTTGGAATAAATGAATAAGCAATTGTATGTCTTCTATGTACCCCACAAAAGGTTTGCAATATTTTTCTTTTTTCTTTATTTTCCTTTTAGTTTTCTGAAGCAGCACATTCTTGCTGAGCTTTGAAATCTGGGCTCAGCCATAACTTTCCCACCATTGGTGAAGACACTGAACCTGATGCTTAAGGAAAAACAGTTATGTTGAAGTGGACTCCAAACTTTCTCATTGTACAAAGCTTGTTAATTTGAAGTCTCTTTGAGAAAATATGTGGTGGATGCACATGTATGGGAAGTTTTATAAAAATAGAATATTTCTCTCAATATGGGTTTACTCTGATTTTTACACAAACTGGAAAAATACAGAAAATTCAATGGCAATGCCACCAAAAACAAAGCAAAAATCAACAAGTAACAAAAAGCAAACATTTATTAAACCCATAAACAAGTGATATAAAAAATGGCCTATTCTATTACATATCCACATTTTTGCATATTTTTATGCCAAAGAAAAACCTTATACTTTGCTTTCATTTAGAATATTATATGTCCTAAAATCTAGAACAGTTACATGTTTATTTAACATGTTTTCCAGTCCATTAAAACATGGAAATATTTCAGCTATGTTATCAGGCTTAGTTCAATTTGAATGACATGGTTACCTTTTTAATCTACATTTTTATAATTAAGTTTTATGACATTATTTCTAATATCTTACCCATTTCCTTTTTAACCCCAAACTAGATAGATTCTGGAATTGTAATTTTTTAATTGCTAAAACATGGACATTAAGAAAATATGTAAGTGGTTCAATTTAGTGCTTACTTGTTTAACTCATTATCTTAAAATAATATAATATTCTCCCCTCAGTGAAATGCAAATAGAAATAGTAAGTGAAAGTAAATACACTGCCAAGTTTTTGTTTGTTTGTTTGTTTGTTTTTCTTGCGGTACTTGGACCTCTCACTGTTGTGGCCTCTCCCGTTGCGGAGCACAGGCTCCGGACCCGCAGGCTCAGCGGCCATGGCTCACGGGCCCAGCCCCTCTGCGGCATGTGGGATCTTCCCGCACCGGGGCATGAACCCGTGATCCCTGCATCGGCAGGCGGACTCTCAACCACTGCGCCACCAGGGAAACCCCACTGCCAAGTTTTTTTTCTGAATAATATATAATCTACAAATTTTACTTTAAATTTACCAATAGGTCTAAATACTCTGCTTGATCACTTATTTTGATATTGGACAGAAAGGAAAGCATCTGAAAATCTATTTCTGGTATTTTCTTAAATAATTTCAGAAGGCTTCATGATAGCATATACTCTCTATTTAACCATTCATTCTACTTCTGTAGAGAAACTCTCTAAATGGAAAATTTTCAATACCAAATCTTGGTATGGATTACAGTGGAGATGAGGCAAGTGGGGATTAGAATGAGAAAACGGAGCTCAGCCAGGTCTTCACAAAGTGGTGTTATTTTTGTTTAAAGTAAATTCCTAGGTAATACACATAGCTGTTCAAATACATAACCAGATAAAACTGATATTTTAGATAATCTATAAATTGTAGATCATTGATACTGCTGATGTGTTTCTTTACAGATGTTCAAGATTTGCCAAGGTGGACATCTACAGGTGACTATACCAGAATATTACGCCTTGGTTTAGTGGAAATTTCTGATTCAAACCACATATCAGTGGGGGATTTTACCCAGATCTCTGGAAAAGTAATTCAGAGACATTATCACTTTGGAAACAATTTTAGTGTTTGTTCTATGAAATAGTTGAGGAAATGACTGTAGATGTAAATCTTGAATCATATGATAATGACTTAATGAAATAAATTCAAAGGTAAAGGAAGATTAAAAAGAAGTCTACTAGCCAGTCCCTTATGTGTGGACACCATGCATATCTTCCATCTGTCTTATCCCTCCATCTAGCACAGCAGATGCTCTAAAATGAAGTAAAGAAGATTAAGACAAAGGCCTTTAGGAATGTACATATTAGCTAGGTTAGGATACTGGCAAGAAACCATGTAAGAAATGTAATCTGGCTATGTACTGGAAGGGCAATGAAAACAGCAATAGACAAAATCGGTTAAACTCAGAAATCTATATGGCATTAAAGACAAAGGGAAAGTGCTTCAAATTTAAATTAATTCTGATTAATAAAGACAAATGCTAAAGAAAATATGGCACAGATTCTTAAGAGACACATTACAAAGATGGAACAGGAGTTATTATCAACAAAGAACCATAAGTATGGAAATAAATTCAAATCAATTAGGGAAGAGCATTAGAAAATAAACTGCTATACTGAAAGATGGAGAAGGAAAATAGTATGTGCTCCATCAGTATTTGTTTAATTATAGTGAATTATTGAATGAAGAGGTTTATACAGTGAGCAGCAAACAGGCTGGCATTAAATGACTTGTTCACCACTGCCTTTTAGGAGAAAGTATTTAGTTGTAAACTGTTGTTCAGAGTGAAATAGCCATGATGAAAGGATGGACACCTGAGGAGAATAAGTTAGCCATGTAGTCATTTAACAGAAAAGCAAGCAGAGCTGTCTATAAAAATCACAAGAATAGGAAAATCAGCTGTCTGATTTTCCTGTATGAAAATCAGGATAATAGAAATCTTTGCAATATCTTAAGGGCTTGTAAAATTTTTAATTAAAATAATTTGGAAAAGACAAAATATTTATGTATTATTAAAGAAGTAAAAGACTTGAACTTGGTTACCAGGTTACCTGGGAAGACACCAGAAGAAGTAATCAATCAAATATTAATCACCTGGAAAAGGATGGGTTCCATGAAACACCAACATGGTTTTCTGAATAGCAAATCATGCCAGACCCATTTAATCTTGTTCTGTGATAGCATTACAGGCCACAGAGACAAGGAAAAATGATAGTGACAATCCATTGTATTTTCTGGAGGTCTTGGGATCTGCTCTTTGTCACATTTGCATTGACAAACTTGAGAAAATATGATTTTAACCACATTATTTTTAGGTGGGTGGATGCACAACATGCTTGAATGTTCAATTAAAGGATAATTGAAATTTCAATTTCAAGTTGCACTAATATTTTGATGCAGCTCCCAGGAACTGGTCCTGGGGACCATTTTGTCAACTGCTATTAGATGACCTGAACTAAGTAATTTAGAGTGTTCTTACCAATCTCTTGATAATTATAAATTTACTTAATCAGTATAAATAGGAGATAAAAATTGAAAGGATGGAATAAAATAAACACACAAAACAGGTACCTTGAAGAAATCTGTCTTATTAGAATATTAATCAACAATGTGGTGCTACTATAAAAATTACCAGCACTCCACAGGAAAGTCTTAAAAGGAGTAAGACATGCAAGGACTTAAAAAAAAAATCCTTTTGCCTTTTTTTTGTCTTAGGTAGTCACCATCAAGATACTTGTTTCCAGTTTTAGTCACTGATACCATACTTTTTAATGAATTCAAAGATAAAGTTGGATCATTTTTGTGTTTTTCAAACATTCTGCCTTGTGTATTTATTAGTTTTGTAATTAGAGGATTCAAGTTACATTTAAAAACATGGTTAAAAGCAAGCAAACACAAATAATACAGAGAAAATATGAGGACAGCTCCCTTGAAAGCATTTCAGGCAGTAAAAGAAATTGAAGGTGGTGCCCATAAGGCAATCACAAAATGAGGAGACTAGCCCATGGTCAAATATTTAGGAGGATAAATATTTAGGAGGATATTTAGGAGGATAAATATTCGGAAACCCTTATGCTAGGCTATCACATACATCTTCATGTGTAATCTCTACAGTAACCTCTATACAGTGAAAAAGGAAAGAGAATTGGAGGAAATAGACTGGCTGGGTGACTTTCCCAAGCTTTTATCAGAGATAGAATCACACTCAAGTTTGTATTGACTTCAGGTGTCTCTAACTGAAAGAAGATTAAAATGTTTTCTTATTTCTTAAGTGTATGTGTGGCATCACCACAGAAAAATAATTTTAAATTTATAAATATATATTTTAAGGGATGCAGTAGGGTTCTTCCTATTCTTTCTTTCAACATTGGTTCCAACTGTCATGTAGGGTACACCTTATCTTTGTATAAAGATAGAATAATTCCTATAAAATGTGTAATTACTTCAGACTGTGAAGATTACAAACCCTCCGACAATAACTGAATCCATATTCTCTAATGAGAATTATACTTATTTTAAATAAGCAAAGCAAATAAACTATAGTAAAAAGAATTTACAGTGGGAGCTGGGGATATGTGGGATTTTAGCTGGTCTGGATTTTTCTAGATTTTCTCTGGCTGTCCTACATTTTTCAAAGACCCATGATATTTACTTTGGAATGCCCACTTCTTGTTTCAAGGCCCTTATTAATTTTTATCTTTTATTTTATAGCATAAAATTGCTTTACATTTTTATGTCATGAAATAATAAATGCTCATTATAAAAACAAAATAAACAAATAAAGAAATTAGGAAGAGAGTGAAACTCTTCCACAGCCTCAGTACTGCTAACTTTTGGAAGATAGCTTTCTAGATAGACCATTAGAAATAAATGTAGTAAAACCTAATACATATGGGAATACAAAGCTGGAATCATACAGTACATGTTGAATTATAGCTTGGTTTTTTAAATTAAATATGTACCATGGCTATTTACTCCTTTTAAAGACTGTATAATACTCCATCGTATACCATTTCTATTATATACTTAGACAACTCTATATGGCCGTGCATTGAATATGCTGACATTTTTCCTTTTTAGAAACAGTGCTATAATCAACATTATTATACATATCTTTGCAGACTTTTGCAGATTATTTCTTATAAAGCCCCAGAAGTAGAAATGCTGTCTCAGTGGGTATGCATAAATATCTTGTTAGACAACCCACTGGGAACGATCATCCAGTAACTGAAAAAATATTTGCCAGGCACTTTTCTAGGTGCTAGAGCTATGGCCATGAATAAGATAATAAGTTTCTCACCCTTATTGAGCTTACATTCAGTTGGCAGAAACAGACCATGAACAAATGAATATAAAATAAAATAGTAGCGTGTTAAGCATTATGAAGAAAATAAAATAAGGTGACATGAGAGTGGGCAGGCGAGGGACAACTTTAGGGGGCTCTGCGAGAGCTGCTTTCAGAGAAGACTTTTAATGTGATAGCTAAATGGTAAGAAGGAGACAAGTATAGGAAATGTGGGGAGAAATGTACATCTGGAAGGATCTGAAATTTCAAGAACCTTATACTGAGAATGAATCCGGGGGTCAAGGATCAAAAAATAGCTTGTGGCTCGAGCAGAGTGGGGTGGGTGAGAGAGTGATGTGAGGGAGGGAGAGAGTACAATATGCAGCCTGGAAGGCCAGGGCAAGAAGTTGGATTTGACTCTGAATGTGGTGGTAAGTCACTGGATTATTTTAAGTTTTAATTTAATTATGGTACACTTACATTAAAGCATATACACCATAAGTATATAGCTCAACGAATTATTCACAAGTTGAACCATCTCTCAGATCAGGAAAGAAAACATTACCAGTATCCCCCAAACCCCCTTTATGTCCTTTTCCTGTCCCTACTTACCACCAGGATAACTACTCTCCTGGCTTCTAACAGCAAGCTTAATTTGGTCTGTTTATATAGACAAAACAGAGCAAAACAAAATGAAAACAAAACACCATACAGTTTGTGCTCTCTTTGGCTTCTTTTGCTCAAAATTATGTTTGTGCACTTCATCCATATTTAGGCATCCACCTAAAGTGGGGATGTCAATAAAAAAGTGAATGGATCCTACCGCTGAGCACTGGAGTACCCCAATATTTGGAGGCTGAGCAAGGTAAGAGTTGCTAATACAAAAGATACAGAGCGTCCAGTGAGCTGGGAGGAAAATGAGGAGACCATGGTGTCCTGACAACAGCAAAAGATGCTTCAAGAAGGCGAATGACTAAAAGTGACTGAATATTGGTGAGCAATGGAGTAAGATGAGGTCAGATATATATTATTGGATTTGACATCATGGAAGTCATTGAGGTGGTGCTTCAAAGGCAAAGAGAATGTAAAGACTGTAAATGCAGATAATTTATTCCCAAAGTTTTATTAAAAAATGAAGGGCTCTATGGAATGTGGAATCAAAAGAGGGTTTTTTGAGATGGCAAATACTAGATCATGTTTGTACGATGATGGGAATAATCCAGCGAAGAGGAAAACTCTGAGGATACAGAGGATGGAAAATTATATGAATGAAGGCTGTGAGAAGGTGAAAGGGGATGGAATTCAGAGCACATGTGATGGGCTTTAAGCTGTGTTAGGAGCTGAAGTACTACCATTTTAATAGGAAGAATGACTGCAACTATGGAGTAGATGCAGGTAAGATGGTGAATTTGGTTATGGACGAACATTCTCATCTTTTATGAATGCCTCTTTTCCCATACTCTCCCCTACCATCCTTGTGTATAATCAATCTCACTGATGTTCTGTTTAAAACAAGAGTTGAAAACGTGTATGTCATTTTAATTTGTATGTATACAATTTTTAGAGAGGTAGAAACATTTTTCCTATGTTTATTGGCCATCTGGATTTTTAAAACTTGCTGTATTTATTGTTTGTTTGCTCATTCAAAAATACCTTTGTTTCCATCACATAAACAATAATTTGCCCAGATTCAGCATTCTTGAGTGCCTTAATTTGTCCTATAAATTTATGTAGATATTTTTCTGTCTTCTGTCATAAAACACTGAGGATATTAAGTCTGAAGTTAGTGTGATATTATTTTCCTTTGTAGGTGCTACATTTTTTTAAAATGGATCCATTCTGGAATTATTTCTGTATTCTTGAAACTGAAAACTGGGTGAGGCATCACTAGAGACAAGTCCAAGAGCAGCTGGCTCTTTATTTGGGGCAGCCCAGGCCTTTCTCTCACACAGGCATTCAGGACTACTACTGGTGCACAATTGCTACAGCGACTTCAGATGGACTGTCCACAGGTGCCCAGGATGGGTACCTTCAGTCCTCGAATCCCCACGTAAGAAAGATCCCATCCAAGTTAGGGAATATTGCACTTAAGAAGCTGGATCTTCAAGTCTGAGAGGGGATTCACTGTGGTAGCCCTTACCTCAGCCCACACACTTCCAATATAGCAGGATATTTGGGGATTTAGGGAGGAGGGTTACCACAGTTTCCCCCTTTCTGTGTTGTCACATTCCAATGCTCTTTTAGGGATGGGAGTTTCTATTTATCAGCCCTCAGTATCTTTCTTATTTTTTCCCCAAATCTCTATTTTGTTTGGCAGAAATTCTATTTGTACGATATATTTGTTATCAGTCTGTCTTTTCAGAATTATTATAATGTTCTTTATGATATTATTTCCTGGCAGTTTAGGGTGTGTGTGTGTGTGTGTGTGTGTGTGTGTGTGTGTGTGTGTGTGTGTCTAACTCTAGTCGTGCTACCATGTTTCCCAAGCTTGGTGCTCTATCATCAAATTTCTACAGAAGGCTTTGCTTCTCTCTGTATTATTTGCAAATACTAGCAGCTGCTTGGAACTGCTATCTCTCTCTTTCTCTTTTTTAACATGTATATCCTATGTCTTCATCTTAACTTCTGTTGCAGTTCCTATGGGATTAGGATCATCCATTTTGGCAAATACATGTTCTCCAGTCTGAGGCAATGGGAAGGGCATTTTAAAGTTTCTTTAGTGAGAAAGGAACTTTTTTGCTTGGATCTCTGACCATTGTTCAGAAACATAAGTGAACTGTCATTTCCTGTGTAAAAGCATAAAATCTCTCCATCAAAAAGTATTTCATTACTAGGCACAGCTTAGTCATACTCCTGCCCAGTACAATGGTGTTACAAAGTATTTATAATTGAAATACTTTTGCATTTGAAGAGAGGCAATGATATATGGTATATGAATAATAGGCTGAGCAGGGTAGAGAAAAAAAATATAAGAGAAGCTGTGGAGTAGCAGAAACTCTGTGGGCTTGAGTCCAATTGGCCTAGGCTTGAATTCTAGCACTGCTTCCTGCTTAAAAGCAGTGTGGCCTTAAGTTACAAGAAAGCACATGTTATGGGTTTTATTGTATCCCCTCCCCCAAATTCATATGTTGAAATCCTAAACCCCAGGATCTCAGAATGTGACTGTAATTGGAAATAAGCTCTTTACAGAGATAATTAAATTAAAATGGGGTTGTAAGGGTGGTCCCTAATTCAAAGTTACTGGTGTCATTATCAGAAGGAGAAATTTAGATAGACGTGTAAGAGGGAAGACAGTGTAAATACAAAGGGAGAAGACAGTCATCTACAAGCCAGAGACAGAGCCCTGGAAGAGATCCTTCCTTCACAGCCCTCAGGGAACCAACCCTGCTGACACCATGGTCTTGGACTTCTAGCCTCTGGAACTGAGAAAATATATTTCTGTTGTTTCTGCTACCCAGTCTGTGGTACTTTGTTACAGCAGACTTTAGTTTCCTGAGGAAAAATGAGAATATGTCCAGTTGTTTCATAGAGTTTTTATAAATTAAATAATAAGAATAGAATACTAATGATAATGTTATCCGTAACTGACTATTTATGATAGGGTAGGTGCAGCATTCAATGCTTCACACAGGTTGTAAATGCATAGCTTGGTGACTGCCACATTGGAGGTGTGTAACAGATACTATGTTTATTTTCTCTTATTTAATACAATAAAGAGATACTGAAGTGAAAATATTCTGCAATGAAGAAGAAAAGATGCAAAGATAAAGGAAGAGAGAAAAGAGAGATATCTCATAAAAAGAAGAATAAACTAACACATTGTAGGGAGAAGAGAAACATATCAAAGGTTCCCTACACCAGAGAGTAATAGACTCCTCAGTGGCAAGGGACCAATCAGTAACTAGCTCTCAGGGTGAACCGTTTTCGTGTAGAGTACTTTTTAGGTATATTTAGTTAGAACTGTCACAATGTGTCTAAGCTTTTATTTCCATGTGATCCTATAGTTTACATAGTATTGTGTTGTAATGGTTTTAACAATATTAATAGTAAGAATGGAGAAAGGTTATCATGAAGTCATACATAGTATTGTATTGACTTTTTTAAATTTCCTTTTTAGCTTTTTGAGTTACTGACACATTATTGCAGAAAACATATGTAGGGTCAATTCATGCTGAATAGTTATTAGAAACCATGATAACAAAAGTCATTACACTGCAGTTCAGTTTTGACAGTAAAATTTCTGCAACATTATCACAAATCCTCATGCATTAGTGCAATGATCCTTACTATAGTTTCATATTAGAATCAAAAGATTGCTGTAGCATGCTTGATACAAAAAGTCAAGCAAGCCAAATTCTTTTCTGCTTTTACAGATAACATTTTTGCTCTTTTTCTATGTACATCATGCAGATAGTAGCTTTGTTTTATATACTTTTCTCAATAACCTATGAGTACATTGCATATATATTTCTTTAAAATGAGGATTTTTCCTTGAAAGACAACACAATTCTGATTACCAGCACCAAAGGAAATAATTTGAGAATGATTTTATATCTGACACTTCAAAAATTCTAAAGCTATATTGTTCACCATGGTATTATCTTTCCTTTTCTCAGGTGATGTGTTAGGTGTGGTTATAGTTTTTTTTTTTTTTTTGCGGTATGCAGGCCTCTCACTGTTGTGGCCTCTCCCGTTGTGGAGCACAGGCTCTGGACGCGCAGGCCCAGCGGCCATGGCTCATGGGCCCAGCCGCTCCGCGGCACGTGGGATCTTCCCAGACTGGGGCACGAACCCATGTCCCCTGCATCGGCAGGCGGACTCTCAACCACTGCGCCACCAGGGAAACCCTAGTTTTTTGTTTTTTTTTTTTTAATCAGTGATTTACTATGATGGAATAGTACAAAGTTTAAAAAGGGACATCTGTCATATTCAGGATAACTTTTATAGAAAAGCTGTGAGGGTTACTCTTCAGCTGACAAAGGGAAATATTTTTAATGTCTATCTGTCCACAATAGTTTTCAATAGTAACTCTTTTTTAAAATTTGAGGTATAACTGACGTATAATATCATATTCACTTCAGGTGTACAAAATTTGATATTTGAATACATTGCAAAATGATCAGCACAATAAGTCTAGTTGCCATCTAGCACCATACAAAGTTAGCTTTTAGGATTTACTCTCATGCAACTTTCAAAAATGCTTTACAATATTATTGATTATAGTCACTATGCTGTACATTACGTGCCCCATGACTTATTTGTAACTGGATGTTTGTACCTCTTGAGGCTTTTCACCTGTTTCACCAACTCACCAAATCCCCTCCCCTCTGGCAACAAACATTCTATTCTCTGCATCTATGATTTTGGTTTTGTTTAGTTTGTTTTGTTTTTTAGGTTTCAAATATAAGTGAAATCATGTGGTATTTATATTTCTCTGTCTGACTTCTTTCACTTAGAGTAATTCCCTCAAGGTCCATACCTGTTGTTACAAATGGCAAGATTTCATTCTCTTCTATGGCTGAGTTTATCCATTCATCCATCGATGGACACTTAGGTTGTTTCCATATGTTGGCTATTGTAAATAATGCTGCTATGCAGATAGGGGTGCATGTATCTTTTCAAATTAGTGTTTTCATTTTCTTTGGATAAATACCCAGAAGTGGAATTTCTGGATCATACAGCAGCTCTATTTTTAATTTTTTGAGAAACCTCCATACTGTTTTCCATAGTGGATGCACCAATTTACATTCCTATCAACAATGCATGAGGGTTCTCTTTTCTCCACATCTTTGCCAACACTTGTTACTTCTTATCTTTTCAATAAAAGCCAATCTAACAGGTGTGAGGTGATACCTCATTGTGGTTTTTATCCGCATTTTCCTGATATTAGTGATGATAAGCATCGTTTCACGTGCCTGTTGGGCATCGGTATATTTTCTTTGGAAAAATGTTCATTCAGATCCTCTGCCCATTTTTTAAATCAAATTGTTTGGTTTTTTTGCTATTGAGTTTTATGAATTCTTTATATAATTTAGATGTTAATCCCTTACAGGATATATGATTTGCAAATATTTTCTCTCATTCAGTAGGTTGTCTTTTCATTTTGTTGATGGTTTCCTTCATTGTGCAGAAGAGTTTTAGTTTGATGTAGCCCCATTGCTTATTTTTGCTTTTGTTGCCTTTGCTTTTGGAGTCAGAGCCAAAACTTCATCACCAAGACCAATGTCACATAGCTTACTGCCAATGTTTTCTTGTAGGAGTATTATGGTGTCAGGTCATACATTCAAGTCTAACTCACTCCGAGTTAATTTTTGTGTAAATGTAATACAGTGGTCTAGTTTTGTTCTTTGGCATGTGGCTGTCCAGTTTTCCCAACACCACTTATTTAAAAGACCATCCTTCCCCCATTGTACATTCTTGACTCCTTGAATATATGTGAGTGGGTTAATTTCTGGGTTCACTATTCTGTTCCGTTGACCAATGTGTCTATTTTATGCAAATGCCATACTGTTTTGATTAATATAGCTTTGTAATAGAGTTTGAAGTCACGGAACATGATGCCTCCAAATTTGTTTTCCTTACTCAATATTGTTGTGGCTACACAGTGTCTGTTGTGTTTCTGTACAAATTTTAGGATTGCTTGTTCTATTTCTGTGAAAAATGCCATTAGAATTTTGATAGGGATTGCTTTGAATCTGTATATTGTTTTGGGTAATATGAAAAATTTAACAATATTAATTCTTCCAATCCATGAGCATGGAATATCTTTTCATTTCTTTGCGTCTTCCTCAATTTCTTTCATCAATGACATAGTTTTCAGTGTATAGGTCTTTCATCTCCTTGATTAAGTGTATTCCTAGATATTTTACTCTTTTTGATACAACTGTAAATGGGATTTTCTTAATTTCTCTTTCTTGTTTTATACTCTGCCACTTTACTGAATTTGTTTAGTAGTTTTAACATATTTTTTGGTGGAGTTGTGAGCACTTTCTATATACAAAAACATGTCACCCATAAATAATGACAGTTGTATATCTACCTTTATAATTTGATGCTATCTATCTATTCATTCATGTATTCATTCACTCATTCATTCTTGCTTAATTATTCTGGCAAGGACTTCCAAAACTATGTTGAATAAAAGTGGTGAGAGTGGGCATCCTTGTCTTGTTGCCAATCTTAGAGGGAAAGTTTTCAGCTTTTTACTATTGAGTATGATGTTAGCTGTGAGACTGCCATGCATGGCTTTTATTATGTTGAGATACATTCTTTCTATACTCACTGTGTTGAATTTTTTTATCATAAATGTATGTTGAATTTTGTCAAATGCTTTTTTTTGCATCTGAGATGATCATATAATTTTTGTCCTTCATTTTGTTAATGTGGCGTATCATGTTGATTGATTTTGGATGCTGAACTATCCTGCATCCCTGGAACAAATTGCATGTGAACGTGGTGTATAATCCTTTTAATGTATTACTGAATTCAGTTTGCTAATATTTTGTTGAGGATTTTTGCATCTATGATCATCAGAGATATTGGCCTGTAATTTTCTTTTTTTGTGTGATTTTGGTATCGGGGTGCCTGGCCTCATAAAATTAGTATGGCAGCGTTCCCTCCTTTGGGAAGAGTTTGAGAATAGGTAGTAAATCTTCTTTGAATGTTTGGTAGAATTCACTAGTGAAGCTGTCTGGTCCTGGATTTTTTTGTTGTTGTTGGGAGGGTTTTGATTACTGATTCAATCTCCTTAACTCATAATTGATCTACTTAGATTTTTCTATTTCTTCCTGATTCAGTCTTGGAAAATTTTATGATTCTAAGAATTTATCCATTTCTTCTATGTTGTCCAATTTGTTGGTGTATAATTGTTCATAGTAGTCTCTTGTGATCCTTTATATTTCTGTGATATCAATTGTAACTTGTACTGTTTTATTTCTGATTTTATTTATTTGAGCCTCTCTCTTTTTTATTTCATGAGTCTAGCTAAATGTTTGTCAATTTATTTAACCTTTGCAAAGAACCAGCTCTTAGTTTCATTGACTTTTCTACTGTCATTTTAGTCCCTATTTTATTTATTTCCACTCCAATCTTTATTGTTTCCTTCCTTCTACTAACGTTTGGCTTCATTTGTTCTTCTTTCTCTATTCCTTTAAGTGTAAAGTTAGACTGCTTACTTGAAATTTTTCTTATTTCTTGAGGTTGGCTTGTATTGCTATGAATTTCCCTCTTACAACCACTTTTGCTACATCCCATATTTTGGTATGTTATATTTCCATTTTCATTTGTCTCTAGGTATTTTTTAAAATTTCCCCTTTTATTTCTTTGTTAACCCAATGGTTGTTTAATAGCATATTGGTATTTTCCACTTTTTTCTTGTAATTGATTTCTAGTTTTATACCATTGTGGTTGGAAGAGATGCTTCATATGATTTCAGCTTTAAATTTATTGAGACTTATTTTGTGGCCTAACATATGATCTATCCTAGAGAATGTTACATGTGCACTTGAGAAGAATGTGCATTCTGGTACTTTGGGATAGAATGTTCTTTTATTTTTTTTTGTGGTACACGGGCCTCTCACTTTTGTGGCCTCTCCCGTTGTGAAGCACAGGCTCTGGATGCACAGGCTCAGAGGCCATGGCTCAGAGACCCAGCCGCTCCATGGCATGTGGGATCTTCCTGGACCGGGGCACAAACCCATGTCCCCTGCATCGGCAGGTGGACTCTCAACCACTGCACCACCAGGGAAGCCCCTGGAATGTTCTTTATATATTTATTAAGTCTATCTTGTCTAATGTGTCATTTAAGTCTGATGTTTTCTTAACAGATTTTCTGTCTGATGATCTGTCCATTGATGTAAGTGTGGTGTTAAAGTCTTCTATCATTATTGTATTGCTGTTCACTTCTCCCTTTAGGTCTGTTAATATTTGCTTTATATATTTTGGTCCTCCTATGTTGGGTGCATATGTATTTACAAATGTTATATCTTCTTGTTGGGTTGACCCTTTTATCATTATGTAATACCCTTTTTTGTCTTTTATTACAGTCTTTGTTTTAAAGTTTATTTTGTCTAATATGAGTATAACTACACCAGCTTTCCTTTCATTTCTATTTGCACAGAAAATCTTTCTCCATCTCTTCACTTTCAGTCTGTGTGTGTCCTTATATCTGAAGTGAGTTTCTTCTAGGTAGCATAAAGATGAGTCTTGTTTTTATTTTGTAATCATTTAGCTACTCTATGTCTTTTGATTGGAGAACTTAGTCCATTTACATTTAGAGCAATTATTGATAGGTTTGCACTTTACCATTTTGTTAACTGTTTTCTGTCTGTTTTTGTAGTTCCTCTCTGTTCTGTTTTTTCTGCTGCTCTGTTTCCTGGTGGTTAATGACTTTCTTTAGTCTTATGTTTAGATTCCTTTCTCATTTTCTTTTGGGTACCTGCTATGGGTTTATGCTTTGTGGTTACCATGAGTTCACATATAACATACTATGTATATAATAGTCTATTTTAAGCTGGTAGCAAGTTAAAAGTGAATTCATTCCAAAACTCTACATTTTTACTCCCCACAGTTTTATGGTTTTGATGACACATTTTACATCTTTTATTTTATATATCCCTTAACTAATTATTGTAGTTTTAGTTATTTTACTATTTTTGTCTTTAAACCTTTATGCTAGCTTTATTAATGATTAATTCACTACCTTTACTATACATTTACCTTTACCAGTGAGATTTTTGCTTTCATGTTTTCTTGTTATTAATCAGTGCCATTTATTTTCAGCTTATGAAGTACCTTTTAACATTTCTGATTTAGTGGTGATGCACTCCTTTAGCTTTTACTTGTCTGGAAACCTCTTTATCTCTACTTCATGATAGTTTTGCTGGGATAGTGTATTCTTCTTTGGAAGTTTTTTCCTTTCAGTACTTTCAATATATTGTTTCACTCCCTTCTGGCCTGCAAAGTTTCTGCTGAAAAATCTGCTGATAGTCTTAGGGGTTTTTCTTTGTAGGCAACAAGTTGTTTTTCTCTCGTTGCTTTTACAATTCTCTCTTTAACATTTTAATTATAATGTGTCTTGGTCTCTTTGAGTTCATCTTATTTTGAACTCTCTGGGATTCCTGAACCTGGATGTCTATTTCCTTTTGCAGGTTAGAAAAGCTTTCAGCCACTATTGCTTCAAATATATTGTCTGCCCCTTTCTCTTTTTTCTCCTTCTGGAACCTTTCTAATGTGAATGTTATTGTGCTTGATGCTGTCCCATAGGTCCCTTAAACTAGTCTCACTTTTTAAAACTATTTTCTTATTGCTGCTCTGTTTGGGTGAGGTCCAGTGCCCTGTCTTTCAGATCCTGATCTTTTCTGCTGCTTCTTCTGATCTGCTGTTAAACCCCTTTAGAGTATTTTTCAGTTCTTTTGTCATATTCTACTTCTACAGAAGTCCCTCTGTGACTTCTCTTCAGTACTTTCTTATATTTTCTCTTGTTGCAGTTTTCACTGTGTTCATCCGTTCTTCTCATGAGTTTGGTGAGCACATTTAGGACCATTATTTTGAATTCTTTATCAGGAAAAGAAAATTACTTCTGTTTCTTTAAGGTCTTTCCTAAGGCTTTATCTTATTTTTTGATTTGGAATATATTCCTTTCCTTTCTCACTGTGCTTGACTCTCTGTGTTTTTTCCTATTATTAGGCAAAACACTTTCTATGTATTACCTCTCCCAGTCTTGAAGGAGTGACCTTGTGTAGTTGAAACTTATCATTAAAACTTGCCCTAGGCTCCTGGCTGTCTCTCAAACCTTTGTGATTTTCTAAGCAGCCTGATTTATTCTTGATAGGTCCCCACTGTTGACGGTGTGCCAAAACCTGTCAGTGTTCCAAGGGGAGGGATCTCATTTATATATATATATAATATATATATATATATATATATATTATATATATATATTATATATATATATGTATATAGTACATATATACATCTATGTATACAAAATTTTACCTTGAGTGTCTGGTATATCAGGGATCCCATCACACTCAATAAATCATGTTCAAGGTGTTGCTATCATTAAAAAGCTATTTATTGTCATATAACTCTATCAGAAGATTATCTTCTCAAAATTGCATAAAAGATACAAAAATCTACAATTCACTGAAAATTGGCATTAGACTGAAGAATTAGATTGATTTAAGCCAAGCTGACTCTTCTAAAGTATTATCCAGAAATATATACTTAGTTTTTGGTGTTTCTCTCATGGGGTTTGGACAGCAAAAGAAAGATTCATTAGGATAAAACAAAAATGACGAGTTGTCTATCCCACTCTCAGGGATCAGAGGTCTCTTGAGAGTTCTTTAGACAAAGGGACCGTAGGAATTTAATTCAAGCTCTGTCTATTAAGTGTGGTAACTCCTTTAGAACAAGTGTGTGTGTGTGTGTGTGTGGGTGTGTGTGCACATGCTCATATACCTGTGTCCTAAGAGATGAAGGAAGAAATACTGACAAAGTCATTACATACCTGTTGTAGGCAAAAATTATTTAAAAATTATGGTTTTCCTTTCAAAGAAATGAATTTCTATCGACTTTGAAACAAGCACATAAAAATCACCACTCAAAGCCTATTTTTAATACATGCAAGATAATAAATAATATGAAATACTTATAAAAATGAGAACTAAAACAGCTTTCACATTTTCTATAGGAAAATAATTTTCTTCACTGCTAGAATTGACTTTGACTTCTCACCCAATCAATGTAAAGTGAGTTTTAGAGGAAACTCACGTTTGAAAACTGAAAGAGGAAAGAGAAAACATGCTAATGAGATCTCTGAATGATAAAATATTTTTGAGAATTTATGATGGAAACCGTCCATTGAGGCTGAGGTGATATAGATTAAAGAGCAAAGATTCATGATTTGTTCTTTGGCTGGGTGAAGAGAGGATGTTGTTGGGCTTTGATTCTATGGTCTATTCTAGGAAAGAATACCCTGGACTCTGGGGATCACAGCGGTCAGCATGGAAGCTGAGATGAGGTGGCATATTCCTGTGCCCTTTATTGTATCTTTGTCAGTATGGTGGATGATTAATCATTTATTTTGAATAATTGAAGAATGAAGTGTTTGAATTCTGTGAGGTCCAGAAGCACCCCTTAGAGCTCCAGAGTAGTCCTTTGATTCATGTCCTTACATGACTCCTTCACAAGATCAGGTCACTAAAAGGTGATGCTCCAATCTGACCATATCCATGGCAGTTACTCATTACTTCTCAGCTATTGGTCCCTTCAAACCTTGGAAAAATATCACAGCACATGCTCATCTATAGTCCCTTGGAGACAACATTTGAACCTAAGTTAAGGCAACTGTGTCCTAGGCCAACTTTTCTTCTAATTAACTGTATATGTATTAAATCCCTGAGCCACTCAGAGCCCTAAAGTTCCTCATCTGTAACACAGTCTTCTAAAGAGATTCGTAAAATTTCTAAAGGCACTCCTAGTCCAGAGGTTTTACAACTTAAGAGTTGTGAAACCTATCTATAATACTTATGGAAATTAAATAGCTTCTAATTAAGTAGGTAGTCCTTTCCTCATTGGAAAATCATCATTGAAAAAGTGCCTTCAATGCGATGAAATTACAAAAGCAATTAGTGAATCAAATAATCTGTTTCAGTTGGACACTAGAGACATAATGCATACTTTATGTGGCTTTTACATGCTTTTAAACCCAATGAGACATGTATAAAATTGTTCAGTAATGTTATAGTAGAGAGGTAGTGTCATGGTTATGAAATGGTTGGATGTAGGAAAATCCTGAGTTTTATTTCCATCTCAGTAAGTCTTCCTTTACTCGGGTTACCATGTGACATACTCAATCTCAGTTCTATATCTTACATAGGAGATGATGATAATAATGATAATAGAAAAATTTCTAGGATTACTGAGGGACATTTCAAAGATAATGTTTGCAAATTACATGGCACAGATACCTGTCCACGTAAGTGCTTGTTAAGCACTGACTGGTTCTATAATAATCTGTATTCCCTTAGTGTGAAAGCACTGAGAATTGGAGTAGGGCAAAGGTTAAGCTTTATAAGTGGTTTATAAAAGAACTAAAATATATTTTAACCAGTTTTGGATGAGATCTTGTTTTCAGCCAACAGAACCATTAACATTTGCACGCTTGCTTAGCTTACCTTTCTTTGCAGGCCTGAAGAACTTGAGATAGCAATTAAAACAACCACATGGTAATTTTGTCAACATATTCATGTTTTTTAAAAAAAGAATATATGAAAAATATATCTGAAATCTTTCAACGAAAATGATGAAAATGTCCATTTTCACATAGAAATACAACCTGTTTTTTGGTTATTTTTCCTTCATTCCTCTTTAGTGTGATTTTAAATTTCGAGATCTGAGAAGCTTTAGACTAAATTCTGTTCTATCATTACCCATGAACATGGCTAATAAGAATTTTGCATAATTGTTTTTGTTTGTTTCTGATTCTTAAAGGGTAAAATTAAAAAAAGAAAACATACAGGAAAGTGTCAAGAAACATGTGCAAAAGAAGCAGACATAATTCTATCATCAAAAGTAATACTATAACATTCTAAAATTTGAGCTACCTGTATATAAATTTGTGGTAAGGAAGGGGACATTATTTTTTGTACTTAATTTGTTTTACTCTTCCATTAGGCTTTCTTTGTTACTCTCGGTCTAAAAATACTGAGAAGTAGAAAAGTGCATAATGTGTGTAAAAAGAATAATACTCTGTAAGAAGCATGGTAAGTAAAATATAATTATTTACCCTGTCAAATGGAACGTATGTTCAGAATCAATGAAATTATTCTAAAACAGGAAAGAGATACAAAAATTTCCATTTTATCTGACAAGGAAATTCAACAAGGGAATCAGAAGTTGAGCAGCACTTCTGTGTACCCAAAACTAGACTGGTCAAGGGAAATGCTGCACTATCAAGAGAATGGACTAAAATATTAAAGGGTTTTCTCGGTTTTGATGGCCGAATTCCATCCTGTAAGCAGTGCATTAGACGCTAATGACATATGATCTCTCACTGACAGATTTAACAGCATCAATAAGGCCTCTCTGTCCATTGCAGCAAATTGATCCTACATGACACCGACAAGGGCAGCCTGCACTTAATGACCTCCATCGCTGAAGAATGGAAATGAAAAATGATTGGAAGTACAAATAAATCTTTGAAAGTTTCCCCGAAACCTGTGTGCTAAAGGTGATTCGTTTGAGGGATCATCACAAACATAAACCCAATCTCTTAGCATGCTCCACTGTTTATACCAGGGTCTCACTCCTTGGATCTCGAATCAGGATGTGCTTTAATTCCAAAAATGACATCAAGACAACTTGGTTCTTACTATGGAAATACTATGTTTAGGGATCTTTCTTAAAGGCATGAATTCTTCACTAGTTATGCCAGTATCTAATTTATTTGTCATTTGCCACCAAAGGATTCTATGCAAACTGATAACAACTATAGATAAAAATTTATTTTTGTTTCCCTCCTGGTTAGTAAAGGGAATACAGTACAGCCATTGATTCTTTTATCCTCCTCAATTACCGGCAACAAATGAAATAGGTTTAAACTCAATAACAATGTCAAATGCGTGAAGTGATTGGCAAAACCTCCATGGATACACTGATATCCTTTCTTTGAATCCTGCACAATGGTTTGAGGACACTAAAATTTTGGCATATAGTTGTATTCTTAATTCTTTTCCAAACACACTTATTTCTTGATCTACCTTCATCTTGCTACTACTTCAATACAAATTTTTAAGAGAAAAATACACACTCTCTCTCCCAATATATTTGGAAGCTTTAACTTGCGTGAGAGTAGATGAATGGGAAATACAGTGTGTTTATAAGCAGCATAGTAGATGAATGTAATGTAATAGTTACTCACAGTTGCATAGTAATTTTATTTTCAAAGTAACTATGGCAGTTGGTCTCTTTTTTATTTCTAATCAAACTTTTCCTCTGAGGTAAATTTCACTTTATCGATGAGAAAACTGAGGTCATAAAGGGTAAATAATTGGCCAAGATCACTGAGCTAGTAATTGGTAGAGCTTACACTCAAATCCTGGCCTGTCCTCCCAATATTCCGTAATAGTAAATATAGTACTGAAGTTTTAAGCTACTAATTGATAGTGTAGTAATCTCGGTGACAACAGGAGAAAGTATTCATTAGCAATCTACTGGTTTTTACAGGTAGGTGAATTGTTAAAAATTAATCATGCCTCTAGTTTCTGAAATTTAAATTCTGGGAGGAAACAAAGATTCAAAGGAAAATAACTTTTCCTGTAAATGAGTAACTGGAGAAGAATATAGAGGAAGTGGCTGTATCTTAACACTCTAAGAATGGACCTTTCTCTTTGCTTTTGTATTTGTGGGCATATTGTGTGTTTTTCTTTTCCACTTTTAGTATTATAGAAGACTTTACAAAATATTTTAGAATTTCTGGTGATTTCCAGAAACCAGGGAGGTCAAGTTTCTCCAAGTTTCTAATTAAGCCTCATATTTAATAAGAAAATAGGAACCAAAATATGGAGCCCATACATCATGAGGAAGAATTAAAGGTATATCATGGAAAGTTACCTACATATGGAACTGAAATTTGAAATATATGATAATATATTTAAATCTATGCATTACAAATATTTGGTAGTTGAGGTCACAATAATTAAAAGCAAATTAGTATAAAATTGTGGATTAGAAAGTATGCTTTTTCATTTCTCAAATATTTTTTCAAAATTCAACTTCAAAATGTTGATAAAAATATAAAACAAAACTTTACAAAAAGAAAACATGCCATTTGGTGGCATATAAAAGACCACCATAAGATTGGAGACCCCATGACTGACTACTTGTTACTTTTTGTGGTACATACGTCAAGTAAATCATTATTTTAGAAAAATATGAAAAACCTACCTGTTTCTTATCTCGAATCGAACCATCAAGTAATAGCTGTTTTCCATATAGGTTGAAATAGTTGTCCTTTACTGTTAAGAATATATTCTGTAATTTCTGATACTCTTGAGCTAAATGTAGATTTTCTTCTAGTGAATCATCTTGTATTTTCTAGAAGATAAATATATACACATATTTAATTAAATAATTTAAATTTATGTTTGAATTTTTACATTTGAATTATCTAAAAGTATTACATTATATATTGTAGAAAAATAAAACCAAAAAGATGCGTCCCTTGACACTACTATCCTCCTTGGATTTAATAATTTTCTTTCTTGATGCAAGTGGTCTTTTTATTTATTATTTATTTTTGAACATTGATTCATCAGAGTCTGTCTGAATTTTGTTCTCCTTCTTTCCCAGACCTCCCTCCACAATGCCTTGGGAAGTACCCAGCCCTGGAGGCTTCACTCAGCATCCCAGAAGATTTCCTCCAATTTCCCACCTCTTTTCATTTTCTCAAGCCCCAGTGCTCAAGTAGATAGAAGACATTTGGAAGCTTAGAATCATATTTCCAGGAGGTTCAGGGTGGTGGCACTCACAGAAAACATTCAAAACACAGAGAAGTAAAGAGTAAAAAAGACGAGGAGCAAGGAACTCAACATTTAGAAGCACCCAGAGAAAGCCATTATTTGTTACTAGTATACTTTAGCTATATTCAAAGCTAAATCTGCTCTGTGAGCAGCTGAGAACTTTACAACACTCCCCATGACTAAATATATATATGTCAAATCTAATACAAAACCCTCAGAATGTAACTTTTGCCAACATTACCCACTCGCAAATTAGGGGCTGCCTTTCATTTTAAGTTAGAGGTGTGATTCAGTTTAGCTGCTGATTCTTTTTACATTTCTAGCACAGAAAGTTTTCTTTGGCTGCTTCAAAAAATATGGAATTTATCAACAGCCTTAAATATTTTCAAACCTGTTAATCTAGTAATTCATCTTATGGAAATTTATCCTAATCAAAAAGCTTTGTTACAACATTATTTATAGTAGCAGAAAGTTTTCAAAATATATAAATGCAGATTAATCATGACAATGATAATGATGATTAAATAACTCAATATAAAAATAACCATTGTGAAGCACTTAAAAATGTCTCTTTGGGAAAACTGCTATCACATCAAACCTTTAGTATAAGTTGTTAAAAAATATATCGCAGTATGAGAATGTGCACGGAGGAAATGTAATTCAGCAGAAAATTGCCTGTACAAATATTTCTCTATCTACACACTTGAAGAAGATTTATTAAGGCCAACAAACATACTTCTCATGAAAGCCTGGTATCCATATTGATCCCTAATGATTAATACTATGTCATAAGTGTTCTTCAAAAAGTCAAAATGATGAACTGAGAACAATTTTAAGTGTCCTTGTCCTAATTCTGGCACAATAATTTAAAACTTTAGAAACTTCTATCTAATAAACTTGCTTAAAATCACAGAATTATCATTTGGTAGGAGGACAAAGTGTCTATGAATATTTTTCTTTGGTGGAGATACCTTTGAAAAGATGGTTACAAGTCTTTTTGATATCTTAACACTAATACGAAAATCTAATCCTCAATCAATCCTCAAGTGATTAACTTCAAGTTTGATACATGTTCTAAAGGAGGCATGAGAAGAAATTATTTTGAGTTTTTTTTGTTTGTTGTTTGACTTAAGCACATTCTGATACCTGAGATATTCTACTCCTCAATTACATTTCTTTCAAGACCCAGATGGCTATTATAAATGTTGAATTTGAGAGGAGTGCTACAAAATTTGTGGAATTTGTTTTAAACTTATTTAATGGAATTTAATTGGGGGTATATTTGGTACTTTATGCTTCGCTCATTGTGTAATGTATAGTTTTATTTCCAAATAACTATATTTTCAATTTCTGTATGACACCAGTTGTTACTGTTTTATATGCCATGATTAGAGTAGATACTAAGAAAATGAACTGTGTATTTAGGCCAATGAATCTTCAAAACATTGTTACATCAGTCATGATACTTTACATTATCATTTCTCAGTAATGAATGTATAGAAGGATTTACCAATTCACTACCTATTCCTGAAAGTCAGTGACCTTCAGATGTGCAACGAAGTTTAAGTTTTTTAATTTTAAATAATGTATTCTGCTGACACTGAAAATGTTTTTTAATGTTTAACTGTGGTTCCACCTCACAACTCTGACTGGTTTAATTTTAACCAATGGTATTATAACATGCAAATGAAACAAACAGTGAATGATAATTATTGGTGGATATGTGTCCAGGTGAAATAATGCTACCACTACTGGAGTTGAACAGCAAGCAGTAGAAGATATTAAATAAAGGCACAGAAGTTGGAGTTGGCAATATAATAAAAGGGTGAGAAGAAAGAAGGAACTAATAACAGAAGTAGATGGCTTTTACATGCTTTTAAATTCAATCCAGCTAAATCTTATCAGTAGAGTCTTTCTACTTAAGGTCTTGACTAAACGCAAACTTAAACAAAAAGTTTGTTTCTAAAACCATTAAAGAAAAATTTGATTGTAATCTCTGTAGGTTAAAATAACTGCACTCTGAGTTGATTTACAATATTATTTTATTCATTCATTCATTCTCATTCTTATTCAGTTGCTTATTCAAAACTTTTAATTTAGTAACTACGGTATGCCAAGATTTAAGATGTAATGGTGAACCTCAAGAATTTGTGGTCTTATGGGAAAGATTTACATTTAAAAATCATAGAAATATATATAGAATTTACAATCTTTTGCATTTTTTGTGTTTTCAATATGCATTAAACTCACCCCAAAGGTCTGAATAAACAATTTCTCAAAGCCAGATTTATTGGTATGTATTCAATTCCCATTATTAATGATTATAAAGATGATGAAACATTGGGAATATGGATTGATAAAGAGAAGAGAGGTTGAATGTCTGTTAATAGTTTCCATGTTGCCTAGAATTTAGTAAGGAAAATACTTAGCTTGAGGAGGGTTTGTTCTGTTATCTCAAATTATTTGTTAAACTTTGATGTTTGGGGGTATATTCAGCTTATTACCCCAACACTTTATTAGGAAATAAAGATTATGTTTATAAAGGGTGAACAAAAATTACTTATAAATTCCATGAAGGCTGACACCATCATTTTGTTTACCTGTAAGATATATTGTACAAAGCAGAGCTGACATTAGTGGGTACACAAGTTTTTAGTAAATGAATGAATGAATACACAGAATAAACAGTTAGGAAATGCACGCATTTATCACTTTAGAACTACAGATTTTATTGGCCCACTTCCATGGAATAACTTACTGATGATATTAAAATGACGCACATTTATTTGTATTATTTGATACTATACTACTTCAGAGGTGAAGATTTTAAGGATGTATATAAAAAGAATTCATACAATATGTTTTTAAATTGAGTATTTGAACATTATTCTAAGGATATACCACACTGTCCAGACTGAGCAAGAGTTCTTTCTCTGGGTGCATCATTGATTTTCACAAGGCACGTGACTCCCTTGAAACTGTGCACAGTGGGTTTCTTTTTGAATTACCTAATTAGCCCATGATCCTAAAAGTAATGAGAAACCATTGCTAAAGCAAGACCTGGCCTCTTCTGTCACCAAAAATGCTGAAAAATGAAGGCAGGTTGTGACCCCAATATATCAAAATAGTAGTTTTCCCTTTTTTTTCCACTTGACCTTTATTATTCTTTAAACCATATATTTCATCTAGGATTTTCCCTCCACTTTCTCCATTTTCAGCTTCTTTTTCTCACTCTTCCCCTTCTCCTTTCCCTCTCCCACTGGGTAAGTGGGGAATAGGGAATTATAATGAGAAATGAGTTCTTTTTGGACAAATATAGACCACATATCATCTATTTATGTTTCACCTTGTGATATATAGACAAGAACTTAGAAATAAGGCTGAATTTGAATGTTAACTTATGCATTCCACATATAATGGAATGGCTACTGTCCTAGTTATTATAATTACAGGTAGGGAAGGAAAGTCAATGAGAAGTCAGGTGAGGCAACTTGTATTTTCCAAAAATGCCCACAGAAATATTTTCATTCCCACATGTTCTTCCAGAACCTGTCACTCCCTATCAAGAACAGTCTATGTCTCCTTCCTTTGAACCTGGGGAGACTTGTGGCTTCTCCAGCCAATAGAGTATGGTGGAAATGATGTTGTGTGATTTCCCAGGCTAGTTTATTTAAAAGAGCTAGTTTATTTTTTTTAAAAAAGCATACAGTTTCTGCCTGGCTCTCTCTTTGGGGACATTTACACTTGGACCAGCCACTATGTTGTGAGGAATCCAGGCCACATGGAGAGGTTATTGGTGTTGTAGGTGTTCCAGTAAACAACCCTAGCTCAGGTCTCAGATAACAGCATCAACTGTGAGTAAATGAGTCATCTGAAGATGATTCCAATGCTTAGTCTTCAAGTCATCCAGATGATGGTTTAGAATGTGTGAGAAGAGACAAGCTGGCCCTGCTATGTCCTGTCCAAATTTCTGACACATAGAATCCTGTGCCATGACGTTTTGGGGTATTTGTTATGCACCCATAGCAACCGAAACACCAGGCATCTTGTGCAAGGTTACAAACATATTAAGTGGAGGACCTGTCTTTGTACCCAAGCCGACTGGTTCCAGATCCCATACTCCGCACCATCCACTATACCTCCTTCATAAACATAAGCCAGCGTTCTCTAAGTCTACACAATGCTGTCTTTATAAAACCTAACGACATTAAACCATCAGATCAAATAACACAATAACCTTGTTCTGAGCCTATTTCTACCAACCTCTTTTCATAAATCTGGCTAACACATAGCTTGCTGACATAGATAAATTGGGCTGCTGAAGGAAATTAGAACTTGGTCCCCTTGGTAGCTACTTTTCATTGTAAGTCAATATGGGTAGGCTGGTTACCTATAACCAGCCTTGGGTTTTTGATCTACATAATTCCATATTCCATGATTTGATTGGACCTGATGTATTCACTGGCAAGACCATGTGTCAAGTGCATAGACCTTTACAGCTGAGGCCTGCACAACTCTGGACTACAGTTGATTGCAACAGAGTAATGTTACATGTTGAGACCTCTGGAGGTCCAGCCAGATACACTTACTCTGGAGAAAGCCTAAATCCATTTGAACTTTTTTTTTTTTAAGCGAAGGGCAGAGGGGATCATTTGTTTTTAATTTAAGATGGACTAATGGCAAAGGAGAGTACAAGAAAAAAACTTGATCTAAACATTCTAGAGAGATGGTTATGATCAAAATATTTGCATGGTACATGTAGGTGTAGAAAACCTACACAGCTATTTACAAATGCTTTAGTGTTATTAAAATAGTCCTAGTGCCTACGACTAAATTTCTAATGTCATCTATACCCTCAGTTACTCTTAATACAGGCATTTGGATCCAGTTCACCAGGCAGATGGGAAGGTCCTTCTCTCAATTATGCATTCATTGTAAGAGAGTTGTCATCTTCTGACCCAGTTGTAATTCTAACTGTCTGATCCTAATGTGATTATGTGTGGCAGTCTCAGATGATCTTTTCTGATGATCTGTCTGTCATCTCCTGATTCTCGGCTGTTAATAGTTTTCTGCAGACAGCTCCTTGCTTTCTTGCATCTTGCCAGGGCTCTGCTGGCTGCTGCTGCCGTGTCTGTGTCCTTACAGCTACTGCAGCACACTCACTCTAGTCCCATGGTTCGAAAGAATTGACTTGCTGCCAGAACTACCGAAAAGCAAAAGTTGTATTGCAGATATTTATTGATTAATGTTACTCTAGAGCACCCTCACTTCTAGCTTTCATTCATTTATTCATTTGCTCAATCATTTGTTTAGCACACCATTAGTATGTTTACCTTATAGGTCCAACTCTATAGTTACCCCAGGGATTAAAGAGAAGGCTGGATGTGTCCCCTTTTTACCAGGGATTACAGGCTAGACTGGGAGGAGGCAGAGTGGAACCAAGTCCATTCGAGGTATTTCTTGAAGTACTTTGAATTGATTCTACCAGGTGGGGAAAGCGGGGTCAGAAAAGGCTTCATAGAAGAAATAAACAGTGACCTGAATCTTAGAAGAATCAATTTATTTGGCTGGTGATATACGCTGTTCTGCCATTTGGGTCAGCATATATTTGAGAAAGCTGGATGAGTCAGTTGAGAACAATGTTTTCTTGGCCCCTTTAGGACTATTAGATTATTATTTCCTATGACTTGTGAATTAGACTTTCATAGATCATGTTAAATGTTCTGTTATCTCTTGACTTTAAAATGTTACGATGTAAATAATGAAAAGTGCCCATATATTTAGTATCTCACTGATGCACAGCATCATACATAACACTCCAAGCAGCAATGTTTCAGTAGCATGTGATTCTGTACAGATGCTCATGCCTTACACCATTGATATCATACCACCCAATCTCCACAGTCCCCACATTTGCTTTTGGTACATCTCTGCCAGTTAAGGGCACTGGATTGGTAGTTTTTCATGCAGTGACGTTTTGATGTTATTAAAGCAGGCATCAGTACTGAGACTGATTCACAGCATGTGCAGGGGACAGACTTTAGAATAAATGAGAAATGGAGGTTCCAAGTCTCTGTGAACACTACTGCTTCAAAAGCATTCTCTTTGATTTGTGGGAATTAGCGTGGTGACCACAAATGCTTAAAATACATGCTAATTCTCTAACAATATAACAGACACGGAGAAAACGCATACTTTTCAGATGCATCACCTACTGTGTGCATGGAGGCAATATTGTATGGCTGTTCCCTTAAAATCTATACACCAATTACTACAGAAAACGAGAGCTCTCCCCAGTGTTTCCAAGGAGTAAGTCTGTGAGAATGATACGTGTCGATACCCTGAAGTCTCAAAGGAGCACATAACTGTTTTAACTCTCCCAGGACCCACTTCCTTGTCTGTGCTGCCATGGAAACCAGTCTCTTGTCCAACTCGAGTTCTCTGATAATTAGTCTTGAACATTCTTGATTTTTAAATGCATAAATCAGTCCTCTGCATCAAGGTCGTAACATGCCTCAAACTCTACATATTATCATGTTTGACAAAATGCTCTCTATTCACTAATTTATTAGCAACTGGTATACACAAAGCACTGTGGGGGACACTGTGAGAGTTCAAAGAGCACCTTTAGGACATTGATAAAAGCCTGCTACCTTGTCACTGCTAGACGGTCAAACTTGTCACTGCTAGACACCAGCGGATGCTTTGCTTGGGTCCTCCATCTCAGCACCCATGTAAGCGACCACACACAGGACTCCTTGTCTGAGCTCCCTGACGGGCTTACACATTTGGCTACGGCTGGTTTACTCAACAGTTTACTAATGGACAGTACAACATTGACTCTCAGAACTCAGAAAACATCCACTTGGAATTTATGAGTACTTGGTATTAGCCCTGCTTTTCCTTATTATGCTTTGACTCTGTCCAGTATATATATTTGACCAGGAATTATTGATACCAGCATGAAAAACTACACAATTTCAGGGCCAAAGGAACTTGCAATCAGATAGGGGAATTGAGGCATTCCTAAAACTAACTATATTAGATTACATTAAACATGAAGAAGGATGGAAGACATATCCAAACTATGAGACTAGTTCCATGAGAGAGCAGCCCAGTGAAAGTGAGGGGCAAAGCTTCAAGGAAGAGTCAGTTTTTGAATAGATTCTAAAGATATTTTATACACAAAGTGTTGTATATGTTCTTGGCAGGGAAAAATCTGGCTTGGAAACATAGATGCTTGTTAAATATTAAAAAGCACCTAATTAATATGGGTTTGTGGGTTGTTTTTCTTTTTTTTTTTTCCTAAAGGAAGATTTACCTCCATGTTGCCTGTAGCTTTTCTCCTATAACTACTCAATGGCTTTAGGGATCGCTAAATACGGATGCCACTTACATTAGCTATTAAATTTTTATTTGATCCAATTTTCTTCAATATAATTCTAAGTCCCCTCAAAGTATCTGGTATAAGTGATTAGAGAAACAAATTATATAATGAGAAAAAGACAGTAAAAATCGGTATAATGTAATCTATATCTCCAATATATTTTTCCAAGTTAAAATACACGATTTAAACAAATACATGTATGTCCTCAGTAAGTGACAGTCACAGTACTAATAATTACCCTAAACTTTTTTTTACTTTATTAAATAAACTTTAAAAATTTAATCCTGAATATATATGAATTTAATAACGTGTCTTCTAATGTTGTTTAAGATTGTTAAACAGAAACATATTTGCATACTATTTCCTTTTTAAACATCCCTACACATTATTATAATTTAATTCTATTTCAATTGTCAATATTTTAGTATGTTTTTAACATCTGCTACTCTTTTCACCATTTCATATGAAAGACTGAACAACCTCCTCTACATGGGCACCTCCTGATGTGAATGGTTTAAGTTTAGAAAGGTTTCCTATTTACTCACATTTTAATGATATACATTTCTACTTCACTGGTGGAAAAGGCTGATCAGTCACAGAAAGGTCAGTTAACACTAAATAGACCCTTTCTTTATGTAATTACAAAGAATAATATCTTTGTGCTGAGGGCACTGCACGTGGAGTGGGTGATGCAGAGAATTAATGTGCTGCCTAGTTGGCCCATGGGATAGAGATTCCAATACAATAACCTCAACTTATTCTAATTATGCAGCTTTAAAAGGTCATCAGCAAAGAGTCAAGGAATTATCAACTAACTTTATCATAAAGTGATAATGTACTACATAAATGCAGAAACTATAAGAACAGTACCTTGAAACTTTATTACAAATAAGAGGAAGACTGATCTAAGAGGTTGCAGGGTGTATATTATGGCATAAATTGAGAAAACTCATTGAGAAACTAAAATACATGCTATTTCATAATTCCTTATTGATGTAGTCAGGTAACCTGATCTCACCTGATGTTTGTAGAAAATGTTTAACCTTGAAAATTCCTTTTTATATTTAATGCCAATTTCTTTGCCACATCCATGTTATGGTATAAATTCTGGTAGAATTTAAGTATTTCTTAAAAAAATCTATTTGTTATAAAATGATGCATGCTGATTATAGTACACACAAATAAAAGAGAGGTACATGAAGTAGAAAATTAAAGCCCCTCAGTGCAATAACCACAGTCAGTTTTATACCCCAGAGATAGTATTAACAATTTGGTGCAAGTCCTTAAGGAGTAGAAAATTTTAAAAAATTCTTACATTAACAATGAGAAAATGGAGGCCAGGAAAGCCAATTTCTTGTCCAAGGCTGCTTAAGAAGAAAGCAGCAATAAGATGAGGGTCCAATCTGATTTCAGCCTAACTCCGTCTTGGGACTACATCACTTCCTAATCGTGAATGTGAATTACAGGGCCCTTAAGATTACAGATTGATATGTGTAAATGCTCTCATTTCTGAATACTCTATAGAATTACACCACTCTTTCAAAAGAACCTGGATGCTCATAGAAAAAGTGTCCTTTAAAATAAAAAAAAAAATGCACCTCAGTGTCTTTTCCTTGGGAATACAGGGTCAGAAAACATTAGACTCATTGACCCAGAGGTGCCAAATATGAAACGTACAGCAAATAATTTGCAGTCTAATAAAATATCCTATGGATAGAATTATCACCAATGTTTTTTTCTCTTTTGTTCCTCTCAGATATTCCTCTTACTGAGAAACAAGATCATGAGCATCTCTAACCACCTGATGTGGTCCACACTGAGGCGCTGTCCAAACCTTGCAAAGATTCTCAAGTAGAAATAGGATTTAAAATACCTAAGGCAATTTTCTATAGAGGCTCATCTTTAGACACGTCTACTTCCTCAGATAACTACATCTCAGTATGGGAAAAATCATATTCTAGAACAGGGATCGTGAAACTATGGCTGTCCAGCTGAATCCAGCCCACTACCTGCTTTTGTAAATAAAAGTTACTGGAGCACCGTCACACCCATTTGTTTATACACTGTCTATGGTTGTTTCTGCACTGCAGTGGCAGAGTTAAATAGCTGCAATACAGGCTAAGTGGACCCCAAAGCCTAAACTATTTATTGTCTTTCCCTTTACACAAAATGTTTGCTGACCCCTGCTTTAGGCCCTAAATTAATATATAAGTATCATGCAAAACAAAGTTCCAATTTAGACCTCTCATTTAAGATCTACTTGGGCTGTACTTATGATCCCACATAAAGAAAGACTGCTGGAAAGCATTTTCTTTATTCTTCCAGCAGAGGCACTCACTAAGGAGACAGCCAATTAATAGTTCAAATACGTCTCCAAGACCTTAAAAAAATAATGAGATGCTCATAAGCTTTTTAAGTACTCTCAAAACAGAGTAACTTTGAAGGAGTTGTCAGATCTATTAAGACACCATAAACAATGCCCAGATTTATTTACCCTACACTTTCTTTAATTAAATGTGGTTCATGCAGCTCTTGCATTATAGGAAGCTAGAGGTCTGTTAATTTTTCCACTCCTGCAACTTCTGTTTTGGGGGTCCAGGATTAACTTTATGTTGCCAAGTGGAAGTTTAATTTTGTAGGGGACATTCTTTTGCAGAATGGCTAAGTAAAATGTGGTAGTCACCTACCATGAAAGACTGTAAAGTGATTAAAAGAAATACACTAGATACACAGTGATCAACATAGCAACACAGTGATCTTTAAAATATGGTGCTCAGTGGAGAAGACACAGAATGATAAATATTGCATAACTCAGCTCATGAGGGAAAGTACCAATGGGAGTCAGAGAGAAACAGGAATTAGGAATTAAGGGTGGAGGGACAAAATAAATTAAGAGTTAACACCTTGAGGATATGTAAATTCTATATAGTCAGCAATGACACTCTTAAAATAATTAAGTGGTTGGGTCCTTAGATCTTCCAGGTTTTTCCAGGGGTTTAATGAAAAACTCTTAAAATAAGATAAATCAAACATCAAACAACTCTGGAAATACATCTCTGCAACAATAGGTTCCCCAGGGGCCACAACCCTAAGATTTATTCTGTACATCATCTAGTCATGACCAAAGTAAATAAAGGCATAAAGAAATATGTCATTATAATTATGCACCAAATTCATGGTTGTTTCTCTCTATGCCTTCTTTTTATCTTTTTTTTGCCTTTCCTCAACGTATTTATTCCTCTTTTCTTCTTTTTGCTTCTTCCTTGTTATCTTTGTGAAGCATGAAATCGTTAAACTCTCTAAGGTCTTCTTGTTATCACACATCCCTCCTGAAGACACCATCTTCCCTTCCCATCCTTTCCTCAACTTACTATTCTTTCAAAGCCACTTCTTTCTTTCTGCATTATGGTACGGAAACAGAAGTGTCTCAAAGAAGAAAAACGTTTGGGAAACTCTGACTGACTTACTTATTTTTTCCCACAAAGTAAGACACTTTATGAAAATCCAATACAATAGAAGAGAGTGAGATGTATATGTGTAATTCATTTTATGGCTGCCTTTTTTTCTTTGATGTTGTCTAGACACTAATTTGGATAGTGGTGGTGAAAAAGTGAATGAAACTTAAAACTGTTGGTCTATCTGGAAAGGCTGGTTAGAGATATTTTAGGTTTTTGTATCAATATGCCATGTCAGCCTAGCAGGAAGGTACAAGAGCATCAATGTGATAATTTTGCATAAGTAAGTAAAGTATATGACAAATACAATTATATACTTATACACACACAGAGATACACATAGTTTTATAGTTTTAATCTTTTGACAGATATGAAAAAGCCAGAGAATGAAAAAAATGTAGAACAAGCTGAAATCTCTTTAGAAGCGATGCAGGACACATAAACAATAAACCTGGCATTTGTAATAAAGTATTTGTTATTGGGAAGTAATTCCTAGTTCATTAATAGTAAATACTGTATATATGTACTGTTATGTGGTGAAATGTGTGAAGATTAGCATTTGCAACTTTTCTTGGAAAACTGGCACAGGTAAGGCACAGTCAGTACTATATAGTATATTATATACCATGTATATCTCTGTCACTGCAATCACAATGTTTTATTATAGTTATTATATCTGTATTAATTTCATCACTTCTATGAACTTTTTATGCCTTATTAATTTTTTTTTTTGGCTGCACTGCACAGCTTGTGGGATTTTAGTTCCCTGACCAGGGACGGAACCAGTGCCTCCTGTAGCAGAAGCTCGGAGTCTTAACCACTGGACTGCCAGGGAAGTCCCAATGCCTTATTAATTTTTGCCCCAGTGCTTGGTACCTAGTAGTCTCTCAGTCAACATTATTGAATGAATGAATAAATGAGTGAAACTGCCTAATACTCATGTCTTGTTGAACACAGAGGTACCAACACGGAAAAAAATGGGTGGACTGAACATTGATGGCTTTTATTTTCACTAAAGTATCTACTTCTGCCAACTATTCTTATATGAGTGGACTTTTCAGAGTATTACACATGGATGGCATTTTATGTGTTTTTTATTCTGTAGACGAACATTCACAATTAATTTTTACAACATAAAAACAAAGGAATTTACCCGTTTACATATTGACTGAGAAAAATAATAAGGTTTCCAGTTCTTTTAATCCTAGTTTGAAAAAGCATTTCACTGTATAATCTCTCAGTGTTGTATTCCAGTTTACTTGTAGGTTTTCCTTGGAAGACTAACAGAAATCTAAACTACCTGCTTTGCTGCCTTTATACACTTTACTAAGCTGTGTTCTCACAACTCAGGAGATTAAAATTAAAAAAAGTAGTAAAACAGTTTCACACGAAATAACTACAGTTGATTTTTTTTTAATTACAGAGGATCTTCATGGTTGCAAACTGATATGAGCAATTTACAAGAACTGAAAAAGAACAAAAGCAGCATTCACATTACCTTATCCCAAACTGTTTTGAACAAAGCAATAATAAATTTCCTGTGTATTTCAATTACTTAAATATGAAAGAGTGATACATGTTTTAAATTGATACAACACTTTATATACCTCACTCTCTTCAGATGAGATAGGCAAGGCTACTCAGTTTCGTAGGATTCATCCTTACTTTGTCCCAGGTCATAACAAGTGCCATTCCCTAACCCTATACACTTGCCAATGTCAGATCAACTTTTCTTCCTCATGAAAGTTTCTTTCTTTCAATTTTTTTTTTCCAAAAAGAAAAGGAAAAATGGAAGGAAGGAAAGAAGGAAGGAAGAGCAAGCCTCCTGGAATCAGATGCTACATCCACTCCAGAAATCTTCAGTAGTAAAATCTTTAGTTGTTACCTTTCTTTGATCTCAGAGTAACGACTGACCTGAGGATAGCCCTTATGTGGAAACCTGTTCATATGCAGTTAGGTAGTGAAATTTAGAACCACTCAAATGGAGAAACTCATGAACGTGATTTTGAATAAAATGATACTCATGGAAGCTCTCTGAAGTCCACGCAGGGCTCCATTCTTCCAGGCATCTGTGCTCAAATCAGCCCTTCAGAAGGTGTCTCCTTGGGGGTTCAACGATAACTATTACAGCTCCAATCCCGGGAACTTATGAATATGCTACTCCTCGTAGCAGAGGGGACTTTGCAGATGTGAGTAAAGATACAGATCTTGAGATGAAAAGATTATTCTGGATTATATAGATGTGACTCTCTAATTACATGAATTCTTCAAAGTGGAAAATCTTTTCCTGACTGAAGTTCAGAGGACGTGAAGGAAGAAGCAGGAGAAATTTGAAGTGAGAGAGAGAGACTTGAGACCCATTTCCTTTTCCCCTTTGAAGATGGAAGAAGGAGGCTACAAGCCAAGAAATGCAGACAGCCTCAAGATGGCAGAAATGACCCTCTGCTCTCGGCCAGAAAGCAAATAGGGCCTAGTTCCCACAGCCCCAAGGAACTGAGTTCGGCTGACAATCTAAAACAGGTGCCTTTTTCCAGCCTCCAGAAGAGAATGCAGTCCTGCTGACAACTGGATTTTAATCAGGTGAGACTCACAAAAGACTTCTGACATACAGAACTGTAAGATAATAATGTAGTGTTCTTTCAAGCTTCTAAGTTTGCAGTTATTTATTATGGCAGCAACATAAAACTAATATGGTGACAAGTATTATGTTAGGTTTATCAAAATTAATAATATGTTGCATAAAAACTAACAGTTTAATGATGGAAAATCAAACACTGCAGTTTCTTTGCAACAAGTTCATTAACAAATAAATCTTAGAAACTATTAAATAAATCATGTATTTTGTATAAAACATTTGCTCTCTATCAGTATGTAAAGTAACATAGCATGTCAATAACAACTGAAAAATTAATTCTAAACATTAGATACACTATGCCATGAGCTCCGAGCTAAATTTCTGCATATGTTAAGTGTAACAGATAAACTATCATCTCTATTTTGAAACAAGTTTATTAATTCACTTGATCATTTTTTGATTATATTTTAAAGGTCTATTATTATATTAGTAAGAAAATTTTGATAGTTCTTTGTTTCTTCCTCAAGATTAAATATAAACTTGATTATATTATGAAAGTCTTATTCTGTTAAGTACAAAAGTCTCTCTAGTTAATCATTTTTAAATGATTAACTTGTCTGCTGATAGCTGATCATGCGAATGGTTTTGAAAAAATGTTTGTATGTTTTGAAAAATTCTGGTTGAATTATTAAGAATTATATATATATACACATATATATGTGTGTGTGTATATATATATATATAACCCTTCTGTTAAGAGACATTATTTGTGCTAGGGAAAATTATAAAAAATAAGAACAAAACACAGCATATAAAAAAGACATCCCTGTCTGTTATCAAGGACTTGTGTTGAACAACAGAAGCTGTTCTGGGCTACTTCTGCACGTTAATTTCTGAGCTGTAAGTCAGTGTGGTAATGGCACAGTCATGGGTTTGTTCTTCATTACAGTGGCAGCTGGGTCCAATCTATCCCCTCTTTCCATGTCACATGCAGTTACAAATGATTCAAATACGGCAATTGATATAACACCCACATTATAACTTTTGATAGGCTGAGACATTGTTGGGTGAATAATTTTTTAAACTTTCAGGAATATTAACCAACTATTGCAAATATAAAGATTGCTGGGTTTCTGAGATAAATGCACAATTTTATACCTACATACACGATACAAGGAGAATAAACTTTTCAAAATTGCTGAAACATCTGAATGATAAAATGTTTAAAGAAATTTTATTGTACTCTTTTAAATCCAGAATATACATTCAATATTCACCTTAATCAAACTTTGTTTAAAAAATGCAAAATTTTTGAAATTGGTGTATATCCTTTATAAAATGGTTGTGGTAAGTGTGTTTTCTATTCATTAAGGTCTATATTATTTCCATTGGTTTGCTTTACACTTTTCCTTTGAGGTACAACATACATAATTATATAAGAATTGATAAATTTTTATACATGAATACCCCTACATAACCACCACCTAGATGAAAATATAGAAAAAAATACCCTCACACCAGAAGATTCTCTCACATCCATTCCCAGTCAATAACAAACACTCCCAACACACAAGTTTTGCTTGTTTTGATCTTCATATAATTATAATTCCAAGCTACATATTCTCTTCAGTCTTTCATATTTTTCTTAATATTAATTTTGTTGGATTTATTCATATTTTTTGTGTGGCAACACTTCATTTCGCTATATTGCTATATATTACTCCATTCTATGAATAAGCTGCAATTTATCCATTCTACTGTTGATGAATTTCTGTGGGGAAACTACTACGAATAAAGCTGTTATTAACATATTTTACAAAATATTAACATATTTGGCGTACATGTGCACTAATTTGTGACATCTATAAGTGGAGTCATATATGCATATGTCCAACTCTAGTTGATAGTGCCAAAATTTTTAAAATATTTACTTTTAAAATTTACCTTTACAAATTTACCTTTCCACCTGAGATATGAGAGTTCCTATTGGTCTACATTTTTATCTATACTTTTAAATTTTAGCCCTATAGAAAAGTTTGTAGAGACAAGTCATGGTGATTTTAATTTGAATTTCTATGATTATTCTATTAAATGTCTTTTCGTATTTATTGCCCACTTGTATAGTCCCTTTTGAGAAGTGATTTTCAAGTCTTTCACCAGTTTTTCTCAATTAGGTTGCCTGAGTTTATTGTTTTGTTAGGGGTTCCTCATTTATTGCGGATGAGAGTACTTTGCTGGATATATGTATCGTTAAGTATTTTTTTCTAAGCTGTGGCTTGTCTTTTCATTCTTTAATGGTGTCCTTTGATGAATGGAAGTTCTTAATTTTAAGAGTTTATGAACTTTTTCTTTCACGGTTTGTTCTTGTGTCCTGTTTATTTTTTATTATTTATTTATTTATTTTTATTTATTTATTTTTTTTGCGGTACGCGGGCCTCTCACTGTTGTGGCCTCTCCCATTGCGGAGCATAGGCTCCGGACGCGCAGGCCCAGCGGCCACGGCACGCGGGATCCTCCCGGACAGGGATACGAACCCGCATCCCCCGCATCGGCAGGCGGACTCCCAACCACTGCGCCACCAAGGAAGCCCTTGTGTCCTATTTAAAGCATCTCTGGCAATACTAGAATAACTCAGATGGTCTCATATGTTTTTCTCTAAAAGCTTTATATAACTTCCACATTTACATCTGTAGTATAGGTGGAATTGATTTGTGTATATGTTGTGAAATAAAAGGTCAAGGTTCTTCTTTTAAGTATAGATATCAAATCAATCATGCATCATTTAATTTTGATTCAGCACCAATTATTTTCCCAATACATTCTTTTTTACACTATTTTGGTGGCAGCTTCTTATAAATCAAGAGGCCATGTTTACATTCTAAGTCTGTTTCTGGAACCTCTATTCTGTCTTGTTGTTCACTTATATATCTAGTAATAGCACACTTTCTTATACCGTGAACTTATTGTAAATCTGGATACCAGGTAGGATGATTTCCCAACTTTGGCCCTCTTCTAGTCTGTATTCACTATACTAGACTCTTTGCATTTCCTTATACATTTCAGAATTCTCATGCATCAACTTCCAGAAATTCCACTTAAGTTTTTAATTTTGATTCCATTACATGTATAAGTCAGCTGGGAGAGAATTCATATTCTTCAAAATATTGAATTTCATAAATTTAGTAGATTCATAATTCATAAACTTAGTAGATCACTCCATATATTTAGAATTTCTTTGATTTTTCTCAAAAATGTTTTGTAGTTTTCTATGGAGAATGCTTATACTTCTTATGGTGGATATATACCTAGGCATTTGATGTTTAGTTGTTCAATTATAAATAGTATCCATTTTAAGATTTTATTTTCTAGTTATTTGGGGCCAGTTTATAGAAATACTATGAATTTTTATTTATTCTATATCCACTGACTCCCTCAAATTCAAAAATTTAGCAGTTTATCTGTAGAGTCATTTGAACTTTCTATGAACAAATAATCTTTTCCAATGATTGCAGCTTCTAAAGCCATCTTTTATCATGTTATGAAAGTTATTTTCTATTTCTAGTTTTCTGAAAGGTATTATGAATGGCTTTTGAATTTTACAAAAGGCTTTTTCTGTATCTATTGATATTATTATTTGATCCATTTCTGCCTTTTATTGTTTTTTTTTTTTTTTTTTTTTTGCGGTATGCGGGCCTCCCACTGCTGTGGCCTCCCCCGTTGCGGAGCACAGGCTCCGGACGCGCAGGCTCCGGACGCGCAGGCTCAGCGGCCATGGCTCACGGGCCCAGCCGCTCCGCGGCATACGGGATCCTCCCAGACCGGGGCACGAACCCGCATCCCCTGCATCGGCAGGCGGACTCTCAACCACTTGCGCCACCAGGGAGGCCCTCTGCCTTTTATTGTTAATGTGATAAAGTATATTAATTTTTTTAAGGCTGGAAATTGTTTATTTTGATTTTGGGTAGGTCAAATATTCCCCTACCCAATTTTGCATGTTATTAATTACTTTTTCACATTCTATTTTCCTCCATGGATTATTTTTTAAAATAACCATTTATTGAAACACAATTAATAAGAGAACAGCAGTAAGATATAATGGGAATAACAGGTCAGAATCTATTGTGTACTAGCTGTGTATTACTATTACCCTTCATTTATGAGAATAATAAAATTTGCTCTGCCTGCCTAACATGGTGGCTATAAAGATTAAATAACTGGTAGAAGTGAAAATGCATGGTAAACTACAAAGAAGGACCGTTAATATAAAGGGCAAATGGTCAATTACTATTATACAGTTCACTATAATTCTATCTAATAAAGTAATAATGAGATACATAACAATCTTCTTCCCTAGTACTTTTATTTTTCTTGAATATTAAAGCAAGCTTTATCTACTGATTTTCTTCCCCAAAGCTATCCAAATTTACCAAAACTGACAAATGAGAAAGTTATAAGTTGATGAGTCTCTATCAAACTGTTGTATTAAATATAACAAATTATTTATTCTGCATTCATAAATTCATAAATTATATATCAAAATTTAATAAGCCTGGTCCTCCTTATATCGATGTTTTGATAAGAAAAAGAATCACAATTTTTATATGGGTTTCATCTAAATATAGCTTCTTATAGTGAACTCTCTGGCCTAAACACACTCAGATCAATACAGCACAGTTGGTCTCTTTCCAGTTTTCCAAAGAGGGAAAATGGACTGCTAACCAGGTTCTCTGCCCAACTTTGTTAGATAATGTTGTATGTTAAATTTCTTATTTTCAACCTTTATGCTACCAAAGAAGAAAGAATGAGTGAAATACAATTCAGAATAGAAGCTAGATGATGGTGTCCAATTTAAGCCTGCTAATTATATTCATAAGTTAGATTTCATCTGAAAAAATTAATTTCCTTTTGGAGTTTTCTTTCTCCTTTATTTTCCAGCTATATAACGTCTTATTCATTTATTAGGTAGCATAGTGATGGAACTCTGGGATAGATTAAGTTTTCCTGAAAGAGGAAGTGAAGCACTCAGCAGTAGGAGAGTACACAGCAGCACAGCGGCACTGGTTATCTACTGCAAGTTTCACTTTGTTAGCTTTCATAGCCAGTTAGCTTTAATGCCAGGTTCATCATATGAATTGGGGGAACAAGATCAGCACTTGGGCTCCCAACTTCTTCCCTATTATTATCGCTCCATTTGTTTTGGTGATTATTCTATACCCTCCACGCATACTTATGGCCTGGACAAACAGAAGATGGTGGAGGGATTCCTGCATTTTCCACAGAGGGAAAACATGAACGTCAAAGGAAACCCATAGTGATTAAAAGGCACACCTATAAATGAAATGACCCATGGTGTTAATTGACTGAGATAAATAAACACGATTTTTATTTATAAAACCAAGGGTATTAAAATTTTTTTTCGTTTACAAAAATAAGGTCATGTTCTTTGATGAGACTTCTGTTTGTACAAAAATCCCTTAAAACCCAACTCTACCTAAGCATTTCTTTTTAATTCCCCATGGAATATCAAATAACAAAAGAAATCCCACATTCAACAAGATTAAAAGTCTGCTGAAAGGAAACCACAATGAAATTATAATTTATCTTCCCTGAATGCTAAAACTTTAAGAAAATTATTTTATACACTTGTGTAAACTAGGTTATTTTGTGCAAACTATCTGTTAAAAATCAATAATCCTTCATATGTTAAACGCATTTATTTTTGAAGTAATAATGTGTATATTTCTTTTGTGGGACTTTGATGTTGTTGGAAAGATTCTTAGTGACTTGTCAGTGGCATGACATTCCTTAAATAAATTTAGAATAAGCTGAGATAATAATAATCCCCAATAAATAAAAACTCTGAAATTAATAAGAAAATAATTGGTGAGGATACTAGAGATCTTAAAATGGTCACAACTACCTACTAGGATCTTACCCAGATGAAATTCATTACCTTGAAATTCAACATCTTGGTAAAGTCTTCATCACTAATTAAAATAATAGCAATGGAAGAGCATCTGCAATTACTCTGTTTAGGATAAAATTACAAGGGCTATAAATCTCCAAGCTTCAGGGCATAAACTGATCACCAGCTGGGGTGAGAAAGAAATGTCTACCTATTGTGTAGTTGTGCAAAATTAGGTACATTTATATGTTTTACTCCCTCAGAAACATCTGGCACAGGCTACTATTTGAGAGCCTTTTGGACTGAACACAGGGACACTACTTGACTAAGTTACAGAAATTGCATGGTTCCATATACATACGTCTATATAAAAGTTAAAATTCAAGGCCTCGCTAAAGGAATGCTGAATTCTTCATGTTAATGTCATTGAGTCAAATTCTTCCTAGGCTGGTGATCAAAGGTCATTAGCGATGTCAGGTAGAACATGAAAAATTCAGAAGAGTTCAAATTTTGGTGTTAGTCCCTTTGTCACAAAACTGAGCCAAGATCTTTACAGGCAATATTTAGTAGTTTCCACGGGGGGTGGAGGAAAGAGAATGGCCGTGGGTTTTGAACTATCATGGGAGATTGACACAGAAGACGAATGAGTGCAGCAAATGTTCTATGACAGCTCCCCTCCCACCCTCATCTTTGCTACTCAAATTAAGAAGAGGCTGGTTTACTTTCAGACAAAAAAGATGTAAACCTGCATGAGGAAAGGACTGGAGGATCCCTTCTCTCTTTTATAGGTGAGGTGAGAAGGAGGAAGAGGGAGGAAAAGTCCAAATGTCAGAGAATGTCTGCAGCACAGTGTTCTGCCTCTGTCCTGGGAATGCTGTCCAGGAAGGACCCTGGTGATCCAAACCACCAAACAGAAGCCCAAGAATACAGAAGAAGGTAGTCTGGGGACTGGAAGGAAGAGGGTCCAGTAAGTGAGAAGGAGAATATGCAATGGAGATTAGATGCTGTGAATCTGGAAATGGTTACTAATGGTTAATAACCAGTCAATGGTTATTAATCATTTACTAATTAATGGTTCATAACTATAGTTACTAATGTGTCCCTAAGTTAAAGGAGTCCTCAGAAAATCCAAGAGCAGAATCTGAGGCAAAAGCTCTTTATCATGTTCAACTATCTTTTGTCAAATTCCTGAATCACAAACTTGGCAATATGTGGGCTAAATGAAATAGAGATGCAGTTACTGTTTAAAATATTTAAATTTAATATTTAAATTTAATTTAAATGCCTTTAGGATAGTATGTTTCCAATTCATCCTAGTCCCTGATACTACTGAATGACTTAGTTCCAGTGTCTTCATATCTGGAAAATGCGAAAGTGTTAATGTTTACAAATACTAGTAATAAGTATCATGTTTCAATATAGTCCTATTTTTATAATTTGCTTTATTGCAATGTACTATATCCAGAATTTATTACAGCTTTATTGCAAGAGAAGCCTACGAAAAAGTCAGTTTTCAGTATCCTTTTTTTTCCAATAGAAACAATACTAATACTAAGTTTTAAAGCTCCCGTTTCTCAAACTCTGATCACCATAATCTTGAATTTGTCTTCAGCTGTGGAGCCTACAATAGAATTCTGACTAAAATTTTAGTAGTCATTGGACAGAGACTGTATTTCTCTCTACGCATATCTCTATAAGGCTACATTTGTGTACTTTTTTTTTCTACAACAGCACCCCATTGCTGACGATCAGTTCACAGTTCATTATAGACCCCAGATGGGTTCCTGCTGCACTTTTATATACTTTCAAGGGATCAGTGGTTCCACACCGGTCCAGATACATTTCCTTTCAGAGGAAATCCTTTCGATTTCTATTAACAGCTATCCTTTAGGACAAGTGCATTCTAAGTAGCATAAATGACAGCATAAATGACAGCATTATTGCAAATGAGATGAATTCTAAAACTCTTAGTTTAGTTTGATTAAATTAATGCCAAATGAAATCTGAGATAGTTTTCAGCTCAAAAGTTTTTAAATAGAAAATGTTACCACACAATTTTCCTAATATTTTCTCATAGTTACTATTCAAAGAATTTTCTCATTTAAGTTAGTCATCACTGTGACTTATTAGGATTTGTGAATCATTACCCTAAGTTCTGCCAGGCAGATTCCAAAGCCAGGGGGGTGTCTGCAAAGTTAAGCTACCTCAGAGGTGGCTTTACCTTTTTAAACCTCAAATTCCCTCTAGGGGTTCCTGGGAAATTTGGGAGATTCGGGTCATAATTCTGGTGGCCAAACATACTCCAATCCAATGCTGTCAAGATCCTCTGCTTTGGAAGGAAAAATCAAGAATCCAAAGACTAGTTGAAAAGTCTAAGGTAGATCTGATCTCAATTAATCTTGTAGACGCACATTGTGGGTGGTTAAGAGAGTAGTTCTGGATTAGTTTTGTATTGCTGCACAACAAACTGCCACAAATTTAGCAGCTTAAAACCACATGCATTTATCACCTCACAGTTCTGTAGGGCAGAAGTCCAGGCATGGCCTAGCTGGGTTCTCTGCTCAGTGTTCCACATTGAAGGTGTGGTTGGACTGAGTTCTCATCTCGAGACTAGGGCAGTATTATCCTGGGTGAATCTGACCTTATTAAGTGATTCCTTAAAAGACACTGGGCTTTTCCTGGGAGATTTGAAGTGTAAGATGGGTTTTGACAAGAGACTCTTCATTGCTGACTAGAAGCTGGAGGCATTTTATTACTCCCATGTCCTATGATTAAAGTTAATTGAAAATTATCACAACTCAATTCAGGCAGCACTGCAATGGCCCAAACTCTTTAGAAACGAAGGTTTGGGTCAACCCACCAGGCAAAGAACCATGACTTGGTGAGGTGCTTTCTAAGAACAAAGGAATATGAAGTGAGTAGTGAAAGAAGATAGCTATAAACCCCATCTATGACCAAGTGACCAGTTGCAGAAATGAAGACTTCAATAGCTATGAGCGTGTCCTCCTTATTTGGATGCAAATTATGTTTGCATATATGTTGTCCAAATATTTTTGGTTTCTTTTCTCTCTTATCCTCTAAGCATTTAACATGATAGATAACTGTATTATCCCAGGATTTCAGTTATAGGATATCAAAGAAGAGTAAATATAACCCTTTGTATCCTCTTCTGGGGAAAGAGCATATCTTCAGATGTAGGCAGGATAGTTGTATCATTATAGGTGGGAATATGATTTGTTTTTTTCTTTGGAGATTAAGTACAGTACAGAGAGATATGTTGGGTGCCTAACTGACAAAGGGTGGACTGTGATAGCTTTTTTGATTTGTCAACTTGGCTAGGCTTCATTCTCCAGTTATTCAATCAGACACTAATCTAGGTGTTGCTATGAAGGGATTTTGCAAATGTGATTAAATCCTTTAATCAGTTGACCTTGAGTAAGGCAGTAATCCTAGATAATCTGGATGAGTTTGATTTATTCATTTGAAAGGGCTTGGAAACGGCGGGAGGGGTGGGAAGTGACTGGCAAAAGGCAGACATACAGAGACAGATAGACAGAGAGAAGAAAGCCCCCCTGTGTGCAACAGCTTCAGCTTGTGCCCTAGGGTTCCAGCTGGCCCACAATTTGTCTTTTCTGACTACCACCCTACAGATTTTGGATTTACTTAGCTAGTCCCCATAAAAGCAAAAGCCAGTTCCTTGTAATAAATTAATAAGTAAATACATATACATAGATAGATGATATAGATATAGATATAGATATACAGATTCAGACACAGACACAGACATACATATAGATATCCTACTGGTTCTGCTTTTCTGGTTGATCCCCAACTAATATAGGGGCCTTCTTAGAATTCTGCCTACCATAGGCTGTTTTGAAATGTAGCAAGATACTGTAGCAATCATCAGAATCAGAATTGGAAGACCCAAGCTTAAGACTAGGTGCTGCCACTAGAAGCATCATATTCCTGGGAAAATCACTTAACCTCTCTAAGCATCACTTATCTCATCTCTTCTATAGTTCAGGAACCTACATTGCAGAGTTGTGAGCATCAGATGACGAAAATAAATATGAAAGTATCTTGTATACTTTAAAGTACTATACAGTGGACTCTTGAACAACAGGGGTTTGAAGTGCTCAGGTCCACTTATACGCAGATTTTTTTTCAATAAATACTATAGTACTACAAGATGCATGGTGGGTTGAATATGCAGATGTGGAACCTGCAGATGTAGAGGACCTATGACAGGACGTGAGCATCCCTGGATTTTGGTATATGTGGCAGGTCCTGGAACTAATCCCCCTTGTATAAGAGGTACAACTGTACAGATTTTGCTATTTTGGCTAAGAATGCCTAAGAATTATTCATGTTACTCTGTTCCCTGGGGATGACTAAAATGGAAGTTGATCTGAATTTGGAGGAAGTCTGTGGCATGGACGTGGGCTTCTCAAAAATATTTTATTGATTAACTGCTGCCCTGGGGTTTGGAATACAAGACCAGAAACAGTGATATCTGATCTTGAGGGAAGACAAAAGGTACGACAAACTTGAAATTATTGGTGCAGGATTTTCATTACATTTAATATTTATTTTGCCTTCATAACATGCAAAATGCTGTGTTAGCAAAATGAGATGATTTGTGTAAAGGTAATCCCACTGTCCAGAGAAGCTACACAAAGACAACCTTTCATTCCTTCATATGTGAGATCATATTTTTCTGAGGAATTAAAAACTAACAGCCATGAACAATAAGTGAGCAACAATGCAGCTAGTGTTGAATTCTATTTTTTAGACTTAACTCATTTCTAGAGTCTGTTATTGAGCTAGAGAAGTTGAGTCGACCCCCTCTGAGTGACTACAGCTAATGAATGGCATATGCTTAGCTCTTCAACAAGACTAATTATGTTAGTATTCTGAGGTGATTTTTAGGTGACTTTACTGTCTTCTTTCAGTTGAGTTTCGGTGTACTATGAAACAGTCCTTCAAACAATCTATCACATTCTTAATTAGATATCTCATAGACATTGTGGGAATAACTTCCATTTTAGGTTTATTGGAACACAGAGAACTAAAATCCCCTGTTAAAGTTTGAGTTCAGCAAAACCGGATGCTCTGTGAGCTAAAATAAGTATCCCAGTCTCTAAAAACTTAGCTGTAAATGCACAGGGTAGCACAGAGTATCATTTTGGATTTTAAGCATTATTTTGAGTATAGTTCTTAAGTTTCATTTTCATCATAGTTGACACTCAGAAGGCTTAACTAAGCAAATTTACTGTAATCTACATTAAAATTTTATTTTGATTACTAGAACAAAACTTTCCAAATAATTATCAGAATTATGTCCAAGAATTATTATCCTTTTAATTGCTACACTGTTGTGGAATTTTAATTCAATTCTCACTCAAAATCTTTGGGAACAGAAGCCTCAGGAAAAATACTGTTTTTTTCAAAAATTTGAACTAATATGCTGAGAAAAAGTATATTAATTTCTTAAAGGTATTAGGAAATCACTGACTGGGATGAGATCTTAGCAAGTTCATTCCCTCATTTGAGGTGTGTAAATGATTTTGAAATTGTTGAGTTATGACACACTATAGGAGCCTATGTGGGAGATAGAGGGTGATGCCCGTGGTATTTCCGATTTCTGATATATATGATAAAAAAAAGTCAAGACCTCCCTCAAAAGGACATTAACAGGGTCTTGAGGACATTCTATGTCCTACCTAAAAGACAAAAAAATATAGACTCTCTAAATTCTGCCCCAGGTACACAACCCTTGAATGACTGCTACACAGCTTGCAGAAAGCCACAAACATCCCATTTTAACAATTTTGTTTGAAAATAATTTATGTAAAAACTCTCTAAATGTTATACTTCTGTGAGTGATACATTCACTGTTTTTAGTTATTATGTTTACCAAAAATGTGGATTCCTATAAGGATTTGGAGTGCCACTTAAATTAAATGACTAGAATTCTAATGACAATTTGGCATATAGAAAGGAATTACTGTATTTAAGTCACTTCCAATCCAAATATCAATTAGTTACCTTTATCCTGTCTAGAGATCAAGATGAGCTTAGTCAAATGAGTTCCATGATTTTTTTTAAAAGTTAGCAAAAAATATGTAATCAGTCCACTTGGATATAATTTCAATAAATACATTTGAGGGGGAAAGTGGTATATTGAAATATTTTTAAAAAGTTAATGTAAAAAGCATAAAAGTACAATGGTTTCATATACAACTAATTGACAGTAAGATTCATTCTTACAATAATCCTACTTGTTTGGATGTACCAAGACAGTAATATTCTATGAAGAGGTAAGATAATTAAGTTTATTTGCATAAAATGTGGGTTATAAGCATCTTCAGTAAGTGACTGAAACACTCTAAACAAGGTGCGCTTTTCAGCTTCCTTCAAATATACATGTCGATAGCACAGGGAGATCAGCTCGGTGCTTTGTGACTGCCTGGAGGGGTGGGATAGGGAGGGTGGGAGGGAGGGAGATGCAAGAAGGAGGGGATATGGGAACAGATGTATATGTATAACTGATTCACTTTGTTACAAAGCAGAAACTAATACACCATTGTGAAGCAATTATACTCCAATAAAGTTGTAATATATATATATATATATATATATATATATATATATACATGTCAAATTCAAGTTTACCATTTAACTGCAAATTCTCTTACTGTAAAAACCAGCATGCTCTAACTACATTATTTGAAAGATTAAGAAATCGAAAAAAAACCCCAGCAAAAGTGACAAATATATGAAAGATGAAGACTTTAAAAACTGACCTAAAAGAAAATTTCTGAAAAATCCTTAATTAAAAATGGAAAAGAACAATTTACTTCCAATAGGGCAACAACTTTGAATCTTAGACGATCTTCACTCTTTTCAAATAAGAACCTGTCAGCAATCCTTGCGTATAGTTATAGCTGGTGTCAAATTCTATCAAATTTGAGATGAGACTTTGCCAGTTTGGGAGCTAAGGGAATATATTGGGCCACAAAGGGTTTCATAAAAATGTTGAAGGAAACGGAAATCCAACACCAGTCAAGAAAATCAGGAAATAAATTACAAAAACTGTCCATTTGCCTGTCCCTTTTAATCTTAATGTCGTATTCAAATTATTGGGCATGTAACTGAATATCTCAACTGTACCTGAAGAAATAATGGAGCGTGTATCTGCAGTAAAACAGAACGGCACTAAACTGATGAGTTTAACCCAGCAGAAAGAGCGGCTGTAAACATGACAAATGCCTGCTATTGATTTCAGGTTTAATTACTCTGTGCAGCACTGACAAAGCCCATCAGATGTTGTTGTGAAGTGTAAATGGAACAGACTACACTTCACTGCCCATAGGAAACTGATGGTGTCTGCAGTTTGCATTGTTTACTTTATCCTCCGTAAACTTCAGCCTTGATCAAATTAACAAGTGCTACTAACCTCCAACAAACTACAGTGCACTATGGTTTTACAGCAGCATCTCATTGATAACAAATGTCAGTCTGATGGCTGCTGGTGAACCCTCCAGCCCAGGACCTGCAAGTCCTGACTCTCGGGCCATGGGGATCTCTTCCCTCAGGTCCTGATGTATAAGGGAACGGAAAGATGAGTTTTTACACTGCTCATAATGATGGTGCCAATAAATAGCCAGTACTGCACAGCCTTTCCCAAAGGGCTTTTAAATTATCATTTCTGGTTTCCAATATTAGTTTTTCAAGAATGTTTGTGAGTAATTATACCTAACTTTAGGTTAATTGCTTTCTAGCTTTTCCCTTTTCCCTCTCTCTTTTCAGATAAACAAATTGTACCTTTTTTCATTCAACTTAGTTCAACTTTTTGCAAGTAGTGATTTAGGGAATGATATTTCTGAAACAATTGATAATAATACTTGCAAAAGAACATTTCCCTTAAGTGGGCAGTTACCCAATCAAACTATTATTTGCTTTTCTCCACAAATGCTGTGTCAGAATTTGCTATTCTATTATCAAAACATCGACACAGTGTACTAAATGTTTATGTATTCAAAGCTTCATGCATACAGGTAAAACAATAGAATAGGATATCAGTGAGCATCTGCATTGGGTTCAGGATCTGCCAAAGTCTGATGTAAATCCTCGGGGTTACCTTGGTTCATATCTTATAGTCAGCTGGGCCCTCTTGCCTCCAGCTGCACATATTTGCTTGATGCTGGTCTCGACACTAACACTCAACACCTGTTGTCAGGATATTTTTCCTGTTCTTGGCAATGCCTAGGACAACAATCGGCATCTATTTCTCAGTTTACACTCCAATGCTGGCAGGCCTCAATTTTTCATCCTGTATGTGTAATCTACAGAATCACTGCAATCTCTCATTTTGTCCTAGATCTTGCATAATATAATGTACTTCAGACCAGAATAAAACTAGCTGTTACAACATATAAGGGATACTTAAATGAAAAAACCACAGTTGACACCAATCAAGCAAAATTTTTTAATGGATACTACAGTTCTAGCAAGAGGCAGCACAATCATTACTACTTAATTGGTTTTAAAGGATAGCTCAACAATAATAATAGAATACTGACTATAATCTTAGCAAATACCTAAATTACCCCACATATGCTTGATCGTTTATCAAAAAATTAAGTGCTGCAACATCTTTCCTTAAAAATGTCATTTTATGTCCTTAAGTTAAAAACTGCAGAGTTCATCCATTTATTTGAAACTATTTATTGAGTGCCTCCTTTGGCTGCTAGGTGCTGGTTATCCAGTGGTGAAGAAAGTAAGATCTTACCTCCAATGGGGAAAAATATAAAAATAAATTACTCAAATAACTGTATGGTCAGTATTGCAATGAGCACTCTGGAGGAAAGGTGAAAGGAGGAACAGAAATCTGAGAAGAGGCACCTGCTTTAGACCAAGGCTGGGAAGGCTTCTTTGAGCATGTGACATTAAAGCAGAGACCTGAGGCTGGGAGGAGGTCCCCAGGAGAGGGGGCAGCAAGCCTGTGTCAATGCTCTGAGGTGACAGCCTGACACACCTGAATAGCTAAAAGAAGCTTAACGTGCCTGGATTCCACTGAACTAGATGGATAACAGCCTACGATATGGATGGGGAGGTGGACAGTGGCTGGGTCAGAAAGGCCACATTAAGAGTTTTAGATTATGTTAATCCCAATCTCCCATTGACGTATATACACCAATATGTATGAAATAGATAACTAATAAGAATATGCTATATATATAAAAGAAAGAAAGAGAAAGAAAGAAAAGAAAATTAAAAGAAAAAAAAGAATTTTAGATTAAAACTCTATTAAAATGTTGCTAAAAGCCCAAGAAAGCCAATGAAGTAAGTTCAGCACTGAAAGATGAGAGAGGAATTTTTTTGTTTCTTTGGGTTTTTTTGGCTTAAGTTCATGCAGACTGCTTTATAAGAAACAGCTCCAGGTCAACAGGGGACAAACATGAATGCAGCAACCAATTGGAGGCTAATGCAATAGTTCAAGCAAATGATAATGGTGGCTCGGTTTGGATGATGGCTGTAGAGATGGACGGAGCCCCGATAGTGCTGACAGGAAACCAGAATATCGACTAATAAACTCTCCTTCTAAGCACTGTTTATCATATACATATGTATATATATATATATATATATATTATATATATAATATATATATGATGTATAAAATGTTTACTATACATATACTAAATACATATTTAATTTAACATACACTAATATTTATAAAATATAAAATACATTTACTATATGTATATAGTAAAGTTGTTTTTATTTTAAACTTCTTTACCTCTACATGTTGAAATCTTCCTTTTCAGTTATTTAAAAAATAATTTTTCTGGCATTCATTTATCTGAAATGATGGATTCTCTGTGAACTCCTTAAATATTAGTGGACATCCCTCTCATAGTGACACTACAGATGTCAGCATATCTAAGCAGTGTTAGAGATTCTGGTTTAGTTAAAATTATGCTGCCTGTTAGAGTTCAGAAGCATATCTAGATTTTATTCTTAAAGACCAAATCCCCACAACAGCATGATCTTTTTAACTGACTACTTCGCATTTTTCACAGTAAAGAGAAAATTGAAATCTCTGATGCAGTCTACAAATTGAGTAGTCAAGGTTGTGGAGGACACCTCAAACCATCCTATCTGCTTTGAACGTTATCTGAACTACCCTCAGCCATGGGCTCTGGAGGAAGGGCTTGGAGGAGAGGGGCTGAGGCCTACAGAGATATCCTGAGGCAAAGCGCAGGAGCTACAGGGCATTTTTAAGAGGTGCCCTACAGCATCCAACATGGCTGAAAATAGGGCAGTTATGAATTCCAAGCCTACACAGACAAATTTAGAAAAAACTTCCAGGCCTGGAATCCAGCTCCTTGTTAAGTCTGTCCCACACTTAATGTGAGAGCAATGTGGATTCAGTGGCTGGTGATTAATAGGAAAAGACAGTTTCTATTTCTCTTAACAAACCACTCATTCATTTAACCCATTCCTTTCAGTTCTTACACAAATAGCATCTCATCTAGACTTTGAAACTGTTGATCCTTGGCATTTGAAGTGAGAAGAAAATAAATATGATTATTAAAATAGTAAAATCATGTCCCACTATATAATTTTTATAATGCTTTCTAATTAATTAGTAAACACCTGTGAACTGAATTCATTTATCAAAGATCCACAGACACCATAGAGAAAACTTAAGGAATTGAAGGTCAATTTATATGACAACTTGTGGGAAACCTAGAAGAGTTTTACCCAACAGGTAAAAATTTCTTAATGAAACATCCAATAATTCTCCCCCGAACACTGAGCTCCTGCTAAGGCCCTGAACTAAGTGGGGTTTCACTAGGGCATCAAGGTGTAGAAATGAATCAAGAATCTCATCCTTAATATGTCTAGTAATCTAGCTTATTTAGACTACTAGATATATTAATTTTAAATTTCCCTCTTATTTAATTACTTCATTTCAAACTATTGAATCAAGATGTTCCTGACCGTAATCGCAAAGAAGGTAAAGTCCTGAATGAAGCCTTGGAAGCCATGACCTCTCTACATGGAGAAAATCAGTGACTAACATTTTGCTCTGGGCCGCGGACTGCATCACATAATCTGTTACTGTCCAAATACAATTTTCTTTTTTTGTAAATGAGTCAGTCACAAACCTCTGATTGCGCCATTTCAAATGCAAATAATTCTGTTCCAACTGCCTCTTTACATTAGCTAAATGAAGTCATCAGTAACCAAAATTGGAGAAAATCTTAACACTACTGCCGTAAACAACTTTTAAAGTTTTATATCCCATAAGAATGAAACTGTTATGAGATAGTCAAGATTCACTGGAGATACCCAACCTGATATGACTCATATTCAAAAACAATAATACTTTCTCCCATAACCAATAGTGGCCAGAGAAAATTATAATCAAAGATAGATTTCCTGGAGGGTGATGATACCATTAGATTTAAGGAATTAAAAATACATGAAACTTTTGGGTTAATGAACAGGGTCCTTAACTGCTCATTTAATTCAAACAGCTGTTTGTTAATGCCCTAAGCAGTATCATAAACTGTGAAAATACTGTTGAGTGCAAGACGCTAGTTAATGCTGTAAAGCAACACATGCTCTAATATTAAAAGGATTTAATGGGATTAATAGAGAATAAGACATTAACTCCCTATTATGATGTTTTAGAACCCAAGGGCAAATTCTGGCTAAAAAGGACTGGTTCTAAAACCACAGAAAGTAAACTCCAGCACTGTACAGCAAATCATGGCAATTTTATGCCCTTGAAAAAAAGTGGAACCCTGATAAGATCACATCTGTTCCAATCACATACTGGATAAAATCACTGTTTACTAAAGTCCTAAATAACTAAAAATGTGCAACACCAACAGGATCCCATCTGTTAATGCTACAACTTGGATGTGGTCCCATTAGAAAAATTCCATATAATAATGTTCCAGCATAAAATAGTGAAGAATTTAGATTTCATTTCATCAATTTTGTGTATAGATTTATATGCTGATTTTCTGCAAATATACCATTATGTGATCCATTTGATGCATTTTTCTTATGGGTAGTTGCTTTGATCTTAACAGGTGAAACCAAAATTGAAATGCAATAATAAATTTTAAAGCCTTTCTCCATGAATTTCAGAAATTTTAGCCAATTTCTGCTCATTATTTCATTCCTTACATTGCATTAGAGATTATTTTCACAGGAAACATGATAATATAAACAATTTTATAAAATAAATCACAGTATAAAATTCATAGCAATGTCCTTTTTCAACGTTTCATCTATTTGCATGTACATGAAGAATTTCAATTCTGGATTAAATAGAGACTTTACAACTGACAGAGAAATGCTTTCACATTTAATACTCTCTTGGCAATGTCACAGTTAAGTCTACAGCATAGCCAAATTTCTTTTTAGAATTAACGTTAAGATAGTTGTAAACCGAAATGTATAGTTATTGTTGAAGAATGAGGATTGGTGAATTAAAAGAAAAAGTTAAAATAGTTTTGGTGAGGTTTATGAAACTAAATAAATTAAAATTTCTGTAAAAATAAAACAGACTGTAATTTTTGGAATATACTATATCATTTAACTGTTGTAATATTTTAGTTTTCTTAGAATACTACAAAATGAAGTTTTTCAGATGATTGTTATAAGCAAACATTAAAAGAAATTTGCCACCATTTTATTGTAACCTTATTATGTGCTAGGCACTGTGCTAAATCATTATAAATGCAGTTTCATTTAATCCTCACAAAAATCCATAAATATGTAGTATTGTTATAACCATTTCACAGATGAGGAAACTGAGCCTTAGAGACTGAGCCTTAGAGAGGTAAATCAAATTCCCAGACTTAAATTCTCGGGATTAAAAAACAGGAGTGTCTGGTTACAAAGCTCATGTTTATACCCACTGCGTTGTATGGCCGCAACAAGTATTCTCTTTGCACAGAACAAAAAGAAATTAAGACTAATAAAAATAAACATGTTAATTAATAACCATGGCAGAGATTAATGCAAATATTTTAGCTGGATCATTTCTGAAAAATTCTACTTGTTCTACTTACTTCTATATTAATTTCCTCTTAGGGTCTTCACATTGGACAGATGGGTGCTTTGAGCAGGTTACTATTTTGTTCCCTTTCAATCCATTTTCTAGATGAATCATGTGCTTCTTTTCATTGAACGAAAAGGAATTATATATATATAATTCATCAAAATTTTCCCTTATGCTGGCTGTCAGCAAATTTGAAGCTAAATTTATTTAAATATTTATTCACCATTGATTTAGTTGGGATGAGGAATGCATCGGCAGGAGGGCAGGTTGTTTTACTTCCACTTCAGCATGCTATATCTTTTGATAGACAAAATTAAAATTTGCCTTTTATGTTAGGAGTTGAATATGGAGCTCTGAGCTAATGGGAGCCATATTTCCAAATTATTCCATTGATGTTATATTGAATGGCATTTTAATGATTGAATTCATGATGATTAATTTTCTACCTGAAAATATTCAAGAGAAAGTTTTAAAGGTCCTTTAAACTATCGATTACTGTAGGTTCTCTCAACTTTGTTCCTATATTAAATCAGTTTTCTGTAATGCAGCACAGTTAAATTATATTAACATAATTTCTTGAAACATAACTTCACTAACTAGAAAAAAGGCCTATTTAAAAGTATTTGAAGACTTGTTAGTTTTGAAGCCATCAAAAGAAACAATAGGAGAAAAAATTCATGTCCAAAGAAAAGTTACAAAATTCAGAGCAATGAAAGTAATTTCAAAATTAAAGTGGGGGTATTATTCTTTCAGAGGAAAAAATTTATTAGAAGTATAGCCTTGACTATCATATAGACTAATATAAATATCTTAGAATTATAAACATCATAATTTCCAAATAATAATTAAAGGCATGGTTCTTTACCTTAAATGATATACTAATTCACCCACATGATGTACTTCTTATGGAATTTAAACATTAGGAAAATATTTGTTGCATTGGATGATTGTTTTAAAGAAATGCATATGAACTTGGTAGTCTTATACTAGTTATATAAACTTGGAGGAATTACTTCATTGAGCTTCAGTTTCCTTAACTGTAAATGAGAATATAAATTAAAACCACGTTGGATTGAGTGATTTAGCCATGACAAAACACTAAATATAGTGTGTGGCTCAAGTCAGGACCTTTACAAATACTACCTTTCTCTCTCTGTATTTGTAGATATATTCCGTGCTTCCTTTTGTGAGCAAAAGAAAATGATACAATTCTTCATTTTTCCTTTTGTGTTCAGGTTGCCACAAAATCCAAAACTCAATTTGTTTTTTTGTGCTACTTATGTTAACTAGGACATTTTTCTCCTTTTTGGATTTGCTTGTGGTCTCACTTTTTGAAAGACTATTTTTTTTTTTTTTTTTTTTTTTTGCTGTACGCGGGCCTCTCACTGCTGTGGCCTCTCCCGTTGCGGAGCACAGGCTCCGGACACACAGGCTCCGCGGCCATGGCTCGCGGGCCCAGCCGCTCCGCGGCATGTGGGATCTTCCGGGATCGGGGCACGAACCCGTGTCCCCTGCATCGGCAGGCGGACTCTCAACCACTGCGCCACCAGGGAAGCCCTGAAAGACTATTTTAACTGCCTAGATCTCGTCTATGCTTTAATTGTGTAAAGTGTCTCAGATGGGTTAATGAAAATGTTGGCAGTGGTTATAAACAAGTAAATCAGGTGTGATTTTTATTGAATTATTCTAAGTTGTTTTCTGTGGAAACATCTCCAAAACTAAAAAAGAAAAAATTTAAGGTGAAATTAACTTGCTATACATCCTATTTCAAATGCCCAAATTATAGGCAGCTTTTCAAGCTCTGTGTTCGACAAATGTCTTCCTATAAAATGGGGTAGAGGATGCACTGTTGAAAGCAAGTTCATTGGTTATTAATTAGTCCTTTTTTTAAAATTGAAAAGCATCTATTTCTCAAGGTGTCTTTTGGCAAATTAAACATATATCGGGTATTTAAAAAGTGACTGGTTTCAAATATTTGAAACAATTCAAGATTATTGCACATATAGAATTATCCATTGTTAAAATGACTATAATTTATTATCGAATCTAAAAAGATAACAAAAGATCTGTAATTTATTTATTTAAAAACAGTATTAATGAAAAAAGAAGTGTGAGCTTTGCTTCCATTTTGAAAACTGTACATTCCTCCCAACAAATAATATCTATTTCTTTCTCTTTGTTGTTAAGAACAGCAAACAGAATTTTTCTAGTGTTAACAACATACCATTAACAGAGTAATTCCACAAATAAAACTACAAATACTATGTAAACAGTGGTGGCTTGTTGGAAAAAAATGCTTTTATAGTTTACTGTCCTATTTCTTTCATTACCAATTGTAATTTGTAATGATGTAGTAATGCAGCAGAATTAAAATAAGAAAGAAAAGTTTGCAACAGATTTCAATTCCCTAACCCTAAAAGTTGTTAAAGGCATTTTAATTTCCCAAAGCAAAAGAGACAATTGTATACAAGATTCTATTTTAAGTCTAACCTTACTAAAAAATAAAAACAACATTAAAGAAACCTATTCTCCATTTGGAGCAAGTGGAATTTATGTTAGTAACTCCAATTAACTCTAATGGGAGACACATGAATAAATCTCAAAAGCATTGAGAAGAAAGGAGCTTTGCTATTATAGGGAATTCAGAGAAAGCCTAGATATGATTTCCTGCAGATTGTTGAAATGTCACTGAAAACATCTGTGCAAATTGGTCAATAGGCAGAAAAATATTTTAAATTTTGATACAATGAATTTGTATGTCATTACAGAATTAAATATATGGAAAACTATCAACCTTTTAATAGAATTTTTAAGAAGTTTATATGTTTTTTCTGATTCTAGTTTGAATTGAGGAATGAGGCTAAGTTTAAGAGAAAATATGTAAATTTGATTACCCGGAGCTCTTAGAGCCCTCTAGGTTATGCAGAAAGGAAGTAACTTTTGGGACTATTGTAAACATGCCCCTTTCTTAGAGCCCATGGAGATATATGCTTTAACTTTTTTATAAATGGAAAATCTTTTTTAACCAATTTCCACAGTAAGCAGGTGAGGTATCTGTCATTATTTTACAAATTTTAAATATTTCAGTGATTGGAGAGTCTATGGATAACATGCCCAGATTGCTCATGTGAGCTCTGCAGATGCCTCTCTAAGTCTCTGGATCCTTAATCCTAGGGTGTGAGAAGTCACGCTTCATAGGGCCCTTTGTATACAGTCTATTTCAATATGTGCCTGTTTATGAATGACAATTTACAAAACAGTGATTAAAAGTCTACATCCTTAGCTATCTCATATATTTGAGAAGTTTTTATCATGATCAGAAGATACTAATTCAATACTATCTGAATTAAAAATAAGTAGATATATAATGAAATACATAAACAGCTTCAAAATTCTGAGATATACTTCAGAAAAAGAGTACTTCATGTGATGCAGGCAGATGAAAATCATTAAGTGTGCTGAAATGGTGATGATTTTGCCTCTATTAGAAGCTTGTTAGACATGAGTCAACCAACTCTTTATGCAACTTCAAAAGAAAAAAAACTAAAGAATATGTACAAAGTGCTAGAAACTCATGATTAGACGTTTGTATCTGAAAGATTTTATAATAATTTTAGGTCTCTAGGAATAGTCTTTTTGGAACACGTAAATCTACTTTTTAAATTTATTCACATTCTACATAAATTTTTGGTTTTAGGAAAATATTCCTAATACACTTAGTGAGTGCCTTTTGTACATTTTATAAAAGTTCATAGTCCACAGTTAGGATAATTGAAAAAAGCCTTTACCAAGAGATTGTGTCCAACATCTGCTTGGATCTCAGGCCTGTTTCAGCATGTGCCTATTGACAACTGGCAGTTTTAAAAACAGTGATTACAAGCCTTCATGCTTAATTATCTCAAATGCTTTGAGAAATTTTCTAATAATGATCAGAAAATTTTAATGCAATTGAGAAATATTAATGGCAGCTACAAAACATTAGCTACTAGCTACTAAAACATGTGATTTATTCTTCCACATATAAGGGTTACATTTTCATAGCTGGATTTTAAGAAAATGGCCACTGACTTTAAACAAGATTTATGTTTTTGAACACTATATTAGATAGAACCAACACATCCTTTTTTTCCCCTCCCCCACTCTTTTCTCCCCTCCCTCCCCCACTCTTTTCTCCCCTCCCTCCCTCTCTCCTTTTCTCCTCTCCTTCCCTCCCTCCTTTTCTCCCTTCCTTCCTTCCTTCCTTTCTTATTCCCTTCTTCCTATATTTATTAAGCAGCTAATAAGTGTCACATTCTATGCTAATACTCAGGATAAAAACTTTCTTGTAATATAGTATACATGTGAAACAGTGAGTTTCCACACCTGTTCTCTTTCATTGAAAGAGAAAAGATACTAGCATGGTCAGATCAGTGAAATCTTCTTGGTGTCAAGCCAAAGAGCAAGTGCTAATTTTCAAAAATGAACAAAAGATATTATACAAATTTGCAGTTCATATTTTCTAGATTTCAAACCTCGCATTTCATAAGATCCAAAACTGAATTGTCATTCCATTAAAAGGGAATATTAAAAAATGGAGAGATATTTCAGGCAAAAACCAAGGAGTCGAAAGACCTATACTCTGAAAACTGTAAAACATTGATGAGGGAATTTGAAAATGATACAAAGAAATGAGAGATCCGTGTTCTTGGATTGGAAAAATTTACATTGTTAAAATGTCCATACTACCCAAAGCGACCTACATATATAATGCAATCCCTATCAAAATATGCATGACATTCTTCACAGAACTAGAACAAATAATCCTAAAATTTATATGGAACCACAAAAGACCCCAAATTGCCAAAGCATTCTTGGGAAGAAGAACAAAGCTTGAGGTATCATACTCTCTGACTTCAGACTATACTACAAAGCTACAGTCATCAAAACAGTATGGTACTGTCACAAAAACAGCATATAGATCAATGGAACAGGATAAAAGCCTGGAAATAAACCCACGCACTTACAGTTCATTGATCTATGAAAAAGGAGGCAAGAATAGACAACGGAGGAAAGACAGTCTCTTCAATAAGTGGTGCTGGGAAACCTGGACAGCTACATGTAAAAGAATGATATTAGAACATTCTCTAACACCATATACAAGAATAAACTCAAAATGGAGTAAAGATCTAAAGGTAAGACTGGATGTCATAAAACTCCTAGGGGAAATCATAGGCAGAACACTCTTTGACACAAATTGTAGCAATATTTTTTTTTGATCTGTCTCCTAGAGTAAGGGAAATAAAAACAAAAATAAACAAATGGGACCTAATTAAACTTAAAAGCTTTTGCATAGCAAAGGAAACCATAAACGAAATGAAAAGACAACCTACGGACTGGGAGAAAATATTTGCAAATGATGCTACTGACAAGGGATTAATCTCCAAAATATATACACAGCTCCTACAGCTTAATATCAAAAATAAGAAAAAAACAAACAGCCAATTAAAAAATGGGCAGAAGACAGAAACTTCTCCAAAGAAGACCTACAGATGACCAAAAAGCACATGAAAAGATGATCAGCAGCACTAATTATTAGAGAAATGCAAATCAAAACTACTATGAGGTATCACCTTACATCTGTCAGAATGGCCATCATTAAAAGTCTACAAATAATAAATGTTGGAGAGGGTGTGGAGGAGAAGGAACCTTGTACACTACTGGTGGGAATGTAAATTGGTGCAGACACTATGGAGAACAGTATGAAGGTTCCTTAAAAAACTAAAAATAGAACTACCACATGATCTTACAATCCCACTCCTGGGCCATATACCAAGAGAAAACTCCAATTCAAAGAGATGTATACACCCCAATGTTCATAACAGCATTATTTACAATACTCAAGGCATGGAAACAACCTAAGTGCTCATCAACAGATGAATGGATAAAGAAGATGTGATATATATATAACAAAGTGAATCAGTTATATATATACATATGTCCCCATACCTCTTGCCTCTTGTGTCTCCTTCCCTCCCACCCTCCCTATCCCACCCCTCTAGGTGGTCACAAAGCACTGAGCTGATCTCCCTGTGCTATGTGGCTGCTTCCCACTAGCTATCTATTTTACATTTGGTAGTGTATATATGTCCATGTCACTCTCTCACTTTGTCTCAGCTTACCCTTCCCCCAGCCCGTATCCTCAGGTCCATTCTCTAGTAGGTCTGTGTCTTTATTCCTGTCTGTCCCCTAGGTTCTTCATGACCCTTTTTTTTTTTTTAGATTCCATATATATGTGTTAGCATACGGTATTTGTTTTTCTCTTTCTGACTTACTTCACTCTGTATGACAGACTCTAGGTCCATCCACCTCACTACAAATAACTCAATTTCGTTTCTTTTTATGGCTGAGTAATATTCCATTGTATATATGTGCCACATCTTCTTTATCCATTCATCTCTCGATGGACACTTAGGTTGCTTCCATGTCCTGGCTATTGTAAATAGAGCTGCATTGAACATTTTGGTACATGACTCTTTTTGAATTATAGTTTTCTCAGGGTATATGCCCAGTAGTGGGATTGCTGGGTCATATGGTAGTTCTATTTTTAGTTTTTTAAGGAACCTTCATACTGTTCTCCATAGTGGCTGTATCAATTTACATTCCCACCAACAGTGCAAGAGGGTTCCCTTTTCTCCACACCTTCTCCAGCATTTATTGTTTGTAGATTTTTTGATGATGGCCATTCTGACCAGTGTGAGATGATAATTCATTGTAGTTTTGATTTGCATTTCTCTAATGATTAATGATGTTGAGCATTCTTTCATGTGTTTGTTGGCAATCTGTATATCTTCCAAGACAGATTGGCTTTTGACTCGCCCTACTAGCTTTCCAACACCCCTCTTCCAGTAGTAGACCTTGACTTTTGTCAAGAGGTAGATTTGTGACCAGATGCAACTGATTTCAGTTGCCTATTTTATAGAAAAATTAAAAATGAATTTTGAAAGACCTTATCAGTCTGTACAAATGATCGAAAAAATATCTAACAAACAGGACCCATACACATTCAGAAAACTCACCATGAGGAAGGGGAAAGCCTGAGCCTTATCTGTCATGCTGGAGAACAAGTTTAGGGCCAAGCCTGTCTCAGCCTCCAAGGGCCAGTGAGCAGGCAGAGGGGGCATGACTGTGCGGAGCTTAAACTAAAAGAAATGAGGCCAGAGAACTGAGCCACTGGCTGCCTCTGCCTCCTGTGGTATGGGACGAATGTAACTGGGATTAATACTGTGAAGAGACATGTCCTCTTTCTCCCATACACCTTGGTAAACTACTACAAGACTAGCAGAGCATCTGACCAGGAGTAATGATGACTGCCTTGATCAATACAGAGGTGGAAAATGTCTACCCTGGCTTCAGGGGCACTTCTTGCCCATAATGACACTATGAGACAGCAGAAGCACAGAAAAGTTCTCCAAGAGAACAAGCAGATTTCTTATATTCTCTCTCCAAGATGAGAATAACTAGAGTTGATACCTTAGCCTGAGGAATAAGCCCGTGGTTGGGAGCTGAGTGTGGTCAGTAGTGGATTTAGCAATGGATTAAGAAGGACATTAGGGACAGAAAAATAATGTATGTGTGGCTTACAGGATCAAGGCTGGGGTGGGGGCTCACTGAATTTGACTGTTAAAAGAAATAAAACCTCACTTTGGAAACAAGACACATTGTTTAATTCAATTGTAAAATTCAAAGTTCAGGAAAATTTTATTTTGTGTTTTTACTTTAGTGCTATCTTACTTTTCTAAAAATAATCTACCCTCAATAAACTTGAAGATAGAGTTATTAAAATTTTTTTGCACTCATTAAGTTCACAGAGGAGCATTCACTGAGTGTCTTATTATGCAGTGCCATTATCATGTACAGCCCTATTTTTTAAAAGCAAATAATATATCAAGTTTCTTCAACTTCAGTGTTTTCATTAAATACAGTCTTAGGTAAAACAAATGATTTTATAAGGAATTAAGTAAAAAAAAAAACTACCCTTAAGTGGGTTAATACTAATACTAATGTAAACTTTGTTATTTTAGCATTTGTATAATCCACATCATTATAAATTCCTATTATTAATTCTATTTCTTGAAGAGAACCTCATCTACAGTATTTGAACTGATGCTTGTTCTATGTATACAAAGATTCAAAACCTTTCCTTTTGACTAGGTAACTTTGTTTTATGTCTATTTATACTTCATAAATCCATTATAAGCCCATCTGGAAAAGCAATTATTTCCAGGCATCAACTAATTTACTAGACTTCCTTCTCAATGGATATGTGGTTTCTACTTTAGACAACCAATTTCCATAGCAAATCAGGTGATTTAGTTTCTGCATCCCTGTTTATACATAAGCTAAATTAAGAATGTTGTCATCATAAATGTAGCTACTGGCCAAATAGAAGGTATAAAACTTGGGAATCACAATCACATGGGTAATTAGTGGAAGCCATGTCCAGAGCATTTCGCTCCAAGGCTCTTCCCCTTACAGAAGGCTACAGCCCAACAGCTCTGTAATTCAATAGAGTAATGGAAAGTGGACAAGGTGTACACTTAGAATCTATTCTTCAGCCATTTGCTTTTTTGAACAAGTCAGTTAATCTTAAGGTATTTGTAGTTTAACATCTACATGGAAATAATAATACCTAGCCTGATCTCACATGAGTTCAAATGGAGAAATTTATGTAAAAAGTATAAAGGTATCATCATGTATATCAACCAAACATTATTATGAAAACTTGCTGTATGAGTGTCATGCTACGCTAACATTCTACACTTCCAGGAGACACCCAGTTACTAAAGATCAGTTATTAAGTTCTTTGGATATCAACTACTTATGAATGTTTTTTCCATCTACATGAGAAAATAAGCAAAAAATCCTTATTTGTTTTGCAAAGTACAAACAGCATCCATGTTTGCTCTGTATTGGAAGACTTGGGGATTTATTTTACACTTAATAAGAGTATTATATGAAAAGTTTGACAGAGGTGTCCTTACCATACTAGCAGTAAAGCAACATAAAAAGCCTCAAAGGTAACTTACTGAAAATGGTATTCATATATATGTATATATGTACATAAAGGTGTGTAAGTGTATTTATGTGTATGTGTCTATATATGTATATGTGTATATATGTATATGAAATATTCAGTATTTAGTTATTATATTGAAAGAAAATCAAAGCTTTGGATGAAGCCATTCAGACTAGTCTCAACTCACTTCTTTCATTATAACACCAAAATATAGAAAAAAATTAAATTAAAAATGGCATCTTTTATGCAAACTTTCCAAAAGGTTCATATATAATTATATGATTTGTTTACAAACCAAATAATTGATTTATTAAACATCACATGACTCTGGAGATACTCTCTTTACATCTAATTACCTGTCTGATCACCCATATATATGAATGACTCGTGTCATAAAACAAGTGTCACTATTTTTCTGATAAAACAAAATTTTCAAATTTAATATTCTTCACAAACTCATTTGTAATAAATTGTTTTCTCTCACTGGTCTTCATGTAATGTATACATATATATAGATATTTAATGGCAAATTTAAAGAAAATAATATCAATACATGGTAACTTTTATTCAATTATTTTTCAAAATATTACTGAAATTACATAAAAATGTAAAATATGTCAAATAAAAGTTAAAATTGGTAAATATGTGTAAGTCTAAGAAAAGGGAACTCTAGAGAACATCCTGGAATTTATACGGTGTGTATAAAAATAAATTTCAGCTCTGAAGTTTTATAAAAAAATCATCCTAGTAATAATGGTTAATGGTTCTTTTAGTATTTAATAACATCTTATAAAGTAGAAAGTTTCAAATTATTGTATTTTAAGTAAAGCAACATTAAAAAAGAGAAATCATCAAATATTTATAGATGGAATTTGTAAAGTTCCATGAAAGATAACAAAAACCCATTTTTGACTTATTTATGAACGTTAAAACCATGCAAATTAATTGCTTTTAATTAACCATCTGCAAAATGACCAATTGCTTAAGCAAAACCCAAACTCATAAAGTATTTTCTATTTTCTATTCATATAATTAATAGTATTCAAAAGAGGATAAAGATAAAACCTTCGTTTTCTGAGAATTGTCATTTCTATGCTATAGATAAAGCAAGAAATAACATTGGGTCCAGTCTCTTCTAAAAACCTAAATACATAAGTCACGGGGATGTAATAATGTAGAGCCTAAGGAACAGGGTCAATAATACTGTGATAACTTTGGGGCAGATGGTTACCACACATATCATGGTGATCATTTTGCAATATATTTAAATGTTGAATCACTATGTTAAACACCTGAAACTAACATAATATTGTACATCAGCTATGCTTCAACTTAAAAAAGTGAAGACTGTTAGACAACTTGGAAATTGAAGAGTTCACCACACAGAGAGAAGGGTGATGTGGCTGAGCTAGGTGGGTAAGTGGTAGACGATGTGGGATCAAATCAGAGAGGTTAGAAAAGATCAAGTGTGACTGCATGTCAAGGCCATACATTTGGATTTTATTTTGAGGGTCACAGAAGCCATTAGAGGATGAAAGCTGAGGCATGACCTGATTTACATTTCTAAAGAGCTCTAAGGAGAACTGATAACAGAGGCAGGTATCAGTGAAAACAGGGTCTAGAGTGGCGGTAGAGGAGGGCTGCTTTGATGAACGAAATGTGGTAGTGGACACCTACTGTGATTCGGAAAATGTTAATTTCCTTAAAACGCATAGATTTTTTAAATTTTTAAATTTTTATTTTTGTGGTATGCGGGCCTCTCACTGTTGTGGCCTCTCCCGTTGCGGAGCACAGGCTCTGGACGCGCAGGCTCCAGACGCGCAGGCTCAGTGGCCATGGCTCATGGGCCTAGCCGCTCCGCGACATGTGGGATCTTCCTGGACCGGGGCACGAACCCGTGTCCCCTGCATCGGCAGGCAGACTCCCAACCACTGCGCCACCAGGGAAGCCCAAAACGCATAGATTTTTAATAACTCTGTCCTTTTGTGGTTTTTACTTTAATCAATAGGTAATAAAAATGCAGACATTCTCATGTTAGAGCTTTTCAACTTCTGAGTTGGAGAAGGGCATCTCAGCCTCCTGAGGCATGGGGATCACCCAGATGGTCATCAGCCGGCACCCAGGGAGGAGGGGACAGAGAGGCCTAGCTTCCCAGTCCTTTCCTCAGTGCCCCCTCCAACAATACCAGTAAGACAGATGTGCTGCCTGAAGTGGTGCTTTGGCTGCTTAGGGAAATGGTGAATTAAGCGCAAATGAAAAATGTGCTGTGCAACGAGGTACCCAGTGAGCAGCACAAGCAGTAACTGCACTAGAAAATTATAAAAATAATCTTTATTTAGTGTTTATTATATGTTAAGTACTGTGTTAAGGTCATTATTTCATTTGATTTACCTCTTAATGTTGCCCCAATCTGAAACATGAGAAACCTAAGATTCACAGAAGTTAAATAACTTGGGCAAGTTTACAAAAGTAGTGAGTGTGGTGATTCAAACCCAGTTGGTCTGAACCCAAAGGCCCTCTTTCAGTCACTTTATTACATCAGTTTTTAAAGGTAGGAGTAGTTGCTTTGAGGTTGTATAGTAAAGAAGGCTTCACTAGGGACAGTGAAGAGTTATGAATTCAGAGACAAGAAAACAAATGCAAGGCATTTCCATAAAGAGAAAGATATGAAAGCACATCAAGGGGCAGGCATGGAAAAAATATTTTCTTCAGGGCAAGTGGGAGAGACTGGCTACCTGCATTTAGGTATTACCATTTTAGCTATGTTCTGGCCATTAAGATGTTAGTGGAAATGGTATAAGTCAATCCCATGGGATTGACATACATACACTATTGATACTATGTATAAAATAGATAACTAATAAGAACCTACTGTATAGCACAGAAAACTCTACTCAGTGCTCTGTGATGACTTAAATACAAAAAAGAGGGGATATATGTATGCATATAGCTGATTCACTTTGCTGTGCAGTAGAAACTAACAATACTGTAAAGCAACTATACTCCAATAAAATTTTTTTAAAAATAAGTAAATTCCCAGCCTGGCCCACAACACCCCTGTAAGGCAAAATGCTTTACATTCCCTTTCTTCTTCCATCTTCGGGTCAGAGGCAGAGGAGCCGGCAGGGGGTCTGGGACCCCCCCACCCCGGAATGGCATATCTATAAAGCTTGAAGGAGCCTGGGTCTCTGAAAAATCCTCCACAAGGTTGCTCACTGATCAAGGTTATTCATGCCAGATGTTTTAAGCAAGAAATAAATATTTCTTAGATTAAGCTACTAAGCATGTGGCATTTTGTTTTAACTTCTAGAATTATGTATCCCAAATAATACATAGTGGAAAGTTTATTTGGTGAAGATGTGAAGCTGGGGCACGTTAGACTCTGTAGACTGACTTGCCCAACATCTGTTTCCAATGCTCTCCTCCTTTTCCTGAATCTACTACAGATCAAGATTCCCTTGGAGTTAATGCGGAAAATGAGACATCATTCCGATCGATGAGATGTAAATGCAAGTGTCATGAGTGTTTCTTCTCCATTTCCCTAAGCCCCTTCTTTTGTGTGAGAGAGGCTGTGATACCTGAGTTCGTACCAGCTGTACTGTTCCCACGTATCTGGAGACATTTTTGGTGGTCTCAAGTGGAGAATGTTACTGGTATCTAATGAGTAGAGGCCTTCCATGCACAGGATAGCCGGTCACAACGAAGGATTACTCAGTCCAAACATCAATAGTGCTGAGGTTGAGACACTCTGTGTTAGAACAGGGAAAGCTCCTCTGTGGCACTGAAAGGTGTAGGTACCTCTTTATAGATAATCATTTGCCACTGCAGGGTCTTGAACAAGAGAGTAACATGAATAAAATGGGGAGAGGGAAGAGTAACCTGGGGTTACTGGGAAAAGGAGTTCAGAAGCCCAGCTAAGAGACTGGTTACTAGAACCTGGGTGTTGGTGGTGGAGAAATAGGAATGAGCAAACTCTCGACTGATTAGGAAAGAGGAGTTTGGTGACAGAATATCAGAAATGTGTAACAGAGAGTTGAAGCAAATGTTTCAAGTGGGTATTGGAAGCAAATATTTCAAGTGGGTATTGGACTCGTAGCCTGATATTGAACATTTCTATGGAAAAATTGAATGTTTAACCAATTATTTTATTTTAACTTTTGTAAACATGCAACCCTCCTGAAACAGTGAGAGCAGAAGATCCAAATAAAAGACCTTCTTCTCCCCTTGTCCCCTGAGCATGTTGGAAGTGTTAGCATTACACATGAAGTATCAAGGTAGCCATGTTTTTAATGCAGGTGTGATACATTTTCTACTTAAAGCCTAATAAGGCTTAACTTGAAGCCGTAAAGTTATTCTCCCTATTCAAGCATCACTGTATTCTTCCAGGTTACAGAAAACCTAGCCCAGAGAAAAGGACACATTATTGAGGCTGGAAAGGGACAAGCAGAGGTACTGAAAGAATCAAGCAGGGATATAGAAACGCTTTTCCTAAGTTAAGTCGCAAAGCTGATAGCTAGCATTGTGCAGATTATAGGGCAAAACAGTCTTCACAATATGTTTTAATTGAATTTTGAGGATGAGGATAAATACAGAGTTTGAGACTATGAAATGATACTTGAGAAAGTATCTTTGCAGTGCAGATGAGTATGAAACAAGAATTGTCTTGAACATACACACACAAGCATCACAGAACTTAAAGGCAGAAGAAAATAAATGAAAACCAAAGACTATTTTCATGGTTGTACTTGGCTATGTATTCTCACTATATCTTTAGTCAAGAGGAAATGGAAATTTATAAATGTACTCACTGAATACCCTCTATCTATATAGTTTTCTTGTAAATACATTATGGTTTAAATAAATATTAAGAAAAATACATAGAGCTATAATGCCTAGTGCAGATTCAGACATGCTCCAGTCAACTCTGATAAAATTCCTTTGTTTTCATGAAGTCCCTAAGTAAATAGTACTCCCCAATATTATTATATAGAGATACCTGAAATGTGTATACCATATGTGAACTACAGAAAAGGTGATGGTTATAAGCATATTACAAAACCATATTACAAAAAGTAGCACCCTTATAAGCTATTGTTGTGAAAGTTTTGTTCTTTTCTGAATGCACCATATTTGTTCATAAAACTTTATAAATCCAATGTACTTAACCTGTTTATCAGAATTTCTCTCATTCTGTGCATTCTACACAAAGAAAAAGGTACCACATATCTTTAACCAGGGGATTCTTTCCCAAAATGCATAAGCTTAGGTCTTATATTAGAGCCCAGCATAAAGGGTGTCCACTTAGGAATGTTCCTGAGGTAATTTTGTTGACTAACATAAATATCAGTGAGTTTAGAGTTTACTAAATTACCGTTTTCTCGTTGCTGTTGCTGATGTGTAACAAATTCCAACATTTTATAGGTAATATTTTTACAGAGTTTTATTCTGTAAAATAGGGGATTCAAGTTGTTCCCCAACTACCCGCAAGCATGCTGAAAGTTAAATAGCTTGTTTCTCTCCAAATGAAAGACTTAACTAAAATAAGTAGTATGAGCAATCTCCAACTGTGAACTAATTAAAGACAATTCCCTTTCAAGGTTTTTTCACTAGATGTCATTTGTGATTTTATTTTGCTTTCCTTAAATTTGTCCTATTTTACATGCCTGCTCTTTCAAGATTTATTCTTAAATGGCATGATATTTTAATATTGGAAGTCAGTGACATTCTAATGGGTCACACGTAAATTAGTATTAAGCTATTTACAAATTACAAAACAAGTAAGAAAAATATTATGATACTATGAAGCTATTAGAAGTAGCTTGATTTAATGAATAGGTCACTGGCTACTTTTTCAAGGCTGTTGTCGTTATGTCCGAAAAGGCATAACTAAGTGCATAGCTAAAGCCCCAAAACTATATGCTTTATTTCCTCCATAATCTCAGTTCCTTATGCCCTACTTTCACTCATATTGTCAAATTTCTAATGTTGAAAAGGTTGGGGGAAGTAATCGTAGAGTTATTTTAGGACAAAATCAAATCTAAAATCATATCAGTTTTTTTGTTTGTTTTTTTGTTTTGTTTTTTTGCAATACGCGGGCCTCTCACTGTTGTGGCCTCTACCGTTGCGGAGCACAGGCTCTGGACGCGCAGGCTCAGTGGCCATAGCTTACAGGCCCAGCCGCTCCGCGGCATGTGGGATCTTCCCGGACTGGGGCACGAACCCGTGTCCCCTGCATCGGCAGGCGGACTCTCAACCACTGCGCCACCAGGGAAGCCCCATATCAGGTTTTAAGATGTTTAAATAATAGAAAAGTCAGCAGAGTAAAAGTAATGCCTGAAGAAATGTAACGAAAAGACTCAAGGAAAAAAATTAGAACCCAATGAAGGAGGGGTACTTTCTCCTAGAATAACACTGCCATGAACAGCCTGCTGGCCTGCTGACCAAGACCACTATGTTCTTGTCACTTCCTACTAAGTTTCCTTCAAAGGCTATTAATAATTTATTGAGATGTTAGGTGTCAGGCACTGTGCATGCATTATTTTACATATACTCACAGCAACCCCTTGAGTTAAATACTATTTTTATCTCCATTTTTGAAGGAAAGGATGTTAAATAACCAGTAGAAGTTAAATCCAAATCTGAGTGGAATCAGTCTGACATCAAAAGTCACACACCAAACTACTGCCTGTCATTATTTTCTCTTTGAATAGCATCCATACTCTTCAGCCTAGCTGTTCAAAGAATCTCCTTATTTTGATGCCCAGATTACATTTAATCTTTGTCAATCTTGCACCTAACTTCCAGGTGTCTAACTATTCTTGATATGAATTATTTTTATAAAGGTTTGAACCAACTGTTTCAAGGATTAGCTTGAATTAGTCAGTTTCATAGTCTCTGCCATCTGGCTCTTTTCTACCAACCCAAAAATATTTCTTGAGGCTCTGTTCATAAATCTATTATTTCCAATTTGGCATTAATAATTATTCCTCAAATACCTGTTTTTCTAAAGTATGTCTTTAAAAGAGTTTGACCTCATACTATCTCACAGGCTTGAACAAGAAACTTCATGATTACACAATATCTCTGCTGAGACCCATTTTGTGCCTTATTGTGATATAGTCCTCTTGCCGAGAATATGCCTGTCCTCTTCAATTTTAAGTATGATTTACTGTTTACAACACCTTTGAAATGTCACTTTGTCTATCAAAAAGCATAATGTCGACCTAGCACTCTAGATACTTTTTAGAATTTTAATAATATCTGTAGGAGATACTGACTGCTTACCAACTATCCGTGGGCTGCCTCACATTTCTAAGTCCTACTGCAATTTGGAATGAGTCTAGTTCTGATCATAAATAGAAGAAACATGAATCAGTTTGAGGCCAAGACATTTAACAGGTGTCATGTGACGACCCTCCAGTTTTCTCTTCTGCAAGGAGACCACAGAGGCCTTCGGTTGAGATGGTGGAGCCAGAAGATGGAAATGAACTGGAGCCCTTTGTTAATTTGTGGAAGTGAACTACCCTGGAGAGTCACAGAGCCTCAGTGAACTTCTGTGAGTTAGAAATCAATATTTGTAGTCATAAACCAGTGAGATTTGGAAACTGTTACTGGAGGATAGTTTAATCTATCCTGATCAATACTAGGATATAAGCAGTAGTTGAGGGCTGTTAAAGCAAACCAAAAAACCAAAAAACTAAAGTAAAGCAAAGTATGTGACATTTGATAAGTAGGCTGGTGGAGGTTGCAAAGACCTTGACTTAGGAAGTGGCACACCATGTGATGATGCTGTTGCCTCTGATAACTTGCGGTGCTGACCTTGTGGGCCATGTGCTGCAGGGGGCGCTAAACATTGGAAAATGGAACCTCAGGAGTGTGTGCTGGTTGCTACCGGCTGTAGTTGGCAAGGAATACAAGAAAGAGATGATTTAGCAGAGAATATCTCTGCCTGAAAGCAGAAATTTGGGAAAAGTCTTGGGATCTTAGACCCCAAACAGTAAGAGATAGAATGGAAAAAACCCTTGAGAGACAAAGGTCTGTTAAAATTTAGCCCTGGGTGCAAAAATCAGATTAAGCATATCAGGGAGAAAGTGAAACTAAAAATGAAATTTTCTGTCCTGAATGCGACCGCCTCAAGATAGCCCTCCTTAAACCTAAAGGGGCACGGGATATGAAAACAAAGAAATAAATATTCGAGAATGGCTCAAACCGAACCATGGGTGTGATTCCTGGCAATGGATCTGACCAGGAGCAATAGACAGAAAGCCTATTGGGCTTTTGAGAGTCACACGGAAAATAAATACTGACCAAGTATGTGATGTATGAGCCTTACCACTCCTTGGAATTCCATCCTTAATTAAGGCAAGAGTTTAATTAAGAAAGCTGTGCAGACTTCCCTGATGGTCCAGTGGTTAAGACTCCATGCTCCCAAGGCAGGGGTCCTGGGTTCGAACCCTGGTCAGGAAACTAGATCTTGCACGCTGCAGCTAAGACCCAGCGCAGTCAAATTAAATTAATTAATTAATTAATTAATTAATTAAGAAAAGAAAGAAAGAAAGCTGTACAGCCCTGAAGAGGACATATTATACAACAGCCACTTAAGACATGGCTAAGAAACAGCTTAAAAAACATAGAAGAAACTCTTAGAGCCTCAAAGAACAGTGAACAAGACACTCCTCCCAGAGAGCACATCAGGTCTTATTAAGTAGCAGAGTGCCATCCAGGGCTTGGAGGGTTTTCACAATATCTGCCCAGCAAGGGTTCATTATTTCAGAATTGCTGTGAATCCAGACTACTGGATAGCTCCCTTTCATTCCATTTCTGGACTCTGTTTATTGCTTGTATTCTATCCCATTACCACAATAGAGTGTCATGGGGCTGAGGAGGTGCTGACAACTTGTCTTTTTATTTAACTTGGATTTAGAGACTATGCCATAATATTCAGAAATCTTGGACTCTGAGCTTGATGCAGTGACTAGGTGGGACTTCAGTTTGTTTTCATTGGGACATGTCACAATAATGGAGCAGAGGGGCATTTTGTAACCAGAAGGGTTAACTGTGACAGTGACAACTGTGCTCACTGAATAGCCATGTGTGATCCCCTCTTCCCAACCCCCATACATGCTATTTCCAAGCCCTTTTGCTGGAAGCCACATATCTAGTGCTGGCAAATGTGCTGCAAGTGGAATTGATGTTTATAACTTCTAGGCTAAAATGGGTAAGAGCCAGAGTATATACTTCTGCTCTCCTCCTTGGTAAGGTAGTTACATAGACCTAATGCTGAGATGGAGGACCCCCAAGATGGAAGCAACCTGGATCTTCACATGGAGGAAATCTGCCCAGGAGAGTAATCTGGATCTGCAGTGGACATTACAACAATACTCTATGAAAAATATCAATGCATATCACAAGCCAGAAAGCAAATGGTTAAATATTAACAGATTTAGGGTTCTTAGAAAGTTTGAAGCTAGGCACCTTTAGCAGTGAGAAGATTGACAAGAACAGTCAGTTGTACCCAAAGTTCCAGAAATGTTCAAAAATTGGAGGTACCACAAACCTCAGAATGGAAGGATATGTAAAGAAAAAAACAAGAGTATTAGTTTGGAGTCTTCAAAATAAGCTCTGAAGACCCCAGTGTGCTTTCCTCATCCATGTTTTCAGAAGGCTATTTCTCTCTAGCACAAGTTTGGAAGCCTGTCATCTATAGAGACTATCAGAGAGACTTTGGTCTTGGGAATAGACACCAGGCATACCAGAGGGCCACACTAAAAATAGAGAAATAATGAAGGGCTATATTCTGTATAATGCAGTCTCCATCTCCCTTTCCTCCCTGACTCAGCAGCCTCCAATTATACAGATTATACAGCTCTCCCTCCTCCCTACTCCCCACAAACATTCAGGAGACTGAATTATCTGAAGAAACAGACCAAGAAAAGAGACTTCATATTTGAACATTCCCACAATGAAAGGGCCCATATTAAAAACTGTACACTAAGGACTACCACTCAACAAGCCACACCTACAGCCTTTAAAGATTTTTTTTAGTATCTCTCACCAACAGACTGTTTGAGATTACCAGATACTTGAGAAATACTTCTAACACAAAAGAGAGAACTAAAACAAATAGGGGGAAAAAGACCCCATAAATATAAGAGATTTTTCACAAAATAGAAAGAAGCAAACAAATTTATAGTTAATATTCTAAGAGAGATAAGAGAAGTTCTTAAAAAAAAGACAGTTCTTCTAGAAATTTAAATGAGAACATTTCTTTCAGTTAAAAAAAGAGTTTAAAGACAAAGTTGAAGGCATCACTCAAAAAGAAGAATGAAAAGTTTGTAAAAAATAACAAAGAAAATAATCAATCAAAGAAAGTTAACATCCTAAAAAACCTTCTTTTTTATTTCCACAACTGTAAGATTTGGATAATAATAGCAATAATAATAATAATAATAATGCCCCATTAAACACAAAACAGTCATTACCCAGCTCTCATGGTTATAGTAAGGAAATTAGTTAAATGAGTTGGTACAGATACTTAGAACCATGCCTGGCACAAAGTAAGCACTCGATAAATATCACAATTATTATCAATAGCTATATTACCATTAAGGTAAAAAATATGTGTTCCTAAAACAAGAGAAAAAGTGAAAGGGATGGGGCTACAGGGTAAAAGGAAATTATCTATAAAAATATGAGAAAATGTATCCAAACTAAGATCATGTTTCTGAGACTTAAAATGCCCACCTGGTATTTGACACAAATAATGAAAACAGACCTATGCCAAAACAGAACATTGTGAAATTTCACTACACTAGGGGTAAAGAGGAAATCTAAATGTTTCCAGAGACAAGGAGTGAAGGAGGGAAGTAATAAGGACATACAAAGGATCAGTAACTGGAATGGTATCAGAATTCTTAGTGGCCAGAAGACAACAGAAGCCAGAAAATAATGGCTCAAAGTTATGACAGGAAATGCTTACTGATCTAGAACTCCATATGCAGGTAATTATCAATCAAGATGGAGGATAAACTAAGATCATTTTCAAATATGCAAAGTGGGTAGCTTTAAAAAAAATTGGGGGCTTCCACAGTGGTGCAGTGGTTAAGAATCTGACTGCCAATGCAGGGGACATATGTCTGGGAAGATCTCACATGCCACGGAGCAACTAAGCCCATGTGCCACAACTAGTGAGCCTGCACTCTAGAGCCCATGAGCCACAACAACTGAGCATGTGTGCCACAACTACTGAAGCCCATGCGCCTAGAGCCTGTGCTCTGCAACAAAGAGAAGCCACCGCAATAAGAAGCCCCTGCATCATAACGAAGAGTAGCCCTCACTCGCTGTAATTAGAGAAAGCCTGCATACAGCAACGAAGACCCAATGCAGCCAATAAATAAATAAATAAACAAATTTATTTTAATAATGGTCACAATATTTTGCAGTTTCTCCAATCAAGATACGGCATCTCTTTCTCCACCCCTTGAATCTGGGTTTGGACATGTGACTAGCTTGTATAATGGGACAGAAGCAAACACCACACAAGCAGAGGCTCAAAAAGTTGCTGCAGGCTGGGGCTTGCTCTCTCATGTCACTGCAAACCCAGAGATCACCATGAAGAAGCCAAAGCTGGCCTCCAAGGATGAGAGACCACTTGAGTGGAATGAAGCCCCAGCCATCTCAGCCATCCCAGCTGAAGTTCCAAATATGGGAGTGAGGCCATCTTGAATTCTCTGGCCCCAGCCAAGCTAGCAGACCTGAAGAACCAAAACAGCTGACTCCAAAGAACTGAGCTAACAAACAATTGTTGTTTTAAGCCACTGTGTTTTGGGGTGGATTGTTACACAACAAAGCTAATGAATATACCCTCACATTTTCTCAGGAAGCCTTTAGAGAATGTACACTACTAAACAAAATTTTAAAAAGCAGATATAGTTGGTTCCAGGAAGTAGTAGATCCAACACAAAAGAGTGGCAAAGAGAATTCCCAGAGTGACTTTGAAAAGCAGACACAGGACAATAGGTAAGAAGCAAAAACAGGGGGCAAGTCATACGTGCTGGAGAGGAGCCATAGGAAGGCATTGTCAAAGAAAAAATTTGTTTTAGGTGTACAAAAAAGTAGGCAAAAAAAAAAAGAGGCAATTATTAACTCCAAGGAAAAGAGAAAGTTATACAAGAAAGGGAAAGTTTTCATGCTAAATACTTTGAACCAGGTGTGGGCAAGAATTACATAGGCACAGTAGTTTAATACAGAAACAAAAATAAGAAAGTACAGTGGATGGCTCTTATTTAGAGATATGACAGTAAGTACTAGAAAAGACCTTTAATTACCTGCCTCTAGGGAGGGTCAATGAAGTGTATGGAAGAGTGGGGAAGGAGACCTTTGCTCCTGGAGTACAATTAAAATTTTTGACTTCTGTAAATATATTACTTTAGAAAAAGACAATTACATTTAAAAATAGGTTGAGTCAAAGAAATACATACTAAGGAAAAACCTCTAACTAAACTTATCTCTTCTGTGTCTCATATCTTATGTCTATGAATCTTATATACTATGTCTATACTTATTTCTTTAAAAAATTCTGGCCAAATGTTTATCAATAAACTGTGAAGATTTAAATATTTTGAACCTATAATTCACCTGCTAGTAATGAAAAATGAGGAAATAAATAGAAGCAAAATAGATAAAACTTTTATCATGGCATTTTTTAAAGAACAAAACAGTTTGGAAGTCGCATAAAAATCCAAGAATGAGGAAAGAGGAAATTATATATATATTTATGCAATTTAAAAAACCATACTTTTGAAGATTAATGACATGACAGGTGAGTTTAAACCACAAAAGTGCAAAATTAAGAACAATATCCTGTATTGTGCATTATATATAACTAATATATGTGTGATGTGTGTATGTAAAACATTAGATGGAAAGATGGTTTTATTGTTCTCTTTTGTCTATACTGTCCAAATTATCTGCAATGATATTTGCACCACCATATATGATAAGTAAATATGTAATATTTAATTTAACATTAAACTTATAAATAAACATTTAAAAAAACTCGAGTCATAATGAAATTCTATTACCATCCCATGGAAAAACCTAAAAATATAGGTTTTCTGTTCCTGGTAATGGTAGCATAGCTTCCTGTAGATAGCAATTATAATCTGTAGACACAATATGAAAATCAAATATCTGAAGGTAGTAAAGGGTGACCAAAAGTAGGCAGCAACTAGAGGAGATTAAAAGAGATTCTTGTTGACACCAGATTTTCTTGGAGGACACTGTGAAGTCAGGTGAAACAAAAATTAACACACTTAAAAATTAGGAGTATCCAGGGTCTGTACAAAGTCCAACAAACAGTCAAAAATTGTGTCTGATCAAGAAGACAAAAATTAGTCTATAGAAACAGACCCTAAGATGAGCTGGGTGATGAAATTTCAGGAAAGACTTCAAGGCAGCTGTTATCAATGTATTCAAGGAATTAAGGGAAAGATGGAAATAATAAGTAAAATAAATGGGAAACTTCAGTAGAAAAGAACAGTAAAATACGGGAATATGAAAAATATGAATAACCTAAATGAAGTAAATACTTTAATTAAGAAGTAGATTTTGTTACACTCAGCTACACATTGTGTGCATGAGATGAACTTTACAAACAAAGATACAGAGAGACAAAGTAAGAGAATAGAAGAAAATATACCATGCAGATGTAAGTCAGTATGGCTATACTAATATCAGACAAAGTGTAGATTGAGATATGGAATTATCAGTGATGAAGGACATTTCATAAAGATAAAATGGTCAATTCATTAGGAAGATATACCCATCATAAATGTGTATGAATCTCAGAGCTTTAAAGTACACGAAACAAAAGCTGATAGAACTAAAAAGAGACTTGGAGGGCCTCCCTGGTGGCGCAAGTGGTTGAGAGTCCGCCTGCCGATGCAGGGGATACGGGTTCGTGCCCCGGTCTGGGAGGATCCCATATGCCGCGGAGCGGCTGGGCCCGTGAGCCATGGCCGCTGAGCCTGCGCGTCCGGAGCCTGCGCGTCCGGAGCCTGTGCTCCGCAACGGGGGAGGCCACAACAGTGAGAGGCCCGCATACCGCAAAAAAAAAAAAAAAAAAAAAAAGAGACTTGGAAAAATCTACAGTCACAGTTGGAGATTTTAACACCCTTCTATCAGTAATTGATAGAATAACTAGACAAAAAGTTTACTTTTTATAGAAGTTTTGAACACCAGAATTGAGATTTATAAAATGCTACCTCTAACCACGGCAGAACAGACATTATCTTCAAATGCATAAGAAACTTCCACCAAAACAGAAAATGTGCTATAGCATAATGTGTCTCAGTAATTAAAAAAAAATGAATTTGTACAGAATATGTTCTGATCATCACAGACTTAAATATAAACCAACAACACTATGATATCTAGAAAATCCTCAAACATTTGTAAATTAAACAACACACTTCCAACACTTTTTGGCCTATCCTCTGGGCCAAAAAAAAAGAGAAAATCACATGAGAAATTTGAAAATTTTTAGGTAAGAATAAAAATAAAACGATAAAATATCAAAATTTGTGTGATGTACCTAACTAAAGCTATGCTTAGATATAAACCTTAAAGCACTGTATACTTGTATAGGAAAAAAAAAGAGAAAGGTTTAAAATTAATGACCTAAGCTTTCATTTTAGGAAGCTAGAGTAATACAGAGAAATTTAACCCAACGAAAGTAGAAGGATGGATATAATAAGAGCAGAAATCAATCAAATTGAAAACAGTAATCCAAGGGCATTGCTTTCTGGTGGTCTAATTTAGAATGAACATATATACATTAACAAAACCAGAGTAACAAATATCTAGTGTTCTTTTTTTTTTTTTTTTTTTTTTTTTTTTTTTTTTTTTTTTGCGGTATGCGGGCCTCTCACTGTTGTGGCCTCTCCCGCTGCGGAGCAAAGGCTCTGGACGCGCAGGTTCAGCGGCCATGGTTCACGGGCCCAGCCGCTCCGCGGCATGTGGGATCCTCCCGGACCGGGGCACGAACATGCGTCCCCTGCATCGGCAGGCGGACTCTCAACCACTGCGCCACCAGGGAAGCCTCTAGTGTTCTTTAAACTGATTCTCTCAAGCAAGGTTTTGTCAAATACTTCCTGGGAGATACTTGATGGATGACTTCTCTTATGAGAGCCAGAGACAAGAGGATAGTCTGTATCCTGGATTAGAAATGAAAAGATAGGGCCTGTGGACAGATTAGTGTTTGCATGAAGGCCAAGAGCAGAGACCAGCAGACCCAGACCTGGAAGGATGTAGAAGCATAAAGTTCCCCAAGCACTGGGGGGGATTTCATACAGTTAACTGATTGGAGAAGTTAGTTGTGGATACAGTGAGGCATTTAAAATACACTTTCTCAGGGACTATTTCTATGTAAGATGGGGAAGTTTTACTTTAAAATGCTCCATATTTCAAAAGAAATCTTTAGTAAAAGAAGCAAGTGACAATAGTTATCATTGGGATACAGAGCTCCTGGAAATATTGGTGATGTTTGGTCATCTAGAGAGCCTCTTTCTTTTAAATAACCTGTAATATATGTGGAGATATCACCCATAAAGGGAAAACAATCTCAGGTACCAAAATTACTGGGCATGTAAAGGAAAAGAAGTAGTGTTGACTCTCCTGTTTGTGATTTTTATTCTGCTTCACCATTTCTGGGCTGTTCCAAAGTGTTCCTAAAGGCAGTTCTTTTTGTTTTTTAAACAAGATCTCTTATTTCCTTAATTTTTCTATATTTTTTGTCCTCTTCCACCCCCACCAAACAAACAAACAAAAAAAAGTAGTGAATTGTTTAGAATGGTATAATTAGAGTTGAAAGATTCTGGCAGGAGCTGGAGTTGTGGGCAGAGGTGAAGTTCTCCACGATAGGACTTTGTGACCTTGTTTTCTAAAAGAAGTACTAGAGACAGGAAGAGGCTGCACAAGATTTCCCAGAATCCCTGCTCCTACCGTAATACCTGGGAGCCAATCTGGCAACAAAATTATCTAGTCTTAGCTCATAAAATCTAATTCCAGGAAAAAACTGTAAACATCTTATCCCTATGTATATCCTAGATATGAGGAAGATGGATTACAACTTTATGTCCAAAATGCATTGGATTCACAGCAGTCTACATAGCCTTAAAAAAAAAAAAGTTGGTTTGAGAAATCAATGATGGTCAGGTACCTGCCTTGGTTTTAAACACGTCTAGAAATGCTCCTTTCTTTACTGAAACAAACAAACAAACAAACAAAAGATGTTCTAAGAGTACCAGAATACAGCATTCTTTCTTTTTAATTTCTGTGGTGGATCTTCTAATTCAAGCCAAAAAATATTTCTGCCTTTGACGTCGTCAGACACACTGACACATGTGATTTACTGTCTCTTTAATACTGTAATTTAATGCAATTACATTCCTTGCATCTAGGAATATTTTAAGTGAAGTACTAATAAACCAATTAAATCTCCCCAGGCCTAAGCAGTTATTAGGTTGTATGCTTTCTGCAACTTTATTTTTTTAAGGACTAATATGGTTTTGTTCTCATCAAAGTAGCTTAGAATGATCTTAAATACAGACTAAAATGCTAAAAAAGAATATTGAGTTTTTTAAATCACTTTCAATATTATAAAATATTAGCATAATTCCTTTTCTTTTTATAAAAACAACCTAGCAATCATGTTTCCTTTTAAAAAATACACATAGTTATTTTACAAAACCTTTATGGGACCAGTATAGTATTCCTATTCTTGAGTTATTACTGTGACTTTCTATAGCATCCTATATTGATTTTAAGATCTCGCTTATGGCGTTTTAGGCATTTCATGATTTAAATATTCTATACCTTTCAGATTGATTACTTCTATATTATGTCACTCTTTTTATTGTCAGAGCAGGGGCTGCTTTCTGCTCTGTGGTCACAAATGGATTCCCATGAGGCTAACACTTTTCATGCATCTTGCCAACACAAATTGCTGCTTCTTGAAGTAAGGAATTCTGAGCGTCTTACAGCTTTTTAAAACATAGGTGTAACATTTTAACTGGATTTGAAATGCTCACTTACCTGAGGGTTTGTTCTTAGACTAACTGAAATGATTATAGAGAAGGCTATGTAAACACTGGTTGTATTTGCTTTTTGATAATAGTGCTGCTTTTATCTACTTCCCTTCCCTAAAAGTATGTCAAACAAGCAGACACATTTTATGTAATTCAACAGCTGCTTAAATTACTTTCTCATCACTGATCTCAAGACTTTTCTAATATTATCTGTGTACATTTTCCAAAGTGGGAGACTATATTTTCATGATGCAGTCTGACTTGCAAATAATGCTATGTTTTACTTCTTCCCTAAGAAAATTACGAAAATGTTGGTAGCTCTAGAAATGCCTTCAATCCACAGTGGCACAGAACTGGTTGTTAATTGTGAATTTGATATTTTGTACTTCAGTTCCATAAAAGGACCTTAGACAATTGAAATTTAAACTTCCTGTATTCTAAATAACATTTGATTTTTAAAAATTTTTTGAAAGTAATTTATTGATAAACATTTATAACAGAATTAGAAATGTCAGTAGAAAAATAAAATGTGAATAATTTTCTACAGTGCACAGGTTTGATCATTTTGACTGTAGCATTTGGTGAAATAATCTAATACAGAAAGTTAAGCTGATTTTAGCCACAAACAGACTAACAGAGTACACAAAAAAGAAATGCACGTACACAGAACCTTCTACATGTGGAGAGCTAATGGTATTTTAAAGTGAGTTTTAATTTAGGGATCTTTAAAAGGACTACTATTTTCATAAATGGTAAGCACTACAACTTAAGGAAAGAAAATATTGAACTTAATGATATTTTAGTACCAAATATTATTATTCCCATAAATTAAAGGGCATTTCACAGAAATACACAATGTGGGATCTGAAGGGACTTTCAAGATCATCTACTTCAAACTGTTTATTTAAAAGACAGACAATGATTTTTTTAAGGTCCAGTTATTTAGTGAAAGCAGTAAGAATTTGAATACTATTTTTCTTATTCGAAGACTAGTGAATTTACTCTGTACTGAAGGGTCTGTGCCAGAATTTTTTCCAAATCATTGTCAGAATAAAGGCAAGAAATTGGAGATGACTACAGTTAATAACACTGTATTATATATTTGAAAGTTGCTAAAAAGTATAGATCTGAAAAGTTCTCATCACAAGGGAAAAATTTTTGAGACTATGTGGGGTTATGGATATTAACCAAACTTATTATGGTAATCATTTCCCAAAATAAACATATATCAGATCATTATGTTGTACATCTTAAATTTATACAATGTTATAAGTCAATTATATCTCAATAAAACTAAAAAAGGAAAACCCAAACATGGGAAGAAAAGTTCTAATATAAAATGTATTTATGGAAGCCCCAGGCTTACCTCCAATTTAAAAGCTAATTTAGTTACTGAAAGTGCATTATTCGAATGCAGTAGGTTTATGGACTGGCAACCTGACAGTATTTCCCTTTTTGTAACTAGATGATGTCAGCTAATTATCATATGATAATGTTTAATAATCAGTATGCATAATAAAAGTAACTCATCTTTTCATAAGTACAAAGTTCTTCTGAACAAACAACAGATTCTGCAACATGAAATGACAGAGGTCAGATGACTGATTTGTGATGGGTCACAGTTATACATCTGTGAGCCACAAGCACTCTCTAGTCTGTGTAATGAAGGGCAAAAGTATAGAAACTGATGGTTATAATAAATAGTTTGCCAGGTGTGTGCATTTGTGTTGTAGAAGATGGTGTCATCTAATTCCTCTGTTTAGAAAATTGCTGGGAGGAAAAATATAAGATCTTCAGCACTGCCCAATGCATTTTATTGGAAATTATAGTATTAGTTTGTTAAAGCTGCTATAACAATTAGTTATAACAACCTAGTGCTTCAAAACAATACAAATTTAATGTTTTATAGTTCTAAAGGTCAGAAATCAGAAATGAGTCGTATGTAGCTAAAATCAAGATGTTGGTAGAAGTGGTTCCTTCTAGATGGAAAAGAATTCCTTTCTTTGCCTTTTCTAGCTCCTAGAGGCCACCTGAATTCCTTGGTTCGTAGCCCAGCATCACACCACATTTTCTCCCTCTGCTTCTGTTGTCACATCACCTTTTTCTTTCCATTGTTGATTCTCCCTCTGCCTCTTTCTTATAAGAACACCTGTGAATACATTTAGGGCCCACCCAGATAATCCAGAATAATCTTTCCATCTCAAAGTCCTTAATTTAATCATATCTGCAAAGCCCTTTTTACCATGTAAGAGTACATTCACAGGTTCTGGTGATGAGGTTGTGACTATCTTTGGGGAGTCATTATTTAGCCTATCACAATTAATGTTAATTTTAAGACACAGTCTCATTTAAACAGTATCTATCTGGGAGTGAGAATAAGCAGGCTTTTAAATACTTATATTTTTGGGTGTTTTTTTTTTAACTCTAACCTATCTAAAATACTGCTAACAGATGATCCTTGATTAAGGAAAGAAATCTACTAGAAAGTGATAACATTTCTATCATCAGAATATGACAGTGGCTATATGAAAAAAAAAATGCCTTTAACTCTCTCTTTTGAAAGCTGTCAGGATTTAGAGTTCCTTAAAGGGGAGTTACAGTCCAAAGAAATGATTCAAGAGAGGAAAGCCTTGGAATATAGTCTGCAGGAAAGCTACCCATCCCTATTTTCCTGTACAAGTGAGTTTCTGCTTCAATGACTCAAAATAACGGGGAGGGAAACATCTTCTTCCAAAAATCTAATCCTGACATATCACTTATATCAGATTAAAATTCCTTACTCATCTTTATATCCCATCCCTAGCACAGTGCATGGCACATATAAGATACTGAATTATATTTTCTTGAATTGAAATAAATTCTTGAATTTGTGTTCATAGATGTTCCTTATTATTTCTCATGACCTATATGCTTTCTCAGCCACCTTGTTGATAATCTATACCATTGAATTAAAAAATGGCTATACTGCAAACCATTATAAGTATTTATATATATATATATATATAGACACATATATATAAGATATAAATGATTTGACTCTCAATCTTGCCTTAGACAAGTAGAACTTTCATAGTCTAAATCGTTAGTTAATATTATCTTTTCTTGATAGCCTCCTTTAATCATAGGACTCTGGTCAATAACAAGATTACTTCTCTCAGCTCCCTGTCTATCAAGAAAGTAAGATGCTTTGATTCTGGACTCAGGATTCATTACCTAGTTGATAATCAGCATCACTTGCTCACAGAACAAAATCTTGATTTACTACATCTTCTCGGATGTGCTTCCAGTTATAGAAGCATATTGGATCAATTTTTTCTCTTTTATAAGGAACTTAAGTCCTCAGTTATTATTCTGGGTTTTAGGGACTTGACTGCTATTTCCCAGACTTCTGAAAATAACTATAATATTTCCTTTCCATATACCTCATGCTTTCTAAATTCCCATTTCCTTGATTCATCATCATACCTTCCACAAAATTACCCTGAGTAATCCTACTTTTTCCTGGATTGCCACATGCCCCAAAGGAAAAAGAATAGTCAGAGTGTCCCCAAGATACATAACTTGGGAAAAAAGTAGTTTACTTCCTACATATGTAACCCACCTAAAAGTATTTCTAAAACCAAAAAATTATCAACTATTCTGGTCTAGGTTGGATTTATGATCTAGAAGAGCAGTCTTTTAGCCACAAGCTACTGAGAGGTTTATGAGAATAGGGAATGGAAAGAAGAATGGAATTCCAGAAAAAAATAGTAGAGTTAAATAACCAACAAATATAGACCCCGGAGAAGCAAAGTTCTACTAAGGAAAGTCCTTAGAACATGGAAAGCCTATTTATTAAAAGTATACAAAACATTCTACCCATTTCCTTTTGCCAACTTCCACTTCATACTTAAGGTACCACATGGGCACTGGGAAGATTGAAAATTACATGTGCAGAGACAGAGAGAATACTGGTGACACATTCTATTAGGACTGAACTCTACACAATAAACTAAAAGTCTACTCCTTGTGTTATAATTTTCCAACGTTTTTACAAGGCTTATGACCTCTCCTTTAGTAATATACTTCCTACTCATATGATATAAATATAACACTGAGTTCTCATTGAGCTGCCCTTGGATTGCCTTGAAATGTTCCTGTGGGTAGGAGTTGGCAGAAATCATTTCTTGATCTTACAAAAAAATAAGGTTTTATTCACAGTTACCTTCAGATTCTCTAGATATTTACTATATAAGAATTTGTGAAACCTGATTCATAATAACTATCAATCAGTATGAACTATGAAAATAGTTCAAATAATATTATCAACATAATTTTTATAAAATCTTTTCAATGTTAAACTTTCAGCAGTCAAGGGTTCTCAATGTGATCCATACATATAGTCTCAAATCTTAGAATACTGGTTTCATTTCAATATATGGTTTGTACTATCTTAAAAGCCATATGATAACAAGAATATAGAAAGTAGAGAATCACTACCCTAGTATACAAGATGGAATCAGCATTTACTTTTCTTATTAAATTATGATCTATATGATTGCTTATCAGTTATCCCTAAAAAGTCAAGTACTTAATAAAAAGGAGAAAAGAGTCAACTGCTTTGGATGAAAAAAGTTCAGATGCTATGAATCTATTCAGCACTCTTCTTTCAATAATTCTGACTTACTTGATTTGCTAATAGTTGTTCTATAATAAAATAATTTGCATTTGATATGGAAATAATAAAATTGACTAGTCATGGAAGTATGGTCGTCAAAACTGACCACTTGAGTTAAGCAGTACTAAATAAATAAAATATTTCTTTGGTCTTACAATTGTGTTTCAACAAGTGTCAGTTGAGTCTTGTCCAGGTTAAAAGTATGGTACTATGCAGCAGTGATTTTCCCAATTTCATTGCATGAAACCATTTGCATCTGTAGAGAGTCAAATGTGAATCTCTTAGAAATAATAAGGAAGTAACTGAATATCAGAAGATGCTCTTGCATAACTGTAACTGAATACATATCTCATCCTTGCCCCACACCATCAAAACCTTGTCTGTATCCATTTATAGAAAGATCCTACATGAGTGAAATTTGTCTAGATCATCATTCTCAAAACTTATTGTTCTCAAAATCCATTTGTACTCTTAAAAATTATTAAGAAACCCAAAGGGCTTTGATTATGTAGGTTATATTTATTGATATTTACCATTTGGGAATAAAAACAAAAAATTAGAAAATATATATTACTCCATTAAAATAGCTATGATAAATATATTCATGAAAAATGACTACTTTACATAACATAAAATTGGTGACAAAGATAGTGTTATTTTACATTTTTTTCAAACCTCTTTAATATCTGGCTTAATAAAAAAAAGATATGGATTTCCATATCTGGTTCCACAGTGAGTATATTGCCAAATGTTCTTTTGGTTATAGTAAATGAAGAAAAATTCAGCTTCATATAGATATGTTGTTGGAAATGGGAGGGGTATTTTCATAGACTTTTCAGATAATTGTGAATATTTTCCTTTGATACTACACTAAAACTCAGCAAGTGGTCAATTCTTAAATATTATTTGCAATTTGAACTCTGATCAAGGAATTTTTCATACTTTGTTAAATTAAGATCCATTGGTAACATCATGCATTGGCCATTTTGAAAATATTAGTTCACTGAGTTATGCACATCTTCCACATATTGACATGTTCCTTGTGCGATATCAGAAAAGCTTCTTTGTTAATATCACCACGTATACCAATAGAAAACTCTAAGTTTTGGGAAGTTTTCAAGATCACAGTGGCATGTATAAGCCTTCCAAAACTCTAATTTTCATTTGAAAGCTCAAATTTTTTCATTGGCAACAAATTCCACGCCTTGTTTTCTTTGAAGTGGCAGGCTCATCGTGCTCATTTTCAAGAAAAGGTATGCCACGTAGTTGAGTCTGAATAACCACGGTTTGCCTGTCAATTGTTCTTTTAAGTGAAAATGATGTTCCATAAAAATGTGACTAGTTCAACTCACAACTCCAAAATCACACAGGTGTTTTTCCTGGACACCCTACTTTAGTGTTCAGCAGAAGTGTTTTTTTGTTTTTTTTTTTAACATCTATATTAGAGTATAATTGCTTTACAATGGAGTGTCAGTTTCTGCTTTATAACAAAATGAATCAGTTATACATAAACATATGTCCCCATACCTCTTCCCTCTTGTGTCTCCCTCCCTCCCACGCTCCCTAGCCCACCCTTCTAGATGGTCACAAACCACCGAGCTGATCTCCCTGTGCTATGTGGCTGCTTCCCACTAGCTATCTATTTTACATTTGGTAGTGTATATATGTCCATGCCACTCTCTCTTTTTCCCACCTTACCCTTCCCCCTCCCATAACCTCAAGTCCATTCTCTAGTAAGTCTGCATCTTTCTTTCCATCTTGCCCCTAGGTTCTTCTAACCATTTTCTTTCTTTCTTCTTTTTCTTTTTAGATTCCATATATAAGTGTTAGCATACGGTATATGTTTTTCTCTTTCTGACTTACTTCACTCTGTACGACAGTCTCTAGGTCCACCCACCTCACTACAAATAACGCAATTTCGTTCCTTTTTATGGTTGAGTAATATTCCATTGTATATATGTGCCACATCTTCTTTATCCATTCATCTCTCAATGGACACTTAGGTTGCTTCCATGTCCTGGCTACTGTAAATAGAGCTGCAATGAACATTTTGGTACATGACTCTTTTTGAATTATGGTTTTCTCAGGGTATATGCCCAGTAGTGGGATTGCTGGGTTGTATGGTAGTTCTATTTTTAGTTTTTTAAGGAACCTCCATACTGTTCTCCATAGTGGCTGTATCAACTTACATTCCCACCAACAGTGCAAGAGGGTTCCCTTTTCTCCACACCCTCTCCAGCATTTATTGTTTGTAGAATTTTTGATGATGGCCATTCTGACCGGTGTGAGATTATATCTCATTGTAGTTTTGATTTGCATCTCTCTAGTGATTAATGATGTTGAGCATTCCTTCATGTGTTTGTTGGCAATCTGTATATCTTCTTTGGAGAAATGTCTATTTAGGTCTTCTGCTCATTTTTGGATTGAGTTGTTTGTTATTTTGGTATTGAGCTGCATGAGTTGCTTGTATGTTTTGAAGATTAATCCTTTGTCAGTTGCTTAATATGCAAATATTTTCTCCCATTCTGAGGGTTGTCTCTTCATGTTGTTTATGGTTTCCTTTGCTGTGCAAAAGCTTTTAAGTTTCATTGAGTTCCATTTGTTTATTTTTGTTTTTATTTCCATTTCTCTAGGAGGTGGGTCAAAGAGGATCTTGCTGTGATTTATGTCATAGAGTGTTCTGCCTATGTTTTCCTCTAAGAGTTTGATGGTGTCTGGCCTTACATTTAAGTCTTTAATCCATTTTGAGTGTAGTTTTGTATATGGTGTTAGGGAGTGTTCTAATTTCATTAGTTTACCTGTAGCTATCCAGTTTTCCCAGCACCACTTATTGAAGAGGCTGTCTTTTCTCCACTGTATATTCTTGCTTCCTTTATCAAAGATAAGGTTTCCATATGTGCGTGGGTTTATCTCTGGGCTTTCTATCCTGTTCCATTGATCTACATTTCTGTTTTTGTGCCAGTACCATACAGTCTTGATTACTGTAGCTTTGTATTATAGTCTGAAGTCAGGGAGCCTGGTTCATCCAGCTCCATTTTTCTTTCTCAAGATTGCTTTGGCTATTTGGGAACTTTTATGTTTCCATACAAATTGTGAAATTTTTTGTTCTAGTTCTGTGAAAAATGCCAGTGGTAGTTTGATAGGGATTGCATTGAATCTGTAGATTGCTTTGGGTAGTAGAGTCATTTTCACAATGTTGATTGATTCTTCCAATCCAGGAACATGGTATGTCTCTCCATCTGTTGGTATCATCTTTAATTTCTTTCATCAGTCTCTTATAGTTTTCTGCATACAGGTCTTTTGTCTCTTTAGGTAGGTTTATTCCTAGGTATTTTATTCTTTTTGTTGCAGTGGTAAATGGGAGTGTTTCCTTAACTTCTCTTTCAGAATTTTCAACATTAGTGTATAGGAATGCAAGAGATTTCTGTGCATTAATTCTGTATCTTGCTACCTTACCAAATTCATTGATTAGCTCTTGTAGTTTTCTGGTAGAGTCTTTAGGATTCGCTATGCATAGTATCATGTCATCTGCAAACAGTGACAGCTTTACTTCTTCTTTTCCAATTTGGATTCCTTTTATTTCTTTTTCTTCTCTGATTACTGTGGCTAAAACTTCCAAAACTATGTTGAATAATAGTGGTGAGAGTGGGCAACCTTGTCTTGTTCCTGATCTTAGTGGAAATGGTTTCAGTTTTTCACCATTGAGGATGATGTTGGCTGTGGGTTTGTCATATGGTCTTTATTATGTGGAGGAAAGTTCCCTCTATGCCTAGTGTCTGGAGGGTTTTTTTCATAAATGGGTGTTGAATTTTTTTGAAAGCTTTCTGTGCATCTATTGAGATGATCATATGGTTTTTCTCCTTCAATTTTTTAATATGGTGTATCATGTTGATTGATTTGCATATATTGAAGAATCCTTGCATTCCTGGGATAAACCCCACTTGATCAAAATGTATGATCCTTTTAATGTGCTGTTGGATTCTGTTTGCTAGTATTTTGTTGAGGATTTTTGCATCTATGTTCATCAGTGATATTGGCCTGTAGTTTTCTTTCTTTGTGACATCTTTGTCTGGTTTTGGTATCAGAGTGATGGTGGCCTCATAGAATAAGTTTGGGAGTGTTCCTCCCTCTGCTATATTTTGGAAGAGTTTGAGAAGGATAGGTGTTAGCTCTTCTCTAAATGCTTGATAGAATTCGCCTGTGAAGCCGTCTGGTCCTGGGCTTTTGTTTGTTGGAAGATTTTTTATCACAGTTTCAATTTCAGTGCTTGTGATTGGTCTATTCATATTTTCTATTTCTTCCTGATTCAGTCTTGGCAGGTTGTGCATTTCTAAGAATTTGTCCATGTCTTCCAGGTTGTCCATTTTATTGGCATATAGTTGCTTGTAGTAATCTCTCATGATCCTTTGTATTTCTTCAGTGTCAGTTGTTACTTCTCCTTTTTCATTTCTAATTCTATTTATTTGAGGCTTCTCCCTCTTTTTTCTTGATAAGTTTATGGTTTATCAATTTTGTTTATCAATTTTTGTTAATATTTTATCAATTTTGTTTATCTTCTCAAAGATCCAGCTTTTAGTTTTATTGATCTTTGCTATCGTTTCCTTCATTTCTTTTTCATTTATTTTTGATCTGATATTTATGTTTTCTTTCCTTAGCAGAAGTGTTTTATGTGTAGTTCACATTTCATCAGAGACTATTAAAAAGACATGCACTCCAGTGTTGAGATTTAATATAGTTAATATTTACTACATCACCAAGTAATTTCTTAATCAAAGTTGGCCATGCAAGTGTCTGACAGTGAGGACTACAACAAGTATTAGTACTACTGTCTGTGCCATTACCTTCATTCACACTAAAGCACCAGCGCTTTTACCCACACAGTCCAAAAAACAAATCTCTTAGTATTATTTGAAAATAGTTCTGTTCTTCCAGAACCTGCCTCACTCCCCAAGAGTGTCGCAGATCACACTTTGATAACTGCAGTTCTAGACAACGAAGGACATTGAATATGTAGAGGAAACACTTGCTCACACGTTTAAAATATTTTTTCAAAACTGAAAAAAATCCAGTGTTTTCTGAATGTGTTTATACAAGATCTAATAAAACAGAGTTATTAAAAATAAATATTAGAAAACCCCACAAACATGAAGTTTAAACAGTTAACCTATTTTAAGTTATTTGGACTCAAAATATTTTGATGAATGCAGAAAATAAAATAAGCCCAGTTAAAAATTCTGTATGAAATTCAGTTATTCAAATGTTTATGTGAGTGTTTATCAGATTTCTCAGCCCATCATGAAGCTGTAGTTTTTGACAAGTGTTTCCTGGTGTATTTAGAGTGTACTTGGTTATTTTACATGTTAATGGTAAACTGGCTACCTATGTCTGGATAGACAAGACAGAGGCCATTGCCGTTGTCAAGGCTTTTATTTAAATCTCTGCATCACAACAGTCAGAGAGTATTAGGTCTGCATATCTAAAACTGCAGTAAATTAAGAAAATTTGCAAAGAGAATATACTCTTTTTAAGCTATTCAACTTTCTTTTTCTATCAGGCATGAAAACCTAAGTAAAATGTTCATTCAAATCACACCTGTTTCAGTTTCTCAAAAGTTCAATTTCAGCTAATTTAAGAATTCATTCCTCTTAGGGACACATTTTACTGGGAGATTTAAGCTAGTGAGATCAGCCTGAGTAAATCATGCAGTTAAGTGATTTCTGATAATAGAAAAATTTGGCTGGTTGGAAACGCTTATAGACTGGAAGTGCAGAATGTGGGTGGGTCACTAGAAAGAATTCTGCTTCTATAACCAGGAGGCAAAGGTCGCAGTCTCATGTCACTGACTTCAAGTGTCATTCTTTACCTACCTATCCTCGGTCTATTACCCAAACACAAGAATTAGAAAGTTGACAAAAATAATAAATCCATGGTTACACTGAAATATAATGCGCAAGGGTGGTTGAATAGAACCAATTTTTATATTCTTTCTGTCAAGATTCCAACCGTTAGCTTAAAATTCTTATAAAAATGACATTTGTTTGAGAGGCTGGATAGCAGTGTGCTGTTTCCTGTTTACACATGTCAGATTTTAAGCTTCAGAACAGCTAAACAATGCTTTGTCCCCATAGTATGGGAATGCACAATGAGGTAAGCATTTTACTTTGTGGCGGGAAAAATGCCAATATTATCACTTTAATTCAATTGTTAAATACTATCTAGTTTCCTTTGCGGGCTAGTTTAGGGAACACCACCTCTATGCATTATTGTGTATTCATCACCACCTTTAAATAACTGTCAAGACCTTCCTCAGTCTGTAGCCATGTATACCAGTTGATCTCTCTTCCCCCCAAAAAAATCCCTGCTATAAGATTCGTTGAGTTCAAAGATGTTTTGTTTTGGGGGCATTCCTGGCATTTGTTTCCTGAAGAGGCTCCTCCACTTTGTAGATGGTGAGGCAGGCCATGAAGCGTTTCCTCAGGCAAGTGCCCTGCTTCAGGAACTCTCACAACCCATGTATGTGAAACATATGATTCCATGGAGTTTGAGGACTCCCTCAACCCATGGTCACCTGTGCTAAACCCCTTTTTATAAAATATTGAAAAAGGCTAACAAGAAAGTCTGGGAAATATACAAGTATACATGTTTCCTGTTCTGATTCCAGAGGAGTATAGCTCTTTTAGGGTTCTTTTTGTTACACTGTTTTAATAATCACAAGATGAAATAATGACTCTTGAAAGTGCAATTTAAAATCTATAACTATAGCTTTTGAAATATTTGGGTCATATATACAACATAAAAACAATGATATCAGCTATGGAAGAAATTCTAGCACTCTATACAGACTGTGCAAAATATTTGTTAACATAAAATAATAAGCACTGTGATAAATAACTACATGTTAAAATTACAAGTAGAATTTTAAGCTATATAAATATAGAATGATGGAAATGGATAAAATATTCATATTGCTACAAAATTGATATCGATTTATGTCATATACATTCTGTGCTTAATATAGATCAGGTTTTTCTATCTTGGAAGTAGATGTGTGTATGTTAGCAAAAGAACCAATTAAATGAATATTTTCAGTGTATTTATAAAGCACTGCATTACTCTGACCATTCTTACTATAACTTCATCTTATCATAGTATATTATTTTCTAGAAAAAATACTATTTCTCCTTTATATTATAGTTTGTCTATGAATCGCTTATCCATACTAGACTGCAAGTGAACAGAAGGCAGGCTCCTTTTTCACTCACCTCTGTATTACAGAATTTTGCATATAGTAGGATCTCCCTTTCTCTCCTTCTTTCTGTTTCCTACTCCATCCTGAGATAGGATTCCCCTCTATTTACAAGCACAATCACTACAGAAAAAAATATACTGAAACTAGCTGAGAAAAAAAAAAAAAACCATAAAGGAATAAGCAAGCGTGGTGCATAAAATAGAACCTATATACTTCCTGCAAGCAAGTCTCATATATATGTCCACTAAGCTTTCTAACAGACGCTATTAAAAGGGAAACCTGGTCAATTCAATGCTCTGAAGATCAAACAAACAGAATCTGTAGGATAAATAGTATTCACTATTCCTGATACTTAACACCTGACAGAAATTTCTGGCCTTAAAGTAGATATTGTGAATTCAATGGACAACATCCTTTTTATAGTGAACACAACAATGAGTTTCGTCGGAGCCATTTCTTACAGTGACCCTCAAGGTAGTAATTCTATAGAGAAGAGGTAATACATGGTCAGGAACAGCTCTCTGCTGGTTTAATTCAAAAAGAGATTTTATAATATCTAAAAGAATGGATTACTGAATAGCTATTCTGGTTAAAGACTATTTCTTTCAGTCGAGGTTTGGCTGCTATAGAGTCTGTGTTCCTGACAATATCTGCAATTGTCTGCTGTTAATGACAGAGGCACCAAATACCTCAGCACCTGGCTGTGCTGGGCTTATAGCTGACAGGCTCAGAGGAAAATGCTGAGAGAATAACCTGTCTCTGAATACAGTGGAACTGAGGGCTCAGGTCTTCCTTAGGGTCCTGTATCCCTAGTGCCTAGGATAACGGCTGGCAATGCACTGAATTTGTTATACTATCAATTTTATTTGTGATTTTCAAACTACCTCTAGTTACCCATGAAATGATCCTCTCTTAAAGCAGTAGAGCATAATTCTTTAATACAACTGATATTTTTCTACATATACCTCTCCTTGACCTCCAAGCTGTCCATGTTTATTCAAATTAGCTAACAAAAATTTCTTGTCCCTGGAAAATTCATGATCACTCAGTTTTGATTCAAATTGCATAAAATATATTTATTATATATTTATATTATATATAACTATATAAATATATAATATAAATACAAATAAATATGTAAATTAAAACATTTAAATGTGGCTTGAGTCAAAACTGAATAATCATGATTAATTACATGTTTATATATATATATATATATATATATATATATATATATGTATATTTATATATTTTTGAATATATAGGCACGCTACTGCCTAACCATTAAAACCTTACTAGGGCTATTCTTCCTTGAACAAATCTCATGGCCTTTCTTTACTAAGAGAATTTCATATAATCCTGGTGCTCTTAGGTGGTCTTTTACTTTATTTCCTCATATTCAACTGCATTTTATTTATGATTTTGCCTTCTAGAAGATCTATGGCTTCTGGGGGGAGAGGTCAAAGTTATTTCTATCTTGAAATCTATTTAACAGAACACATTTTGCTTCCTCATGTATATCTTGGTTCTTTCCAAATTGTTGAGGTTTTTATTTGTTTGTTTTTCATTAAGGATGCATACCTCTTACACTTTCTGATGGGCATTTTTTTGTGGTCCTGTCTTGTCCTTTCCACCCCATCCTTCATCGAGCCTCCAGTGAGTCCCTGCATTTAAGGTTCATGCCATCCAGCTACACCACCTTTTACCCCTTTCTCCTTACTCTTACTTATTGTCACTTTCCTATTTTTGCTGAAGACTTCAGCAGCTGGCTCATCATCTTCCTTTCAACTCAAATACTGGAATTATCTTCCATGACTTCAACATCCATGGAGTTGTTCCATCCAAAATTTTACTTTAGACATCTCTAAGTTCTTGGAAGATCATATCCATTGCCATGTTATTATACAAACTCTTTGGCACACCTAAACTCTTGTCACCCAAAATATTCCACTTCTAAAATTTTAAATCACATTATCCTATTTTGTAACTACCATTTTTTTTCTTTTACTACTTTATTTTGTGATCTATTCTTTGGTCTCAATCAAGACAACTGCCTTCTATACTTTGATGTGTAAATAAAAATTTTAAGGTGAGAACTGTCTTAACGTTTTGGGCCCATGAGTTACATACTATTGTTTTTTTTTGTTTGTTTGTTTGTTTGTTTTTTTTTTTTTGCGGTACGTGGGCCTCTCACTGTTGTGGCCTCTCCCGTTGCGGAGCACAGGCTCCGGACGCACAGGCTCAGCGGCCATGGCTCACGGTCCTAGCTGCTCCGCGGCATGTGGGATCTTCCCGGACCGGGGCACGAACCCGTGTCCCCTGCATCGGCAGGCGGACTCCCAACCACTGCGCCACCAGGGAAGCCCCATACTATTGTTTTTACAGCCCTTTTCCATTTTCTCCCACTGGAGGAGGTGTCTCCCTCCTCTGACTACAAGTTCTCTAATGCTTTTTACACTTGCATTTTCCATTCACTAGCAAACTGTTTTCTTTTCCTTTCTATCCTCCTTCTATTCCAAAGATGTCATTTCAGTTATTTTCTGTCTTCAATATATGTTTTGTCTCTCTTGTGTGTTTAGGTCTCATGCAACCTACAAAACTCCAACTCTGAATTGAAAAAAAAAAAAAAGAGAGAGTTTCCCCACAAATTTGAGCTGTTACCTGCTGCTACCATTACAAATGCAAGGTCTCTACTTGAATCTGCTCCCTCAATAATTTCTCAATATCCTTAGCCAGCTACATTTCTGCTTCAACTTTTTCAACTCCAAACCTCTTCATAAACCTCTGGCCTCACTACAATATTTTCTTTTTTATTTAAGAATCAAACTCACCCATCTGAAAACTTATCTGCTTTCACAGCCTGGAAGACAGCCCTTCCACCCAAGGTTAGTGCTGCCCCCAGGGCTCTGTGTTCCAAGTCCATTCCACATCCTTGGAGCCTTGGCTTTGTGAATCATCACTTTTGCTCTAATGAAAAGCATTAACATTTCTTCTTCTACTGGATTTCTCTTCTCAGCAAATTAACATGTTCAAAAGCCCCCAGCTTAAAAAAATTCTTCCCTTTATTCTGTTTGCCTATTTCCTAATTTAGCATTTTCTGACACATACTGTGCTTTCGAAAGAATAATCTGTACAGAATGTTTCTACTTTCTCACTTCTACTTACTCTAAGCCCACTAAAATATGGCTTCTGCCCCCTCCATTCCATTGAACTTATTAAAATAGCTGTAATGTATTCATTTACTCTAGCAATGCAACATATGACATGTTTGACTACCTCTTTTCTGTTGAAATCATTTGTTGAAGCTCTTTACTTTTCTATTGATTCTTAGTTTTTCTTATGTCTGATCGCGACTCCTCATGATTCTCTAAATATTCATGTGCATGAAATTCTCCTGTTCTCATGAAATATGAGTGTTCCCCAAATTACTCCATATCCTTAGCTACCTGCTCTTAGCTATCACTGCATTTTCCCATTCATAGATGCTTCCCTAGACTCCAGAACAATTTTCGCTGCTAGAATCTAGAGATGTGTATCAAGATCTTCCATCTGCGTTTGGATGGCACAGGCAACCCGAGCTCAGTATTTTCAACACAGAACCATGATCCAGCTTTCCCCATACTTGCTTTTCCTTATTCTTTGCTCCCAGTAAAACGCACTGCCGCTTACCTGGTTTCACAAGCCAGAAACCTGAGATTTATTCTCAACTCCTCTTTCCCACTGGTTCCTACATTCAATCAGTGACTAAGGTTTCACCACGTCCCATTAATTTTTCCTCCAAAATTTCTCCTTCTCTTATTCATGCCCATTTTCAGTTCCTCCCTTGCAATCTGCATCGCTTCAAGATTAGATTTGGGTCCGTTTAAGAACCTCCTTCCTTGCATTTCTGCCTCTAAATTTGTTCCTGCCACAAATCAGTCTTCAAGCTGCTGCCCAACTTACCCCCTTTATAAAGAGTCAAAACTACTGTACCCAAAACTACTGCACCTTAAAACCTTTCACTGGTTTCCCTTTCCTTTCAGGATAATGTTCAAACATAGTTCAGGGTGCCGTTTACATCTCTGCCCTCCCCACTGCCACTTTTGCCAACTGGATCTATTCAGGAATATATCATGTTTTCAATAGTGCTGTTTCTTTTCTGCCAAAAATACTATCCAACTTTCTGTCATACAATGTTTCTATGTAAGTAGCTTCCACCTATTCTTAGAAACGTAGGTGAAAATTGAGCTCAAAGTCATCTTCTTGAGGAAACCCTCCATGGCCTCTATTTTGATATAGATGCCTCTTCTTGAACCATTCAATTCTCTCCTCATTTATCACCTTGTACTTGTTGATTTTCCTCTTTCCACTTTTCTGTCCAGTCTGTAGTTCAAGAGACACAGTGGTAACAATTTTATATCCATGTTTCAGCACAAAGTCTGGCACATGTTAGTCATTCAAGAGATGTTTAATGAATATATTACTTGCTGGAATACTAAAGCACTCAATGAAAAATATTGTTTTGAGAAATATATAGCAGCATGGAAAATCTACTTCTGCTAAGTGAAAAAAATGTATTAAATTCTAAGTATACAATCATTACAGCTTTGTAAAATATATTAGATGTAGTGGGAAAAGAACACGAAAGTTCATTCGTTAGTGGCTGAACTATGGATCTGAGTTCACTGATGACTTCTTTTTTTCAGAGTAATTTCAATAAATACTTTTATTAAATATTCTTAATTCAAATAATAACAAACTATGCTTTGTCTCCTGGTTGGCATTATCTACTTGATAAAATTTCATCTGTATATCATTCCTCTTTGTCTTCTTTCTATCTTCTGTCATAACACAAAGGAAAGATACCCTAAGTATGGATTTATAAAATCCAAAAAACAGTCTCTTTTCCCCCAAAAGTTTTCAACTCAGAGGTATAGAGCGATGTTTACCAATCAAATTGTTTATGCAAATAACTGCATCTAGATTGGCTTGTAACTAAGTGCAGTGGAAACTATCATTCACCTCTGATGAGCCAAGCAGATAGCATATGCAAATCTCAGAGCCGCATAATAGCTTTTTCTGGACCTCTAACTTCGGATTCCTTTCAGAATATTAGTTTTAACACCACCAGTCTACAAACTTCATGGACATTAACTGGCCAGATTTTGTTTTGTTTTGTTGGGTTTTTGTTTTTGTTTTTTGGTTAGTTTTTCTGGCAGAGAGTTTTTCAGGATATAAATGATAACAAATATATTACATGCAAATACCTGTTTTTTATAACAGCAAATTATGGAACTTACACATTTGCTTAGAGACTATTCAAATTAAAGTAGGCAGTTTTTTTTTTTGACTATGTATCAAATGACCTTTATAAAAAACATTTAAGAATATGACTTGAAAAATACATTTACATTAAAATTTCATTGAGTCCATCATTTATTTTACCTTAAAACATCACCTTTTCCTATTGAGTTTTGAAAATTAGTATAATCTTTTATGTACTACTTTATTTTGTTGATTTGCTATTAACAGTTTAGATATAAAAACTGTATTCCATATCATACATAGGTACATAATTTTCCTGTTCATATATACAAAGACCTTCTTTATTTCCCTTTACCCTTAAAGAAAAGAAAGAAGAGAATCTTATACTAATATTTTTCTATTAACTGGATTATGACTATCAGTGTTTTTTCCCTAATACAATAAATCAGTAATTTTTATACATTTAATTAGATCCAGTGTAATGCATCATGACTCAAAAAGTATGCTAATAATAAAATATAATCCATTGAGAGTCATATTAAGTTTCTCAAAGACAGTTTGGAAAAAAGCAAATTTAAAATTAGAAATTACATCTTCTTTTGTCTATTGTGTTGTTAGAATTTTTTAATGCACTATTGTCATTATCCAGTATCATGCACTTCAATCTCAAACATGTCACAGAATGTGACCTACTTCAATATTTCCTTATATATCAATTACAAGAATTAAATTAATAACATGCTTAAGCATATGTGCAATCACAAAAGTCAGTATATGCAATTCAGGTACAATTTACAGTAATGCACATTGTTAATTTGCAAATTTCCCTTAACTCTATGAAACAAAGAGTAAAAACTTTAATGTATTGCTTAAATTGTGAGAGTATAGTGGGGTAATTTCCTTCTATTGTTGGCCAATGCCTCTTGTCTATGACAATAGCTTGCTATCAAATTTAAGACCCTTATTCTGGGAGGTTAATGTGAGGTAGGAACTCCATTCAGTGTTATTTTGGCTTAAGGGCATAATGTCACAATTTGGTGCATCCTCTAATGACTTTTTTTTTTTTTCTAAAGGCAGCTTACAGCTTAGACCTAGTTCAGCGAATTTCCTTGTAAGGTCCTTGGAAGAGTGGAGGAAAAAAAGTACAACTGATTGCGTGGCCAAATTTCTGTTCATGCCTGCTTACTGATTTTTGTTCATTTCACAAATAAACAAGGCATGAATACATCAACCCACAAACCATAAACAATAAAGAACTTCATCCTGTAAGTTTGCTACGGCCAGCAGTTTGTGGCTGAATCTGCTATTTGTCATAAGATAAATGATAAAGTGATTGCCATTTGTCACTGAATACATAAGAGGAGTGCTCAGCTGTGAACCACTCAAATGCAGACAACAGTAAATACTGCCATTCTTATTACTAACTTCCTTTAAAAGGGCCCCCTAACACTATGAAAATAAAAGTAGATTAGTGGTTGGGATAAAAATTCTTATTCTTCTAACCTAAGGATAAAAATCATTGAATAAGCACTAAGCATCTGAATACTCACGGTTAAAAACCTTGTATTTACTGCAACATGGAATGCATGAAAACATATGCCATCTTTTATAAAGAAAGGTGTTTTATAAAGTTGAGTGCTAAATGTAATTTATATGTATTGTTCCCATTTTTGTACTGTTCAGTGATTTTTAATACAAACTTTTTTATGTTTCTGAGAATCACTGGTGCTTGACGGCTTTCAACTATATTAATAGAGGTTATAACAGTGCCCATACATTAATGTAGTCTGTGTTTTATCTAAACTCTGATTGAATTTAGGGAGTGCCTAAATTCTGTGTTGCTATACTTGCTGCCAACTACATGAACTTTATTAATTTCTTTGAAAAGCTATGCAACAACAAAATAGGAAAACATGAAATGCAAATGACGTATCAGGAAAAAGACGTGACTGCTCATGAAATTCCTAACCTATAATATTCTTTACTGGCAAATACCACACCAGATGAGAAGACAGCATTATAATTACAGCACCTTATACTACAATAAAATTGTTCAAAATTTGAAGCTTACCTGTAAAAGAAGCATAAGAAGTCACAAAATTTGGGGGTTTGTGTCATTGTGACTCTCAAGAAAAAAAGCAAAAATGCAAAACAGCTGACACATATTGTTTCAGATTTTTAAAAATGTTTATAACTCTTGGTTTTATCATGGAATATATCACTTTTCACAAGAGAACTCAGATTAAATAACACATAACCTGAAATATCTTTACACCATTAGACACAGTCCCTTCAAGATTAAGGTTGAAATACTCTGGTGGAGAAATGTAGGGAAGTATGCACTTTATAGTATCTTTAAATCCAAGCTGAATAACAAGTAGAAAAGTATTTAGTGGTAGCTGTTTCCAGAAGCCAATCTTTTAAATTCAAGTTATTAAAATATTTATAAAATACAATAAAATTAAATTTTGAGAAATTAAATTATGAACTTGTCTTTTTAACCGTAGTCCAATATAAAAAATTTCAAAATCTTTATTATAAATATATTTGAAATAACACTTTCAAAATATCACTCTTTATACCTTGTGCTGAAGCACACTAGAAATCTTTCAAGTCTTTGAAGCTGGGAGTTGAGATTTCCTGGCATAAGCTAATACATTTTTCATCAAGTGCTAATGGATGAAAATGACTAGTTGGATCACAGGGATGTATGTGTAAGGTCTCTCACTATCTGTGTCAACACTACATATCAAAATAATTTATTAAATATTTGTTTAAATAGTTATTTCTCTATTATATATTACTATGGTGTACAGAAGAGTGTAATTATAAAATCATTTAATATGATTGTTAATTTCTGTACATTAAAATGTAAAATTATTAACATTCACGGCAGATACATATATGAACCACAAGTATATACTAACATCTATTCAAATAGTATATTTGCAATGTGAGCATTTGGTTTAATGATCAAGTCTCAAATAGCAGGAGCTAATGCTATTGTTTTTAAAACTCAAATATAAACCGTATAATTCCCGGTTTTCATTACATCATATAGACACTTGTTTCTCACGTTTTTTCTCTAAAGAATTTATCTCTCCAGTTATTTCTGCATTATCTACCAGTTACTTTATTTTTTCTATCTTGATAAATCTATTTTGCAATGGATTAGGTTATTTCACTGATATGTGCATTTTATTGCCTCTACAACATTCAGAATGTTGTTTCAGGGGCATGTTTTTTCGGTATACAAACAGAAAACAGAAAACGGAAAGGCTGACTTTTAGGCTTTTGACAGGAGTCTTGTATAAGTGGAAGACTTTTAATTCTCAAATTGTTTCACTTCAATAACTCTTTTAAAGTTGTTACGCCAAGATGCCTGGCGGATTAAGCTCCATTGCCTTTTCTTGTTTTGAACTAATGTATTCTTGATCACCGTTTAATGAAACTATATACCACATGGAGATTTCACATTAGATAAGCCATGTGAAACCCTCATCAGACAAGTAGCTCTGGCTGGTGGTAATCCTTCAGATGAAAATTTCAGACTAGCAGGTTTTCCAATTTAAATGAGCCCCTTTAACTATAAAAAATTGGCACGGTATGATTGCTAAAAATTATTTTTAAATTTTTATGTTGCCAAAGTGCCCTGGTGGCTGTGAAAAACAGAAATATTGCCGTAAATACAGAAAACATTAACTGGTCACTGAGGGGATCCAATTTACAACCCATAGAGACAACTCACACAGCTCACTGACACTGGCACTGTTGGGTTTGTGATATGGCATTCTGCTCTGCTCCCCCAACACAGGAGCGAAACTCATCTTAAATATGCAATTAAATATTCTACAAGTTTCTCTAGTCAGTGGTTATTACTCACTCCTACTCTATTTCACTCTGACCTATAGAATTTCCATGATGTGTTCAGGTAGCCTTTAGGAAGCAACAGAACTTGTTATGAATGTTCAATGAAAAATTACTTTTGGGGGATTAACATGTGATAGTTAACTTTTTATTAAAGTGATCCAGTTTATGTTAAAAGACTTCTGTTCTCTATTTTTATTCTAACCTAGAACCGCTCTGCCTATTAATATTTCTATAGCTTGAATTATAACTTGCAGAAGTAAGTTATTCTCAGCTTAAGTTTGATTCGTAGGTTTGGATTTCAAACAGGAAGAAAAGGTAATATGTTTAGATTTGTTTTCAGTGTATATATTTTTTTCCATCTGTCACAAATGTCAATGACTTGTGCACAAGCATGGAATATATCAGGAGTTATTTATTCTCTTTTGTTCATAGTAGATAATATTAGTAGATATCAATTTGAAGAGTACCAATGATATATTTACTTTGGAACATCACTGTCATCTAACTATGAAATACAGCAAAATGTTGTTTTACAAAGGAAAAGGAAAAGTGCTACTCAAAACACAAAAGTAACTACTTAGAAGGAACCAAAAGCTATGACTATTTCAAATATGAAGAATTTTCAATGAAATCAATAATCCTATGCAAGCAGTGAAGACAGAATAAAAGACTGGACAAGAAGTCAGCTGAATATATATGCATTACCTTCATCAATATTGTCACACACTAATCAGAAAGTGAAGAACCTGGTAAGTTTTAAAAAGAAAGTTGCTGTAGCCGAAGGAGTTCGATTGTGTCCTTCTCTAAACAATAGTCTCTAGTTTTTTTGGCGGGGAGCATTTCACAGACTCAGGATCATATAGGATTCTGTCTTATGATCAGTGGCCTCCAGTTAGGTTTCCAGTAGAGATGAATTAGATATAAGCAGAGTTTATTATGTAATATTGAATTATTTTCTAGTTTACTAAACAAATGATGGAAAATACATACAGTTACTAACATCAAGTATTACAAACTAAAAAAATATTCTTTCAAGAAGCAGAGTGGTCATCATTCAAGTTTACTTAACCTGCTCACAGTTATGTAATGAAATCAGGTCGCTGTGGTGTTACTTACTGCCTCTTGTAACTAGCTGCACTCAAGTGAGACAGAATAGAAAGGTTGATTTGCATCTATACCAGACCGCAAAGAGCGAAGCAGAGAGCTGGACACAGTCTTTACTCCCTGAAGTAAGACAACAGCAACCTTGTAAAGATACCCACCAAATCTCCTGGGCTAAATATGCAGGATGTGTGACTCCCTAGCCCCCTCCTTCCTAGGAAGGTGCACTGCAGCTTGAAGAAATCATCTGAAAGGCGGCTGAGAAAAAGTGATGTGCTCATCCTCCATCACAATTACTGCAGGGAAGGGGAGAGTGGGAAATACAAAAGGAAATTTGCAAGGATGAACGAGCAGAGAAAACCCCAATCTCTTCCAGAGTAAGGAGTGTGACAGGAGAAGTCTTGCTTAAAAGAACAAATATGTAAAGAACCTTCCATGACAAATGAGGGAATGGAGAAAAGAGATAAGGGTGAAAGGGATAAGTGTACATTGTGAGTACAATTCAAGCAATCTTTGAATCTTTGCAAACATTAAAAAAAAGCATCCCCAAATATTATACTCCAGAATATGTTATCTCTTCTACTATCTGGTTTATATTAGCTATAGTATTAAACCACAGTCTGTGGGGAAATAAATCACCTCCTTTAGAAATTAAAAAAACAAAAACAAAAACAAAAAACAACTTTTGAAAATAATAAGGCCAAAAGTGGAAAGTTGTCACAAAGGGAGATCACAGTAAACAAATACAGGAAAGGCTCATTATAAATTTTTCCAACAAAGAGAAATTAAGATACATTTAGTACAAGGATAAGCTCTAAATTGGTAACCACTTAATTTAAGGAAATCTTAAATACCCTCAAGAAGAAGAGAGAGAAGTGAGAGGGCCTTATATTGTGAATTTTAAGGAAGAAATTATAGAAATTATCATCTTAAAATATCTATGGATCAGTAGTTCCCAACTTTATTTTCCTGCCCTGATGGTTCACCAGAATAACTACCCTTGGACAGAGAAAGTAAGTAGAGTCTAAAATAATAAAGCCATAACCACTAGCCAACAACAAAAATAATAACAATAACAACAACAAAATCCAGGTTTATAGCGTTCATTTTTGATCTTCCACAACGATTCCATCTTTCATCTATTCAGTCAGGCCTCTAATAAGAATTTATTGATTGCTTAATATATGCCAAGCACTATACTAAGTTCAAGATAAATACATATGTTGTAGTTGATAAGGTCTGTTTCCAACTGCTTAGTACTCTCACGTTCATATGTACACAATACAACTTGGTTTGTCATTCAAAATGTTTAGAATTACGTATCACCATATCTTTCTAATAGGAAATTATCTTCATTTTCAATCCAAAGAGTTACTTTAGACAAAGTGAAAGAGTAAACATACATTTTTGGCGGGCTATTTAATCCTAAATGGCAACTTACTTTCACTCACTTAATTTCTCTTAATTTCAACCTAGTTGTCATATATGGTGACAGCCAATCCTAGACCACCTCTTCTGTTGGTAGTCCAGATGTAGATAAACACACTGACCACAGCATGTGTGTTAGCAATCTGAGAAAGTATTTTCTCACCTGTGTAGTGACTGAAAGAAACATTGTTGAAGATTTTATTTTTTAATGGCAATGTTCTAATTCTGCTTAAAAAATAAAACAGAAACATAAGAGTGGAGATTAAAGTCTACTGGTCCATATGTTGCTTCATCAGTAGAAAACCTCTCCCTGAGTTTCCCTGCTTAGCTTCACTTTGGGGTTTTGAGATTATTTTTTTCTTTTTACAAACTCTCAAGAGGGAAAGTTAATCTACTTCATCTATGAAGGAGAAAAATTGCTCAGAGCTGAATATTTGAAACTTCTGCTGGACTATGTTATTTTCAACTTTGTTAAATTGGAAACTGTTCCCCAGAACCCCTTTCCCTGCATAACTTCATGTTACAAGTGACCAAAAGAAGAATGGGTGACAGATTTGGGAAGGTGGAGGTGAAGCCCTGGCTGTAACTTATAGAAGGCTATTGCAGCCAGATACAGTGATGGGAACAGACAGCGATGGGCAGACACAGCTTGTCATTACTCCCCACTGCTCCACATCCAGTTTATCTTCACTAGCAGCCTCCCCTGTCAACAAGTTACTCTCCTCTCGTATGAAGAACCCAATGACCTCTCTTAATATCCACGCCTTTCACAGGAATGCTGACCTCCTAAGTCCCACCCCCAACACACCTCATTGCTTCTAGACTTACAACCAGACGCAAGTTCTGGGATGGCTCAGGGGTCAGAAACAAAGTGTGACCTTGTGACCTGTATGTACCACATACATCAAAAGAATTGCAAGATTTTTACCAATTTGCATGAACAAAAGTCTGGGGAATACATATATATAATATACATTCATATATATGTATATTATATATATGAAATATGTATATATATGTGAATGTATTCTAAAGGTGTTTGATCAGAATGTAAGAAAATAAGGTTGGATTGGGCCAAATCTATTCATATGATTGCATTAAGGAAAAGTTTTGAATTAATAGTGTTAGCTTCATCAGGTGGAGAAAACTATTTGCTTGGTGGGCCATGTGGGGCGTTTGGGAGGAGCTTAAGTCATGAGGGTGAGATCCTCAGGAATGGGATTAGTGCTTTCTAAAAAGAGGCTCCAGGGAGACCCCGAGTCCCTTCCTACCAGGTGAAGTTAAAAACGAGAAGTCTGGGACTCGGACGAGAGGTCTCACCTTGATCTTGGACTTCCAGCCTCCAGAACTGTGAGAAATAAATTTCTGTTCTTTAGAAAGCTACTCAGTCTGTGGCATTTTGTTATAGCAGCATGGAGGAACTAAGACAAGAGCTTTCCTGAATTCCGTGAGCTTCTAGCAAATCACTGAACCTGCTGGTGGTTGTGGGGACCCCCTGAATTTGTAGCCAGCTGGTTTGAAGTAAGAGTGGTCCTGAGGACCCTCAAACTTGTGGCTGATGTATGAAGAGAGGGCAGTCTGTGGGGACTGTGCCCTCTGACTGTGCAGTTTTTTTCCTAACTCCTGATATTAAAGGTAAATGCCACCACGTGCCAAGATGTCACAAGCCAAGCATACAAACGTTAGAAGTGCCAACTATGGTACTATATTTACTTACCTCATCACTCCTCATAATATCCCTTCCCCAATATACACAACCTGCCTGTCTCCCATCACACAGATGGTGGGTATGGCGTTGCAACAAGAATGAGCTGAAATTGGAAGAGGCTCTTGTTCTGTATGTCTGAGTAAAGAGTTCCTGGTGACCATAAGCCTCATTTACTAATGGACATTTTAGAAAGCCTTGATACATTGCTAGTATTCTGCCTACTTTTTTAACTTCAGAAGGACACTTAATTATCAAGTTACTGTAAACCCAATTGTGCTTTCATTTCCCTTGACTGATCCTAGTACCCAAAGAACAATGGCCACTGTAAGGCCACCAGGACTGGTGACAAGCAGTAATGATATCCTAACTGCTTTACTGTTTACTGAGGGCTTTCAATGTACTTGGGGAGGGGTACCAGAAAGGGCACCCATTTTAATCCCAGATGTGCAAATTAAAAGCTGAGGGACTATGGGAAAGTTTGGTTTAATGTCTCTAAGTTTAAGTTCCCCAACTGCAAGGAGGAAATTTGAAAAATAAAACCTTTTCTGGGTAGTATAGTCATTTTCACAATATTGATTCTTCCAATCCGGGAGCATGGTATACCTCTCCCTCTGTTTATGCCATCTTTGATTTCTTTCATCAGTGTCTTATAGTTTTCTGAGTACAGGTCTTTAGCCTCCTTAGGTAGGTTTATTTCTAGGTATTTTATTGTTTTTGCTGCGATGTTAAATGAGATTGCTTCTTTAATTTCTCTTTCTGATCTTTTGTTGTAAGTGTATAGGAATGCAAAAGATTTCTGTGCATTAATTTTGTATCCTGCAACCTTACCAAATTCATTGGTTAGTTCTAGTAGTTTTCTGGTGGCATTTTTAAGATTTTCTATGTATAGTATCATGTCATCTGCAAACAGTGACTATACAACCCAAAGCAATCTACTCTTAGTAAATGAAAACAGTTTCCTGGCTGTGCTGGAGCACTTCAGGATAAGATCTATGCTTATGACCATTATAATACTGTAGATATCTCATTTATGCAACATTAAATTCATTTTTTTTTCTGAAATCAGGATGAGGTGAACTTCCTGAAGGTAACAACTCAACTAAAATCCATAAAATTTAAAAGAAGATGGACAGGACAATTGGAGGTTCTTTTAATTATATGTATAACCAAAATAAAAGTAATACCATGTTATGCTATTCAGCACTGCTTAGCTATTTTATAAGTGATATCTTTTTTAAATTTTTGATTACAGATTCTGATATATAAGTATGTATTTATAATAACATAAAATACAATGTAATTTTGTTGATGCCTTTATTAATGGTATAGGTGAAGCAAAACCATATAAAGTCTTGGTGTTCTCAGTAATTCACTTTCTGTTTTTGAAACATTTTTTGATAAGTAGAGGAAAGTTGCCAATATTTAGAAGTTGTATATTAAGACTCTCTTCATTTGATTCTGCCTCTGGTTAACAAAACCTATTAAAATGCTGCCGTGATTCTCTCTCCTTTATGAGGTTGGTATTCTTCTCAGAGTTAAGATCTGTGCTTTATTTGAATAATCCTCAGACTCTAGAATAGTGTATTTTATGTAGTAGGAACTCAATATTTACTGACTATTGAACTAAACCATTATTCCAGTCTAAACGTTTCCAATGTGAACTTTGGAAGTACTATTTATTGTCACACAAGTTCCTATCACATTTCATTCTCATTACACAATTCTGGAAACAAGTGTTCACATTAACTAAATCTGGGTCTGAATGAAAGAATGTTAATTTCTCAAGGCCCCACATACTAGAGGGTCTAGTTTCAGTTAGAATAATTCTAGCTCTCCATTATTACTTCCACACCATTATTCCTCCATGCTTATGTGAAAATACTCCTTGTTTTCAATTTTACATTGAGTAAAGAATATAATCCTCTACCTTCTCTAACCCTATTTCACTGTCATTTAATGATTTGCTGGTCATTTTCCCACACTAAGAGAAGACTCTGGCCCATGGGACTCAACCTTCTCTTCTGTCTATCCCTTGTTCTCCCATCATTCTGTTTTACATTGATATCTATCTGGATGACCTATCCAACATTTTAATCTTAGAGTTTATGGACTTACTCAAATCTAGTTAACTTCAATTCCATATCCCATTAAAAATTCATACCCATGGACACCCTTCTGACTTTGCATCATGTAGAATGGTACCATGGCTGGAGTTTTAAACTCTGATACTTTCTTTTCTGACTACAGTCTCTGAGCCTTTTGCTTCCTCTATTCTTGCTACCTTTTCCATATCCAAAATCACTCAACCCAAGATTCAAGGTTCATTTTCTTCTCAATCTTCCCTGTATTATTAAAGATTTCCTGAAGTTTCTGATGCAATATATATGCTTATAGTTTTCACAATAATATCGCCAATGAAACTCTTGTTCCTTCGGTTCCAGATTCTTACATGCACTTGGGCACTGGACTCCAAGTAGCTCCTCCAAATGTATCTCAAACTTGATTGAATCCAGTTTCAAACCTATTCTTCAGTCCATACTCTACATTTTTTTAAAAGATGTTGGTACCACTAACCATTCTGTTGTTAGTCAAAAACTTGATATATATTTGGATATTTTTTCTCACTATCTGGCCAAATAACCATCAAGTTCTCTCTATATTAACCTAAAAAACAAATCGGAAATTCACCTTTTTGTCTTGCTAGAACCATATCACTTCACCAATGAATTCTTAGTTGGTACCACTGTATCCAAATCCTTCATTCCTCTCCAACTGATTACATGTGATCAATGATTGCCAACCACTGATATATGTCATGGAATACAAAGAAAAAGCAATATTCACCTCACCACACTGGGACAAGGCTCTTTGATGACAGAGTCTTCAGAGCCTAGTCTCAGCCACTTCAGGCCCTTCCCAACTCTAACTGCTGATGGGAATCAATGTCTCAGTCCACCTGTGGCCCATTAGCCCCATAATGATGTGCCACAACAGACCAGTGGAAGTCTCTGCTAATTTTAGTGGGATTTTCCTCAGGTGCTATGGTAGCTTTGTTACTCTTTGATCAATTACTTACCAAACATAAATACACTACCTCAAATTTCCTAAATGTCTGCCCATTTTTGATGCCTCCTATTGTTTTCACTACTTCAAGTAGTCTTTCCTTGGCTAACTTGCTCCCACCCTCCAAGACTTAGTTCTGCTATTATCATAGCAAGCTTTCTCAGATTTCCTTCAAGGTCTTCTTCGTGGGTTCCAGAGAATTCTGTGCTTAATTCAAGAAAAGCAGTTGTTGCACCTTATTTTAACTTACTTGTACCTATTTCTTCACCACTGCTCAGTGAAGCTAAATGAGAGCAGGTGTTACTCTATATTTACCATGTTCAGAATCTCACCCAGATTCTGACTCTCAAGACATGACTTCAAAATGAATAAATAAATGGATGGATGAATGAATGAATAGCAATATTCTCTGTTCTTGCCAAAGTAAACTGAAATACAAATCTCACTCTTTCACTGATTCTTTTAGGAGTCACATCACTTCATTTGGACTTCAATTCAGCAAATACTGAATTCTTATTCTGTCCTAGACATTGTGATGGACTCTGGAAGTACTCACATGAGTGAAGCATCATTCTCTTCCTCAAATGCATCACAAATTGGAATGGGAACCAAATATTTAAGCAAAAATGCATTATATGACATATAATACAATCTCTCCTTCAATCTTGTCTCTTTCCCCTTTGCTGGCAAACTTACCTGGGATCTGAAATTTGCCAACAAATAAATAGAAATACATAAGTTCCTTTATTGCCAAAGCTCTTGAAAGAGTATTCTAAAGCTGACTTCTCTAATTTCTTTCAGTATTCTGGCTACTTTCACCTTTATATTTAATCTTCTGGCCTTATCAATCTACTGATACCACTCTTTCTACCACTGATGCTCTCCTAATGGCCAAATTAAGAACGTGTGACTCAACACTTTGGCAATGTTTGGCACTGTTGATCCCTGTGGAGGTGAAATTCAGACCTCTTGACTGAGGCTAGTGTCTTTGGGCTGGAAGACAGGCTCTGTGAGCATGGGATACAAACTTCTGAGGAGTGGGCTCTAGTTGGCCTTCAGAGCCGCAGACAGCAATGAGAAAGAAGGAAACAACCTGCTCACCCAGGTTCTATCTTCAGATACTCTCTAACGCTTCTCTTCAAAGTTTTCATAAGCTCCCATGTCTTTAATCATCAACACAGGAGCTGACTCACCAATCTTCTCCATTTCAACTCCTTCCCCAGTTTCCACTTACATAGTCTCTACTTGTCCAAAACAGATCATCTTCTCAGCAAGCCAATCATCAAAAGTTCTTTTTACCATAAATGTTACCATATTTTTTTCAAGTCAACCAATATCGTACCACCTCCTATAAATTCTGGTTCTTTTATTTGCATATCACACCCATTTTGACATCAGTCTTCCGGTTCTATCAGTGTCTCATCACTTCCCTGATGACAAACACACTTTTTTGGTAACAAATATCTGCAACTTGTGCTTTCATTTCATTTCATGTCATGTCATCCTACAAAATGCTGTCGAATTGGTCTTGCTACAGCCTATCTCTGAGCACACTGTACTCCATGAAAATTCTTCACGTCTCTCACTGCTTTACAAATTAAGTGTAAACTTTTCAACTGGGTCTTTGTGATATATCCCACACCTACATCCTCAGTTTTATCTCTCATTGTTTACCTGCATTAGTCATATAAGAACGCATTTAGATGGAAATTTGAAACAGTAATATAATTAAAAGTAGAATGTCTCCATATTATATTATTAAAAGCAATAAAATCAAACCACAACCATCAATATACCAAAAAAGTAATAATGGCAAAAGTAGAAAGGCAGTGTCAACATGGAAAGCATTAAGCAAGATGATAGAAGCAAGAATCAATAAAACTATCATATAAATTAATTAAATTACTAAATCTGAATAGACTGAAAAAGGACAATCATCCTAAATATTGCTCTATAAAGGTTACAAATGCACATCTAAAAAATAAGCCATAATAGTTGATAATAAAATGCAAAATTAGATTAGTCTAACAAGAAGAGCAGGGATTGATAATATTAACTTTAGAATAATACACAGGAGAGAATTATGATTATGTAAAAAAATATTATGACCAAACTGATCATTTAACAGCTATTCTATACATTAGATTCTCAGAACTTATTGATCTTATAACTGAAGGCTTGTATACTTTGACCTGCTATATATACAAATATATAAAGTAAAACCCACAAATTAATTCATGTAGAAAATTTCAACATACTACCAATAGACTGCAACATTCAAGTAGACTGAAATATAGGAACTTTTATGTCATGAAAAGTATAATTAGGTTGAACTGAACATTTCATTCATTTATTTGCTCACACATTATCTATGGAGCAAAAGCTGCATTGATCATATTTGATAACCCCGTACAAATTAAACAAAAACTATTTAACAGAAATTTATTTTTCTCTTGCTTTACTGAAGTATAATTGATAAAATTATATACATTTAAAATGTACAATATTATGATCTGATATATGTATATTGTGAAACGATTACTACAATCAGGTTAACTAACACATCAATCACCCCATAGCTATCTTTTTTTGTGTGTGTATGATAAGAATTCTTAAGATCTACTGTCCCAATAAATTCCAAGTATAGAGTGGTAATTATAGTCACCATTCTATACATTAGATCCTCAGAACTTATTGATCTTATAACTGAAGGCTTGTATCCTTTGACTAGCATCTCCCCCATTTCACCCACCCCCTTAACTCTGCTAACCATCATTCTACTGTACTCTGTTCCTATGAGTTCAACTTTTCTATTTTTTAATATCCCACAAATAGTAAGATCATATAGTATTTAACTTTCTCTGTCTGGCTTATTTCACTTAGCAGAGTGTCCTCTAAGCTTATCCACCTTGTTGCAAATGGCAAGATTTCCTTCTTTCTCATTTACTTCTCAAATTTTCTTTATCCATTCATCCATTAACAGACACTTAGGCTGTTTCCTCAACTTGGTTACTGTTGAGGAAATAATAATGCTACCATGAATATGGGAGTGCAGATATCTCTTCAAAATACTAATTTTGTTTCCTTCTAATATATACAGAGAAGTGGGATTTCTGTATATTTCTACTTTTAATTTTCTGAGGAATCTCCATGCTGTTTCCAATAATGGCTATGCCAATTTAGACAACCACCAACAGTGTACAACGGTTCCCTTTTTTCTACGACCTGGCCAAAACTTATTTCTTGCATTTTTGATAAAAGCCATTCTGACAGATGTGAGGTGATATCCCAGTGTGGTTTTGATTTGCATTGCCCTGATTAGTGATGTTGAATACTTTTACCTTTTCATTTATCTACTGGCCATTTGTATGTATTCTTTGGAAAAATGTCTTTTCAGGTCCTCCACCATTTTGAGGGGGTGTGAAGTAGAAAAGGACAGCTTTATTACTGTGCCAGGCAAAGGGGAACACAGCGGGCTCCTGCCCCGAAAAACTGTGTGTGCCACCCCCAGAGGATCTGATGAGGGTTTTCTAACAATCGTTCAAGGGTGGGGTCTCTGACAAGATTAGGGTGTGTGTGGGGGTCCTGCACTCCTTTAATCTCCTCTCAGGTGGTTGATTTCCTCATCTTGATGAGCTTCTCTGGTCCCTTTAATCTTGCCTCAGCCTCCACCCATTGTTAACTGGATTATTTCTGTTATTTTCTTACTGAGTTGTATGAGTTACTTATATTTTGGCTATTAACCCCTTATCAGATATATGGTTTGCAAATATTTTCTCCCATTTGGTAGGCTGCCTTTTCAATGTATTGATTATTTCATTTGCTGTGCAGAAGCTTTTTAGTTTGATGCAGTCCTACTTTTTAACTTTTGCATTTGTTTCATATGCTTATGGTATTATATGCAAAAAAATTGTTCCCAAGAATAGTGTCAAGGACATTTTTTTCCTATGTTTATTTTCCAGGAGTTTTATAGCTTCAAGTCTCATATTTAGGACTTCAATTCATTTCAAGTTAATTTTTTTGAGTGGTGTAAAATAGGGGTCCAGTTTCATTCTTTTCTATGTGGCTATCAGAGACTATTTTATTTCTTCCTTTCCTGTTCGGATGATTTTTCTTTTCCCTTCATAATTGCTCTGGCTAGGACTTCCAGTACTGTGTTGAACAGAAGTGATGTGAACGTCCTTGCCTTCTTCTTGACCTTAGAGGAAAAGCTGAAAGCTTTAGATGATGAAGAATGATGTTAGCTGTGGGCCTGTCAGCTTTTACTATGTTGAGGTACATTCCTTCTACACCTAACTGGTTTTTTAAAATTATGAATGGATGTTGAATTTTGTCAAATGCTTTTTCTACATCTGTTGAGATTATTATATAATATTTACCCTTCATTCTGTTAATGTGTTGTATTGCATTTATTCATTTATTGATCTGTGTATGTTGAACTAGCCTTGCATCCCAGGGATAAATATGACTTGGTTATGTGTTTGGTCCTTTTAATGTGCTGTTAAATTGGGTTTGCTAGCATTTTGTTGAGGATTTTTGCACACGTGTTTACTAAGGATATTGGCCTGTAGGTTTTTTTCTTGTAGTGTCCTTGTCTGGCTTTGGTATCAGGGTAATGCTGGCTTCATGAAATGAGTTTGGAAGTGTTCCCTCTTCTTCAATTTTTTTGGAAAAGTTTGAGAAGCATTGGTATTAATTCTGAAATGTTTGGTTGGACTCACCAGTAAAGATCCTGGGGTTTTCTTTGTTGGGGAGGTTTTGATTATTAATTCAATCTCCTTACTAGTAATCGATCTGTTCAGATTTCCTATTTCTTCATAGTTCAGTCTTGGTAGGTTATATATTTCTAGAAATGTATTCATTCTTCAAGGTTATCCAATTTGTTGACACATAATATTTCACAGTAATCTCTTATAATTCTTTGTATTTCTGTGGTATCAGTTGTAATGGTTCCTTTTATTTTTTATTTTTTCTTAGTCTAACTAAACTCTTGTTTATCTTTTCAAAAAAAAGTTTTTAGTGTCATTGATGTTTTCTATTGTTTTCTAGCCTCTATTTCATTTACTTCTGCTATTATGTCTGTTATTTTCTTCCTTCTGCTAATTTTGGGTTCAGTTTGTTCTTCTTTTTCTGGTCCCTTGAAGTATGGAGTTAGGCTGGTTGAAAGATTTTTCTTTTACCTTGTAGACATTTACTACTATAAACTTCCCACTTAAGACTGCCTTTACTGCATCCCATAAATTTGGTATATTATGTTTCCATTTTTGTTTCAAGGTATTTTTTATTTCCCATTTGATTTATTCTTTGACTTTGGTTTGGAGTATGTTAAGTTCTACATATTTGTGAATTTTCTAGTTTCCTCTTGTTAATTTCCAGCTTCATACAACTGTGTTTGGAAAAGATACTTGGTATAATTTCAGCCTTTTAAAATGTGTTATGACTTGTTTTATGACCTAATTTATGATCTATTCCAGAGTATGTGCTGTGTTTGCTTAAGAAGGCTGTGTCATCTGTTGCTGTTTGATGTAATGTTCTATACATGTCTGTTTTGGCCTAAAGTGTAGTTCAAGTCTAATGTTTCATTATTGATTTTTTGTCTAAATAATTTATCCATTGTTGAAAGTGAGGTATTAAAGTCCCCTAGTATCACTGTATTGTTGTCTATTTCTCCCTTTATGTCTGTTAGTATATTTGCTCAATATATTTAGGTGCTTTGATATTAGATGCATATATATATTTACAATTGTTATATCCCTTTGATGAATTGCCCCCTTTATTATTATGTAATGACCTGTTTACAGGTAAGTAAAACTCTTGTTACATTTTTACTTAAAGTCTACTTGGTCTTATACAAGTAGAGCTACCCCTGCTCTTCGGTTTACATTTGCATGGAATATTTTTTTTTAAATTCTCTTCCCATTCAGTCTGTGTGTGTTCAAATGTGAAATGAATCTCTTGTAGACAGCATATAATTGGGTCTTGTTCTTTATCCTTTCTTTTAATAAACTTTCTGCCCCTTTCTCCCTTTCCTGCCGGACTCCAATAATGCATAGATTGTTTCTCTTGATGGTACCTCGTATTTCAAGCTTCTTTCAAGCTTCTTAAGATTTCTTTATTCTCTGTCATTCTTTTTCTTTGCTCCTTTCTGGCTGAATAATTTCAAATGACCTGTCTTCTACTTCACAGATTCTTTCTTTTGCTTAATCAAGTCTGCTGCTGATGCTCTGTTGCTTTTTTTTCACTCACTGTATTCTTCAGTTTCAGATTATCTATCTTTTTTTCTTACAATTGATATCTCTGTTAAACTTCTCATTTCATTTGTGTATTATTTGCCTGATTTCATTGGACTGTCCTTATGTGCTTTCTTGTAGCTCACTGACCCTATTCAAAACAACTGTATTAAATTCTGTTTCAGGCAAATTGTAAATCTCCATTTCTTTGGGGTAGGTTACTGGAAAATTATTGTGTTCCTTTACTAGTGTCATGTTTCCTTAATTTTTAATATTCCTTGAAGGCTTTTGTTGCTCTGTTTACATTTGAAAAAATAGTCACCTCTTCTAGTCTTTACTGACTTGCTTAGGGAGAGAGATAACTTCATTTGTTAGCCCAGCAAAGGATGCCATGACTTTCTCAGACCTTTTCTATGGATATATCTGCTCCACACTTCTTGTTTCCTCTTGGAGTGGAATTCTTTTATCTTCTTTGAGTGCATCTGAAAGGCATGGATTGGGGTCTCCTGTTTGCATGTTCAGCCCTGAGCCCACTTCATGTGTATGCAGTGAGTACTGGAATTCTTAAGATTGTATGCCTTCTTTTAAGTCTGCAAAGCCAGCTGAGTGCTGACAGCTTCCTATTTGCTTTTCCTAGGCAATGTTAAATACTCAAGTTTGTGTGCTTTCTCTCAATCCCACGGAGTTGGGCTGGCTTTCTGTGCATGCTCAATAGCCATCTGCAAAGGTTCACATTTACTGCCCATGGGGGAAGTGTCTGTGAGTGAGGTGCTCACAGCATTAGGGATGCCCATGGACCAGTAGGAAGTGTCCACTGGTAAAGTATCCCCAGGTCTAATGGGCAGGATCCATGATGGAATCTATATAGTTGGATACATGTCCCTGCGATGTGTTACAAGCACTGCCTGTTGTGTACCTGTCTCTCCCTGCCCCTCAGTCATGCTGCTCACATCAGTATTCTGGACGGGGTGAGAAAGAAGTGGGCCTCTTGGCTGCATCCTACAGCCAAGAAGTTAAGCACATTGGGGAAGCTAAGCACTCACTAATATGCCCTCACTTTCCCCCAGTGAGAGCAATCTCAGAAGTTGCAGGCTAAAGGGGTCTCCTTCGGCACTGAGCTATGCCACCTTGGGGGAGAGGTGACATATGCAAAATGAAACTCGTCCTTTACCCTGTCCAATTCACCCTATCTCCGAATTTTTTGCTCGATGTTGTGCCAGAAATGCTCCCCTGGACTCTGGACTTCTACAAAGGTACTCTTGCCCATTAGTGACTGTCAAAATTGGTTTCTTTGGGGAAAGACAGTAGAAAATTCCTATTACACTATCTTGCTGGCATCCCTCCTTAACATAAATTTAAACAATACCTACTACCCTCTGCTCCCAACTTGTGGAAATAAAAAAATCTTATAAATAATTATTTTATTTATTTATTGCCTTTTTTCCCCCCTCAAAAAGTCTCAAGGAAGTTAAATTTCCTAATTTGTGACTAAGTCAATGTGCAAGTAAAAACATTAAATGAGAATGCTACATATTAAAGTTGTATTCAGAGAATACATGAATATTATGAGTGAAAAACAAAAAAGTATTCAACTCAAGTTGCTAAAAAATAGAAACAGAAATAGAAAATAAAATTATGAAAATCAATCAAATGGAATGATAAAGAAAAAAGCTGAAATTAATGAATTAAAAACAAAAATAATGTATCTTTATAAATAAATGAAAATTTGGAGTTTGTGGAAAAAACAACCAGAAGGCAAAAAATTAAGACTAATCAAGGAAAAGGAAAAATAAGAGGCTAATACATGAGAAAATTGTAACTACAGAAGCAGAAAAGATGAAACTATTGCTATTTCATACAACTTAATGATAAATTTGAAAATCTCATTAAAATGACCTTTTCTAGAAAAAATAAATTTAAAATACTGACACAAAAACTAGAAAATATTAATTATGTAAAAACCAAAGAAGATATAGAATAAATTTTGAAATGTTTTTCTTCACAAAAGAACCAAGCTCAGATAACATCTTTTGGGAGGCAATTCACCATGATGTTTATACATTTCTGTGACAGCTTTTATCTGGAACTATCTTTTCAAAATTTACTGCATAGACAATGTAATGCCTTCCTCTGGGGCAAAGGCTGGGCAAGTTTGCTAGATCACTTATAAAATTGGGGTTTTTCTACATTCCAGGTTCATTAGCTGTGATAAAAACCCCCTGTGTATGGAGCATCTGCCTGGACCACGTTCACGTTACTCCCATGAGACTTGGAGCCAAGGGGAACCTACAAACATGAAGCTCACACAGCCATGTGTACTGAGTAATAGTCCTCTGTCTCTCACTCAGGAGTTTCAAGTCTTCTGTCCGCTCTTGTAAAGCAGTGGCAGCTAACTTGTTAGCTTGTAAGTAAGGTAAAATCTCTGACTTTTCACATATCTTAATAGTATCATGGGAGAATTTCTCAAACTTTCAAGGAACTGAAATGCCTCATGCTCTTTAGCATAGAAAAAAAGAACAAAAGCTTATTATTTCATTTTTAAAACTCCAAGAAATTTCTGATACCAATATCTTGAATGAAGTACAAAACAGAAGAACTGTAGACCAATAGATGTTCACCATTAAATGATTGGAAATTGAATCCAGTAATGCATTACAATTTTAATAAAGCATTATCAAGTAAGGTATACTTAACAATGAAATTTGATATTTGGAAACATACTTACTTTAATTGATCAAAAGAGAAAATCACATATTTATGATATTACACTGCAGTAGGAGAAGGTATTTCAAAAGTGGCAGACACACTAGGAAATTAATGTTACTTGGAAAAATCATAATTCCAAAGTGTGATCATAGAGTATTATCACAACTATGTAGAAAAAAATACCAATATACAGAAAAACTGAAATGGACTATAACCAAGTAGTTGTAATAGATGCCTCTAGATAGTTGGGGAAAAAAAGCTGAAAACGTAGTTGATTGCCAGTTCAAACAATACAAATTCTATTTAAACTTTATATATAGTGCTTTAACCCATAGTATTAGCAGTAATTCATGAAAATATCTGTAAGATGTAACATGATGTTAGAGAGAGATGCAGAAAGAAGGGAAGTTTCTTCCTTGTTTAATGAATCATGCTCTAAGCAAACATTCAAAATATATTAAATTTTTATTTGGGAATGACTCATATCCATGCTACATTTTTCTTTATATTCTAGTGTTACCCTCTCTTGATTTCTAACTCCTTATGATCATTGCAGGACTGGGTGGGTTTGTGCAAAAACCTGAAGGGTCCCAGAGACAAAATTAGTACTGTTTTGCTACCAGTGCTCAAATCAAAATGTTCATTCCTCAAAGAGCTGTAGATTTGAACAAGTTGCTTTAAAAAAGCAATACGATGAACCTAATGAATGTTACTGCATGTGAATAATTAATGTTTAATCCTATCAGAATTATTTTTAAAAGAGTTATTAATTATGCAAAATACATTCTTAAGTTTTAAAAATTTCATGCTATATGAAAATCTTCTGGTGGTAAGAAAATCATCAAGGCAAACTATTCTTGCCTAGGAGATTCATTGGTCAGTCTTCTAAATGTTTCCAATGAAAATGCATTCATTTCCCACTATTAAGAACAAAGAATACATGTTTTTTATTTATAATAATACCTAATATAGCAAGTCAGTGAGCCAGGAACACAATTTATTGCTTGTAATTTGAATGTTGTCACTATATTCAAGTCTGTTTTTCACATCTTCCATTTTCATGCTGATTACATTTTTAAATTGAGGCTAGGGTTTTGGTCATCCAATATTAAGTGCCCCCAAAACAGCAGTACTCATAAACTAGTCACGTGAATGAAGAAATGATGAGTGGCCAATAGGAGAATAATTTTTTAAATTGTGTAATCTTTAAAATGATCTCAGATTAAATGTTTCTGATTTTTACTATGTCTGTATCTGGCTGTCCAATAAATTAGTGAATCACTGCCTCTATATTAAGCTAAGAATTTATCACATGAAAGAGTCAAGAAATGATTCAATAGCCAAACTTGAAATAGCAATAGACAAGGGAAGAGGTAATTCCTGAGAGTGGGAAATATGAAGCAAAATAAAAACTAATAAACAATACAAAGTATTGGGAGACTGTCTCTGCTAGATCTCAATCTGGAAATTGCTTGTGTCTGCCACAGATTCACTGTATCAGTAGTTCACTGTACCCCTCTCATATCATACCCTAAGTTATAGGGAGGAGAGCAAGACTACAGAAAGAACACTAGAGAAAGCCACTGATGTAGAAAAGGCAAGTGGGACTTCTGAGGATGGCTCATGATAGATTAAAATGCTTTAAACTTCAGTTTTGTTTGGACCTTCCCAGAAGCAAAGAGGGAGATTAGTAGCTAGAGCCATAGTACTCTAATGAACATGCAATACAGAAATTTTAATCTTAAGCAATTTGCATTTGCAAATTATAGGCAATTAGTAAAAACTGAATGACATTCAAGAAATCTATCATTTAAAGATATCTCATATGGAACTGCTTACTGAAAAAGACTGAATTTAACTCTAGCACCACACTGTCTACTCTCTGATGTTTATGTATATTTTTCTTAAAGTATTTTATTAGCTGTTCGTATTTCTAATTCTATGGTGTGTTTTCTCGTATCCTCAATTAATTCCATTGTGGCTTTTATAAAGTTTTTTAATAAGCAATTTCTTTAGATGATCCATAATTGTAATCAATTCTTTTGTCCAGCAGGGACAACCCAGATTAATAACACCACATTTATAATGATGCCTAATAATCCTTGTTTCTTTCTGGGGATGCTTTACATTATGTACATATTTACAATTTTTTATCTCATGCAATTTCTAAACAGGGATGAGAATAGGTTTTCCATGATGAATTTCATTGTCTTTCCACTCTTTCACATCAAGAACTGATCATAATCATAGATAGTGTCACTAATGATGAGCTATATCAATCTCTAAACTTTTCATGTTCTATCTCTACTCTGCTGATCATATAAGGTGAATACACAACAAAGACCTATCCAAGACAATTTCATATAAATTAAAAGGTTATTTCAAAAGCATTATTGAGATATTTAGCAGAATCCTTAATTGTAGGAAAGCAACAGACAATTTAACCATTTTAACCTAGACAGAAGAGAATAGATGGCAAATTTCTTATGTTATTATCAAGGACAGAGGATGAGAGAGAGAGAGAGAGATTCAGCTTCTGCGTACAGCACGAATATTTGCTAAAGTATCAGTCTGATGCAGTATGGAAAGAATCTCTGAAATGCTACTGCTTTTAGCCACTATCATGCATGTGGACAGAAAAATTACACCCAAAAAAGCATACATTCATCCATTTAATCATTCATTCAGTCATTGAATGAATTTTTATTGAGACCCTCCCTGTGCCAGGCACAGTTCTGAGCTTTTAGGATACCAAGAGGAATGTGGCAGAAAATTTCCTGTCCTCATAAAGAATACATTATTACAGCAGGATTAGTCAGACAGCAAAGAAGTAAAAACGAATGAACAAAGCAAGTTCAGATAGAGATTGGTGCTAAGAAAAAAACCCGAGACTATGTGATGTGTTCGAATGGCTGGGTGTAGGTACACTTTGGGATGGAAAAGTAGAGACAGCTTCGGGATGAAAAGAAATACAGCTCTCAATTACTGAGAGGCTAGTTATACAGGATTTTTTCCCTTCATCTCTCTCCTGATGACCATATTTTGTCATTTCACTAATTATTATCGTTCCATTAAAGTGTTGAAATGCCACTCAGTAAATGATTCCTGAAATCCCACTGTGTCCTCAGCACCAGTACAATTGGAAAATGTGGTAGAGTTCAAACAAATAATTCCACTGCTGTGATAAAATATGAGGTGGGGAATGATGCTTAACTCAGTAAGTAACTTAAAGCTTCTTGTTTTGAGAGCTGCATTTGACTTTAAGCTTCCCCAGTCCATCAAACCTCCAGGAACTCCTCCAAGAGGAGGCAACATTTGTTGCCACTAGATGGCACCAGTTAGTTTCATATTTTTAAGACAAAACCCACAAAAACCCAACATACATTTTTCTATGTAAAAGCCACATTTAACAGGGAAAAATGTTACTTGGCACTATTATTAATAAAAGTATTGTTCTTTTATTAATAATTTTCTTATAGGAGGGATCACAGCAATAGCATTATAGATGGTATGTTCATTCACTCACATACATGTCTATTTGATGTATATTTGTTCCAAATAATCTTTTTGAAAATGTATTAGCAATGTCTTTGAAATGTTAAAGGGAAAAAAGGGAATTGAATTTATTGAATACATATCATAACTGAATATATAAATATCAGGATCAAAAATATCTGATAAAAGTATATTATGATAATACATATAATTTTTAAAGTTTTGCAGTAAATAGTTTTAATAAAATGCAGTAGAGTTGTTTATTTTTTATTATTTTTACTTTATTTTAATTTTTTAATTGAAGTATAGCTGATTTACAATGTTGTTAGTTTCAGGTGTATAGCAAAGTGATTCAGATATATGTATATATATCTATGTATGTATATATATTTTTTCAGATTCTTTTTCCTACAGGTTATTACAAAATATTGGGTATAGTTTCCTGTGCTATACAGTAGGTCCTCGTTGGTTATCTATGTTAATAGTAGTGTGTATATGTTAATCTCAAACTCCTAATTTATCTCCCCCCCCTTTCCCCTTTGGTAACCTTAAGTTTGTTTTCTATGCCATACTCTTTAGAATTTTAAATTTCATATCAAAACAACATTCTGAAGTATTTTGAATTAATTTTATACTTTCTGTAACTTTCTTGCTAATTTGTTTCCATCATTCCTAGGGGTTGTTTATTTTTGAGAAGTAATTTCTGTTGCATCTCAAGTAATAGTAATATTTATAAATATATTTTCAAAAACCATGGTATTTATTATGTCAATTAAATGTAACAAAAACTCTTATGAAATGTAAGATGGGATGTGAATCACTTAGCTAAATGTATATGATTTAGTCATATATCAAAAAATTTAATATGGATAGCTTTATAAAACTTAATAAAACTTCAGATCTAAAAAGACACACTTTACCATATGATCTCCTTGTTTCTGACTAGTTACTGTTCAATTAAAACATATGCAAGTATAAAATATCCTCATTTTTTAAAAAGAAGTGGCTGGTAAACATTCAAATTATGTTTATTCAGAAACAAAACTATTTTCACATTTCCTCTTAAAAATATAAAAATGGCTCTGAATAACCTGCCATCAGTAGACTTTGAAATAAAAATACAGTGAAAAATGAGAGTGCACATAAAATGCACTGAAAAGAATGCATACAGTATTCATATGCTGTATGAATATAATTACTTATAGGAAATTAAAAAAAAAGAAAACGTTGCATGTTTATTACGCTAACATATTTATTTAAAAAATCTAAACATCTTTGCTACTTCAGTATGAAAAATGAGTGCCTCAAACTAGCTGTTAATTTGACTATCACTATATTTCCTTCATTCTAAAACAGTCCAAAAATAATACTCACCTTAACATTTGATAGAGTTCTTTGCCTCATGGTAAAGAGTGTTCTGTGTCTCTGTTCTTCCTCATAGATTCTCTCTTCACAGGATTTTTTCTCATTTATGAGATGATCAAACACAGCTTGTGCATGTTCCTTTTTCTCTCTCATGGCTATAAACTGGTCCCTATGACAAAAGAAAGAATTGCATTTGTCATTAATCAATTCACATTTAATTTTCTAATGTGCATTTATGATACATTTTAAAATACCCAATATTGAAAAATCTTAGAACTGAATGACTATGCAAAAATTCCCTAGTCCTTTTCATAGGCCTGTCTCCATGAGCTACATCTAAATGATCCAGGTGGAAGACAATCTCTGGAGATTTAGTGGATTCTCTTGGCTGCCTACCCAGTGTGCCTCTGTTTTGTTGTCAATCCAGAAGAACTCCCCCTCCATGCAGCATATAACTCCAAGGGTATATTCTGATTAGATTAAGCCAACCAGCAAGAGGCTTATTATTCACCACTAAACATATATATTAAGACAGTGCAATAAGATGAAAGGCAAGAGCCAAATTCCATGTAGAAGGGGCTCAATTCACTAAATGTGAACAAGGAGTCCTGTTTTCAAATTTGCTCACAACAGCCATAGTGCAGAGAAAGAAACAAAAATGAGTACCATGTGCTGAGCTGCTGAATCAACAAACCCTGCAGCCTACCCTACCTAGAGGCCTCCTGTTACATAAGATAACACGTTTCACTATTGTTTTTTTTTTTTTTTGCTTTATAACAAATTTAATCAGTTATACATATACATATGTTTCCATATCCCCTCCCTTTTGCGTCTCCCTCCAACCCTCCCTATCCCACCCCTCCAGGCGGTCACAAAGCACCGAGCTGATCTCCCTGTGCTATGCAGCTGCTTCCCACTAGCTAACTACCTCAAGTAGTGTATATATGTCCATGCCACTCTTTCACTTTGTCACAGCTTACCCTTCCCCCTCCCCATATCCTCAAGTCCATTCTCTAGTAGGTCTGTGTCTTTATTCCTGTCTTACCCCTATGTTCCTCATGACTTTTTTTTTCTTAAATTCCATATATATGTGTCAGCATACAGTATTTGTCTTTCTCTTTCAGACTTACTTCACTCTGTATGACAGACTCTAGGTCTATCCACCTCATTACAAATAGCTCAATTTCATTTCTTTTTATGGCTGAGTAATATTCCATTGTATATATGTGCCACATCTTCTTTATCCATTCATCAGATGATGGACACTTAGGTTGTTTCCATCTCCGGGCTATTGTAAATAGGGCTGCTATGAACATTTTGGTACATGTCTCTTTTTGAATTATGGTTTCCTCAGGGTATATGCCCAGTAGTGGGATTGCTGGGTCATATGGTAGTTCTATTTGTAGTTTTTTAAGGAACCTCCATACCGTTCTCCATAGTGGCTGTACCAATTCACATTCCCACCAGCAGTGCAAGAGTGTTCCCTTTTTTCCACACCCTCTCCAGCATTTATTGCTTCTAGATTTTTTGATGATGGCCATTCTGACTGGTGTGAGATGATATCTCATTGTAGTTTTGATTTGCATTTCTCTAATGAGTAAAGATGTTGAGCATCCTTTCATGTGTTTGTTGGCAGTCTGTATATCTTCTGTGGAGAAATGTCTATTTAGGTCTTCTGCCCATTTTTGGATTGGGTTGTTTGTTTTTTTGTTATTGAACTGCATGAGCTGCTTATAAATTTTGGAGATTAATCCTTTGTCAGTTGCTTCATTTGCAAATATTTTCTCCCATTCTGAGGGTTGTCTTTTGGTCTTGTTTATGGTTTCCTTTGCTGTGCAAAAGCTTTTAAGTTTCATTAGGTCCCATATGTTTATTTTTGTCTTTATTTCCATTTCTCTAGGAGGTGGGTCAAAAAGGATCTTACTGTGATTTATGTCATAGAGTGTTTTGCCTATGTTTTCCTCTAAGAGTTTTATAGTGTCTGGCCTTAAATTTAGGTCTTTAATCCATTTTGAGCTTATTTTTGTGTATGGTGGTAGGGAGTGATCTAATCTCATACTTTTACATGTCCCTATCCAGTTTTCCCAGCACCACTTATTGAAGAGACTGTCCTTTCTCCACTGTACATTCATGCCTCCTTTATCAAAGATAAGGTGACCATATGTCCGTGGGTTTAACTCTGGGCTTTCTATCCTGTTCCATTGATCTATCTTTCTGTTTTTGTGCCAGTACCATATTGTCTTGATTACTGTAGCTTTGTAGTATAGTCTGAAGTCAGGGAGCCTGATTCCTCCAGCTCCATTTTTCGTTCTCAAGATTGCTTTGGCTATTCGGGGTCTTTTGTGTTTCCATACAAATTGTGAAATTTTTTGTTCTAGTTCTGTGAAAAATGCCAGGGATTGCATTGAATCTGTAGATTGCTTTGGGTAGTAGAGTCATTTTCACAATGTTGATTCTTCCAATCCAAGAACATGGTACATCTCTCCATCTATTTGTATCATCTTTAATTTCTTTCATCAGTGTCTTATAATTTTCTGCATACAGGTCTTTTGTCTCCTTAGGTAGGTTTATTCCTAGATATTTTATTCTTTTTGTTGCAATGGTAAATGGGAGTGTTTCCTTGATTGCACTTTCAGATTTTTCATCATTAGTATATAGAAATGCCAGAGATTTCTGTGCATTAATTTTGTATCCTGCAACTTTACCAAATTCATTGATTAGCTCTAGTAGTTTTCTGGTAGCATCTTTAGGATTCTCTATGTATAGTATCATGTCATCTGCAAACAGTGACAGCTTTACTTCTTCTTTTCCAATTTGGATTCCTTTTATTTCCTTTGCTTCTCTGATTGCTGTGGCTAAAACTTCCAAAACTAGGTTGAATAAGAGTGGTGAGAGCGGGCAACCTTGTCTTGTTCCTGATCTTAGTGGAAATGGTTTCAGTTTTTCACCATTGAGGACGATGCTGGCTGTGGGTTTGTCGTATATGGCCTTTATTATGTTGAGGAAAGTTCCCTCTATGCCTACTTTCTGCAGGGTTTTTATCATAAATGGGTGTTGAATTTTGTCGAAAGCTTTCTCTGCATCTATTGAGATGATCATATGGTTTTTCTCCTTCAATTTGTTAATATGGTGTATCATGTTGATTGATTTGCGTATATTGAAGAATCCTTGCATTCCTGGAATAAACCCCACTTGATCATGGTGTATGATCCTTTTAATGTGCTGTTGGATTCTGTTTGCTAGTATTTTGTTTAGGATTTTTGCATCTATGTTCATCAGTGATATTGGCCTGTATTTTTCTTTCTTTGTGACATCCTTGCCTGGTTTTGGTATCAAGGTGATGGTGGCCTCATAGAATGAGTTTGGGAGTGTTCCTCCCTCTGCTATATTTTGGAAGAGTTTCAGAAGGATAGGTGTTAGCTCTTCTCTAAATGTTTGATAGAATTCGCCTGTGAAGCCATCTGGTCCTGGGCTTTTGTTTGTTGGAAGATTTTTTATCACAGTTTCAATATCAGTGCTTGTGATTGGTCTGTTCATATTTTCTATTTCTTCCTGATTCAGTCTTGGCAGGTTGTGCATTTCTAAGAATTTGTCCATTTCTTCCAGGTTGTCCATTTTATTGGCATAGAGTTGCTTATAGTAATCTCTCATGATCTTTTGTATTTCTGCAGTGTCAGTTGTTACTTCTCCTTTTTCATTTCTAATTCTATTGATTTGAGTCTTCTCCCTTTTTTTCTTGATGAGTCTGGCTAATGGTTTATCAATTTTGTTTATCTTCTCAAAGAACCAGCTTTTAGTTTGATTGATCTTTGCTATCGTTTCCTTCATTTCTTTTTCATTTATTTCTGATCTGATCTTTATGATTTCTTTCCTTCTGCTAACTTTGGGATGTTTTTGTTCTTCTTTCTCTAATTGCTTTAGGTGCAAGGTTAGGTTGTTTATTCGAGATGTTTCCTGTTTCTTAAGGTGGGATTGTATTGCTATAAACTTCTCTCTTAGAACTGCTTTTGCTGCATCCCATAGGTTTTGGGTCGTCGTGTCTCCATTGTCATTTGTTTCTAGGTATTATTTAATTTCCTCTTTGATTTCTTCAGTGATCACTTCATTATTAAGTAGTGTATTGTTTAGCCTCCATGTGCATTATTAAGTAGTGTATTGTTTAGCCTCCATGTGTTTGTATTTTATACAGCTCTTTTCCTCTAATTGATATCTAGTCTCATAGCATTGTGGTCAGAAAAGATACTTGATACAATTTCAATTTTCTTAAATTTACCAAGGCTTGATTTGTGACCCAAGATATGATCTATCCTGGAGAATGTTCCATGAGCACTTGAGAAAAATGTGTATTCTGTTGTTTTTGGATGGAATGTCCTATAAATATCAATTAAGTCCATCTTGTTTAATGTATCATTTAAAGCTTGTGTTTCCTTATTTATTTTCATTTTGGATGATCTGTCCATTGGTGAAAGTGGGGTGTTAAAGTCCCCTACTATGATTGTGTTACTGTCGATTTCTCCTTTTATGGCTGTTAGCATTTGCCTTATTTATTGAGGTGCTCCTATGTTTGGTGCATAAATATTTACAATTGTTATATCTTCTTCTTGGATCGATCCCTTGATCATTATGTAGTGTCCTTCTTTGTCTCTTCTAGTAGTCTTTATTTTAAAGTCTATTTTGTCTGATATGAGAATTGCTACTCCAGCTTTCTTTTGGTTTCCATTTGCATGGAATATCTTTTTCCATCCCGTTACTTTCAGTCTGTATGTGTCTCTAGGTCTGAAGTGGGTCTCTTGTAGACAGCATATATATGGGTCTTGTTTTTGTATCCATTCAGCCAATCTGTATCTTTTGGTGGGAGCATTTAGTCCATTTACATTTAAGGTAATTATCGATATGTATGTTCCTATTCCCATTTTCTTAATTGTTTTGGGTTCGTTATTGTAGGTCTTTTCCTTCTGTTGTGTTTCTTGCCTAGAGAAGTTCCTTTAGCATTTGTTGTAAAGCTGGTTTGGTGGTGCTGAACTCTCTCAGCTTTTGCTTGTCTGTAAACGTTTTAATTTCTCCATCAAATCTGAATGAGATCCTTGCTGGGTAGAGTAATCTTGGTTGCAGGTTTTTCTCCTTCATCACTTTAATTATGTCCTGCCACTCCCTTCTGGCTTGTAGAGTTTCTGCTGAGAGATCAGCTGTTATCCTGATGGGGATTCCCTTGTGTGTTATTTGTTGTTTTTGCCTTGCTGCTTTTAATATGATTTCTTTGTGTTTAATTTTTGACAGTTTGATTAATATGTGTCTTGGCGTATTTCTCCTTGGATTTATTCTGTATGGGACTCTCTGTGCCTCCTGGACTTGATTAACTATTTCCTTTCCCATATTAGGGAAGTTTTCAACTATAATCTCTTCAAATATTTTCTCAGTCCCTTTCTTTTTCTCTTCTTCTTCTGGAACCCCTATAATTCGAATGTTGGTGCGTTTAATGTTGTCCCAGAGGTCTCTGAGACTGTCCTCTATTCTTTTCATTCTTTTTTCTCTATTTTGCTCTGCATCAGTTATTTCCACTATTTTATCTTCCACCTCACTTATCCGTTCTTCTGCCTCAGTTATTCTGCTATTGATCCCATCTAGAGTATTTTTTATTTCATGTATTGTGCTTTTAATCGATGCTTGATTCATCTTTAGTTCTTCTAGGTCCTTGTTAACTGTTTCTTGCATTTTGTCTATTCTATTTCCAAGATTTGGGATCTGGGAAATAGAATCTTGGATCATCTTTACTATCATTATTCTGAATTCTTTTTCAGGTAGACTGCCTATTACCTCTTCATTTGTTAGGTCTGGTGGTTTTTTATCTTGCTCCTTCTCCTGCTGTGTGTTTTTCTGTCTTCTCATTTTGCTTATGTTACTGTGTTTGGGGTCTCCTTTTTGCAGGCTACAGGTTCGTAGTTCCCGTTGTTTTTGGTGTCTGTCCCCAGTGGCTAAGGTTGGTTTAGTGGGTTACTAGTGGAGGGGTGGAGGGGACTAGTGCCTGTGTTCTGGTGGATGAGGCTGGATCTTGTCTTTCTGGTGGGCAGGTCCACGTCTGGTGGTGTGTTTTGGGGTGCCTGCGGACTTTTTATGATTTTAGCCCACCTCTCTGCTAATGGGTGGCGTTGTGTTCCTGTCTTGCTAGTTGTTTGGCATAGGGTGTCCAGCACTGTAGCTTGCTGGTCGTTGAGTGAAGTTGGGTGCTGGTGTTGAGATGGAGATCTCTGGAAGATTTTTGCCGTTTGATATTATGTGGAGCTGGGAGGTCTCTTGTGGACCAGTGTCCTGAAGTTGGCTCTCCCACCTCAGAGGCACAGCACTGACTCCGGGCTCCTCAGTTTGGGATGATGTGTTGTCTATTCATGTATTCCACAGATGCAGGGTACATCAAGTTGATTGTGGAGCTTTAATCCGCTGCTTCTGAGGCTGCTGGGAGAGGTTTCCCTTTCTCTTCTTTGTTCTCACAGCTCCTGGGTCTCAGCTTTGGATTTGGCCCCGCCTCTGCATGTAGGTCGCCCGAGGGCGTCTGTTCTTTGCTCAGACAGGACAGGGTTAAAGGAGCAGCCTCTTCGGGGACTCTGGCTCACTCAGGCCGGGCGGGAGGGAGGGGCACGGAGTGCGGGGCGAGCCTGCAGCGGCAGAGGTCGGCGTGACGTTGCACCAGCCCGAGGCGCGCCGTGCGTTCTCCCAGGGAAGCCGCCCCTGGATCCCGGGACCCCGGCAGTGGCGGGCTGCACAGGCTCCCGGAAGGGCGGTGTGGGCAGTGACCTGCGCTCGCACACAGGCTTCTCGGCGGCGGCAGCAGCAGCCCCAGCGTCCCACGCCCGTCTCTGGGCTCCGCGCTTTCAGTCGCGACTCGCGCCCGTCTGTGGAGCCCCTTTAAGCAGCGCTCTTAATTCCCTCTCCTCGCGCACCAGGAAACCAAGAGGGAAGAAAAAGTCTCTTGCCTCTTCGGCAGCTCCAGAGTTTTCCCGGACTCCCTCCTGGCTAGCTGTGGCACATTAGACCCCTTCAGGCTGAGTTCTCGCCGCCAGCCCCAGTCCTCTCTCTGCGCTCTGACCGAAGCCCGAGCCTCAGCTTCCAGCGCTGCGCGCCCCAGCGGGCAAGCAGACAAGCCTCTCGGGCTGGTGAGTGTTGCTCGGCACCGATCCTCTGTGTGGGGATCTCTCCGCTTTGCCCTACCCAGGTATGTGGGGAGTTTCTTGCCTTTTGGGAGGTCTGGGGTCTTCTGCCAGCGTTCAGTAGGTGTTCTGTAGGAGTTGTTCCACGTGTAGCTGTATTTCTGGTGTATCCGTGGGGAGGAAGGTGATCTCCGCGTCTTACTCTTCCGCCATCTTACCCGGAAGTCTTCACTATTGTTTAAGCTGGTGTTTGAATGTGTTTGTGTATGTGTGTGCCCTCGCGTGTGTATATGTGCCCTTGTGTATTCTGTCATTTGCAACTAAGTACATCCTGACACAGAGGTATAATTATTTTTATGATGAAATCAGTAGTTATATTAGGGACTATACTAGTAGAAAAAGCATCAAAGAGTGGTTAAAACAATACTGCAAAAATAAATACGCTTTAGAAATAACTGCCAGACTTGATCAGTAACCCAGAATCTAGAATAAGCAGAGCTGCAAAAGCTCAGCACAGTCTTATGTTACCCACATTCGTTTTCATCTCTACTGGTATGGAAAATTGAATCATTTGCACAATTAGTTATAAAGGCAGCAGGACTAAAATTTTGGGGGGGGCTAAAATGTTAATGTGCTTTGAATATAATATCTCATTTAATACAACCACCACCCTATGAAAGAATAATTATTTCATCAATCTAACAGATGAAAAAGCTAAACTTTGGTATTATTAGCTTGCATAAGCTAATTAGTAAATGACAGAACCAGAATTCAAATCCAGTTCCGACTACCTCTATTTGATTCAGCAGCTCAACACAAAGTACTCATTTTTTCCTCTCTCTCTACTATGGTTGTTATCAGGAAATTTGAAAACATGACTCTAGTCATATTTTTTAGATGGGTGTCTCTCCTTTAAAATGGAATAAAGTCCTTCCGTTTCATCTGTCTTGCCTCTGTTTTTTCCACTTCATCACTCGTACTAACAACATCCATAATTCTTACGAGATGTCCTATGTAAGCATTCACTAATATCAACATTGACACTAGGTGAAAGTATCAGTAGATTATTCCTAGTACAGTTAATCTTCAGTAATCTTCCGTTCCAGTCCTAGTTTAGGGAGTCAATTAATCTCCAAGATTTACAAGCAGCTCATGCAGCTCAATAACAAAAAAAGAAACAACCCAATCCAAAAAAGGGCAGAAGACCTAAATAGACATTTCTCCAAAGAAGATATACAGATTGCCAACAAACACATGAAAGGATGCTCAACATCATTAATCATTAGAGAAATGCAAATCAAAACTACAATGAGATATCATCTCACACCAGTCAGAATGACCATCATCAAAAAATCTAGAAACAGTAAATGCTGGAGAAGGTGTGGAGAAAAGGGAACACTCTTGCACTGCTGGTGGGAATGTGAATTGGTGCAGCCACTATGGAGAACAGTATGGAGGTTCCTTAAAAATCTAAAAATAGAACTACCATATGACCCAGCTATCCCACTACTGGGCATATACCCTGAGAAAACCATAATTCAAAAAGAGTCATGTACAAAAATGTTCATTGCAGCTCTATTTACAATAGCCAGGAGATGGAAGCAACCTATGTGTCCATCATCGGATGAATGGATAAAGAAGATGTGGCACATATATACAATGGAATATTAGCCATAAAAAGAAACGAAATTGAGTTATTTGTAGTGAGCTGGATGGACCTAGAGTCTGTCGTACAGAGTGAGGTAAGTCAGAAAGAGAAAGACAAATACCGTATGCTAACACATATATATGGAATCTAAGGAAAAAAATGTCATGAAGAACCTAGGGGTAAGATGGGAATAAAGACACAGACCTACTAGAGAATGGACTTGAGGATATGGGGAGGGGGAAGGGTAAGCTGTGACAAAGTGAGAGAGTGGCATGGACATATATACACTACCAAATGTAAAATAGCTAGTGGGAAGCCGCCGCATAGCACAGGGAGATCAGCTCCATGCTTTGTAACCACCTAGAGGGGTGGGATAGGGATGGAGGGTGGGAGGGAGCAAGATGCAAGAGGGAAGAGATATGGGAACATATGTATATGTATAACTGATTCACTTTGTTATAAAGCACAAACTACCACACCATTGTAAAGCAATTATACTCCAATAAAGATGTAAAAAAACAAACAAACAAACAACAAAGAAACAAAGAGCACACACTTTGGAACAGGACAAACCTAAGCTGGAGTAGCTCTACCACTAATTAGCAGTGCAATCTTAATTATTTAATTTCCCTGAGTCTCTGTTTCTCTGGCATTCATGTGGGAATGTTATGACAGGATTTAAGAATTCACTGTGAGAACTGGATGAGATAGGTGCTTAGATTGCCCACAAAACGCCTGGCACACTAGGAAGTCAATCAGTCTTAGCTTTAAATCTTACTTGACACTGTCCATCATCACTGTTAATTAATAGATTTGTAAATGATACACAGTGTCAGCTATTCATTTTCTCCTCTTCCAGGGCAAAGGCAGAGTTTGGTCAAGTTTAGGGATGGAATTGATTCACTGGTATACGGTGACTGTTCTTGCCTGAAAAGCAATATAATCTAGGCACAGGATGGAAGAAAATTTAAGAATTGAAATGGTAAGAATCCTGGAAAAAAAAATCATCAGCTCCTGAACAAAATATAAGTTTAGTGTAAATTATATAATTTCACACTTATCCCTTTGAGTCCCCAAATATTCTTACAGATATTAAACAATATGGATACATAGCTTTCAAAGTAATATCAGGTAATATCTTACCTGATATTCTGTATATGATTTAGTAATTTTCAGGTAAAGCTGTATGATCATTTTGAAAGTAAGTTTTGTAATAAACTTAAATAAAAAATAAAATCCTGTTTTAATAGCTAAACAAATCCTTGTTGAGTTCATTGACTTAACTCCATTAAGATACATGGTATTAGATTGTGTATAACTATTTTTCTGACACTTTATCCCTCAAGTGTTATGATTTATGATTTTGCTAATGCTGTATTAGCCTTCTATATTTAAATAAGACCAGCATTCCTAAATGTGACCAATGTATATTCCTCCAGTAGTCCTCCAAATCCTGTCCTCAATGTATTATAAAATAGGAAATACTCAATAAGAACCAAGAAGAGTAAAGGAAGAGTATGCAAGTTCTAAGTGGGGGTCTATAGATACAGTAAGAGTCTTAAAGCATGAACATTCTCAAAGTGAAATGCCTTTGTCAGGTATGCCCGAGACTAATGAGGGGACTGTATAAGAGGCTTTTGAGGACAATTAATGTGAATAAATTACATGAGGTTTTATAGAATTTCTAAACTCTTACCTCAAAACTGTTATCAAAAAAGGTTGGGTGAAAAAATATATATTATTAACCAAGTCATATAAGTGAAAAATGCTGAAATTAGTGGGAGAGGTTATGAATTTCATAATGAATAAAAGTTCTTATGCTTGACAAAGGAGAAACATTAGTAGTTATTACAATAAGAATAAACCCAGAGGAGCAATGAAAAATGACAGCAATTTACGATTATGTTTTTAAACCAAAATTATCAAATATCACATATATATTTCACATCAAATCATGACAGAAAATATGGATCATTTGAAGAATAAATTTTAAACATGGAAATTTGATCACATCTCTTTTATAAATCACATATTAAGCATTTAATATTTTGATAAATTTTACTTACTTTAAACAGTCAAGTGTGTGGTCAAAAACATTCTTTTCCTTTAGTTTTTCTTCTAAGTCTTTATTCAATTGATTTATTTTTGCATGATAAATAATTATTTTACTTTTAGTGGTCTCTATTTCTTTAAAAGTTATTGAGCGTTTATCCTGAAAAAAAATTCAGGAATATTTTAAGTACTAGGATTTTCAAATCCTTGCAATTTAGAAACACAAATACTTTTGGCCATGTGAACAATTAAAAGCAAATAGTAATCTCTTATCAATATAAGTAACAACTTAGGTTCGTGTTCTCTTCTCTTACATCTGATAAGGTTTTCTAAAAGATGGGTTATAACTATCTATTCTCTCTCTACGCCCTTCCTCTCCCTCCCTCTCTACCCTGCACTAACTTGTCTCCCTTCCCACACAAATACATGCACAACTGAAAGGCATGTCTCTTAAGATGCCAGCATGTGGTCACGGGTTATCAAACATGTACACTAAAGGCAGGCAAGAATATATATTGTTCTGATGTTTAAGAAAAAGGAGTCAATGTTTAATACAAGCACAATTCCCCAAAAGGCTGGCCAGTCCCATTCCAGGTTGGAGATTTGATTTTGTATCGATTTTTCCATGATCCCTTCATAACTGTTAGTGTTTATGTTGACGGACTGATTCACTGACTGGGTGACTGACTCACTGAAGGTTGTTTTTCCCCACGTCTCGCACTGCTTCTAGCTGGTGCTGCTCTCCTAGTGGATTTCTCAGTCTCAGCTGCTCCCGTTGCTCCTGTTTTCCTCCCGTTTTCCCCATGTGCTTTCTAATTCTTACAGATTTCAAGAAGAATGAATTGCTAATCTTTTATACTTATTTTCCTATAAAACTCTTTTGTTTGTCCAAGATTTGGAAAATTGAGTACTGTATTCGAATTTTCATATCATCCCTTCTTTTCTTTTTTTTTTTTTTTCTGGAGCTTCTGGAACTCTTCTACTAATAAATGGGGTTTTTTTGTTTGTTTGTTTGTTTGGTACCAGAAGGTAGTTGAGATGGCTGACAAGGATTCTTCAGTGGGCCTACTAGAATATTATGTTATTTCTGGGAGAAAATTCAACCAAACAAAAAGTGTGAGGAGGCACAAGTATGGGTAAAAATAAGTAGGAACAAGTTAGAGAGGCTGGGCAATTGCGGGTACAGCATGCTATCACTAAACCTGACTTTTCGTTCAGATTCCATAACGCATGCCGTAATCTTCAATAATGATTTTCATTGGAAACTGAGATTTCAGAAGCAATGGGGTCAACAACTTAGACCATACCAGCCAATTCAGCGATGCTGAAGGTGGTGCCAGAGGATTTTACACTAAAGGAAAGAAAGAGTGCAATTCCTGCAGACAGCAGTGAAAAGCAAAAAGTGTATTTTGACACCTTTCATGGGTACCATCAGTGAGTCTTTGGTAAATGTGAGCACCATATCCCCTTCCATGGCATCAAAAATATTAGAGATGTCCCCACAGTGTGAAAAGAAATTGTTAGATGCCACATGTCGATCAAGAGTATATATCAACATCTGCATATCTTGAGTGAGCAAAAGCTTGGGGACTCTAAGAACCATTTGTGAGTCTTGATGAATGCTGAAGTGTCACTAGATCAAATGGGAATCGAGGCATATGAACAGTACATTTATAATTCTTTGGCTTATTTTTTTCTCTAGCCTGGTGACACAGGTATCAGCAACTTTGAGGCTTTCCACCCAAAGACAGTGTCATGTCCAGACCCAGAAGGGTCTAGAAATCTAAAATGAAGTTAATTAATGTTTTACCATACAAGATTTTTCATTATCTCCTTATCTCAAAAATTTGAAAACCACATATTTAAAAAATATTAGATAGGGGCTTCCCTGGTGGCACAGTGGTTGAGAGTCCGCCTGCCGATTCAGGGGACATGGGTTCGTGCCCCGGTCCGGGAAGATCCCACATGCTGCAGAGCAGCTGGGCCCGTGAGCCATGGCCACTGGACCTGCACGTCCGGAGCCTGTGCTTTGCAACGGGAGAGGCCACAACAGTGAGAGGCCCATGTACCACAAAAAAAAAAACAGATAATAAAAATTATATTCAGATTCTAAATTATTAATTTCAGATATTTAAAATATTTATTTAATATTCAATAAATATTATTATGTTATCTAAATACAATATGTCCAGATTCCACACTTAAGATTTAACTTGAGGTTAAACATAAAATTCAGTAATACTGTTTAGCTTGGCCCATGACTGAAATGCTTACACACAGTAAAAGATAAAATTATTTGTCTAACTTAGGTTCTTAGAAGGTAGAAATGCTGCTTTAGTGTTGTTTATATACCAGTCAACATAATGAGGACTTAATAAATGCTATTAATGATGTTTGCAAGTTTCTTCAGGATGGGGTTCCATAGAATGACACACAAGGCATTTCTTCATCTAGGCATTGCCCGTCTCATTAGCTTCATATATTTGCACTCTTATAACTCATAACTCTGGTCATACCGAAGTGCTTGCAATTCCACAAACACATAGCAGTCTCACATGATCTCCTTGCTTTGCAAACACAAGGTCTGTTTCTAAAAAGCCCTAACTTCATTTCTTCAAGTTAAAATTTATAATAATAATAATAATGCTAACAATAATAATGGAAACCATTTGTTGAAGGCTTCCAGTGGCAATTATTCTTTTAGTCTTTTTGTGTATATCATCTCTGTTCTCTAAACATCACGGCAAGGCAAATATTCAACCTTCAATTTCTCCATTAGTAATTATCATTCTTAGGCATCACCTCCCCTGAAAAATCTTCCTGGATGCCCTTGATTCAGCTGCGTTTCCTCCTTCTTGACTCTTCCCACACCATTACACCATTGTCATGGCTCTGCTCACAATGCATTAAGGCTGTCTGTTTCCTTGTCTGATCCCCAGCAAGATGATGTGTTTCTTGAGTGAACCAACTTCTTCTTTTACTTCTCCAACTCCAGGAAATTCCAACAATGTTTAAGACATTTTAAGTACTCAGTAGTAAGTGGAAAGACAAATCAATTTGAAGGACAAACAAAAGAAAATGAACCCTTCTTCTCTAACCCTCAAACTCTTAGTAACTTCTATAATACTGAGCATACACACAAAGTATTCAGTCATGTTTTTCATTGGAATTTATTTATATTTGTTAACCTTTGGCAATTTTTAGTTAATATTTTAGCAAATATTCAGATGTGGATATAAGAACCGTGGTGGCATTCCACTGCAGTCTTGAACACATATGTTTTATCTTTTGTGACACATGTTACAAGTAATTTGTCATCAATAACAGCAGTGTGCTGGGTTGTAAGAGCTGGCCTGAAGTTTTGTTCCTGATTTTAATGGACTTATTTTTAATGTTTCATAATTAAGTATCATGTTTGCTGGAAAATACTGGTAGACAGTATAACACATGTTATTAAGGTATGGATGTTTTCATTATATATCTAGACAGTTAAGAGGTTTTTTTAAATAAATCAGTGGCTTTCAAATTTTATCAAATATTTTAGGCTGTCTTTCACTTGTGTAAATGCAGTGAATTATATTAGTACACTTGTTTATGCTCAGTCATCTTCACATTCTTCAAAGGAATCTTATTTTGTAAAGTATATTATTTTTAGCACACTGTAAAATTCAATTCACTGATATATTTAAGATTTTGTCATCTACGTTCATAAGTGAGATCACCTACAGATTTCTTACTTATGCTAATACTTTTCAGTTATGGTTTCAGGGTTATATTTTTATAGAATAAATTTAGAAGCTTTCCATGCTTTCTTATGCTCTCTACCTGGTTTTGTGGGGAGGCCTATAAAGCATCTGTGCTTGTTCTTGCCTTTACTGGTAGAGTTTAGACCAATTTTATTGTTATTGATCCATTTTTGTTATTTTTTTCTCTTCACCCAGTTTTCATCATTTGTATTTCAAAAATAAATTATATACTTCATCAAGATTTTAAAACAAATTGCTATGCAATTTCGTATATAATTATGTCTCTTTTAATTTTTCTCATGGCACGTTCTTTTTGCCTTTCATAGATATGCTAAGTATTTTTAGTTCTTCTTACCAAAATAATTTATTGGTAATACCAAATTAAAATGTTGGCCCATTCCATAAATTTTGCTTTATAGTTTATCATCAGTCACTTGTAATAAATGGTAATTTGTAATTCTAAATATTCCTTACCACAGAAGTAAATAAAGAAAATGTGATTTAAAAAACATTTCCAGTGGTCTACATATGTTTTCTTTCTGCTATATTTTTTATTATTGAGTTCTGATTTTACTTCACTGGGGTCAATAAAAGTAACCTGTATGATTTGACCAGTATAATGTAATGGTCAGGAGCAGAGCTTCTAGTGCCAGATACATTGAATTAACAAGCTGGGTGAAACTGAACAAGTTAATTAAGAAACAATGCATCAGATTCTTCAACTGTAGAATGGAGATAATAATAGTACACTCTTCATAGGGTTATCATGAAGATGAAATTAGTTAATAGGTCTGAGCACTTAGAACAATGCCTGACATATAAAAAACATGCAAAATATTAATATTATTATTATACATATTATTTTCCTTGGCAATTAAAAAAATATTTCTTTTGTGGCCCTGTACAGGGTTAACTTTATTTAAAGGATATGATTACACCTCCATCCCATGTCCCACAAGCTGTCCACTAACAAATCATATTGGTGCTACCTTTAAAATATATCCAGAGGATAGCAAATTAAAGACAATGGACTATCTCTACTTTCCCATATCCAATGATTCTCTAAAGTTAGAATGTTAGATGTGAGGATTTTAAGGGAGTAAATATTTCTGAGTTGGAAAAAGCCCTGAAGTCCTTTGATATATAGCCATTTGTTCATGCTGCCTACGTACCAGCTTGAGGGTAACATTTAGACGTCAGATATTAACAAATGTTTCAATCTGTACATTGGTCTCATCTTCAGAAACATGGTACTATCTTAGACACTACAAATCCCTATCTCTACTTTGTAGGAAAGGTAACAGGAGGATACATTAGACCAGTGGGAAAGACACTATAAGAGAGAAAATGAAGACACAGAGACTGTGTGTGTGTGTGTGTGTGTGTATGTGTTCGTGCGCCCATGTGCATGCATGCATGCAGAATCAATTTAGTGCAACCAATTAGAAATGAGAGACATCCACCTAAAATTAAATTTGCTGGCATAGTTTTCATTGAGATTAAAAGATTGTAAATTCAAAATTATTTTTTGACATTAAATTTCTTACCTCAGTTTTCTTTAATGCATCCTGGGTTTTCTTCACCTTTCTTCGTAATTTTTTCTCTGTTTTCTCTACATGTCTTTTAACATATTCTTTCCTCTCAATTATTTCACCTAGTAACTATAGGACATTTAGAAATTAAGATGTGCAACATTTACAATCCAATTATCTTGGTTTAGACCAGGTAGTTCCCAAGCAACTATTTTAATAACAACAACATATATTTTGGTATAAAAGGAAAGGAATTCACCACACATGAATTACAAAAACATACTAGGATATCCATAATCCCAATATTCAATTTGAATTACCCAAGAAAATAAAAGTCTAATCAATTTTAGCTAAGTAACAAAAACTAATAAACTCACATAGAAATAATAACTTTTCCTCACAATATTTAAAATATTTTAACCAAAATTAAAACTCGAAATTTTCAGCAATCATTATAGAAAGTGTATGAAAACTTACTCTTTAAAGGAGTTTATGCTAAATTAATAGTTCTTATGATTTATACACTATTAAAGAATAATAAAACAAAAATGATTACTGAACTACAAGAAGGTATAAAACAATGGCTATTATAAAATAAGAAAAAAGTCATTAATCTTTTCTGGAATTCATTATCATACTCAGATGATTACACCAAGGCTTTGAGGCAATTAATAAACTCCTATCATTAATGTAAGGAGGAGCCATTATTAAAATCATTTATCTCACTAGGTGTTAGAACTGGTTATAGATTCATTACATGAGCTCTAGGATAAGCGTTTAGAAGCCCCGAGAAGTACACTCAGAATTTGCTGTTTCCATGGTTTATGGCATTGTACAAGTGGCTTCATGCAAGTAGGCCCAAGTTTTCTCATGTCTATGTTACAGATAAACTCTCTCTTGCCTACTTCAGAGAGATGCTTTGAAGACAAAAATAAACATTCGTAATAGGAGAACTTTGAAAATCACTGTTTTTAAAATAATGAAATTTGAAAATTATTAAAGACTAAGAATATAAAGTTACATCATCATTTGCAAAGAAAGAAAAAACGCTGTTGCCAAAATGGCCCAAATGAATATACGTGCGTCCTCCCTGCAGCCAAGGACAAGAATGTATAATTCCTACCACACCTTCTAATTCTCCAAAAGACTAATGATATGGTGTATGCATATTTTTCTACTAAATTTTTCTTTGGGAAGGGCTAGTAATATCAGTTACTACCATAAACTTGTTGTTTTGAAAATATTTTATCAACATTTGCTTTATTTTTCATCCCAGCTGTCTTACCTTCATTTACATACATCAAAAATTTACCACGAAAATGTCAAGATGCATTATATTCTATAATTGAGCAAACGTAGCTTTGGAATTTTATTAACAAGCAGTGAAGACTTTGAATTAAATTTACTACAGTGGGTAATTATACCAGAAAAATCACTACTCACCCATTTGAAAACTGCTTTTCCTAAGTACTCTCTAAGATAAAGTGTGGGGTTCCAGGTAATAGCGTTAATAGTCTTGCTATATAATTCCACTGTAGATCAGTTGTATGGTCATAAAATAGTTACTTATTTTGTCCATGCTTTTATGTCTTCCTATGTGAAATCATAATTTTCCAAATGATAATGTAAAATTGCATAGATGATTTATTGACCTGAATATTCCTGCAAATTAGTTTCTGGATTAATTATAAATGCTTACATCAGAATGTTCTTTGTGGCAAGTTCTGAGTTTTACAGCTTCTTCTTCTAGTTTAAGCAGTGGTATCTCCATTTCTGCCAGTGCTAAGGCATATATTGCTTTCTTTCTCATAAGATCCTGCTTCTCAAGTGCCTGTTCTTCTTGAAGGGAAAACAGTCTTTTCTGCCAGCAAAGATTTTTTAAATGATTCATTGTTATTAATTACCTAAACATTTATTGAGACTCTATCCTGTGCTGGTCAGTAATGTCTAAAAATCAAAACAATAAATTCCACCATAAAAAAGCATTAGGTACGAATATAGCATATTTAAAAAGAACTGAGATAATATTACAAAAAATGAGGAAAAAATTTAATAGACAATAAAAATCAAATATCCTTAAGTAAGTACTGGAGGATAATAAGGTTAGATGGCACGTTAATAACAAATATTGAAATATATGTAATTTCTGCATTCTAAGACCAAATAAAACTAATAAACAAGAAGTTAATAACAAACTATTAAGCAAAAAGGATTGGAAGATTATGGAATTATTGGGCTTATCTACAGAGAGAAATAAATTAGGGAATTTGGCATTTTCAAGCATATAGAATTAGAGAGACACTGCTTTTATATGTTTGAAAATATCGAATTTCCCAATAGAAAAAAATCACAAAATTTGTGTTTGCTTCAAAGAGGAACAGAGGTACAGATAATCTTAAATAATTTTTAAAATTAACACTGTCTTAGACTGTTTTGCCTCTTGATTTTATTCTTTTTATAGTAATGGTTTCAAATATTTATGTATTTCTGAAGGGGAGGCAGTCTACAAACATGCCAGTGTTCAGAACATCCAATCTAGGTCCCAAAGGATATGCAGGTGGTAGATAAAGATTTTTAAAAAAGTAAAATTGATTTTGGTAGTTATAATGCTTTAGTTTCAAAATCTTTATATAGAAATATCATAGCATGTTTTCTTTTCAGTCTTAAATAAAAGAGTCCAATTGAAAGACATTAAAAGTAAAGAAAACATAACATCATCACAAAGCAAACTAAAGAGACACTTGGGAATAAGATCCCACTGCCCTTTTACTAGGCTGGCAGAAATTCCCATTAAACCACAAAATGAGATATGTATATGAGAGGTCAGTTTCTTTATGCATGATCAGACACTGCTAATCGTACACAGAGGGCAACTGTCATCAACTAAGGAGAGAAAACTGCTGGCTTGCAAACCAAGTAGTGAAAAGATGCCTCATTACAGGCAAATTTAAAATGCTATGTAAAATGTAAATTAAAGGAAGAATAAAATATTGAAACCAAATTGGGATTACCTGAATCAGCATTCCATTAGCCACTTCACCTCGAGTGAGTTTTTTCAAGAATTCTTCTCTGCCCTATATATTATCAAATTTTTTAAAAAGGAGGTTTTATTTATAGAATATCAAAAAACATTTTAAGACAACTGCTAACATAAAATGCATTTTACTTAGGTTAAAACGAAGAGTAAACTGCTCATTACAAATTGAGTGTCATAATTTTTTTATAAATAAACCTGACGTTATCTGAGGCAAAATTAGTAAGTGCTACAAGACCAGGAAATAGAATACAGAATTTCCATTCAATTTAGTTTGTATTTTATAATCCTGAACTAAAATACCGAAGTAGGAAAATCAAAAAGGAAAAACTAGATAGTCTTCAATCCCTCTTTTTAAAAACTATCTGTTTGTTTTTAATACTATTTTCCAGAATGAACACATTCAATTTTGAAGGCAAAGTAAATTCAAGTTTAAAGTTTGCAAAATATGTTCAGATTCTCCATTTGGCTAGAAAAATTTCTCTTTTTTTTTTTTCCTTTTTTATTTTTAAAGAATCATTTCTTGAAAGTTAGTGGGCAAAAAATATGTGGAAAAATCTTCTCTTTTGCTACTTGGATAGAGAGTCTTAAATTCTTCATAGTTGTACTTTATATTATCACACAACCAGATTTGGAAATAACTCAAAAATTTCCTTCTGCTTTTAGAATTACATCTTGGAACCTCTTATTGAGGGAGGAACTGTCTTGGATTTAAGCTGTCCTCCATATTCAAAAGAGATGTATAGCTTTGTAAAGAAGAATGGTGGAGGGTGAGTAATGTCTCTAAAATTCCTACTTCATTACTGAACCCCTCATCATATCACAGAGTCTACACAGACATTATAAAGAAACAAGTCAGTAAGTCTCTCCTACAACCCTTCCTTTTCTTAGTATAGCAACCCATCAAAATTACACTCTCCTGAAGTAAAAAAAAGTTACACTCTCCTAAAGTAAAAAAAGTAACTCCAAAGAAGGAAAGAGGAGATAAAGTATTATCTTTAAATATTACTTCAACTAAGGACATACCTATACATAAAACCAATTTATAAAATGATGTATTTTGATAATTTAAAAGAAATTAGTTGTCTTTTTAAAAATAATAGATCTTTAAAGGAGTATAATTGCTTCACAATACTGTGTTAATTTCCATTGTACAAAAAAGTGAATCAGCCATATGCATACATATATCCCCATGTCCCCTCCCTCTCAAGCCTCCCTCCCACCTTCCCTATCCCATCCCTCTAGGTGGTCACAAAGCACCGAGCTAATCTCCCTGTGCTATGCTGCTGCTTCCCACTAGATAACTATTTTACATTCGGTAGTGTATATATATTGATGCTACTCTAACTTCACACCAGCTTCCCCCTCCCATCCCATGTCCTCAAGTCCATTCTCTAGGTCTATGTCTTTATTCCTGCCCTGGCACTAGGTTCATCAGTACCAATTTTTTTTTTTTTTTTTTTTTAGATTCCATATATATGTGTTAGAATATGGTATTTGTTTTTCTCTTTCTGACTTACTTCATTCTGTATGACAGACTCTAGGTCCATCCACCTCACTATAAATAACTCAATTTTGCTGCATATATGTGCCACACCTTCTTTATCCATTCATCTGTCAGTGGTCATTTAGGCTGCTTCCATGTCCTGGCTATTGTAAACAGTGCTGCAATGAATATTGGGGTACATGTCTCTTTTTGAATTCTGGTTTTCTCAGGGTATATGCCCAGTAGTAGCATTGCTGGGTCATATGGTAGTTCTATTTTTAGTTTTTTAAGGAACCTGCATACTGTTCTCCATAGTGGTTGTATCAATTTACATTCCCACCAAAAGTGCAAGAGGGTTTCCTGTTCTCCACACCCTCTCCAGCATTTATTGTTTCTAGATTTTTTGATAATGCTCATTCTTACTGGTGTGAGGTGATACCTCATTGCAGGTTTCATTTGTATTTCTCTAATAATTAGTGATGTCGAGCAGCTTTTCATGTGCCTCTTGTCCATCTGTATTTCTTCTTTGGTGAAATGTCTTCTGCCCATTTTTTAATTGGGTTGTTTGTTTTCTGGATATTGAGCTACACGAGCTGTTTGCATATTTTGGAGATTAATCCTTTGTTGCTTCATTTGCAAATATTTTCTCCCATTCGGAGGGTTGTCTTTTCATCTTGTTTATGGTTTCCTTTGCTGTGCAAAAGCTTTGAAGTTTCATTAGGTCCCATTTGTTTATTTTTGTTTTTATTTCCATTACTCTAGGAGGCGGGTCAAAAAAGATCTTGCTGTGGTTTATGTCAGAGTGCTTTTCCTATGTTTCCCTCTAAGAGTTTTATAGTGTCTGGACTTACATTTAGGTCTTTAATCCACTTTGAGTTTATTTCTGTGTATGGTGTTAGGTAGTGTTCTAATTTCATTCTTTTATAAGTAGCTGTCCAGTTTTCCAAGCACCACTTATTGAAGAGGCTGTCTTTTCTCCATTGTATGTTCTTGCCTCCTTTGTCATAAATTAGGTGACCATATGTGCGTGGGTTTATCTCTGGGCTTTCTATCCTGTTCCATTGATCTATATTTCTGTTTTTGTGCCAGTACCACACTGTGTTGATTACTGGAGCTTTGTAGTGTAGTTTGAAGTCCAGGAGCCTGATTCCTCCAGCTCCATTGTTCTTTCTCAAGATTGCTTTGGCTATTCGGGGTCTTTTGTGTTTCCATATGAATTGTAAAATTTTTTGTTCTAATTCTGTGATGAATGCCACTGGTAGATGAATAGGGACTGCACTGAATCTGTAGATTGCTTTGGTAGTTCCCTCTTCTAACTTGACAATAGATACAGCGGTTTTATCAAATAAACATGTAATAATGGAGCCAAATTAAAAATGCCTCTACAGACTGGAAAAAAATATACTGTATTCCAAAACAGAGTGTTACATTTGAACTTTGTCTGAAAGTAACTGAAAAATGTGTGTGTGTGTGTGTGTGTGTGTGTGTGTCTGTGTATCAAGGAGATGAGTTGGGAAATAGTAAGGCATGAAGCTGAAATGATAAACTATCAGCTTATATATAATCTTTAAAGGCATAGTAAGAAAATTAGTGAACAATGTTAAGCAAGGTGTCTGTTGCAAAAAGGTCACTCTGGTTGCAATGGGGATTAGTTTGTTTCCTTAAAATTCATTCATTCATCCTTTGAAGTTTTTTTTTTTAATTGTCAGTAAGAGAGAAATCTATTGTTTAAGTGAATTCAAGTCCTTGAAGTTATATAAATTAACATCATTCAAGAAGAACTTGTGAATATAAGGCCAATAAAAACTGTAGGCAGTATATGAGACATAATAAAATAGACCAGAAGTCTGAAGGTGCAAGAGTAAAACAATTGCATTTCTTTGAAAAGAAGGGAAAGAGTCCCTTGAAATTTTGAAACCTGTATTTCTATACAAAACCAACTCAACCTATTACCAGTGGACAAATCTGCACTCTCCATCAGAAAAACATCTGGAGTTTCACTCTTTCCTCTCAGGGAACTCTTTCAAGCTCTGTTTTCTGCCATGCCCCAAACCTCTGTGACTCAGAGAGCAAGGTCAAATGACTGGTCACCAAAACGGAAAATAGCTGTTACTTATTGCTTGGGCTGCCAATTTCAACTTCCACCAGCCACAGGGAGTGTTTCCAGCCAGATGCTCAAGGTCTTCCCTCAGTACTATCGCCTTCCTGGAAGTTTGATTGGTGCACCAGGGCACTGGCAAAATGCTGGGAAGTTTACCAGTTCCTAGGAGAACTACTGACTTACCATGACCTTCAAAACATCCTAGAACATGCCACAGTGATATAAGGTGATCTCTGATCGTCACAGGTCTCAGGCCACACAGTGAAATATCTGAGCGAGGTGACTTATTTGTCTTCCCGTCCTGTTGTCAAAGGCAGCGTTCTCTGTAAAGCTGACTCTGAGGTGGGGTTTGGTATGCAGGATTCTTATTAAGGAGTGCACCTGAATCAACTCTTGTTGGACTGGAGCGGGGACCAGTGGGAAGATAGGGAGAAGATCAAGGACTGGGCAGAAACATAGGCTGAGCTGCAAAGCAGCCCAACAACAACCTCAGTCAGCTCCATGGGGAGTCCTGGAGCAAGAAGGGGCCTTCAGCTTTGCCCCAAGTCAGACCAAGGTGGCAAGGCTACTCTTCTATTTATCAGTCGTTGGATATGAGCTGTCCCAGGAAGGGGAATGACCTTAAGCAAAGTGACTTAACTGATTCCTGAAGTAGAATCTGGGCAGTTATGTCCACTAAACAATACATTTTACGTCATGAATCCCCTTGATAAAACTACTATTAGTGCTACTAAGACTTATGACTAAATTATTGTTACCTGCCTACTATGTAGAGTTACCTTGTTTCAACTTCATAATGAAATCCATGAAATCGCTATTATTGTCCCCTTTTGCAAATGGGAAAACTGGGACAGATTATATAAATTGTCAAAAAGCAAAAAGCTAGCACACATTGGAAGCAGGATGCTAATCCACACTCAGAGCCCAGGGACTTTATCTCATTGACTTAGGATCTCAGTGACACCTGGATACCTAGGACCCTTCAACGTGAGTGGAATATTTAGTGTGGAGCCTTCTGACTCTCATGTCCTTGCAAAGCCTGCCTTTCCATGAGACTTTCCAGACAATAGGATTGTTAGATTCTGTAACTCAGCCACCTATTGCACAGATAGAGGAATGGAACCGAGACTTTGTGTTCAAGAGGTGTCAATCTGCCAGTGATGCCATAGCTGGTTCTCAAACAGAATCTGCTAAGAAGGTTATGAACAGTGGGGATATGCTGCTTTTTTAATTTTGCAACTCTATGGCATAAATCACAGCAAGATTCTTTTCAAACCATCTCCTAGAGAAATGGAAATAAAAACAAAAATAAAGAAATGGGATCTAATGAAACTTAAAAGCTTTTGCACAGCAAAGGAAACCATAAACAAGATGAAAAGAGAACCCTCAGAATGGGAGAAAATATTTGCAAGTGAAACAACAGACAAAGGATAAATCTCCAAAATTTACAAGCAGCTCATGCAGCTCAGTAACAAAAAAAAAAAAAACGACCCAAACCAAAAATGGGCAGAAGACCTAAATAGACATTTCTCTAAAGAAGATATACAGATTGCCACAAACACATGAAAGAATGCTCAACATCATTAAACATTAGAGAAATGCAAATCAAAACTACAATGAGATATCATCTCACACCAGTCAGAATGGCCATCATCAAAAAAATCTAGAAACAATAAATGCTGGAGAATGTGTGGAGAAAAGGGAACACTCTTGCACTGCTGGTGGGAATGTGAATTGGTGCAGCCACTATGGAGAACAGTATGGAGGTTCCTTAGAAAACTAAAAATAGAACTACCATACGACCCAGCAATCCCACTACTGGGCATATACCCTGAGAAAACCATAATTCAAAAAGAGTCATGTACCACAATGTTCATCGCAGCTCTATTTACAATAGTCAGGACATGGAAGCAACCTAAGTGTCCACTGACAGATGAATGGATAAAGAAGATGTTGCACATATATAGAACGGAATATTACTCAGCCATAAAAAGAAACGAAACTGAGTTATTTGTAGTGAGGTGGATGGACCTAGCGTCTGTCATAGAGAGTGAAGTAAGTCAGAAAGAGAAAAACAAATACCGTATGCTAACACATATATATGGAATCTAAGAAAAAAAATGGTTATGAAGAACCTAGGGGCAGGACAGGAATAAAGACGCAGACGTAGATGACACGGAGAGGGGGAAGGGTAAGCTGGGACGAAGTGAGAGAGTGGCATGGACATATATACACTACCAAATGTAAAATAGATAGCTAGTGGGAAGCAGCCACATAGCACAGGGAGATCAGCTTGGTGCTTTGTGACCACCTAGAGGGGTGGAATATGGAGGGTGGGAGGGAGACGCAAGAGGGAAGAGATATGGGAACATATGTATATGTATAGCTGATTCACTTTGTTATAAAGCAGAAACTAATACACCATTGTAAAACAATTATACTCCAATAAAGATGCTAAAAAAAAAAAAGTGTGGTCTTCTTAGTAAAACACTGATTGCACTATCATTGAAAACGTTCAAAAAGAGAGGCTGGACAATGACAAAGAGCTACAGTAGTTGTAAAAAGATTTCTGGAATTAATCATATAAGTACCACTTTTGAGAATTTGCTGTATCTCAGGCAATTTCCTGGAATGTTTTATATATACAGGCAGCCCTCGTCTTGTAGGATGCCATGCTTACTGAAACTTGTGCATGTGGGGACAGTGCAAAATAGGAGCATGGCTCAGATATGTACAAGTTTCAGCTAACTTGATGCTGTGCAAAGTGAGGGCTGCCTGTGTGTATGTGTATTTGTGTGTGCTTGCGCATACATGCATCTGTATGTAAGTGAATCATCATATCTGTTTAGTGACCTAGCTACAGTTGTCCACATTCAAAGATGAGAAAACTAAGATCATAGATGTCATGGCACTTGCCCCATGACTAACATTCAACAAGTATCAATACTCAAGACTGCTGATACTACAGCTTGGGCACACTCTGTAGCACTTTGAAGTAAGCCCCCTCCTCTACCCTCAGTTTCCAGTACTCTGTCTGGTACACAATATTTGTTGAATGAACAATTTATTGAACAAATGCATTAACAAATAGCAAAAAATTGCTAAAATTTCAGGGTTTTTCAAATTCAAAAATATGTTTTTTAAAAAATCTTTTTATATGAGAAACTTGCGATTCGTTAAAATATCATAATCATATTCTCATTCATGAATAGCATCTTGAGGAGAGTAAAACAAGGCCTACAGGATGTTTTCCCTGAGACCTGAGGAAATAGTTGAGGTGGTAGGAAAGGCAGGGAGATAAGTAACTGAATAAGAACTGCAAGAAGAGTGCCTTTTTCAGGAACACAGCCTGCAGCCCAACCAGTGCCAGGTTTTTCAGTTTTTCAAATTGCCAATGCATGGTAAAGGGGATGAAAGCCCAGAAACATCACCATTTCACACCTGTTACAATAATGGATTCAACCAAGAATTACCAATGAGTGCTAAGTCCACTGGATGAAGATTTTTTGGAAACAAAGATAGTTGCATATTCTTGCAGTATCACTCAATTGAGTACTTATTAATCATAATAGGGAGATGGATAAATCTGTTGACCACAACTTTAACCAAATGATCAAACTTACTATCACTAGTTATGAGAAAAAACTTATACAGTGTGTTTTGTGATATGTCTCACTGATACAATATTATAACTTACGTAACATTCCTGCCAAAAGTGTTTTACCTGAATGTAATCATGAGTCAACAGAAAGATAAGTCCACACTGAGAGAAATTCTGCAAAGTAACTGGCCTAGACTCTTTAAAAAATGTCTATGTAATGAAAGACAAATTTAACAGAAATGTAGGGGACACTGTAAGATTAAAGGGGACTCATAACAGATAAATGCAATACACGGTGCTCGACTACATGTAGCACCTAACTGAATCAGAGAAGTTTGCATGTGGACTATATATTTGTGCCAGTTACCTAATTATTGCCTCAGCTCTAAATCCTTACCTCAAATTTTTAACTCTAATTTGAGATACTGGAGCTGGATCTAGTATGTAAACAGTTTTCTTTTGCCAGCTAGAGTAAATGAGGCTTTATCAGTAGAGGGCGTGGAGAGACTTAGGAGGCAGCAGCAAGGGGCTTCCCAGCCTTGTTTTGGTTTCGATTGATTTCTCCTTCCTCTTGCAGAACTGCTGTCAGCTGGTCGTGAGGAACCAATAGTGCTCGCCTTCCAGCCAGGTGCTCTACCCAGAAATTCCATTCAAACTCCAGTCAACCTTCACCAAGTTTCTCTGCTTATGGACCATCCACTGAACACTGAACACCCTCTCCTATAAGGCCTTATTCTGCTTTGCAGGAGGCAGCTTCTTCCACAATTGATCCTTATGTGGATACTTTCCCGCATCCCTAAAGGCTGTGGTTGCTCCCTACGTCTGCTATTCCTACATTCTTTAGAGCAGGGGTCTGCAAGCTTTCCCTGTAAAGGGCTAGATAGTAAATAATTTAGACTTTGGGGCTGTAAGGTCTCTGTTTCAACTACTCAATTCTGGTTTTGGAGAAAAGGAATAAAAATGTATAAAAAGATCACTTTGAAGAGTTTGAAAGAAGCCGAGGGAAAGGGGGTGACAGCATCTCAAGAGGTTGGGAAGAGCCCACACTGAAAGTCACCTTTGACCTGCTGTTTCGCTTTAGCTGCCAGAAACCAGAAGGTGGCAGCAGAGAGCTATTCTAGTGGAAGAGACTCCTGTGCTACAAGAAAGGACAGCTGAAGAGCAAAGCATGGAACAGTCAATGCTATTGTGTCCAGAGACCCACATTTAAAGAGAAAATGGGAGGAGACACTAAACATAAATAGATCTAAGCTCAGAATCACGGATGTATCATCAGTTTGATTTCCAGTGACAGAAGGGGCACTACGAAAAAAGTTGTAGAATTCATTACATAAGGGATGAGACCACGAACAGAGAGAAACAGACTTTAAAATTAAGAATTAAAATCATAAAGGAAAATTTGGGATTTGTGCAAATAACTGTGTGCTGGGCTGAATTAGTGGGGCAGGGCGGCTCTGGCTGGGCACTGCCAGGGCAGTTTTTGGTGGTCAGGACCCTAATAGACAATCCAGGTGGCAGCCCAACTTGGTTCTATCCAAAAATAAACACAACGGTGCTATTTTATCTTTCTTTCTTTTTTTTTTAAATGAAGGTATATGTGTCTTTTTTTGTAGAAATATTTTTAAATTAAAAAAAATTAAAATAAAGTGAACCCCTAAACCCAGAGATACACATTTTGACTTTTTGGTGTATTCTTGTTTAGGTCCACGGATTAAATATTATCTTTGGTAGAGTCAGCCTAGTAAGGTCTTTTTCAGCCACTAAAAAAACAGAACTTCCATTAATTTTTTAAATTCTAAATTAAATGAATTTGCAATTTATCCTTGTACTCATATATTTAACTACTACTCTATTACCTAGAAATCTGTGTATTTAAATTTTCCCACTATATGTTAACTATGTAGTCATGCTTTCCATAAACATTTATTGAGTACCTACTTTGTTCTAAGCACTGTTAGGCCTAGCAATGCAGCAGTGTACAAAACAGACAATAATTCTTGTCCTCCTGTAGCATACTTTCTGGCAGTTATTATGTAATTAATTATAAACCTTTAAATATGCATCTTTACAGTTTTTGTCCGTCTTTGTTATCTGGTGACTTTAAGTCGTATTTTTAGAAATAATGTTAATGAATTATAGATTATGAATGTGTTTAAAATTCTTTACTTACACTGATAAATTACTTTCCAGAAAGGTTCTATCAATACTAATTTACAGTGAGTTGGAAACTACAGCAGCTTTTAAGAGTTGCTATATCAATATGTCTTTGTCTTTATCAAATACTAGTTTTCATAGATGTAAAATTGGGATAACATACTCTTTTCTACAAAATTACTGTGAGAGTTGAAGATAACGCATACAAAGGAGTTGACCCAAGGCAGTATTCGTATTAGGCATTCAACAAACAACTATTACTTTCAGTGTGTTTTTCAGAATCTACACATTTATCAGGAGACATGAGTTAAATGTGTCAGTTATTAAAGACTGTCCAAAAAAGTTAAGGTAGCCTCCTTCTATGAAGTGTTCTTTATGTTGTTTATCCCTAATACTTTTGAAAATATATTATCTGTCAGGCTCCAAGTTAAATGTTTTATATACAATATTATTTATTTATCACACAAAGGTACAACAGAAGTATTGTTACACTCATTTAAGAGACGAGAAACCTAGGCTCAATATGGTTAAGTAATATTCTCAAAATAAATAATTAGCAGAACCAGGATTTAAATTAATGAAACATTTGACTCCAAAACCTATACTCTTTCAACAAAATCACATTTCTCTTTGAAAAGGGAGAAAAAAAATAGAAACAAAATTCACAGATTGAAATGGAAATGCTGAAGAGCTAATTCATCACCTATTTTCTGGCATACAAATCTGTAATCCAGTAGAATGGAAATGGAAGTTATGTTTTCATGTAGTTTTTGCACCAAGTCAAATAAAGTTTTTTTCTGTCCTCAAATGTTTGCACCATCAACATGCTTTATTTCTATCATATTTTTCAGGTTTATTTACTCCCTCATACATGTGTCAGGAAAATAAACTTTCCTGATACTTAACTAAGGGGATACCCAGCTGCCATTTGAAGGACTTACATCTTAATATACCTTCACACTACTTCTGTTTTATCTGTGCCTTGACACTTTTTCCCAGGCAACATGTACCACTAATTGGATGCTCCCAATATTACAGTTAATGGCTTCCTTTCACTCAACTTTGACAAAGTATTCTGCCTCTGAATGTAGTAGGGAAGAATCTTAGTAAACTAAAATCAAATGGAACAAATGTAAAAGAGTACAAGATCTAAGTTGTAAATATGTTTCATAGAAAGGGCTAAAGAAGAGTGATTATGCTAGCAATTAAAAGCATAAATGACTCTGAGCTTCTAGGCTGCTTAAACCAGAGGGAAACATGAAACTTTAGAGAATGCCTAATTATTAATAAGAGAAGGAATACAATTTTATCAAGAAAAGTTTTCTCTTAGTTCTGAAATCTAAAGTAAACTAGGTGCATAGATTTTTGACCATCTTGAACAGTAAGACCATTCTCATTAGTATGAAAAAACAAGCAGCAATGGTCAATTTTGACCATTACTTTTACCAACCTTTGTTAAAAGCCAAGGATGTAATATCAGCTCATAACTCAATAAAGGCTATTGCACATGGGTCAAAAGTAATATCCTCTAGACTTTACTAGGAAGCATAAATTCTCAAGAATCAAAATGAATAAATTATCAGAATGTCCATTTTATAACCATTTTAAAAATACCACCAGTTTCATCTGGAATTGTGACAGAAGTTACATAGTGCACAAATCAAATTTTGGCTTATTAAAGTTGTTTTGTTCTGTCCATTGAATAAAATGGACTTGCTCTAAAGAGGCCTGGAGTGGCAGAAATTAGGCTCTTCAAGAAAGCTTTTTAGAAGGTTTTGATTTTTACTTTGCTCAAATAAAGGCCCTATAAATTTTGATTCAGAGACGAACAAATAGTATTTGAAGGCAGGGCCAAGATTTTTCTCTAAAAATGAGTTAAGGGTTGGTTGAAATATTTGAAAAAGAACTCAAGCGAAGTTACAAACTTCTAAACTGTAAAGTTATAGACCATATTACTGTGGCCAAGAACATTCTAAGGACATAACACATTGTCTTTTCCTAGCATTAAAAATACTACTCAGCCATAAAAAAGAATGAAATAATTCCATTTGCAGCAACACAGATGGACCTAGAGATTATCATACTAAGTGAAGTAAGTCAGACAGAGAAAGGCAAATATCATATGACATCACTTATATGTGGAATCTAAACCATGACACAAATGAAATTATTTATGAAACAGAAACAGACTCACAGACATAGAAAACAAATTTATGGTTACCAAAGGGGAAAGGAGGTGGGGAGGGATAAACTAGGAGTTTGGGATTAGCAGATACAGACTACTCTATATAAAGTAGATAAACCTCAAGGTCCTACTATATAGCACAGGGAACTGTTGATACAGTCAATATCCTGTAATAAACAATGGAAAAGAATATGAAAAATACAAATATATTTATGTATAAATGAACTACGTTTCTGTACAAGAAACTAGTACAACATTGTAAATCAACTATACTTCAATTTAAAAAAAGAAAAAAGTGACCATTAAACATCTAAACAAATTTAAAAAAAGGAATCATACACATATATGTATAACTGAATCACTTTGCTGTACACCTGAAACTAACACAGCATTGTTAATCAACTATACTCCAATATAAAATAAAAAGTTTGAAAAAAGGAATCATACAATGTCTGTGATCAGACAACAAGGGAATTAAACTAGAAATCCATAACAGAAAGATAACTGGAAAATCCCTAAATATGTAAAGACTAAAAATCATTCTTTTAAATAATACATGGTCAAGGAATCAATCTCAAGAGAATTTTAAAATATTTTTGACTAAATAAAAATGGGGATGTAATTTATCAAAATTGTGATATGCAGCAAAAGCAGAGCTTAGAAGGAAATTCATAGCATTGAATGCATATATTAGAAAAGAAGAAAGATTTAACATCAAAAATCTAAGTTTCCACCTTAGGAAACTATAAGAAGAAGAGCAAATTAAAATCAAAGTCAGCAGAAGAAAAGAAGAGGAGACATAATTACAGGTCCCATGGATATTGTAAGGATAAGAAAGAACACTATGAAAAACTCTTTGCTGAAAAATTAGATAACTGAGATGAAATGGACCAATTCCTTGAAAGACACAATCTGCCAAAACTCATACAAGAAGAAACAGATGATCTAAATAGGCCTGTTAAAGAAATGGGATCAATACTTAATAACCTTCCAAAACAAAGGCATCAAGCCCAGAGGGGATTATTAGTGAATTCTACCAAACATTTAGGAAAAAATTATACTAATTCTCTACAATTTCCTTTGGAGGATAGAAGCAGAGGGACTACTTCCTAACTCACTCTACGAAGGCAGCATTACTGTAATACCAAAACCTGACAAAGACATTACAAGAGACAACTACAGATCAATATCTCTCATGAAAATAGATGTAAAAATCCTCAACAAAATATTAGCAAATCAAATGCAACAATGTGTAAAAAGAATTATACACCATGACTATGCAGGAATTATCCCAGGTATGCAAGGCTAGTACAACATTTGAAAATCAATTAATGTAATCAATTATATCAACAGGCTAATGAGGAAAAAATCACATGTTCGTAACAATAGATACAGAAAAAGCATTTGACAATATCCAACATTCATTCGTGGTAAAAACTCTCAATAAGTTAAAATAAAGAGGAACATCCTCTACTTGATAAAGAATATCTACAAAAAATCTACAGCTACCATTATAGTCAATGGTGAAAAACTCAAAATTTACCACTAGGGTCAGGTACAAACAAGCAAAGATGTCCCACCTCAACAATCCTTTTCAGTATTGTAATGGAAATCCTTGAAAATGCATTGACAAGCAAAGCAAATTAAAGATATACAGATTGGGAAGGAAGAAATAAAACTGTCTTTGTTTGTGAATGACATGACTGTCTATGTAAAAATTTGAAAGAATTATCAAAAATACTTCTGGAACTAAATAAGCAATTATAGCAATTAACACAAAGTTAATACACAAATATCAATTGTTTTCCTATATAATAAAAATAAACAAGTGCAATTGTAAATTAAAAACACATCATTTAAATTAGTACTCCCCATAATGAAATACTTAGATATAAATCTAACAAAATATGTACAAGAGCCATATAAAAAAACTAAAAAACTCTAATAAAATTAAAAAACTAAATAAATGTAGAGATATTCCATGTTAATGCATAGGCAGACTAAACAATGTTAAGAAGTCAGTTTACCCCAACTTTATCTGTAAGTTCAATTTATCCCCTATCAATATCCAAGCAAGTTATTTTGGGGATACTGACAAAGTAATTCCAAAGGAAAGGCAAAACACCCAGAAGAGGCAACACCATATTGAAGAAAAACAAAGATGGAGAGCTGACAACACTCAACATCAAGACATACTACTAAGCTACAGTATTTAAAACAGTGTGGTACTGGCAAAAGAACAGACAAATAGATCAATGGAACAAAACAAAGAGTCCAGAAATAGACCCACAGAAATACAGTCAACTGATCTTTGACAAAGGAACAATGAGTACATAATGGAGCAGAGACAGTCTTTTCAACAAATGAGGCTTGAACAACTAGACATCTACATGCAAAAAACCTGAAGCTAGACACAGACTTTACACCTTTCCCAAAAATTAATTCAAAAAGAATCACAGACCTAATTGTAAAACGCAAAACTACAAAACTCCCAGAAGATAATAACATAGGAGAAAACCTAGATGACCTTGGGTATGGCAATGACTTTTTAGATATAACACCAAAGGCATGATCCATGAAAGAAAGAATTGATAAGCTGGACTTCATTAAAATTAAAAATTCTGCTCTGTGAAAGACAATGTCAAAAGTGAGAAGACAAGACACAGACCAGTAGAAGGTTTTGCAAAAGACACACATGATAAAGGGCTGTTATCCAAAATACTATTGAAAAAACCTGAAAACTCAATAGTAAGAAAATAAACCTGATTTAAAATATATCACAGACCTTAATGGACATCTCACCAAAGAAGATATACAATGGCAAATAAGCATATGAAAGATGCTCCTCATCACCTGTCATGAGAGAAATGTAAATTAAAACAACAGTGAGGGCCTCCCTGGTGGCTCAAGTGGTTGAGAGTCCGCCTGCCGATGCAGGGGATGCGGGTTCGTGCCCCGGTCTGGGAGGATCCTATATGCCGCGGAGCGGCTGGGCCCGTGGGCCATGGCCGCTGGGCCTGCGCGTCCGGAGCCTGCGCGTCCGGAGCCTGTGCTCCGCAACGGGGGAGGCCACAACAGTGAGAGGCCCGCATACTGCAAAAAAAAAAAAAAAAAAACAACAGTGAGCTAGTTCTACAAACCTATTACAATGGCCAAAAGCGTGACCACTGACAACAACAACTATTTGTGAGGATGTGAAGTAACAGGAACTCTCATGCATTGCTGGTGGGAATGCAAAACAGTACAGCCACTCTGGAATCCAGTTTGGTAGTTTCTTACAAAATTAAATATATTCTTATTGGAAGATCCAGCAATCACAGTCCTTGTTATTTACCCAAAGGAGTTGAAAACTTATATCCACACAAAAACCTGGACATGGATGTTTATAGTGGCTTTATTTTATTTTGATTTATTTATTTTTTATATCTTTTTGGAGTATAATTGCTTTACAACGGTGTGTTAGTTTCTGCTTTATAACAAAGTGAATCAGCTATACATATACATATATCCTCTTGTCTCCTCCCTCTTGCATCTCCCTCTCATCCTCCCTATCCCACCCCTCTAGGAGGTCACAAAGCTCCAAGCTGATCTCCCTGTGCTATGTGGCTGCTTCCCACTAGCTATCTATTTTACATTTGGTAGTATACATAAGTCCATTACACTCTCCCACTTCGTCCCAGCTTACCCTTCCCCCTCCCCATATCCTCAAGTCCATTCCCTAGTAGGTCTGCATCTTTATTCCTGTCTTGCCCCTAGGTTCTTCATGACCCATTTTTTTTTGTTTTTAGATTCCATATATATATGTTAGCATACAGTATTTGTTTTTCTCCTTCTGACTTACTTCACTCTGTACGACAGATTCTAGGTCCATCCACCTCACTACAAATAACTCAGTTTCGTTTCTTTTTATGGCTGAGTAATATTCCATTGTATATATGTGTCACATCTTCTTTATCCATTCATTTATCGACAGACACTTAGGTTGCTTCCATGTCCTGGTTATTGTAAATTAAGCTGTGATGACATTGTGGCCCATGACTCTTTGTGAATGATGGTCTTCTCAGGGTATATACCCAGTAGTGGGATTGCTATGTAATCTGGCAGTTCTATTTTTAGCTTTTTTTTTTTTTTTTTTTGCGGTACGCGGGCCTCTCACTGTTGTGGCCTCTCCCGTTGCGGAGCACAGGCTCCGGACGCGCAGGCCCAGCGGCCATGGCTCACGGGCCCAGCCGCTCCGCGGCACGTGGGATCTTCCTGGACTGGGGCACGAACCCGTGTCCCCTGCATCGGCAGGCGGACTCTCAACCACTGCGCCACCAGGGAAGCCCATGTTTTTAGCTTTTTAAGGAACCTCCATACTGTTCTCCATAGTGGTTGCATCAATATACATTCCCACCAACAGTGCAAGAGGGTTCCCTTTTCTCCATACCCTCTCTAGCATTTATTGTTTGTAGATTTTTTCATGATGGCCATTCTGACTGGTGTGAGGTAATACCTCATTGGGTTTTGATCTGCATCTCTCTAATGATTAGTGATGTTGAGCATTCTTTCATGGGTCTGTTGGCAATCTGTATATACTCTTTGGAGAAATGTCTATTTAGGTCTTCTGCCCATTTTTGTATTGGGTTGTTTGTTTTTTGATATTGAGCTGCATGAGCTGCTTGTAAATTTTGGAGATTAATCCTTTGTCAGTTGCTTCATTTGCACATATTTTCTCCCATTCTGAGGGCCGTCTTTTTGTCTTGTTTATGGTTTCCTTTGCTCTGCGAAAGCTTTTAAGTTTCATTAGGTCCCATTTGTTTATTTTTTATTTCCATTTCTCTAAGAGGTGGGTCAAAAAAATCTTGCTGTGATTTATGTCACAGAGTGTTCTACCTATGTTTTCCTCTAAGAGTTTTGTACTGTCTGGCTTTACATTTAGGTCTTTAATCCATTTTGAGTTTATTTTTGTGTATAATGTTACAGAGTGTTCTAATTTTATTCTTTTACATGTAGCTGTCCAGTTTTCCCAGGACCACTTATTGAAGAGGCTGTCTTTTCTCCATTGTATATTCTTGCCTCCTTTATCAAAAATAAGGTGACCATATGTGCATGGGTTTATCTCTGGGCTTTCTACCCTGTTCCACTGATCTACATTTCTGTTTTTCTGCCAGTACCACACTGTCTTGATTACTGTAGCTTTGTATTATAGTCTGAAGTCAGGGAGCCTGATTCATCCAGCTCCATTTTTCTTTCTCAAGATTGCTTTGGCTATTCGGGGTCTTTTGTGTTTCCATACAAGTTGTGAAATTTTTTGTTCTAGTTCTGTGAAAAATGCCATTGGCAGTTTGGTAGGGATTGCAGTGAGTCTGTAGATTGCTTTGGGTAGTATAGTCATTTTCACAATGTTGATTCTTCCAATCCAAGAACATGGTATATCTCTCCATCTGTTGGTATCATCTTTAATTTCTTTCATCAGTGTCTTATAATTTTCTGCATACAGGTCATTTGTCTCCTTAGGTAGGTTTTTTCCTAGGTATTTTATTCTTTTTGTTACAATGGTAAATGGGAGTGTTTCCTTAATTTCTGTTTCAGATTTTTCATCATTAGTGTATAGGAATGCAAGAGGTTTCTGTGCATTAATTTTGTATCCTGCAACTTTACCAAATTCATTGATTAGCTCTAGCAGTTTTCTGGTAGTGTCTTTAGGATTCTCTATGCATAGTATCATGTCATCTGCAAACAGTGAAAGCTTTACTTCTTCTTTTCCAATTTGGATTCCTTTTATTTCTTTTTCTTCTCTGATTGCTGTGGCTAAAACTTCCAAAACTATGTTGAATAATAGTGGTGAGAGTGGACAACCTTTTGTTCTTCCTGATCTTAGTGGAAATGGTTTCAGTTTTTCACCATTGAGAATGTTGTTGGCTGTAGGTTTGTCATATATGGCCTTTATTATATGGAGGTAACTTCTCTCTATGCCTACTTTCTGGAGGGTTTGCCAATACTTGGAAGCAATCTAGATACTTATCAGTACGTGAGTGGATAAAATGTGGTACATCTAGACAATAGAATATTTTTCAGTGCTAAAAAGAAATGAGCTATCACGTCATGAAAACACATGGAGGAATCTTAAATGTATATTAGTAAGTGAGAAAAACCAATCTGAAAAGGCTACATATTGTATGATTCCAACTATATGACATTCTGGAAAAGGCAAAACTATGGAGTAAAAGATCAGTGGTTGCCATGGTTTGGGGAGTGGGGAGAGGAATGAATAGGCAGAGTATAGACGATTTTTAGGGAAGTTAAAATACTCTGTATGATACCATAATGATGGACATATGCCATTATACATTTGTTCAAAATAAAGGCATGACACAACATCAAGAGTGAACCATAATGTAAACTATAGACCTTGAGTGATTATGATGTGGCAATGTATGTTTATTGATTGTACCAAATGTACCACTCTGCTGGGGCATGTTGATAATGGGTGAGGCTATGCATGTGTGGAAGCATGGGGATATGGGAAATCTCTGTCCTTCAACTCAATTTTGCTGTGACCCTAATACTGCTCTAAAAAAACAAAGTCTTAAAAATCATCCCTAATATGGTTATTTTGAATTTTTGAACGTGACTCAATCTTTGTTGGTCAGAGTATATGTGCAGTTAGTATCCAACTGACTAATTTATTCCAAGACCAGCATCAGAAGACTTTGTCCCCAAAGTCTACACAGCTATTTAAAATCTAGGCTACTTTGGGCAGATCACTTCACCCCAAAATGAGTGTATTAATAACAACCACACAGAATCATGAACACTAAATTAATTAACATGTATAGAGTCCAGCATATAGTAGGCTTGCAGAAAACTCTGTTTTCCTTTCTACTGCCTTCCTTCTTTTCTACTAAGTTTCCACTTAGTTCTAATACCATCATTTTAACCTGGAACCAGAGTGGCTTGATATTTTACTTTTCTAGCAAAATTCCAATATGTTCAAGCAAAAATCCTCCAAATTCCTGCAGCTTGAACAGAAATCTTCTACTGAATGTTAAGAAGTACTTAACATCTGATGAAAGCTTTCAAGATTCTTTTTTTGTTACAATATCACATTCTCCAGACAATACTGGATGATTTTCTGTTCACACCATAATTGAACACATATTATGCTTTTATTGATTTATCTCCCATCACTCTCAGCTAATTTTATCCTAAGACTTGGCTAATCATGTCTTTTCTGAATAGAACAGTTATTGGGATTGAAGTTATGGAAATATTGGGGCAAATCATCTGTAATAGCTGGAATATCCCAGAAACTGCTAGATATTTTGATTGTTCAGGGTTGCTTCTAGTTTAATACTGCCTAAAACTTATTGGGCATTTTACAGATGCATTTGAAAAAAACATAATTCTGAAAGTCTACTTCTAAGGCTATAAAAGGTTATTTTTCAGAACTAGCTTGTATGTGGTATGGCTCTAATTAATTTCTGGAAGACATGTATCTAATTTCAGGACTAAGGACTAAGGACTAATTTCAGGCCAGGATCAACAAATACACAAAATTTTCTGCAAGAAAAACATGATGCCCTGACCGAGAAAATTATATAGATTTTCATTAATTAGACAATGAAAGACAGTGAGTGGGTCATTGCAAAGGCAGAAACTACAAACAGGAACTACTACAAACTTGAATTATTTAAGGACTATCTAGAAATTTATTTTTAATTCATTACCACTCTGACACAGATACACATGTATACATCTAGAAATTTAATGCCCTATATATTCAACTCAGAGATTAGCAGACGTGTTTAGCAAAGGGGAACATTTCCTAGATGGAGTAATTTCTTTCTGTTGCTTCCTTCTAGTTATCTCTCAGCCATACAGTAGTTAAAGGACCTGATGAACAATTTCTTCAATTCGGCTTGATCTAGCCAGAAAGACACTTTGCTTTGGGTTGGCAATTTGGGTTGGCAAAGCAAGTATAGTGGAGTCACATTAAATTTGCACTTAACCTACATATTGTAGTTTATGGCATCAGGAAAATTTAGAATAAACAGTTCAATGCAATATCCTTCTTAATAAATTAGTGCCTCAGGTTAGTGAAGCAGTATGTCTGAAGAATTAAAGTAGGTTGTGACAGTTATGGGGCAAATACATGAATGATACCATGGGTTTCCTGTCAACTGAATAAATAAAAACATTAAGTGGCCACATCTGTGTATGATGTCTTCACTGATAGTCTCAATGAAAAAATATTAATTGATGGCCATAGAGAAACACATGTTAACAAAAAATTAAAGCAAATTATAAATGACATCCATAATATTGTTATATATGCTAAACCACGTATATAATCACATTCCTTATATTTCTAAAATGAGTTTGAGGTTATTTTTACTATACATAACTTTTATTATACTGATTTTGAAACATATATGATATGAACATCCCATTGAATAACCCATGGGAAGGGACACAGGCACAATATACTAAGTCAGTTGGAGAGCTGGACTCAGTATGGGAAGAAAAACCTGGTGTCTCAGTACAGAAACATTTACTGGCAGACAATCTACATGTCCTAAATTTAAATAGCACAAGACAAAGTCTTCAGTGAAGACAGTGTTACTACAGGGCTTGGACAGAGAATACAGACTCTGTATTTTACAGTACCTGTATGACCAAAAGTCTTTAATAAAAAAAAACGCCAAAGATGGAAGAGGTGCGGATGTGATGTGTGATGGACAGAAGTAGCCTGTTAAAGTGGTCCCCTGGGGTGGGGTAAAACGGAGTTGACTTTGATAGTCTCTATGCCAAGTGGCAGGGAATGGCTATTTGTCATCTCTCTCACGTAGGAATGGATTAGACGCATATGAGCAGTTGTTTTTGCAGCACTGTGGTCTACTAATTGCTTGGTACCCTGGAATCTAATAACTTGCAGGCCTAATGTAGGTACTCCCTTTTCTTACATTGGTAAGTGTGCAAGGGCACTTCCCAGCATCCCTGCTTCCTACCAGAGACAGAACTATTATACGTTAGATATGTAGGATGAGACTGAACCAAGCACTGCTCTCTTCTGGTGATCCAGGTAGTTTAAGGTTGGTGATAGAAAAAAGTAGACACGAGTGTTAATTAGCTACATTGAGCCCCATTTCTCTTCTATTCAGGCTGGACCTCTGAAGAAAACTGATTTTCTTCTGATTTATCAGAAGCAGTGACTTTTTTGAAAAGACTAATATAACTTAAATTAAACTCTATCAATATTAAATCAATAAAATTCAGGCTCATTACCCTTTTCATAACTAAGAAGAACACAGAGATACAAACCTTGAATCTCCTTCTCACTTCTGCTATTTTCTGTTCTAATTCCTCTGTTTTAAATCTGGTTAGGTGGAAAACGGCACCAATGTTATAAGCTTCCTTGTATAGTTGTTTAAGAAAATCTTCATTTTCTGACCTCAGTTGCAACAAAGATTGGATTTCAGACTCGAGCTCTGATTTTTTCCTTATACTGTTAAAAAAATAAAGCAAAAACACTGATATGATTATTCCAAAACAGTATACATTTAATAATAGTAAAAAAGGTCATTTTTTATGTTACCAAAAATGCAAAATAACCAGATACTTAATCAAAACTTGCATAGAGGAAATATATCCCAAAATTCCATTTATTTTTCTTCTTCTCCTGAAGGCTACCTCTAATCATCAGGCTATGCTCAATCTTAGGAGAATAAGCATATTAATAAGAAAGGCCTGGGGAGCCAAGAGGCTCAAATTTCGGAGCACTCATTTCCTTTTACAGCAACCCATCCTTTCTAATCTTATATAACATTGCTACTAAGAATAATAAAATATAAGAAAACAAATATTTTTATGTATTTTATATATATTTATATATATATAAAATAAAATATAAGAAACAGCCCATGAAAAAGAGAAACAAAACTCAACAAAGGAAAACTAATAACTAAAACAAAACTCTCAAAAAGAGAACCAATAGCTAAGGGAAAAGAGTTAATAGAGGGAAAACAGTAAGGCATTATTATCATTATAAAATTTTCAGAAACACCGAGAAATATTTACTAAGCTCTATGGCAAATTAGCTGTTTCTTGTCCAGATTGGGTAACACCTTTGTTCCAAATACAGATTGAGGCATACGATATAAGAATAAAATACTAAAAAGACATAGCTACAGTCACAAATGAGGTAACCATGCCTGTAGAATAGAAATGGAACTGGAAAGCAAAGCAGGAGTTGAGGAGAAGCAGGAAGAAACTAGCTGAAGGTATTCCACCAGATGGGTTACCAGGTCAAGGTTCACTGCATCACAGCAGGGGTTTGTGTGAGTTGCACTCGTTTGTGAAAGAACCAACTCACTGATGGAGGCTATAAGTTCATACAGAGCTAGGGCATTGGGAGAGAAGACCCAAAGATCAAGAACTCAACCAATGGGTAAAGAAGGAATCAGAAGGGAAATCAAAAAGTATCTTGAAACAAATAAAAATGAAAACACAAAATACTAAAACTTACAGGATACAGCAAAAAGAGTTTTAAGATAGAAGTTTATAATGATAAATGCTTACATTAAGAAATAAAGATCTCAAATAAACCACCTAACTTTTTACCTCAAGAACTAGAAAAATAAGAAGAAACTAAGCCTAAGGTTAGGAGAAGAAAAGAAAAAACAACAATCAGAGCAAAACAAGTGAAATAAGTCAAAAACAACAGAAGAGATCATCAACAGAAAGAGGTGTGTTTTTTAAAATATATAAAAATTGGTAAATCTTTAGCTACACTAATAGAGAACTCAAACAAAATCAGAAATGAAAGGGATCACATTACAACCTACACCATAAATATAGAAAGAATCTAAGAGACTTATGAACAACTGTATGCCAAAATTTGGGTAACCTAGAAGAAATGTATACATTCCTAGAAACGTATAACCTGCTGAATCATGAAGAAATAGAAAATATGAACAGACCAATAATAAGAAAATTGAATCAGTAATTTAAAACTTCCAATAAAAAAAAGCTATGACCTGATGGCTTTACTGGTGAATTCTACCAAACATTTGAAGAAGAATTAACACAAACCTTTTCAAACTCTTTCCACAAATTGTAGAGGAGAGAACGCTTACAAACTTATTTAATGAGGCCAGCATTACCTTGATACTGAAGCCAGAAAAACAAACTACAAGCAAAGAAAATTATAGGCCAATATCTCTGATTAACACAGATGCAAAAATCTTCAATCAGAATTCAACAGCACATTAAAAAGATCATATACCATGATCAAGTGGGATTCATTCCTGGGATGCTAAGATGGTTCACATATGTAAATAAATAAATGCAATACACCACTTTAATAGAATTAAGGATAAAAACCATATGATCATCTCAATAGGTGCAGAAAAAGCATCTGACAAAATTCAACATCCATTTATGATCAAAACTCTCCACAAGGTGAATACAGAGGGAATCTACCTCAACATAATCAAGGCCATATATGATGAGCTCACAGCTATTATCATACTCAATGGTGAAAAGCTGAAGGCTTTTTCTCTAAGATCAGCAACAAGACAAGTGTGCCAACTCTTACCACTTCTATTCAACATAGTACTGGAAGTTTTAGCCAGAGAATTTAGGTAAGAAAAAGAAGTATGCAAATAAGAAAGTAATAATTAAAATTTTCTGCTGGCAGATGACATGGTCTTATATAGAAAAGCCTTAAAACTCCACCAAAAAATGCATAATTAAATGAATTCAGTAAACTTGCAAGATACAAAATCAATACATAAAAATCTGTTGTATTTGTATAAACTAACAATGAACTACCTGAAAAAGACATAAAGAAAACAATCCAATATATAATAGCATCAAAAGTAATAAACTACGCAAGAATAAATTTAACCAAGGAGGTGAAAATTCTGTATATTGACAACTATAAGACATTGTTGAAAGAAATTAAGGAAGAAAAATAAATGGTAAGATATCGTGTGTTCATGGATTAGAATAATTTATAATGTTAAAAAGGTCATACTACACAAAGTAATCTAGAGATTCAATGAAATCGCTATCAAAATTCTAATCACATTTTTCACAAATACAGGAAAAAAAATCCTAATTCATATGGAACCAAAAAGGGTCCAAAGTAGCTAAAGTAATCTTGAGAAAGAAGGACAAAACTAGAGGTATAACACTTCTTATTTCAAACTATATTACAAAGCTTAGTAATCAAAACAGTATGGTACTGGCATAAAAACAAACACTTAGGCCAATGCAACAGAATCAACGGCCCAGAAATAAACCCAAGTATATAGAGTCAACTAATCTTTGACAAGGGTGCCAACAACACACAGTGGGGAAAGATCATCTCGTCAATACATAAACATCTAGGGAAAACTGGATAGTCACATGCAAAAACAAAAACTATAATCCAATCTTGCACCACTCACAAAAATTAACTTGAAATGGATTAAAGACTAAAATGCAAGAATTAAAACTGTAAAGCTCCTAGAAGGAAACACAGAGAAAAATCTCCTTGGCATTGGTTTTGGCAATTATATTTGGAATATGACACCAAAAGCACAGGAAACAAATGCAAAAATCAACAAGTAGAACTATATCAAACTAAAAATCTTCTGCACAGCAAAAGAAATAATAAATTGAAAAGGCAACCTACAGAATGAGAGAAAATATTTGCAAACCATTTACATAATAAGAGGTTAATGTACAAAATGTGTAAGGAATTTATATAACTCAATAGGTAAAAACAAAATAACCCAATTATAAAAATGGGGAAATGACCTGAGTAGACGTTTTTCCAAAGAAGACATAAAAATGGCTAACAAGTACATGAAAAGGTGCTCAACATTAGTAATCACCAAGGAAATGCAAATCAGTGACATAGTGAGGTATCACTTCTCACCAGTTAAGATGGCTTTTATCAATAAGACAAGGGACAGAAAATGCTCACAAAGGAAGTGGAGAAAAGGGAATCCTTGTATATTGTTCATGGGAATGTAAATTGGTACAGCCATTACGAAGCACAGTATAAAGGTTCCTCAAAAAAAAAAAAAAAAAAAACCCACAACTACCATATGATCCAGCAATCCTACTTCTGGTTATATATACGAGGAAACAAAATCAGTTTCTCAAAGAGATGTCTGCAGCGTCTGTCCCATGTTCACTGCAGCATCATTCACAATAGTAAGATATGGAAACTACTTAAGTGTCTGTCAATGGATGAATGAACAAAGAGGTTGTGAGATCACTATACATATTGATATATAGTGAAATATTATTCAAACATGAGAAAGAAGGGAATCCTGCCATTTGCAATAAAATGGATGAATCTAGAGGGCATTATGCCAAGTGAAATAAGCCAGAAAAAGAAAAGGCAAATGCTGTTATGATTTCATTTATATGAGAAATCTAAAGAAGAAAAAAGTAGAAGTCATAGAAATACAGAGCAGAATGGTGGTTACCAAGGGCTGACAGGTGGTGAAAATGGGGGAGATAGGGTCAAAGGTACAAGCCTTCAGTTATAAGATGAATAAGCTCTGAGGATCTAATGTACAGTATGATGACTGTAGTTAATAATACTGTATTGCTTACTAGAAATTTTCCCAGAGTGTAGACCTTAAGACCTCACCACAAAATTAAAAAAGAAAAAAGTAACGATGTGAGGTTACTGATGTGTGGTAATTATTTCACAAAGTTTGTCAAATCATTACATTTCACTTTTTTTTTTTTTTTTTTTTTTTGCGGTACACAGGCCTCTCACTGTTGTGGCCTCTCCCGTTGCGGAGCACAAGCTCCGAACGCTCAGGCTCAGCAGCCATGGCTCACGGGCCCAGCCACTCCGTAGTATGTGGGATCTTCCCGGACCAGGGCACGAACCCATGTCTCCTGCATCAGCAGGCGGAGTCTCAACCACTGCGCCACCAGGGAAGCCCTACATTTCACATTTTTAATATATACAATTTTGACAATTATACCTCAATAAAACTGAAACATTTTTGAAGACAATAACAGATGGGGGTGTATGTAACAAAATTATACCTGAAAATTTTCCAGTACTGAAAACCAACATGGGTCATTAAATTGAAAAGTCTCACTTAGTGGTAAACTGGAATATTACACACTCAGAAACACACACACCCCTAGACATGGAATTGTGAAATTTCAGAACTCTGAAATAGGAAGAGAAAATTTTAAAGTCCCCAGAGAGAAAAAATAGATTACCAACAAAGAAATGATATCCAAATGCCATCAGATGTCTTATCAAGCAAAACTAAATGAAATATGGAGATTTAGAGATTTAATGTACAACATGACTATAATTAATAATAGTAATTAATAATATTGTAGTAAATACTGGAAATTTGCTAAGATAGTATATTTCAGGTGCTCTCATCACACACCCACATAAAAGGTAACTGCGTGAGATGTTAATTAGCTTGATTGAAGTAATCATTTCACTATGAATACTCAAATCATCAAGATGTACACCTTAAGTATGTACAATAGTTTAAAAACTAAATGAAAGAAAAACTGAAAAATATCTTCAAATTAATGAGAAAAAATGACTTTGGATCTAGAATACGATACTTCGAGAAAATCCTTGTTTGAATGGGTTGAATAGAAAATGAAGTGTGAGTTCAGGGAAACAGGAGTGCTTATTTGCATAAGATTTGTTATAAAGAACAGAAGGACAGAGTTGGGATGCAGGTCTCTGTTTTATCTTGTGTTTACTTCTTTCCAAGCTGAGCAATATTAGGCAATGTTCATATGCTATTGAAAGAGAGAAATAATAATGATTCACGGGAAAGAGGAGAAAATTGTAGGTGCAAAGCCCCTGTGTAAGAGACGACAGCATCTACTTTGGAAGTGAGTGGGTAATGAGCAGAAGGGCCTTCCATTATTATATCAGAATGTGTGAAGACAGATGCAAATAGACTGGTAAGAGAAAAAGGTAATTCTTCATTTATTGCATCTGTGTTCTCTATGAATTATATGGGAAGATTATTAGTTTAAAGTGAGGGTGATGTGGGCATTAGGATTGAAGAGAGTAAGAAGATATGAAACAGTTGTCAGAAAAACTGAACTGTCTAGACATTTCTTGGAAGTGCTGAATGTCACTTGAGACTTATAGGCATAAAATTTAAGTTCTACTCAGGGGCAAATGTATTCCAATGCTAATGAAGCTTAAATAAAATAAATTCAGGTTTTGATCGCTTCTGAAGAGGGAGAGAATAGAAACAGGAAGGGAGATTTATTTGCAAGATTTTAATTCCTTTTTAAGAAAAGTCTGGATTCAGGCTAAGTATTCCAGGCTATTTAACAATTTCAATAATATTCTAACTGCCATCTCTACAATAAATCACCATCCTGTTAACTCTTGATAAACACATTTCATAAAATATACCAGTATGTCTTTATGGTGTTCAATAGGTTTTTTGCTCATTTTCCTCGATTATCAACCCCATCTTTGGATCACTGCAGTTACAATGGCATGGTCTTGCTTGAGGTACAGCAGAGCATTAGAAGTAGATACTCAGAATATTTTACAGAGCTTAAATGTAAGAAAATGGCTATATAGGAATTCATACCACACAGTTAACTTCAGCAAACTAAATTCAAACTAATAAATTTCAAATCATCTTAAACAAGTTCATTTTCCTTGACTTAGGTTGCTTAAGCCTGCCTATCATGTGAATAAGCAATCAAGTGAAATTATTTGCTCAAGTCAAATGTCCCAAATGTAAAAGGTCCATTGCAAATGGATGCTGGCTTATTTAAAAGACAAAATTATTAAATTATACACTGCTACTGCAGGGTAAGTAATCTTATATCATCACCATCACCCAAAGGTCCTGCAAATATTTGTTCTGCATAGTACTGAACAAATTTTGTTAAGTATGGTATCTTTTTTTTAACATTGCCATTTTTTAAATGAACTATATATGAACAATAGATCATACACTGAATTAATTATGTAATTTATTCAAATAGTATAACAGTTGGGAATGGCATCAAACGGTGAGATGGTGGATATAACAGTACAAACTGGGGGAAGTTTCATGGGGGTATTCACTAGATGTATGAGTGCCAATGATTTGCATTAAGAACTTTCTTACTACTATTTTTGGACTTAAGGAAATAAAAAGAAGCTGGGACTAAGGGGAAGGTGATTCACATAAATGGTCGAATAAAAAAGAAAAATCAAAGAAGAGTGTAAAAACAACAGAGCTCTTTTGAGAAAAGCAATGACTATAGCCAAATAAAGAGATGGAGAATTGAATAAAGCAGTAAGCTTGACTTTTTTTTGAAGTAGTTAGTAAATGTGTCCAGAGCCTGCTGTAACACGTCAGAAATGGGAACCAAGACTTGCCAGTGGAAGAGGAGAGGCAATGTTACTAAGAAGAAAGAACATACATTTTGGAGTCAGATAGACCTACATTCAAATCCGGATTGCTCCTTATGTAATTAGGGGGATAGTTCCACACACAATTTCCTCATGTAAAATTTGCATAATAATACCTACCATCAAGGTGTTATAAAGATTAAATTAAAATAAATTGAGGATAATATACACTGTGCTTGCACATATTGAATAAGGTAGTAATAATCAATACCACCCTTGTTTGTAGAGAGGGGAAAATAAGTTACCATGACGAGAAGCACCTGGGAAGAGTTAATGTCTGAGTTATTGTATGAATGATTTAAAAAACAAGTGATTTAATAGTGTTTTTTTTAAATTAAAAAGTGTAACAGTATGGATCTTCATTACAGTGCTATCTGGTTAAATGAGACGAAAGACAATGAGAGAAAAAAATACAAATATAAAAAAAGGTAAATAACCATTAATATTGCTGTGGAGCAGAAAAAGCACAGATAGATGTGGTATCAGAACATATAGCAGAGAGAACAGAAGCACAGACACTGAAGCAAAAAAAGAAACAAGGATAACAAATGTTTATATTTAGCTCTCATTTGTTCATTAAGATATTTATTTAACACCTACTGAGAAAGACACAGACACCCATGCACATGCAGACACACACAATGCCTGCCAGCAAGGAGTTCAGCTGAGAGGAGACAACAAATAAGCAAGCCAACAGTAACTGTACATAGTATGATAAGTGCTAGGAAAGAGTTAACCAGGGAGAGTTACTTAATGGATACTTGTTGAGCACTGAATACATGTCAAGTGCTACCCTAAGTGATTGGGGTACAAAGATGAATTAAAACAAAGGTTGCCAGTTTATATTCTCATGAAGGAAAAAAAAGAGACATTAAAAAGATATTCCTCTGCAATCCTAAGTACAATAATGGAAGAAGCAGAAAAAGCAGTTAATACCACCTTGGTTTGTAGAGAGGGGAAAATAAGTTACCATGAGGAGAAGCATCTGGGAAGAGTCAATGTCTGAGCTATTGTATGAATGTTCAATTAACCATATTTAAAAAACCAAGCCAAAAACAAAGAAGAGGAGGAGGAGGAGAAGGAGGGGGTGGGGGAAGGAAAAGAAGGGAAGCAGAGGAATACCAGAGACAAAGGCTGCAAAGACTGAAGCTTAAAACAATATGAGTTTGAATATGTAACCATTTTAATAGGCTAGAACATTACAAAATCATGGAAGGGAGTAGTAAGAGATGTCTGGAGCTGTGAAGGTGACAGATTACTGTTTCTAATTTATCAGTCTGGAAGCTTTATCCTATAGCTGGTAGGGAGCCTCTGAAAATGTTTAGACCTTTTGAAAGTAAATAATAATTCATCCTTTGTAGATAAATTGTACCAGTGATACTCTATATGCTGAATCTGAGGGCTCATATTGGAACGAGGTAGACCAGTTGGAAGCCTATTTAATATTCCAATTAAGATACAATTAGGACCTGGTTCATTTCATTGGTAATTGAAACAGACAGAAAGGAAAGCACCTATTGGAGACCGACATCTAAAAGACAGACTTAACAGAAGTTGGTAAGATGTTGGCTGTAAGATGGTAGAGAGGGATAATAGGATGATGCCTGAAACAACCTACTTGATAGATAATGGTATCAAAATGTGATGTTGGGGGAGAGAGTAGATATTCAAAATGATACTATCAGGAGAAATAAAGGATGTGGCTAGAAATTAAAAAGTAAAGTAAAAATATGATACATATTAAAATAATGAGAGTAGGTAAAATTCCTGTGATAGGGAGTAGATCAAGAATGCAAATGGGCTGTGTTTAGAATTCTGAGCTAATCTATCAGGGGACCAGCAGAGATAAACGAGGATTCCTAGAAAGAACAGCTTCAGAAAGTTAAAGGAAGAATCAAGAGCGTGGGATTTTGAACCTCAAAAAGAGATAGCCACAAATGCTTGGGTCACATAAAGAAAAAAAAAGCCATGCAACAAGACTAAAAAATATCCTCCCTTAGGAAGGGAGGTCCCAAACCTTACCTCATCCAACTACCACTAAAATGATGTCTTTAAAAGAGAAATCTGACCATACGAGATTTTTAGTGGATTTCCATACTCTTCAGCAGATTCCAAACCCCTTAAAATGATTCATTACCTGACATTTAGTTCCCTGCCTTCAATATTTGTCCCTGCCTGCCTGCCACGCAAAAACACATGCGTACGAATTTATGCACATGGGCGTGCACACACACACACACACACACATATATACACAAACACAAGTTAGGTAAAGCACTTGCTCTGAGCTCCAGCTACACAGTCAAAAGTATGGTTCTGTGAACTCACCACACTCTTACCTGTGCCCTAAGAGAATTTCAATTTTAATGTTAGATCTACTATTTGGTATTATTATTATTGGACTAACATGTTAATAAGCATATTTGAGTATTCACTAAAGGCCATTTAAATTGAAGTCAAATTAAATTGCAAAAGATGACATAAGAAAAATCCTGAATCAAAATATAAAAAATCAGGTTTCAAATGCCAGCTGTGCTAGCTGTGGGAATTAGGTTAGCTATTTTGCCTCTCTGAATCCTAAATTCTTTATTTCTTCCTTGGAAGCACATAATAATTGTTTAGAAAAAGTAGAGTTCAAGAGAGGATGTATAAATATTCCACCTCCTTCGTGATCAGAGAAATGGAGTTTGAAACAATATTGAGAATATATTTTTTCATTTACTGTATTGCAATAATTTTTTTAAAACAATAGTAGTACTTAATGTTAGTATAAGTGCATAGCAGAACAAGCTCATGAACTGTTCAACTTCAATAAGTGGTATATTTCTGGAAAGCAGTTTTAGAGAGGGGTTAGAAATTTTAAAATATTATAGCCAATCTAATTCTATAAATCTACTTAAAATTTTTAAACAGCAATGATGCTAAGATTTCTGAACATAATATATGTACTTACAGTAAGTCATAAAAATAAAAACCTAAATATAAAAATTAGAGTAATCCTGGCAAAAATCAAGGTTCACTAATAGACTTCTGTACAGATATTTAAATGATGTATTTGAAATCTGTATAACAATGTGACAAAAAATTCAATTATGGGAATAAAATCAGAACACAGGTTCATCAAGAATGAAAAATCAGTAATATATTAATAGTGTCACCTCTATCTATTGACATGATTTTAGGTTTTCAATCTGTTTTTGAACATTTTACACTTTCTTTTCTACACTAAATATGCATTATAATCAAAGGGATAAAAAGATCATACAAGATACTTTTGCTCTGAATGCCCTGGAAATTTGATAAAATGGAGCTTCGAATATCATGGTTTGGGAAACGAAAAAAAAGTCTGGGGACATCCAAGGACACAAATTGCAAAATAGAACCACTTTCAAAAATATAAGGATGCAAATGATTAACTCAACTTTATCCTAGGACTCAAAGCTTTTCCACAAATGGTTTCCAGAAGAAAATGGACAACATACAGTAAAGATAGCCAAGAGCACAGGGAAAAGAGACAGCAAAAGCATCAGCTATAAGAATTAGATACAGAAGTAGATTACAAAGACTACAGGTATTTACATTATTGGATGCAGATTATAAAATAACGATTCATACTATGTTTAAGAAGTAAAAGATAAGCTTTAAGTATTTGCATCAAACAGGGAATCATAAAATGACTTAGAAGATTTGGAAGAAAAGCAAATGAAATTTGGAAATGAGTAATTATTTTTGCATCTATCTATCTATTTTCTATCTATCTATCTATCTATCTATCCATCCATCCTAGTAAGAGACTTGAAAAAACAAGATGAACGGCTGATTATGTGCTCACATATTGCCTCTGTCCTTTGTTTTCTCTTCCTTTGGAACATCACGTAGGTATGTGGCCGATGTGACTCTTGCCTGCACATCTCTTAATCTCTCCTTCATGTTACAAACTTTTCACTAATTCTCTGTTCAGCACTGTGTAATCTGCTGCTAAAATCATCCATTTAATTTTTAGTTTCAAGTATAAATTTGAGGAAAAAAATAAGTGACATCTTAAGATGTTATCTGAACAAGCATAATGCATACTATGGAAATCCTCTATATCCAGGACTGCTACATTCCCACTGCTTGTGATAGACTGTACTAGTGTTCCCAATTGTTCATTATCTCTCTTTTTAACAGGATTAGACTTCCCACCCAGTTGACATTGGGCCTGGCTATATGACTTGCTTTGTTCAATGGAGTGTGAGCAGGAGTAACATTTATCATCCTGTGGAAGCTGCAGAGCCACTGAGTTATCTCACTAATGCACTTGTGCTACCAGAGCAACATGCCCTAGAAGGATCCCATCCTTCACCCTGCATCTGAGAAGTAGAAATTACATGAATCACACACAGCAGACACAGCAAAGCTGCAGTACAAGTGAGAAATAAACCTTTATACTTGAATACCACTAAGACTTGGCGGGTACTCATTGGTGCTGGATAATGTAATAAAATGTAACTCTCACTCTTTCTTTTCTCCAGAGCTGTCTCGTCATTAGCTTACCCACTCTTCAGATTTTTCTTCGCCTCTGGTTCTCTTTCTTAATAAAATAAAATAAAGTTTACAACTACAATTTTAGGTTATCCTTTAGAAAATAATGTTCCTTTTGCTTTCTTTAAAAAAGTATATTTAACATACAGATAAATTTTACAAATGGTTTCATTCTATCATCCAAAGATAAAATAAGCACTAAGAAATCTTATCAAACTTCCTACACAATTGTCCAGTATCATCATCACCTCTCTCCATTCCTTCCTCTTTTCCTCCTTTCAATAATTAATGATGGAGAGCATAGTAACTGTCAGGAACTATGCTTGATGATGAGAATTCAATGATGAAGAAAATATGGTCATGGCTTATGTCTGCCCTCATGGATCTTCCCATTTGTTGAGGAAGATGGACACCAGTCAAATATTTACACACACAAAGCTGCAAATATGACAAGCGATATGAAGGAAAAAATGTATGCCATATACATACATAATAGAGGAATTGGATATAACTAGACAGTCAATGAAAGCTACTCAGAACTGACTTCTCAGCTGTAATCTTAAAGATAAGTAGTAATTAACTAGGTAGAAGGTGGAGGAAAAACATTTATTGAAAAGGAATTAGCATAAGAACACCTTAAGGGCTGGAAAAAAAATGTGACAAATAGGAGAAATTGAAGTAAGGCCATTGTATTTGAACCAAATAATAAGGCTGAACCAGGTGTGACAGGAGACTGCAGAGCCAGGCATTCCTGCCTACTCAGGAACCTTGTGGGGCTCGTTAAAGAGGGGCTTTTGTTCCCTCACCCCTGCTAAAATTAATGCAAGTATGGAGGGAAACGGATAATACTTGCGTTAAAAAAATTAAAAGAGAAAAGAACGCACCTACCACAATGTAGATAATGGATTAGAAAGGGAGCACAGTTATTGCAGGTAAACCAGCTTTGGAAGGCAGCTATGCCCACCACTATACCACCAACGCTGCACAAAATCAGCTTTGGAAATCACCAGTTCACAAGTTCATGCAAAACATGATGACAGCTTGTATCAGAGTGCTCGTGCAGTATTGAAACAGATAGATTAAAAAATTATTTAGTATGTGGAACATTTCTTGTTAACATGTTGAATATGAGGGTTAAAACAGAAAGGGGAATCAAGAAAACTCGTAAGTTTATGAGCTAAGAAATCTAGTTTAGTAGTTTCAGGGAAGAATTGAGTACTGACTGAAGGAGATCACGAGCTTGATTAGACACATTTTAAAGTATCTTTGAGTATAAGAGAATATGTTCAAAGGAAGTGATATGAATCACTTTTTATTATTTTGATTTTTCTAAATGGATTCAGAATGATAAAAGAGCAACATTTGGGATAGAAATAAAACTTAAGCTAATGATAAAGACACACACAAACACCATCATACCACCCCAGGAACACAAAATGAAGTTATTATATTTAACATATTAGATATGCTATATAAGAATGAAAATCATATTTGCAATATTACCTGTCACTGATACAACCTAGTATAGTTTCAATATCGAGCTCAAGTCTTCTATTTTCTTCCATCAATTGAGAATATGCTATTGAGACATCTGAAGAATCTTTTGTGATATTAGAAAGCTCAATATCCCATGTTCTTTTCTTTTAAAAAAAAAGAATAAAAGAATCATTTATACATGTTTAAGTAAAAATGATTTAAAATAAAAATTACTAAGAGTAATTTCATTATTACACATTGTTTTTTCTTTTTGAGTGAAAAAGAAAAAGAAAAAATGTAATAATGAAATTACTTTTAGTTGTATGAGTTAATACTTGGGAATAGAGAATGGAGCTCTAGTGGGAAATAGGGAAACATCAACTTACTGTGGCATAAAAATTATTAAGTGCTTCCAAATATTCATTTTCATAAATTGTTTTCTTCCAGACTAGTTGATCATAAACTCTTTTCAAATCTTCTAGCTAAGGAAAAAATACATACACACACACACAATAAACTGTGGAGCTTTCCATTCTTCTGTAAAGTAAAAAATTATCTTTCAAATTATGCAACTATAACATAATATTGATTAAAATAGTATAAAATAACACCACAGGCTGTTTTCACTTATGAAAATTAACGCAAGAGTCTGAATAAAATGTAGCAAAAATCAAGTCTAACAGTATACAAATGTATAATCATGATAAAATAGAATGTATTTTAGTTATAAGAATTGATAAAAATTAGAAAATTTAAATCTTTGCTCTCACCAGCAAATTAAAAAAGAAAATAACATAAATATGGCCAACATTCCCCAAAAATTCATTTGATAAATTCACTATCTAGTTTCCATAATTTTTATACTAGCACAAGGAAAACTCACCCAAATATAATATAATGAACATAAAATATCAAAATAAATCATAAAATACTGAACCCATGCCCACTGAACTAAAAAATTGAAACCTGATTCATCACCATTGTCATGAATCCTGTTTTGTGAAATTTAGCTAAATGCAAGTAGATAATGAAACTAAATTTTACTAGTATAATATTGAATATGAAAATATAATGTCTTCAATTTTAGATGATATGATTGAATATCCAGGAAGACAGAAGATTCTATTTAAAACTACAATAAATGATTTTTGGAAAAAAGTCATAAGGAAATTAATAGCTTTTATCTATAAGAGTAATAATCTGTTAAATATATTGTGACAATATTTTAAAACTTTTGTCAAAAGTATAAAGTATTTGGAAATAAATTCAACACAAAAGGGAGGAGCTATAATACAGCAAACAAAAATTCTTATTTAAAAGCTTAAATCAAGAAAAAATGATATTTCATAGAAAGGTTTGATAGGATATACTGTCAGTTACCACAAAATTAATATAAGACATGATAAAAAGGAGTATTCTCTGTGAAACTTCATGAAATGAAATTTATATGGAAGAAAAGGTATGTGAGACTAGCCAAGAGGTATGTGAAAAATAAAAATAATGTTGTAAACTTGCTACCAGATATTAAAACATCTTATAATACCACTAAATTAAGGAGTATTTATTTTTGGCATTGCAATAAAGAACAGAAGGAAAAACTAGAGCCCAAAAATAGATCTAATGGTATTTGAATTCAGTGAGAGAGAAATCATTTATTTTAATTAATGGACTGGAAGAATGTAGAACCTCTGTTTAAAAAAGAAAAACAAAGTTATCTTTCTACTTCACATCTAATTCACATTATAACAAAAACAAATGTTAGATTAATAAAAGCCTAAATGCAAATACAAAACAGTACAAATTATTAGCATAATCAATATGAGTTTATTTGTATAATCTTGGGCTGAAGGATAATGTCACCTTGTCAAGTAAACCAAGATTTGTTGACATGTCTGATGGCATATTTTACAAAAGTTGTGTGGAAAAACATACCATAAACAAGACTGAAGGAAAAATAAGACTGAGAAAAATGTAAAACAAAAGCCCAATTTTCTGAGATATAGTCCTTATGAAGGGTATCAGTGGACACGGTGCATTAAGAATATCTGAAAACTCTTCTCCATAAAGGTAATGAGAAAACTGGCCAAAAAAAAAGAGTCAAAATTAGCTTTTTTCAGAACTTTGGAAATTAAGTGAAGGTTTCCAGCAAATAGGGAGCACCTATTCAAGATAATCAGTCTAATCTGAGTAAGAGGTATGAGCTTTGTGGTGTTTTAACTTGTCCTTATCCTTCCCTCCGGGTCCATGATAGCCTTGAACAGCACACATTTGTGGAGAAACCCATCAGTTGGGCAGCCACCAGAGGGAGTAGAACTGATATGGAATGCTTTCAAAGTCTCATTCTCACAGAACTGTCATTATTTGACCTGTCTGGTGGTTTTTTGCATGACTCCATCTGCGAGGACATCTGTATTTTCTTGATACAGAGCTCTCCCAGTACAAAACATCTCACCAGAAAATTTTCTCCCAAGCCATGATTGTCAAAATTTTAAGTAGCACAGGCAATTGATTTACTTTGTGGCCACCTGAGACAGTAGACAATGATTGGGACAAATGGTAAACTAACCATTAGGCTATAAAACAAGTCATATTAGATTTTAAAAGATTAAAATGATGTAAAGTATCTTCTCTAACCACACAGGAATGAAATTAGAAATCAGTAACAGAATCAAATTTGGAAATACAAAAATATGTGGAAATTAAACAATATACTCCTATATAACCAACAGGTCAAAGAAGAAATCTCAAGAATTAGAAAATACTTTGAGATGAACGAGAATTAAAGAACAACATAGTAAAACTTTTTGGATGAAGTTAGAGCAACACATGTATACCTGTAAATGCCTGTAATAAAGAAGATCTCAAGCCAATAATCTAATTTTACATCTAAAGGAAACAAAAAGTAGAGCAAACGAAACCCAAAGCAAGTAGAAGAAAGAAAATAATAAAGTTTAGAGTGGTAACAAATGAGTTCTAGTATACAAAAAAATAAACAACAACAAAAACCTAATAAAACAAAAGACAGTAATTTGAAAAAGTCAAGAAATTTAAGAAAACTAGATACATTAAGAAAAAAGGGTCAAATTACTAAAATCAGAAATTAAAGAGGGGACATTACTATTAACCTCACAAAAATAAGAATGATTATAATGGAATACTATAAATCATTTGATGCTGACAAATTAGATAAACAAGATGAAATGGACAAATTATTAAAATGACATGAATTACCAAAAGAAAAAATAGACTAAGAAGAAATAGAAAACCCGAATACATATATAACAGGTAAAGAGATTTCATAATCAAAATCTTCCCACACAAAAAACGCCAGGAGTAGATTGCTTCGCTGGTGAATTCTACTAAATGTTAAAAGATGAATTAACAAGAGTTCTTCAAAAACTCTTAAAAATTAGGAAAGAAGTATTCTACGAGGCTATATTGCCCCATACCAAATTCTGCCCAAGACATAACAAGAAATAAAATTATAGACCAATATCACTGTGGATATAAACACAAACATCCTCCACAAAATAGCAGCAAACAATCCAGTAATATATAAGGGATTATACACCACAACCAAGTAGGATTCATGTTGGGAATGCAAGAATGTTTCAACATGGAAAAATAACTTAATGTAATATACTGTATTAATATAAAACAGAATCAAATTCACCTGATGCTCTCAATGGATATAGAAAAGTTATTTTACATAATTCCACACCCTTTCAGGATGAAACCACTTAACTAACAACAACAACAACAACAAAACCTATGAAATTTCCTCAGCCTGATATAAAAGTGTAGGGGCCTCCCTGGTGGCGCAAGTGGTTGAGAGTCCGCCTGCCGATGCAGGGGATACGGGTTCGTGCCCCGGTCTGGGAGGATCCCATATGCCGCGGAGCGGCTGGGCCCGTGAGCCATGGCCGCTGGGCCTGCGCATCCGGGGCCTGTGCTCCGCAACGGGAGAGGCCACAACAGTGAGAGGCCCACATACCGCAAAAAGAAAAAAAATAAAAATAAAAAAAAAATAAAAGTGTATGAAAAACAAACATTATACTTAATGATGAAAAATGAATGCTACCATCTGAGATCAGGAAGAACAGGATGTTTGCTCACACCACTCATTTTTAACATTGTACTTGAGGTTCTAGACAGAGTATTTACACAACAAAAATAAATAATCTGGTTTCCATATTGGGAGGAAAGAAATAAAAGCATTTGTATTTGCAGATTTTCAGATTTTATACATAGAAAATCCTAATGAATCTACAAAAAAAAAAAAAAACCCTACTAGAGTCCACTATAAGTTTAGCAACTTGCAGGATATAACACAGAAAAATTGGTTTTATTTCCATACAATAGCAATTAACAATCCAAAAATGATATTAAGGAAAAAAGTTCATTTACAGTAGCATTAAAATTAATAAAATTATTAGGAATACATTTTATTAAAAAGTGCAAAATTGATATACTGAAAACTATAACACATAGTTGAAAAGAGTTGAAGAGGCTTAAATAAACGGAAAGACACCTTTGTTCATGGATTAGAAGATGATAATACTCCTTTAATTGATCTACTGATTCAATGCAATCCCCTTTCAAAATGCTAGTTTACTTCTTTTCAGAAATTGACAAGCATATCCTAAAATACATTTGAAAACTCAAAGGTCCCAGGGTAGCAAAAACTATCTTTGAAAGAAAAAAACTGGAGGGCTCACACTTCTGGATTTTAAAACATCCTACAAAGCTACAGTGATCAAAACATGGTAGTATTGGCACAAGGAAAGACATACAAATCAATGGAATAGAATCCAGAGTCCCTAAATATATCAACGATTGACTGAATTCAACAAAGGTGTCTAGATAATGCAATGGGGAAAAAATAGTGTTTTAAAAAAGTGCTGTTGGGAATACTGGGTACCCTCATGCAAAGAATGAGTTTGGACCCCCTACTTCATATAAAAATTACTAAAATTGGAGCAAAGACCTAAATGTAAGAATTAAAATGATAAAAATATCAGAAGAAAAGATAGACATAATTCCTGTGACTTTGGTTCAGGCAACAGTTTCTTGGATATGACACTTAAAGCATGGGTAACCAAAGATAAAATAGACAAATAAGGGCCTCCCTGGTGGCGCAGTGGTTGAGAGTCCGCCTGCCGATGCAGGGGATACGGGTTCGTGCCCTGGTCTGGGAGGATCCCATATGCCGCGGAGCGGCTGGGCCCGTGAGCCATGGCCGCTGGGCCTGCACATCCAGAGCCTGCGCATCCAGAGCCTGTGCTCCGCAACGGGAGAGGCCACAACAGTGAGAGGCCCGCATACCGCAAAAAGAAAAAAAAAAAGACAAATAAGACTTCATCAAAGTTAAAAACTTTTGTGCTTCAAGAATTATCAAAAGTGAAAAGACACTTTACAGAGTAGGAGAAAATATTTTCAAACTACCTGTCTGATGAGAATCTAATATCCAGGCTACATAAAGAATTCTTACAACTCAATAATGAAATGTCAACTGAATTTAAAATGGTCAAAAGATGTGAGAAGACATTTCTCCAAAGGAGATAAACAAATGGAAAACAAGCACATGAAAAATTTTTCTATATCATTCGTGATTAGGGAAATGCAAATCGAAACCACAAGATACCACTTCACACACAATAAGATGGTTTTAATAATAAAGATAGACAATACCAATTATTGCTGAGGATATGAAGAAATTAGAACCCTCATAGATTGATGGTGGGAATATAAATTGTTGCAGTCACTTTGAAAATAGTTGGCAGTTCCTTAAAATGTTAAACATACAATTATATGTCCCAGGAATTCCACTTCTAGGTATATAACCAAGAAAAATGACAACATGTATGAAAAAACTTGTACATCAATGTTAATAGCAGCATTATTCATAATAGCCAAGAGGTATAAACAGCCAAAACACCCTTCAACTGATGAATGGATAAACAAAATGTGATATATACATACAATGGAATACTATTCAGACATAAAAAAGGAATGAAGCACTGATAGATTCTACAACATGGCTATGAAATGCCCAGAAGCAGCAAATCCATAGAGACAGAAAGCAAATTTGTTGGTTGCTAAGAGCTGAGGGGAGGAAGGAATTGAGAATGACTGCTAATGGGTATAGGGTCCCTTTGGGGCATAATTAAAATGTTCTAAAATTACATAGTGGTTACAGTTCCATAAACTTGTGAATATACTAAAAACTATTGAATTATACAATTAAAATACAAGGCCAATATTTCTAAGAGGCAACAAAATCCTGAAATGAATGACAAAGCAAATAATTCAAAAGAACATTGTTTTCCAAACCATTTCTGACTCCTGTTTATTATTTTATTCACATTTACATACCATACCACTGGTACTATTATACATTTAACAGTTTTCTTAAGTCAACTAATTTATTTAAAAAGAAACTATTGTTATTGTAAGTTAAAATCCAATATTATACACCATAAAGAGTAACTTTAAAAATTAAATTAAAAATGACTTTATGAAATAAACAGCTAATATAAAAAAATTTTTAAAGTAGTACTAAATGTATTCAATTTACCAAAAGAAATACTAAATATAATTTTTAGAAGAATTACTATCCATAATTAAAGGAATATTTGGGCTGATGCTATAACTTTAAGATGAGAAGTTCAATAAATTATAAGATGATTTACCTGTATATAAATTAACAAGGTAATTGAACATTAGACTTAATTTCTAAACCAAATGAAAATAGACTTTTTATAAATGTTTGTTTCAAGAAGCCTTTGAAATATTTTCCAAAAATTTTCTTCATAAACTACCAAATTACTTAGCTAACTGATATTCAAGCTTTCATACCCACTCATTACTACTATTGTTTGGTAAATAATCATGAAAAAACTATTAATCAAGCTTTTTAGATATTACAACATATTTTGAATGCATTTCTCAGATAAAGTTGTAACCAAGGCATTGAGAAAATGAGACACATCTAACTTGGCATGATTAAAGGGTGTATTCCATGGCTTCAGTTTTGTTGGATTTATTTTTTTCCCCTAATGTGCAATACTTATTTTAAATTTGTATTAGGACACTTTAGGTTTTTGAATGAGAAAACATCTTTGTGGTATATCCTAATTTTTGATGCAGTTCTCAATCATAAAAGTCATGTAGAAACACGAATTTTTTACCCAAGAAGACTTGAAGTTCTAATTGAATAGGGAGTGAGAAGTTTCCAGAAAAGCCCATATTAAAGATTAATGGTTGATCACCCATTTACAAATCTGAGAGCACATAAGTGTATTTGGTGGTTTGAACTAATTCAGTGAATAATTTTAACTCCGTGAAGTACTTCCCCTTAATCAACACCTTAAACCCTAATCTCTCTTGTAGATTATTAACATATTAAATTATCACACATCTAGTTGTTCAGATGAGATAATTGAGTATCTAAAAGGTGTAAAGTGAAGGTCACAACCAGAATGTGGAGGAGAAATCTGAGTCCAACACTCTAAGATAGATTAAAACAACATTAAATGTTGCTTTAAATGAACTGCTTTAAATGAATTGCTTTAAAAATTCTCTACCTCATGAGTCATCATAGAAATGCAAATTTAAAACCACAGTAGGATAAATTCAACAAAAGCACAATAGATAAAAATAAATAAAAGATAATATTAGATGATGGTATTAATCTGAGGCTGGAATCCCCATACATGGTGGTCTGAGTAGAAAAATGTATAACAATTTTTGGAAAAAATTTGGAATGATCATTGAAAACTGAACATATGCATATTTGGACAAGTAATTCCTAACATAAATGAATACATAATTTTAATGTGTATTTTGACAATCTTGGTCTGAAAAACTGGAAGGACTGAATTGTCATAAACTCAAATGCGGGAGGCTGCAGGTATAATACAATTGGATATCAAGTTTAATTTTTGAAAAGTTAAGCTTGAGAAACCCACTAGACATCTAAATGGAGACTGGGTTGGCAGTTACATATACAAAGCTTATAATAAGAGGATAAGCCCTTGGATTCTCAAATGTTTGGAGTATGCAGAGATAAAGAGAAACCAGTAAAGGAAACTGAGAACAAGAATCCAGAAAAGTAAGAAGAAACAAGAATAGTATGTGTTCTTAGAGCCAAGAGAAAAGTTTCCAGAGATAAGGGTATAACCAACTTGGTTAAGTGCTACATGTAAGTTAAAGAAGATAAGAACAAAGAAACAATGATTGGATTTAGCAATGTGGAAATCACTGTTGACCTAAATCAGAGATATTTTGGTTGAATGGTGAGACAAAAAAGAAAACTGGAATGTGTTTAAGAAAGGATGGGATATTATGACCAAATGAGATTTATTCTAATAATTCAAGGTTCAACATTAGGAAATCCATCAATATAATTCACTATATTTATAGAGAAGATATTACATGAACATGTCCCCAAATGCAGAAAAGGCTTGACAAAAATTGACATCCATTCCCAATTTAAAAAATACTCAATAGGGCTTCCCTGGTGGCGCAGTGGTTGAGAGTCAGCCTGCTGATGCAGGGGACACGGGTTCGTGCCCCAGTCTGGGAAGATCCCATATGCCGTGGAGCGGCTGGGCCCGTGAGCCATGGCCGCTGAGCCTGCAGGTCTGGAGCCTGTGCTCCACAACGGGAGAGGCCCGCGTACAGCAAAAAAAAAAAAAACCTCAATAAATTGAAACTGATAAATACTTTTTAACATAATAAAATGCATACTGAATCTTAAAGCTGGCCTCTTACTTAGGGAAAAATCTAGCAGCAATCCCATTAAGACAAGGACATAGGGGCTTCCCTGGTGGCACAGTGGTTGAGAGTCTGCCTGCCGATGCAGGGGACGTGGGTTCGTGCCCTGGTCCGGGAGGATCCCACATGCCGCGGAGCGGCTGGGCCTGTGAGCCATGGCCATTGAGCCTGCACGTCCGGAGATGTGCTCCACAACGGGAGAGGCCACAACAGTGAGAGGCCCGCATACCGCAAAAAAAAATAAAAATAAAAAAAAAAAATAAAAAAAAAAAATAAAAAAAAGACAAGGACATAAAAAGGATGCCCATGATCTTTACTATCATTTAACACTGTACTTCACATATTGACCAATGTAAACAGAAGACAAAAAATTAAAAGGCATAAAAAATAATGATGGAATAACCATATCTCTATTTGAAGATAAAATAATATCATCCTTGGAAGATTCCAAGATAAACAATGACAAAACTACCATAAATAAATTTTAAATCAGTAAATTAGTATAGTATGATATACATATATATGTATATTTTTTCCATTAGATGGTAGAGCAGGTCTATCTAAAATCTTTTTAGATAATCACTTCCTTATTTTGACTACACTGAGGTGGTTGGGAGGACAACAGCCTTAAGTTTCCTTCTAATTTAAGGGATATGTGAATCACACCCTTCTATTAAAAGTAATTGAATATGTGCCTTTGATTGGAGCATTTAATCCATTTACGTTTAAGGTAATTTTAGATATGTATGTTCCTCTTACCATTTTCTTGATTGTTTTGGGTTTGGTCTTGTAGATCTTTTTCTTTTCTTGTGTTTCCCACATAGAGAAGTTCCTTTAGCATTTGTTGTAAAACTGGTTTGATGGTGTTGAATTCTCTTAACTTTGGCTTTTCTGTAAAGCTTTTGATTTCTCTGTTGAATCTGAATGAGATCCTTGCGGGGTAGAGTAATCTTGGTTGTAGGTTTTTCCCTTTCATCACTTTAAATATACCCTGCCACTCCCTTCAGACCTGCAGAGTTTCTGCTGAAAAATCAGCTGATAACCTTATGGGGATTCCCTTGTATGTTATTTTTTGCTTTTCCCTGGCTGCTTTTAACATTTTTTCTTTGAATTTAATTTTTGTTAGTTTGATAAATATGTATCTTGGTGTGTTTCTCCTAGGGTTTATCCTGTATTGGATTATCTGTGCTTCCTGGACTTGGGTGTTAGGGAAGTTTTCAACTACACTCTTCAAAATTTTCTCAGACCCTTTCTCTTTCTCTTCTTCTACTGGGACCACTATAATTTGAATGTTGGTGTGTTTAGTGTTGTCCCAGAGGTCTCTGAGACTGTCTTCAATTTTTTTCATTCTTTTTTCTTTATTCTGCTCCTTGGCAGTTATTTCCACCATTCTAAATTCCAGCTCACTTATTCATTGTTCTGCCTCAGTTATTCTGCTACTGATTCCTTCTAGTGTATTTTTCATTTCAGTTATTGTGTTTTTCATCTCTGTTTCTTCATTTTTTAGTTCTTCTAGGTCTTTGTTAAACATTTCTTTTATTTTCTCGATCCGTGTCTTCATTCTACTTCCGAGATTTTGGATTATCTTTACCATCATTACTCTGAGTTCTTTTTCAGGTCGGTTGCCTATTGCTCTTCATTTATTTGGTCCTGTAGGTTTTTACCTTGCTCCTTCGTCAGTAACATCTCTTTTTGTCTTCTCATTTTTTTTGATGGGTGGGACTTTGTTCTTATCTTTCTGGTTGTTAGGCCTGAGGCAATGATTAGCTGAATGGATACAAAAACAAAACCCATATATATGCTGGTTAAAAGAGACCCACTTCAGACCTAGGGACACATACAGACTGAAAGTGAGGGGATGGAAAAAGATATTCCATGCAAATGGAAATCAAAAGAAACCTGGAGTAGCAATACTCATATCAGAAAAATAGACTTTGAGGGCTTCCCTGGTGGCGCAGTGTTTGAGTCTGCCTGCCGATGCAGGGGACACAGGTTCGTGCCCCAGTCCGGGAAGATCCCACATGCCGCGGAGCGGCTGGGCCCGTGAGCCATGGCCGCTGAGCCTGCGCGTCCAGAGCCTGTGCTCCGCAACGGGAGAGGCCACAACAGTGAGAGGCCCGCGTACGGCAAAAACAAAACAAAACAGAAAAATAGACTTTGAAATAAAGACTGTTACAAGAGATAAGGAAGGACACTACATAATGATCAAGGGATTAATCCAAGAAGAAGATATAACAATTATAAATATTTATGAACCCAACATAGGAGCACTTCAATATAAAAGGCAAATGCTTATAGCCATAGGAGGGGAAATCAACAGTAACACAATAATAGTGGGGGACTTTAACACACCACTTACACCAATGGACAGATCATCCAGACAGAAAATAAATAAGAAAACAAGATTTAAATGACACAATAGACCAGATAGATTTAATTGATATTTATAGGACATTCCACCAGAAAGTGGCTGAATACACTTTCTTCTCAAGTGCACATGGAACATTCCTCAGGATAGATCACATCTTGGGTCACAAGTCAAGCCTTGGAAAATTTAAGAAAATTGAAATCATATCAATCATCTTTTCCAACAACAATGCTATGAGACTGGAAATCAATTACAGGAAAAAAACTGTAAAAAACACAAACACATGGAGGGTAAACAGTGCACTGCTAAACAATCAAGAGATCACTGAAGAAATCAAAGAGGAAATAAAAAAATATATAGAAAAAATTACAATGAAAATACAATGACACAAAACCTATGGGATGCAGGAAAAGCAGTTCTAAGAGGGAAGTTTATAGCAATACAATATCACCTCAAGAAATGAGAAAAATCTCAAATAAACAATCTAAGCTTATGCCTAAAGCAACTAGGGAAAGAAGAACAAGAGGAACCCAAAGTCAGTAGAAGGAAAGAAATCATAAAGATAAGAGCAGAAATAAATGAAATAGAAATGAAAATAAACAACAACAAAGATCAATAAAACTAAAAGTTGGTTCTTTCAGAAGATAAACAAAATTGATGATCCTTTAGTGAAACCCATCAAGAAAAAAAAGGGAGAGGATTCAAATCAATGAAATTAGAATTGAAAAAGAAGAACTTACAACTGACACGGCAGAAATACAAAGGATCATAAAAGACTACTACAAGCAACTCTATGCCAATAAAATGGACAACCTGAAAGAAATGGACAAATTGTTGGAAAGGTACAACTTTCCAATACCAAACCAGGAAGAATTAGAAAATATGAATAGACCAATCACAAGTAATGAAATTGAAACTGTAATTAAAAATCTTCCAACAAACAAAAGTCTAGGACCAGATGGCTTCACAGGTGAATTCTATCAAACATTTAGAGAAGAGCTAACACCCATCATTTTCAAACTCTTCCAAAAAATTGCAAAGGAAGGAACACTCCCAAACTCATTCTACGAGGCCACCAACACCCTAATACTAAAACCAGACAACAATACTACAAAAAAAGAAAATTACAGACAAACATCACTGATGAATATAGATGCAAAAATCCTCAACAAACTACTAGCAAACAGAATCCAACAACATATTAAAAGGATCATACACCATGATCAAGTGGGATTTATCCCAGGAAAGCAAGGATTCTTCAGTATACACAAATCAATCAATGTGATCCACTATATTAACAAATTAAGGAATAAAAACCATATGATCATCTCAATAGATGCAGAAAAAGCTTCTGATAAAATTCAACTCTCATTTATGATAAAAACTCTCCACAAAGTGGACACAGAGGGAACCTACCTCAACATAATAAAGGTCATATAGGACAAACCCACAGCAAACATCATTCACAGTGATGAAAAACTGAAAGCATTTCCTCTAAGATCAGGAACAAGACAAGGATGTCCACTCTTGCCACTCTTATTCAACATAGTTTTGGAAGTCTTACCCAGGTCAACCGGAGAAGAAAAAGAATTAAAAGGAACACGAATTGGAAAAGAAGAAATAAAGCCGTCACTGCTTGCCGAAGACATGATACTATACATAGAAAATCCTAAAGATGCCACCCAAAAACTACTAGAGCTAATCAATGAATTTGGTAAAGTTGCAGGATACAAAATTAATGCACAGGAATCTCTTGCATTCCTATACACTAACGATGAAAGATCAGAAAGTGAAATTAAGGAAACAATCCTATCTACCATCGCAACAAAAAGTATAAAATACCTAGGAATAAACCTACCTAAGTAGGTAAAAGACCTGTACTCAGAAAACTATAAAACACTGATGAAAGAAATCAAAGACAACACAAACAGATGGAGAGATATACAATGTTCTTGGATTGGAAGAATCAATCTTGTGAAAATGACTAGACTACCCAAAGCAATCTACAGATTCAAAGCAATCCCTATCAAATTACCAATGGTATTCTCACAGAATTAGAACAAAAAATATTACAATTTGTATGAAAACACAGAAGACTGCGAATAGCCAAAGCAATCTTGAGAAAGAAAAATGGAGCTGGAGGAATCATGCTCCCCAACTTCAGACTATACTACAAAGATATGGTAATCAAGACACTATGGTACTGGCACAAAAACAGAAATATAGATCAATGGAACAGGATTGAAAGCCCAGAGATAAACCCACACACCTATGGTCACTTAATCTATGACAAAGGAGGCAAGAATATCCAATGGAGAAAAGACAACCTCTTCAATAAGTGGTGCTTGGAAAACTGGACAGCTACATTTAAAAGAATGAAATTAGAACACTCCCTAACACCATACAGAAAAATAAACTCAAAATGGAGTAGAGACCTAAATGTAAGACTGGACACTATAAAACTCTTAGTGGAAAACATAGAAAGAACACACTTTGATATAAATGACAGCAAGATCTTTTTAGATCCACCTCCTAGAGTAATGGAAATAAAACCAAAAATAAACAAATGGGACCGAATGAAGCTTAAAAGTTTTTGCACAGCAAAGGAAACTACAAACAAGATGAAAAGACAACTCTCAGAATGGGAGAAAATATTTGCAAATGAAGCAGCGGACAAAGGATTAACCTCCAAAATATATAAACAGCTCATGGAGCTAAATATCAAAAAAACAAACAACCCAATCAAAAAATGGGTGGAAGACCTAAACAGACATTTCTCCAAAGAAGACATACAGATGGCCAAGTGGCACATGAAAAGCTGTTCAACATCACTAATTATCATAGAAATGTAAATCAAAACCACAATGAGGTATCACCTCACACCAGTCAGAATGGCAATCATCACAAAATGTACAAACAATAAATGCTGGAGAGGGTGTGAAGAAAAGGGAACCATCTTGCACTGTTGGTGGGAATGTAAATTCATACAGCCACTGTGGAAAATAGTACGGAGGACCCATAAAAAACTAAAAACAGAACTACTATGTGACCCAGCAATGCTGGGCATATACCCTAAGAAAACCATAATTCAAAAGGACACATGCACCCCAATATTCACTGCAGCACTATTTACAATAGCCAGGACATAGAAACAACCTAAATGTCCAACAACAGATGAATGGATAAAGAGGATGTGGTACATATAAAGAATGGAATATTACTCAGCCATAAAAAGGAATGAAACTGGGTCATTTGTAGAGATGTGGATGGACCTAGAGACTGTCATACAGAGTGAAGTAAGTCAAAAGAGAAAAACAAATATCGTATATTAACGCATATATGTGGAATCCAGAAAAATTGTACAGATGAACCTATTTCCAGGGCAGGAATAGAGACGCAGATGTAGAGAATGGACATGTGGAGACAGTGGGGGAAGGGGAGGGTGTGACGAATTGGGAGATTAGGACTAACATATATATATATATATATATATATATATATATATATATACTACCAGGTGTAAAATAGTTAGCTAGTGGGAACCTGTTATAAAGCACAGGAAGCTCAGCTCGGTGCTCTGTGATGACCTAGATGGGCGGGATGCTGGGGGCGGGAGGGTGGTCCAAGATGGAGCGATATATGTATACATATAGCTGATTCTCTTCCCTGTACAGCAGAAACTAACACAACATTGTAAAGCAATTATACTCTAATAAAAAAGTAATTGAATAATATTTTTAAGTTATACCCAAAAATATTAACTAAAATTTTAGCAGTGACATAGACTATAGGCTTTTTTCCTAACATATACAAAACCAACACAACAATTAGAAAATAACTGAATTTATAAGATTATAGCATTGTTATCCTTTAAAGAATACTATTGGAAGCAACCAATATTTACAATAGTTAATACACAGGAATTGTCTCTAAGAGCAGACAGTGGAGTACATGAAATCCATTGGACGATGAAGATAATATTTACAAAATCACAATGGACTGTTTCATCTAAAAGTTAATCATAAGGCACCAAATGCATACAAAACAATAGTGATTTTAAGTCTGTGCTATTTATTGCAATGCCAGTAAATTTTCTTAGCTATTTCACTCATCAATTATAAAATTTCCAAAATCTATCTCTTTTATAATATAGATAATGTTCGATAAAGACAAAATCAAGGAATTTTCATTCCAAAGAATAAGTAACTTAAATCACAAATGATATCAAGGTGAAAACCCCCTAGATTTAAAAGAATGTAAACGCCAAGAGTCATTATGTAGTTTTGTTTAATGTTTTAAGTGATGAATCAATGACAATATCAACAACAGTTGAAGTTAAGTAAAGAGTAAAATAGTATAACCCACATCTTAAATTACAAACTAGTTGCCATAACAAGCTCCAGTAGATAATACCTCTATAGGATTAATGATATGAAAGCCAAGAAATTTAATTAATGGAAATATTGTCTTTAAAAAAGTGAGCTGAGCAAAGGGCAAAGTTAAAAGTTTGCAGAATTTTGGAAAATGTGAAAATGCAGGCAAATCATTTACGACTTTTCAGAAATATAAGGCATATGGTTTTTACTTGAACTTCTAATACTATAACACGATTCAACTTTCATTATTTTTCCATCACAATATTTTTTGTTAAAATTAGTAGTTATGTTAATATTTTAAAGTTTTAGAGACATTTATAACAGCTTTGTTTATAATACTTAAAAACTGAAAACATACTAAATGTCCAGTAACAAGGGACTAAGAGACTCTCAATGATTAAAATTATATTGTAAAATATAAGATGATTTTGCAATAAGTTTTTATATAAAGAGAAACATGTCATCATTACTGTATGCATATATCCTTTTAAAATATACTAAAAGCCTGTCTATATAAAACAAATATTAAGTGACTATATTTAAATAGTGAGATCATAGATCAGTAATTTCTTCTACTCACATGAGTGTATTCTAAACTTTGAGGGGAAAAATTAAGTATTTGTGCCATTCAAAAAGTGTCTAAAATAATTTTAGATAACAGTTTGTGTAGTTAATCCCACCAATTTTATAAGGATCATAATGAAGACAATAGGATCCATTAGTAGCAACTGCAGTGTAGTATAGTGGTGAAAGGCTGACTGGAAATCATCTGAAGTGGGATTGCAAGGAGAGAAATAGAAATAACGAAAACAGAAAATCCTTTCAAGGGGTTTTGATGCAAAGTATAACAAGAAATGCAATTTATCTTAGGGAAAGATTTAAAACCAAAAACATGAAGCATTCAAAACAGGGAAGTGGAAAGTAAAAGGAAAGAGAATAAACCTAAAGAAACAAAAAGAAAATTATAATTATAGAAACATACATTAACATTTCAGAAGCTGGAAAATTGTAGAATTACTAAGTCCAAGAGCCATCTCTATTTTTTAATTCAATTTTTTAAAATTTGAAAAATCTCATTTAAAAAGTGAAAAATACATATACGATTAGAAATAAGAGATAAGCAAAAGTATAAAAGAGAATTATATATTGTATTCTATTACATTTGAAATTTTTAATCCATTTGGATTATTTCTAGGACTATTAAAAATGACAAATGAATATCAAGGATAAATATATAGCCTGATAAGACTAATCATCATAAAATAAAACAACTGTCCATGAAAAATAAAACAATATTTCAAACAATCTAAAAAAATTAAAAGCAACAGTCATATTTTCACCAAGATGTTTTATGAACATTTTAAGAAAAAGTTATTTAAATCTATCTTAATTCTCCAGGTAACAGAAAGGGAGAAAAGCTTCACAATTCATTTACAAAACCAGCATAATCCTGATAAGAAAATCTATCAAATATAGCACAAATTAAGAACACTGAAATACAGACTAACTTATGAATATGGATGCAAAATCTTAAATAAAATAATTGCAAATCAAACTCAGCAGTAAATTAAAAGAATAAACCATAACCAAGCAGAGTTCACCCTAAGAATTTAAAAATGATTTAATTTTAATATAACACATCATTTCAATAGGTCAAATGAGAAACCATTTAAAATCATCTTTGCAGATGCTTACATTCTGTGAAAGTAATCATCTATTCCTGATAGTTTTTATAACCTGAGTATACTTTTAAAATCTTTAAAATGATAATGAGCATATGTTTGAAATCAATATTTAGATAACATTAATAACTTTTTAAAATAAAAATTGAACTAAAGAAAGCCAATTTCATAGATGTTATTTAATATTTTATACATATGTCACACAATAAAATATAGACATAGTAAGAGATTAAAACCTTATGGTGAAAAAAATTAGCAAGGTGTAATTTTATATATGTTACCACATTTTATCCATATAACACATAAATATTGTATAATAAAACAATAACAAAAATTGCATTGCAGTTTGGTTGTATCACTTCATAACTTTGTGTCCATGAGATAAATCACTCTGCTTCTTTAGACTGGTTTCCTATTTGATACATTAATAGTATTAATAATTATTAGCTTATTTATTTTTAATAAATAAGCTGCTTAATTTGAAAGATTTTGAAATAAAAATATTAATCAAAAGGTATAGTTTAATAGATGTTTTGTGGTGTTTGGATTTATACTTACAGTGCCTGGAGCAATAAGGTAGCAATAAATATTAAATGTCTTGTAAAAAAGACAACATCCAAAAATACGAAAATATTATATATGTAAGAGGAATTCGCTTATTTACAAACTTTATTTGTAAACTAAATTATGAAAAATATTTTGTATGCCTGTCATTGTTTAATAAAATATGAAAATCACAAAGGATTTTTATATCTTTAAACATCATATTTGTATTATTTTATCAAATGACTGGATAAAATGAAACATAGATGGCTGTTTCTTTAATATCACAAGAAACAAAGAGTTGCAGATGATGAAATTATATTCTAAAAAAAATTCCTGAACTATGGGAGAAGTAGACTTCAAAGAAAACATGGGGAAAAATTATAGAAAAGCAGCTTTATTTCTACATTTAAAACAAATTTGATCTTGACAATATTTTTAAAGTACTTAACCAATTTCAAGATGTTTTCTAGGTTACAAAATCCATTGTCTGCAGAAATGAGATAGGAAAAATGTATTTTCATAGATACAATGACAACACCAGTTAGAGAAAAGTGTACATTAATGAGGTAAAGACTCTAAATTGAAAGCACGATATGCCTTGAAATTTTGAAAGATCAGTTAGGTTGTGTGTGCAATTAGGCAGCACAAATCTTTTATTTTTCTCTTGAACTAGAGGTGCCTATTGCATACCAAAAAATAATGCATGGAAATGATGCACATTATTGCTTTTAATTGAGTGTTTAATATGCCCACTTTGCAAATCTAGCTTAAAGGTTTTTATAATGAGGAAGATACAGAAAAAAAGTATATCTAAACTTCATCATGTTCTCATCTTCTCTAAAGTATGATAGCCCACAAATGATTTCCATAACTGAAGAATATTACTAACTTCATAAATACATTCACAGTATCTCATCAAAAATAACATTTTGTTACGGAGGGCCAGACTTGCCATTTTAGAAATGATCAAAAAAATTAAAAAGTTATTTTAGGTTTAGTGAATGAATTTTCCCTCTTTGAAAATATTTTATTACCAGTGTTATTTTTATAAATGATAAATTTCAACATGATTAGAAAATTCAGGTCATAACTATTTAACATTATATTATATTTTATTTCAATGTCTACAGTCTACATTCCACCTCATCAAGTGTTTTCCAGACTCACAAGGCGAAGTTATTTTCCCCCATTGCCCTTCCTTCCTTCTTTCCTTCCTCCCCCCTGCCTGCCTCCCTCCCTCCCTTCCTTCCTTTATTCATTAGTTAATTCACTCATTCCACAAACCTAATATGGCTTTTTTTGAATGTCTATTATGACACTTTATTGAGTGCCTAATATGGGACAGGCACTGTGCAAGTTACACAGAGAAAACAAAAATCACAACGCATCTCCTGTCTTTAAAAAACTTATAATCTAAAAAGAAGTATACAAGTAATCATTGATTTCAACAGACTGTTGGTGCCAGTACCAGTACAAGTATGGCGGTAAACACAGAGTACAATGAGAGTTCAAAGCAGACAGAACAAAGTGAAGAAATGGTTTCTCCAAGAATTTTCCTTCAATTTTCCAAGTCGAAGTTTAAAATGAGAGTATTCAGCCAGACAACAGTAGGATTGAGAAGATGAGCTGAGTTAAACACTGACATCATAATCAGAGGGAACAGTATTTATGAAAAGCTGGAAGAAGGAAACCCATGGCACATTCTGGTGTCTTGCAGTTTGTCCAGTAGTTAGAGAATAGTTAGAGGGTAAGAGGCACCAAGAGAGAAGTTGGAGGTTGAAAACAAGGGCAGATTCCAAAGAGACTTGTATTACTACCTATTTAAGATCAGTTTCTTCCAACTTACTCATCCCAACTCAGCCCCTCTGACACTTCAGCCCAGTGTGTTTTAGTTTAGTGTTTTTCAGCCTTGCCTACTTCTGGATTCTTCTACATTGCCTATGCAGTGGTGTAAGTCACTCCCATCTTAACTCAGGTGCACATCCCCTACATTGTATAAATAAAAACAAAATACAAAAATTTTCCGGGAAAGAAAATTTTGAGAAATTCCAATCTATCTCACTAAAGAAGCTTGTAAAAGATACACTTTAGTAACAAGAAAAAAAACAATGCCAATTAGAAATGTCTGATAAAAAGAAAGAGCCGTGTGTTAAACTGGGAATGAATATTATCAAACATTTATTGTGTAAATTAATAAGAAATTATTCTAATACAGGAATTACTAAATAAGATAGGCATAACATGATGGAAAATAGAATATATGTCAGGAAAGGATCATATGGTCCTTAAACTGTTCAAAAAGAATTTAATGATGTCAACTATGCTTCACATCTGTAAGTGAAATATGCATTCCAAAAATTCTAAAAATTTATAGCCCCAAAACATATAAATAAAACACATCTTAAGAAAAAAATCAATTAGAAACATTCTAAACTTAGTTTCATCTAAAATATGGCTTCAAATTATGTAAAGCAAAAATATGGATAGAAAAAAATGAAAATAAAGAAATACACTATCATAATGAGATATATTTTAATACAACTTTCATAGCAATTGATGCATCAGTCAGAAAATAAATCAGAAATATAAAAGAGTTAAATAACCCAATTATCAATAGTTCACAAAATGAACCTATGTAGAACTGCACTCCATTATCAGAGAAAGCATTTTTCCAAAATCAAAAATTTATACAATTTACCTATATAGTATGAAATAAATTAAGCCTTAACAAAATATAAATAATATCTACCATATATACTACCTTTATGAACAAATCAGAATTACATTAAAAATCAATTCAAAATAAATAACTTTAACACTTAGTGCAGTTAGAAGGGTTAATCTGTCTGACTGATCACAGGCTGACTTTGCAGAGAGAGTCTGCCTTTGACGAAGTTCCAAGAAATTGGTTAAGGTCCAATTTAGTAAAACTACCCAAATAAATGGAGAGATAGATCATGTTTATGTTTAAGGACCCCATCATAAAGATTTCATTTCTCCATCATATAATACATAAATGAATGAGATTCCAATCGTAATTCCAATAAAATTTCTGAAGGAAATGAACAAGAAAATGCTGAAATTTAATGGAAGCACATAGGTCAAGAATAGCCTAAAACTCATAAGGAAATGTAAGACTGGGGGAATTCATCATCATAGATAATCAAAGCTCACAACAGAAGTTAATTAATGTAGACATTAAGTATGGAGATAAACATGTTAAGCAGACCAAACAAATTAAAAAGAGAATGGAAAAAGAGATTCACACAAAACAAATAAGGAAGCCCCATATGTGAGAGATGACTCTAAATATTAATATATAAGTAAATACAGTAAGTTATAACTATTTGTTTTCTATATAAGAAAAAATGTAATTGGAACCTCACTTCACACCATACCAATATATGAATTTCAAATTGATTATGCTTCATATCTGGCAAGTAAAATATGCATTCCTGGGGCTTCTCTGGTGGCGCAGTGGTTCCGAGTCCGCCTGATGATGCAGGGGACACGGGTTCGTGCCCCGGTCTGGGAAGATCCCACATGCCTTGGAGCGGCTAGGCCTGTGAGCCATGGCCGCTGAGCCTGCGCGTCTGGAGCCTGTGCTCCGCAACGGGAGAAGCCACAACAGTGAGAGGCCCGCGTACCGCAAAAAAAATAAATAAATAAATTTTAAAAATAAAATAAAATAAAATATGCATTCCTAAAATCCTGCAGATAGTTTATTTCTTCTAAACTTGTAAATAAAAGATAGAATGAGAAAAAACTCAATTTTGAATATTCTAAACATATTTAATCTAAAAGCATTATGTAAACATGAAAAGCAAAATTTCAAGCCATTTAGAATAATATACCAAAGAATATTTTTTGACTCAAAGGTAAAAAAAATTTATTTTAAAAGTTCAGAAAAATATAGCTCAAAGGAAAATATTTATAAATCTTACTACATTAAAACTGAAATTTCTCTCCATCAGAAGTTACCATAAAGAAATGAAAGAAGATTGGGTGAAAATATTTTTAACATGTAACTTTAAAATATTTAGAATCTGTAACATAAAACAAATTCTTACAAATCAATTTAAAAAAAACCATCGCTCAATGTATAGGGTAAAAACTATGAGCAGGTTTTTCACAGAAAAGGAAATACAAATGACCCTCCCCCGAAAAAGCCATTAAATATATGCTCAGTCTCACTCTTAATTATAGATTAATTTAAAAAGCCATAATGAAAACAATTCAAGAGCCTTATAATAGAAACTGGCAAAAAATCCATTCTTAACTCTAGGTAGGAATGCAAATTGGTACAGGAATGTGCATATTATTGCCTTTTACTGAACTATTATTTCTTTTCACCACTTATTTCCTTTTACTAGTGTTTCCTTTTACTAAAGTGAATGAGATGCAACAGGAGAGGAAGGCAGAAAAGATGAGTCATAAAGGAAGATCAGTGAGACACCAAGTGTGAGAGGACTCAGCTCACCATTCCTGAAGGGAACCACAAGCCAGGGGATGCAGGTAGCTTCTAAAAGCTGAGAATGATCCCAGGCTGACAGCCACCAAGGAAACAAGGACCTCAGTTCTAAAACCACAGGAAGTGAATTTTGCCAAAACTGAATGAGCCTGAAAGCAGATTCATCCTGGAGTCTTTAGAAAGAAATGCAGGGCTGATGACACCTTGATTTCAATCAGGAACGATCTGGAGCAGAGGAACTAGCTGAGCTATGACCCAGGGAAACTTTATGATAACTGGGTACTGTTTTAAGCTGCTAAAATTCTGGTAATAGGCAATAGAAAACCAATATAGAAAGAAACTGGCTAACTGTCATTTAATTATTAACAGAGAATAAGTACAAATAGCCATGGCACAAAGCTAATGTCAATATTTTTTTTAATTTTAATTATGAAAACTCACCGTTTTTGATAAAGCAGCTAATTCATTTCTTAATGACCTTGTTTCCTTCAATACTTCAGTCACTGCCTCTTCATTCTCCTCAATATTAATATTAACATCTTGTATTGATGTACAGTAGAAATTAAATAGACTGTTAAGTTTATCTATCTCTTTCCTAAGAGAAAAAACAGTTGATTTTATCCGCACTGAAGGGGAAATTATATTTTAACTTACAGTTGAATTAGCTTCTGACTTAACCATGTAGATCAATGCAATTTATCTATTCCTAAAATTTTTCCCATTCCAAAGAAACTCCTGAAAAGTACTACTTAGATATAAAAAGTAAGTAGTGAAAAAAAACTTCAATTTGTTTCTGATGGAAAGGAACTGAAAGAAAAGTGATTTGCAAATTGTTTAAAATAAACCACCTTTTGATTTGATTCCAGGTGAGAGACCTAAGCACCTTTGATTCAGAGGTTGGGTAGTACAGGGATGGAAAGGAAAGAAAAAAAGAAAGAGGAAAAAAATAAGAGAAGAGAAGAAGCTGTAAAAGTGGAAAGATCACACATTACTAAAGCTCTGGTGTACTGTCTTATCTCCCTCACAGTTACAGAGCTAAAAAGTGGTAAACTACAGCTTAGGAAAACAAGGGGCCTATTTAAGAGAACAAGTTGCCAAGGAGAGCTTTTTCCTATGTGACATGTCACAGAAAAGACCAATGCTAATCTGTAAAGCTACATAATCCTTTATCTTATCTGGTAGGTAGAAAACACATTCCAAATATAAAAGTCACTTTAAAGTATGGTCTTAGAGTTTAATATATGAAAAAAGTACAGTGAGAAAATGACAAAATTATAATTTGCATAAAATATTAGCAAGTAATACAGATAAGCCCAATTTTTTAAGGCACCATAAACAAAATACTAGAGTGGGAGATTTATCTGAAACCCATATAAGAGATCAAAGATTAAATCATTTGTGTGTAATAAAATCCTACAATGCAATATGGAATGGAAAACTTACCCAAGAGACAAATGAGCAGAGAAGATAAACAAGAATTCACAAGAAAATAAATGCCAATGGCCAATAAATATATGATGTGTTTATTGAATTTGCCCAGGCTATGCTATCATGCATAAGCCTGATTTTAGGAGTAGAGTCAAATGGAACTGAAAGATATAATCTCACAATATAAATGAAAATTAAAGCAACAAACAAATAGGCAAGAAGCTTCTCCTTTACCCTTCCATACCTGAAGAGTACAGGTTTCCTATCAGAATTCTAGAAGCCAGATCAATAATGAGAGGTTGGGAGCCTGAGCATTTAAAATGTACATGTTTGGTTAAATTTCCTTCTTATGAAGTTAATTTTTCTTCTCTCAGTGGTATCCATTTCCCCAGTCCAGATAATAAACTAGATTTTGACTAAGAAGTGAGCAATTGCCCAGTGTCATGGAATGCAGGAGCTAAGTATTACTTTAGTTACTCCTCATCCTTATTTCCTGAAGCATCAACTGCTGCCACCAATTCCTCAGCCTTCTAAGAATTTTTCAGTGTAAAAGTTTGTCACTAGGTTTGCCCCCACTGGTACTTTAGATTTCATCATTCTTGTATCTGATAAATCAGAATAAATTTAGAAGAATAAAATGGGAAGAATCATTTTACCTGTTAAGAATTACTATAAAGTAGAGCAATCAAGACACCAAAGAATATATGCTGTGTGTTTCCATTTATATGGAATTCAAGAACAGACCAAACTAACCATGGTGATAGAAGTCAGAATGGAGATGACCTTTTTAGGAGAATGGTATGGACTGAGAAGGAGAACAAGAAAAAACTTCTAGTATGATGGAAACTTTTTATATCTTAACCTGGGGCATGGTGACATGAGTGCATATACATATACAGAAAAAATCATAAATCTATACATTTGATAGCACACATAATCATGTTTCTATATGTTAATTCTAAAAAAACTGGTGCAGGAAAATTAAACATATCTTTAAAATTTTATTTAATAAAGCATTTATGACTCCACTGATGCTTATAAAAGAACTTCTGGAAAATATACTTAAATGAGAAGAAAATTAACGAGTAAGTTATATGGTATAACAAATAATAATGAGTAAAGGAAGTAATAATAATATGCCTTTGGGTCTATCTAAATATTAATTATAAAAATCAGCAGCTAATTCTTATATTCAAAATTGAGAAGGAAAAATTTCAGAAAATGGTACAAGATGGATAATGTTGTATTCGTAATTAATATGGACTAACATGTGTTTGTGCCAAATAGATTAATGAAAAAATTCTCTTCTGTCATCAAGAAAAAGAGAGAGGGCCCCCTTCCCCCCCCCAAAAAAAGAAATGATCAACGAGAAGTTACAACTGACACCACAGAAATACAAAAGATCATAAGAGACTACTATGAACAACTATATTCCAATAAAATGGACAACCTAGAAGAAATGGACAAATTCTTAGAAATGTACAATCACACAAGACTGAACCAGGAAGAAATAAAAAATATGAACAGACCAATTACCAGTAATGAAATTGAATCAGTAATTTAAAAACTCCCAGGGAACAAAAGTCCAGGACCAGGTGGCTTCACAGGTGAATTCTATCAAATATTTAGAGAAGAGTTAACACCTATCCTCAAACTATTCCAAAAAACTGCAGAGGAAGGAACATTTCTGAACTCATTCCACAAGGCCAGCAACACCCCGTTACCAAAACCAGACTGAAATATCGCAAAAAAAGAAAATTACAGGTCAATATAACTGATGGACACAGATCCAAAAATCCTCAACAAAACATTAGCAAATGGAACCAAAAATACATTAAAAGTATCGTACACTATGATCAAGTAGAATTTATCCCAGGGAAACAAGGATTTTTCAATATCCACAAATTATTTAATGTGAACAAAAAGCATAGGATCATCTCAGTAGATGCAGAAAAAGCTTTTGACAAAATTCAACATCCATTTTTGATAAAAACTCTTAAAGTGGGAATAGAGGGAATATAATAAAGGCCATAATAAAGGCCATATATGACAAACCCATAGATAACATCATACTGATTGGTGAAAAGCTGAAAACACTTCCTCTAAGATAGGAACAAAGCAAGGTTGCCCACTCCGGTCACTTTTATTCATCATAGTCCTGGAAGTCCTAACCATAGCATCAGACAAGAAAAATAAATTTTTAAAAACCCAAATTGGAGGGCTTCCCTGGTGGCACAGTGGTTGAGAGTCCACCTGCCGATGCAGGGGACACGGGTTCGTGCCCCAGTCTGGGAAGATACCACATGCCGTGGAGTGGCTGGGCCTGTGAGCCATGGCTGTTGAGCCTGTGCGTCCGGAGCCTGTGCTCCGCAGTGGGAGAGGCCACAACAGTGAGAGGCCCGCGTACCACAAAAAAAAAAAAAAAAAAAAATCCAAGTTGGAAAGGAAGAAGTAATATTGTTGCTGTTTGTAGGTAACATGATAATAATCATAGAAAATCCTAAAGACACCACCAGAAAGCTACTAGAGCTCATCAATGAATTCAGTAAAGTTGCAGGATACAAAATTAATATCCAGCAATCTGTTGCATTTCTCTACACTAACAAACTATCAGAAAATAAAATTAAGGAAACAGTCCCATTTGCTATTTCATCAAAAAGAATAAAATACCTAGGAATAAACCTACCTAAGGAGGTAAAAGACAGGTACTCAGAAAACTATAAGATGCTGATGAAAGAAATTGAAGACTACACAAATAGATGGAAAGATATACTGTGTTCTTGGATTGGAAAAATTAATACTGTAAAAATGACCATACTACCAAAAGCAATCTACAGATTCAATGAAATCCCTATCAAAAGACGAATGGCTTTTTTCACAGAAATAGAACAAATAATTTTATAATTTTTAGGGAAACACAAAAGAGTGCAAATAATTAAAACAATCTTGAGAAAGAAGAACAAAGCTGGAGGAATCATGCTCCTTCATTTCAGACTATACAGCAAAGCTACAGTATCAAAACAGTATGGTACTGGCACAAAAACTGACACATAGATCAATGAAACAACAAAGAGCCCAGATATAAACTCACATACTTATTGTCAATTAATCTATGACAAAGGAGGCAAGATGTACAATGGAGAAAAGACAGTCTCTTCAAAAAGTGGTGCTGGGAAAACTAGAGAGTTACATGTAAAAGAAAGATATTAGAATATTTTCTCAAACCATATACAAAAATAAATTCAAAATGGTTTAAAGACATAAATGTAAGACCAGAAACCATAAAACTCCTAGGAGAAAACATAGGCAGAACACTCTGTGACATAAATCATAGCAATATTTTTTTTGGATCTGTCTCCTAAAGCAAAGGAAATAAAATCAAAAACAAACAAATGGAACTTAAATTTTGCACAGAAAAGGAAACCATCAACAAAACAAAAACACAACCTACTGAATGGGAGAAAATATTTGTTAATTACATGATTGATAAGGGGTTAATATCCAAAATATATAAACAGCTCTTACAACTCAACATCAAAAAACAAGTAACACAATCATAAAATGGGCAGAAGACCTGAATAGACATTTTTCCAAAGAAGATGTACAAAAGGTCAACAGGCACATTAAAAAATTCTCAACATCATTAATCATCAGATAAATGTAAATTAAAACCACAATGAGCTATCACGTTACACCTGTCAGAATGGCTATCATCAAAAAGAACACAAGAAAAACAAATTTTGGAAAGGATGTGGAGAAAAGGGATCCCTCCTACACTGTTGGAAGGAATGTAAATTGGTGCAGCCACTGTGAAAAACATTATGGCAGTTTCACAGAAAACTAAAAATAGAATTACCATATGACCCAGCAATTCTACTCCTGGGTATATATATCTGAAAAATACAAAAACTCTAATTGGAAAATATACATGCACCCCAATATACATAGCAGCATTATTTATAATTGCCAAGATATGGAAGCAACCTAAGTTCCATCAGTAGAATGAATGGATAAAGAAGATATGGCTTGCATATATATATATACACACACACACATATATATATATATGTAAAATGGAATATTACCCAGCCATAAAAAAGAATAAAATTTTGAGCAGAAGCAAGAAGAATGACAATCTGGCTGCCTGTGGAACAAAAATCACATTTACATAAAGATAGACAAGATGAAAAGGCAGAGGGCTATATACCAGATGAAGGAACAAGATAAAACCCCAGAAAAACAACTAAATGAAGTGGAGATAGGCAGCCTTCCAGAAAAAGAATTCTGAATAATGATAGTAAAGATGATCCAGGACCTCGGAAAAAGAATGGAGGCAAAGATCAAGAAGATCCAAGAAGCGTTTAACAAAGATCTAGCAGAATTAAAGAACAAACAAGCAGAGATTAACAATACAATAACTAAAATGAAAAATACACTAGAAGGAATCAATAGCAGAATAACTGAGGCAGAAGAACGGATAAGTAATCCGGATGACAGAATGGTGGAATTTACTGCTGTGGAGAAGAATAAAGAAAAAAGAATGAAAACAGCCTAAGACACCTCTGGGACAACATTAAACGCCAGAACATTTGCATTATACGGGTCCCAGAAGGAGAAGAAAGGACCAGAGAAAATATCTGAAGAGAGTATACTCGAAAACTTCCCTAACATGGGAAAGGAAATAGCGACCCAGGTCCATGAAGCCCAGAGAGTTCCATACAGGATAAACCCAAGGAGAAACAGGCTGAGACACATAGTAATCAAATTGGCAAAAATTAAAGACAAAGAAAAATTATTGAAAGCAGCAAGGGAAAAATGACAAATAACATACAAGGGAACTCCCATAAGGTTAACAGCTGATTTCTCAGCAGAAACTCTACAAGCCAGAAGGGAGTGGCATGATATACTTAAAGTGATGAAAGGGAAGAACCTACAACCAAGAGTACTCTACCCAGCAAGGATCTCATTCAGATTTGATGGAGAAATCAAAAGCTTTACAGACAAGCAAAAGCTAAGAGAATTCAGCACCACCAAACCAGCTCTACAACAAATGCTAAAGGAACTTCTCTAAGTGGGAAAAACAAGAGAAGAAAAGGACCTACAAAAACAAACCCAAAACAATTAAGAAAATGGTCACAGGAACATACACATTGATAATTACCTTAAACGTGAATGGATTAAATGCTCCAACCAAAAGACACAGGCTTGATGAATGGATACAAAAACAAGACCCATATATATGCTGTCGACAAGACACCCACTTCAGACCTAGGGACACATACAGACTGAAAGTGAGGGGATGGAAAAAGATATTCCATGCAAATGGAAATCAAAAGAAAGCTGGAGTAGCAATACTCATATTCGATAAAATAGACTTTAAACAATGTTACAAGAGATGAGGAAGGACACTACATAATGATCAAGGGATCAATCCAAGAAGAAGATATAAAAACTATAAATATATATGCACCCAACATAGGAGCACCTCAATACATAAGGCAACTGTAACAGCTATAAAAGAGGAAATCAACAGTAACACAATAATACTGGGGGACTTTAACACCTCACTTACACCAATGGACAGATCATCCAAAATGAAAATTAATAAGGAAACACAAGTGTTAAATGACACAATAGATCAGATACATTTAATTGATATTTATAGGACATTCCATCCAAAAACAACAGATTACAATTTCTTCTCAAGTGTGCATGGAACATTCTCCAGGATAGATCACATCTTAGGTCACAAATCAAGCCTCAGTAAATTTAAGGAAATTGAAAACATATCAAGTATCTTTTCTGACCACAATGCTATGAGATTAGAAATCAATTACAGGCAAAAAAACCCATAGAAAACACAAACAATGGAGGCTAGACAATACATTACTAAAAAACCAAGAGATCACTGAAGAAATCAAAGAGGAAATCAAAAAATACCTAGAGACAAATGACAATGAAAACACGATGATCCAAAACCTATGGGATGTGGCAAAAGCAGTTATAAGAGGGAAGTTTATAGCTATAAAAGCCTACCTCAAGAAAAAAGAAAAATCTGAAATAAACAATCTAACCTTACACCTAAAGAACTAGAGAAAGATAAACCAACAAAACCCAAAGTTAGCAGAAGGAAAGAAATCATAAAGATCAGAGCAGAAATAAATGAAATCAAAACAAAGAAAATAGCAAAGATCAATAAAACTAAAAGCTGGTTCTTTGAGAAGATAAACAAAATTGATAAACCATTAGCCAGACTCATCAAGAAAAAGAGGGAGAGGACTCAAATCAATAAAATTAGAAATGAAAAAGGAGAAGTTACAACAGACACCACAGAAACACAAAGCATCCTAAGAGACTACTACAAGCAACTCTATGCCAATAAAATGGACAACCTGGAAGAAATGGACAAATTCATAGAAAGGTCTAATGTTCCAAGACTGAACCAGGAAGAAATAGAAAATATGAACACAACAATCACAAGTAATGAAATTGAAACTATGACTAAAAATCTTCCAACAAACAAAAGTCCAGGACCTGATGGCTTCACAGGTGACTTCTATCAAACATTTAGAGAAGAGCTAACACCAATCCTTCTCAAACTCTTTCAAAAAATTGCAGAGGAAGGAACAGTCCCAAACTCATTCTATGAGGCCACCATCACCCTTGTACCAAAACCAGACAAAGATACTACAAAAAAAAATTACAGACCAATATCACTGATGAATATAGAAGCAAAAATCCTCAACAAAATACTAGCAAACAGAATCCAACAACACATTAAAAGGATCATACACCATGATCAAGTGGGATTTATCTCAGGGATGTGAGGATTCTTCAATGAATGGAAATTGATCATAGTGATATACCATATTAACAAATTGAAGAAGAAAAACCATATGATCATCTCAATAGATGCAGAAAAAGCTTTTGACAAAATTCAACACCGATTTATGATAAAAACTCTCCACAAAGTGGGCATAGAGGGAAACTACCTCAACATAATAAAGGCCATATATGACAAACCCACAGCAAACATCATTCTCAATGGTGAAAAACTGAAAGCATTTCCTCTAACATCAGGAATAAGACAAGGAAGTCCACTCTTACCACTATTATTTAACATAATTCTGGAAGTCCTAGCCACAGCAATCAGAGAATAAAAAGAAATAAAAGGAATACACACTGGAAAAGATGAAGTAAAACTGTCACTCTTTGCAGATGACACGATACTATATACAGTGAATCCTAAAGATGCCAACAGAAAACTACTAGAGCTAATCAATGAATTTGGTAAAGTTGCAGGATACAAAATTAATGTACAGAAGGCTCTTGCATTCCTATACACTAATGATGAAAAATCTGAAAGAGAAATTAAGGAAACACTCCCATTTACCATTGTAACAAAAAGAATAAAATACCTAGGAATAAGCCTACCTAGGGAGACAAAAGACCTGTATGCAGAAAACTATAAGAGACTGATGAAAGAAGATGATACCAACAGATGGAGAGATATACCATGTTCTTGGCTTGGAAGAATCAACATTGTGAAAATGACTATACTACCCAGAGCAACCTACAGATTTAATGCAATCCCTATCAAATTACCAATGGTATTTTTTATGGAACGAGAACAAAAAATCCTAAAATTTGTATGGAGACACAAAAGACCCCGAAGAGCCAAAGAAGTCTTGAGGTAAAAAATAAATGGAGCTGGAGGAATCAGACTCCCTGATTTCAGACTATACTACAAACTACAGTAATCAAGATAATATGGTACTGGCAAAAAACCAGAAATATAGATCAATGGAACAAGATAGAAAGCCCAGAGATAAACCCACGCACCTAAGGTCAACTAATCTATGACAAAGGAGGCAAGGATATACAATGGAGAAAGACAGTCTCTTCAGTAAGTAGTGCTGGGAAAACTGGACAGCAATATGTAAAAGAATGAAATTAGAACACTCCCTAACACCATACACAAAAATAAACTCAAAGTGGATTAGAGACCTAAATGTAAGACCGGACACTATAAAACTCTTAGAGGAAAATATAGGAAGAACACTCTGACATAAATCACAGCAAGATCTTTTTTGATCCACTTCCTAGAGTAATGGAAATAAAAACAAAAATAAACAAATGGGATCTAACGAAACTTAAAAGCTTTTGCCCGACAAAGGAAACCATAAACAAGATGAAAAGACAACCCTCAGAATGGGAGAAAATATTTGTAAATGAATCAGTGGACAAAGGATTAATCTCCAAAATATATAAACAGCTCATGCCACTCGATATTAAAAAAACAAACAACCCAATCCAAAAATGGGTAGAAGACCTAAATAGACATTTCTCCAAAGAAAACATACAGATGTCCAAGAAGCACATGAAAAGCTACTCAACATCATGAATCATTAAAAAAATGTAAATCAAATCTACAATGAGATATCACCTCACACTAGTCAGAATAGCCATCATCAAAAAATCTAAAACAATAAATTCTGGAGAGGGTGTGGAGAAAAGGGTACCCTCTTGCACTGTTGGTAGGAATGTAAATTGATACAGCCACTATGGAGAACACTATGGAGGTTCCTTAAAAAACTAGAAACAGAATTACCATATGACCCAGCAATCCCACTACTCACATATACCCAGAGAAAACCATAATTCAAAAAGACACATGCACCCCAATGTTCATTGCAGCTCTATTTACACAGCCAGGTCATGGAAGCAACTTAAATGCCCATTGACAGACGAATGAATGAAGAAGATGTGGTACATATATACAATGGAATATTATTCAGCCATAAAAAGGAATGAAATTGGGTCATCTGTAGAGACGTCGATGGATCTAGAGACTGTCATACAGAGTGAAGTAAGTCAGAAAGAGAAAAACAAATATCATATATTAATGCATATATGTGCAACCTAGAAAAATGGTACAGATGAACCGGTTTGCAGGGCAGAAATAGAGACACAGATGTAGAGAACAAACGTATGGACACCAAGGGGGGAAAGCGGTGGGGGGTGGCGGTGGTGGTGTGATGAATTGGGAGATTGGGATTGATACATATACACTGATGTGTATAAGATGGATGACTAATAAGAACCTGCTGTATAAAAAAATAAATGAAATTCAAAAATTAAAAAAAAAAGAATAAAATCTTGTCATTTGCAACAACATGGATGGACTTTGAGGGTATTATGCTAAGTGAAATAAGCCGGACAGAGAAAGACAAATACTGTATGATATAACTTTTATGTGGAATCTAAAAACTAAAACAAACTGATGAATACAACAAAAATGAAACAGACTTACAGATATAGAGAACAAACTAGTGGTTACCAGTGGGGAGAGGGAAGTGCGGAGGGAATGAAAGGGTTTAGGGTATTAAAGGTACAAACTATTATGTATAAAATAAATAAGCTACAAGGATATATTGTACAACACAGGGAACGTAACCAATATTTCATAACTACAAATGCAGTATAACCTTTAAAATTGTGAACCACTATGTTGTATAACTATAACTTATCTAATATTGTACTTATACTATATCTCAATTAAAAAATGTTTAAGCACATGTTGAAATAGACATCAGATGTGAGGAAATATAAATATCTTAATAAGTGCATGTTATCCAGATCACAGGATGATGTACAAACTTTTGCTCTTCATTTTGCTTATATTTACTTGACTCTAGCTCCATAATGAGTATTACTTTTTCTGTACTAAAATCACTGATCAGTTTGAATAAATAAAAATTTTATATCATGCAGAAACATGAAGAATTTAAAACCAACAAGAGGAAGTAGAAGAATATCATAAAATACAACTACATCAGAAATGTAATAAAAAGTCAATTAATAATATGCAAAATATAATTAATCTATATATATTTAAAATATTACATTTTATTGAAATCAAAAAAAATGAGTTAAATTAATTAGATGCTATGCTTATAATTAATAGAAGGCTATATAATTTGTTTTCTATAATATCCCATGCTGAAATATTTTTTCAAAGAGTCACTTTTTCACATAGTTAGCAGGGATGTATATTGTTATAGCATAGCCACAGGCAATTTGGCAACATGTATCAAGAGCTTTAAAATGACACCGAAAAATACTGCTTTAGGAATTTATACACAATTAGTTTACATATGTAAAAGACATATTTTAATTTATACATAAACTTGGTAATAAGATAGATGTGGCAATTTAGATTCTTTCCTTTCTCTTCATCTGAATTTCTTATACAGGAATATACATTACATTTTAATTAGTATTTTACTTCTAAATGCTGTAAGTAACATTTGTGAAAAATACTTACTTGTAGGCTTTTATGGTTATTTCATCATCACGAATATCCTTTTCCATGTCTATTTTATTTTGTTTAGCTTTGAATTTGACTTTTTCAAGATTTTCTACAGCTTCTTTACATTCTCCATGAACCTGTTTGTATAGTTTCATTACCTAGAAATAAAAATATGTGTGCTAATATATGAACTTAGGGGCTAATTAAAATAATCAGAAAAGAGAAAGATCAGAGAAGGGAGTTACAGTAGCTTTTTTTTTTTTTTTTTTTGCGATACGCGGGCCTCTCACCGCTGTGGCCTCTTCCGCTGCGGAGCACAGGCTCCGGACGCGCAGGCTCAGCGGCCATGTCCCACGGGCCCAGGCGCTCCATGGCATGTGGGACCCTCCCGGACCGGGGCACGAACCTGTGACCCCTGCAGCGGCAGGCAGACTCCCAACCACTGTGCCACCAGGGAAGCCCCTAAAGTAGTTTTGATTTAGATTATAAACGTTCTTTATATCAATTTTCTTTCCATATTTAGTCTACTGTTTAGCACAGTAGTTTCAGGTTTCTTTTACCCTGAGAGGCATCAATACTAGAGATGTAGAAAAGTTACTGAAGAAAATGACTTTAATATCCCAGTTAACATGACCAAAATAAAATCATTATTTTTTTACCTACAAAACTTTGACTTTTTATTGTTCAAATATTTTATTGTAGAAAAATCAGAAAACACAGATGAAAAAAGAAAACTTTATAAATTACCTATAATCTTCTCATTCATGAATAACCATTACTATCTTAATGCAGGGGTCCAAAATATTCCATTTTTATTGTTTTCATTAATTATTAGATATCATAAACATATTCCCTTCTCTCTCCAGGTCTCTCTTCTCTATCAGACTAAAGGGAAAGGGTGGTTGTATTGGTAATGGTTGGAAGGAACTGCAGTTCAGGATGTCCTGTTGGAAAGTTGGATGGAGAGGAGTAGAACAAGGTACTAAGGAGGGAGCTGTCCTTTACCCAGGGGCCGAGTGGTGGATCTATATGAGGCAGTAGCTTCCCGAAAAAAGCAGTAATTTTCATTAATTTTTATTTTATTTCATTGTATTAACTTTATTGTGATAAGAACATTTAACATGATTATCTACCTTTTAACAAAATTTTAAGTGTACAACACAGTAAACTGTAGGCACTATGCTGTACAGCAGATCTCTAGAACTTATTCATCTTGCATAACTAAATTTTTATATCCATTGAAAAACAACTCACCATTTCCCCTCCCCAAGCCCCTACCAACCACCATTCTACTCTGTGCTTCTATGAGTGTGACTATTATAGATACCTCATGGAAGTGGAATTATGCAGTATTTATCTGTGACCTGCTTATTTACTTAACATAATAATGTTCTCCAGGTTCCTCCATGTTGTCACATATGGAAGGCTTCCTTCTTTTTAAAGCCTGAATTATATTCCATTGTATACATATACCACATACATTTTAGAATTAGCTTGTCAAGGTCCACAAAGAAACCTGTTGAGATTTTGTGACTGTATTTAATTTACAGATCAATTTGGAGCAAATGCTACAAAATTTAGCCTTCTAATACATTAACATATTTATCTATGTAGCACTTTCAAATTTCTCTCAGTAATATTCATAGTTCTCTGAATAGGGGCTTTGCATATCATTTGTTACATTTATTCCTAGATATGTTTTATTTTATGCTCTAACAAATGCTATTTTTAAATAAATTTTATTTTCAGATTTGTTGCTGGTATATAGTAATGTATGGATTTAAAAATTTTACCTTTGTATGCAACTGTAATTCAACTGTGGACTTGTCTAGATTTTATGTGTACATAATTACATAGTCTGTCCAGCAAAGGAAACCATCAACAAAACAAAAAGACAACCTACCGAATAGAAGATATTTGCAAATCATATAACCAATAAGGGGTTAATATCCAAAATATATAAAGAACTCATACAACTCAACAACAACAAACAACTCAATTTTAAAATGGGCAAAGGGGATAAACAACAAGGTCCTACTGTATAGTACAGGGAACTATATTCAATATCCTGTGATAAGCCGTAATGGAAAAGAATATAAAAAAGAATGTATATGTATGTATAACTGAATCACTTTGCCATACAGCAGAAATTAACACAACACTGTAAATCAACTATACTTCAATTTAAAAAAATGGGCAAAGGGGCTGAATAGACTTTTTTTGGGGGGGATCCTGCCATCCTGTTTCTTTTTTAAAAATTTTTATTGGGGTATAATTAATTTACAATGTTGTGTTAGTTTCAGGAGTACAGCAATAGACTTTTTTCCAAAGAAGACATACAGATGGCCAACAGGCACATACATGAAAAGGTATTCAACATCACTAATTATTACAGAAATGAAAATAAAAAACAATGAGATTTTACCTCATGCCAATTAGAATGGTTATTATCAAAAAAGGAGAAATAACAAGTGTTGAGAGGATGTGGAGAAAAGGGAACCCTTGTGAACTGTTAGTGGGAATGCAGCCACTATGGAAAACAGTATGGAGATTCCTCAGAAAAATTAAGAATAAAACTATCATATGATCCAGCTATTCTGCTTCTGGGTATTAATCCAAAGAATATGAATACACTAATTTGAAAATATATATGCACCCCAATGTTCACTGCATCACTATTTACAATAGCCAAGATATGGAACAACCTAAGTGCCCATCAAGGGATGAATGGATGAAGAGATAAAGAGATGTGGTATATACACACACACACACACACACACACACATATATATCTATAAAATGGATACTACTTAACTGTAAAAAAGGAAAGAAATCTTGCCATTTGTAACAACATGGACGGTCCTTGAGGGTATTATGCTAAGTGAAATAAGTCGGATGAAGAAAGACAATATCGTGTGATTTAACTCATATGTGGAACATAAAAAACAAACAAAAAACTCCAAAATAAGTGAACAAACCAAACCAAACCAAAGAAACATGTAGATACAGAGAACAGAGTAGTGGTTACCAGAAGGGAAGGAGAAGAAGAAGTGGGTAAAGGGGGTCAACTGTATGGTGATGGATGGTTATCGTGTATACAGAAGAAGATATATCATGTTATAAACTTATATAAATATATAACATTTAAGAGAAGGCACAAGTAAATATCAGGAATGAAAAAGGAAAGCACTACATATTCTATAGACTATAGAAAAGATAAAAGGATACTAAGTCTTCCAAAAAATTTGAAATTTTGATGAAATGGACACAGGAAGAAACAGAATAACTGAACAGTCTTATTGAGGAAATTGAATTTGTAATTAAAAACCTTTCCAAAACAAACAAGAAATAAAACTGGAAAACTTTAGCTAGATGGCTTCAATAGTAAATGCTAATTAATAATGTTAGTCTTTCACACTCTTCTAGATAATAGGAAAAGAAGAAATATCCCCAAGTTACCTTTAAAAATCTAGCAAACCCTTAAAACCCAAACCTGACAAGGACATTATTAAATAATTATATGACCTTCTTATTCATGAATTTACATTTAAAACTCTAAACAAATAATTAGCAAATCAAGTCTAGCACCATGTAACATCTTACTTAATAGAAAAAAAAATTTTAATTCTTCCCCTTTGAAACTGGGAATGTGACAATGATGTCAAATATTACTCCCTCTAGTCAGCATTGTAGTGGAGATCTCAGCCAGCAAAGGTCCTAGCCTTACTAAAGGCAATATAATACAGCAAAATGCATACAGATTTGGAAGGGGAGGACATAAAACTGTCCCTATGTGCCCATTAATTTCTAGAATAGCACAGATATTAGTAACCTCTACAAGATTTTCCTTTAGGCACAGGAATGTAGGGGTAGAGACTTTGGCAGAGGGCCAGGATTATACCAAGATGATGGGAAACAAAGAGCTCAGGAAACATAATAGAATTTCTATTATCAAAGGAAGAAAAGCAATAAATAATGTCCTGTGTCCAATTTGTCCCGTAGGTATTGCTGGGGTGGTGGTCTCAGTGTTGGGGGCATTGGTGATATCATATGAGGCAAATTCATCTCCAAGGAAAGCTCTTGGACGGGCTCAGTGTGGGACTGGTACAACCTTCCCACATGGATACTCTCCTAGGTTGATGTTAATAATATTATTGTGGCTCCCCGGTGTTATGAGACTGAGCTGCTTGTAGAATTTGAAGGTCACGTTGAGCCTTTGAGCTTAGTTTGCAAGTAGCAATGTATTAAGGCTCAAGCACATTGGCTAGAGGTCTTGCATTATTTAAGCTGTTGGGTTGCTTCAGCAGGCCTTCAGCCAGGACCTCAGTCAAGACAGCAGAATAAAACAAAACAAAACAAAGCTATGTTACAAACAAAACACTATCTTACACGTCTCCAACCCTCTAACGATCTTGAATTTGCTTTCTATCTTTATGGATTTACCTCTTCTGGATATTTCAGGTAAATGAAATCATATAATATGTGATCTTTTGTACCTGGCTTCTTTTAGCATAATGCTTCAAGGTTTGCCCATGTTGTGACATACAGCAGTATTTCATTTCTTTTTATGGCTGAATAATATTCCATGGTGTGGATGTATTACATTTTGTTTAGTCATTCATCAGTTGAGGGGCACTAGATTGTTTCACCTTTGTCTGTTCTGAACAGTTCTGCTATGAACATTTACGTACAAGGGTTTTTTTTTGTTTGTTTTTTAACATCAGTTTTCAATTATTTGGCGGTATATACCTTGGAGTGGAGTTGCTAAAGCATATGGTAATTCTGTTTTACTTTTTGAGGAAACACCGAACTGTTTTCCACAGTGGCTCTACCATTTTACATTCCCACCAGCATAGTACAATGGTTCAAGTTTCTCCACATCCTCACCCAAACTGGTTATTTTACACTTTATTTTTAACTTTATCCTAATGGGTATGATGTTAAGCATCTATTTTTTCATGTGTTTGCTGCCCATTTCTATGTCTTTTGGAGATATGTCGACTCGAGTCTTTTGCCCATTTTTAAATGGGTTGTTTGTCTTTTCTGGTTGTTGAATTATAAAAGTTCTTTATACATTCTGGATACTACACCTTTTGTAATATATAATTTGCAACATTTTCTCTCATTCTGTAAGTTGTCTTTTTACTTTTATGGTAGTGTACTGTGATGCACAAAAGGTTTTAATTTTGATGAAGTCCAATTTCTCTATTTTTTCTTATGTCGCTTATGCTTTTAGTGTCATATCTAAAAAAACCATTTCCAAATTCAAGGTGATGAAGATTTACCCCTAAGTTTTCTTTTAAGAGTTTTATAGTTTTAGCTCTTACATGTAGAATTATGATCCATTTTTAATTAACCCGTGTATGTGCTGGGAAGTAGGGGTCTTAACTTTACTCTTTTGAATGCATGTGGGTATCCAATGTCCCAGCACCATTTGTTGAAGAGACTACTCTTTCCCCACAAATGGTCTTGGCACCCTTGTCAAAAGCAGTTAACCACAGATAAATGGGTTTATTTCTGCAATCTCAATTTGACTCTCTACTTTTCTGTATTTATGCAAATGCCACTTTTTTTTTTTTTTGCTTCCTACAGCTTTGTACTAAGTTTTAAAATCAGAAAGTGTCAGTTCTCTAAGGTGTCCTTCCTTTCCAAGACTGTTTTGGCTTTTTGGGATCCCGTGCGATTCCGTATGAATATTAGAACAGGCTTTTCGATTTCTGCAAAAAGATCTTGAGACTCTGTCAGATATTGCATTTAATCTGAAGATAGCTTTGGGTACCATTGACATCTTAACAATATTAAGTCAAATCCGTGAACACGGATTATCTTTCTATTTATTTAGGTCTAATTTAATTTATTTCAGCAAAATATTATAGCTTTTAGTGAACAAGTCTTGCACTTTATTGATTAAGTTTATTCCTACTTTATCATTTTTAATGGCATTAAGTAGAACTGTTTTCTTAATTTCATTTTTGGATTGTTCAAAACTAGTATATGAAAATACAACTGAGTTTTGTGTGTTGAGCTTGCATCCTCCAACTTTACTAAACTTATTTATTAGCTCTAATAGTTTGTTTTGTGAATTCTTCATGATTTTCTATATATAAGATCATGTCCTCTGCAAATAGAGATAATTTTACTTCTTCCTTTACAATCTGGATGCCTTTTATTTATTTTTCTTGCCTATCTGCTTTATTAAAAGTCCATTGATTTAAATGTTAATCTCATCCAAAAAACTGCTTCACAGAAACATCTATAATAATGTCTGGTCAAATACTTGGGCATCCTGGCCCAGCCAAGTTGACGCAAAAAATTAATCATCACGGTGACTCTGATAAGCTCTACGCAAAGGTTGCTATTTTCTTGATCTGCTAGAATGCATTTTCATATTTTCCTCCCATTACCAAGCATGGTCTTCCAGCTGCTCAACAACCCTACTACCCCTGACTCAGAAATGCCTATGTCCACTATCGGGGAAAAACACACTAAAATAATAAAGGGATACCAATTCACACACCTATTGACAAACTTTAAAGTATGACAATAAAAATGTTGACAAAAATGTGAGGTGGATCAGTTAGGATTGGGTTTGCTTATAGCAGAAATAAGTCAAATAAACAAGATTATAGTTTATTTTCCTCTCCCAGAAATAGATACAAGGTATATTCTGCCTTTCTATTCAGCCATTCTGGATCTGGCTTCCATTCCCAAGGTTGTTTTGTGCTAAAAAATCGAATCAGAGCTGCAGCTATCATATCTGGGTTGCTGTAAGTTTAGGAGATGGCTAAGGGTGCTACTTCTGACTGAGTCAGTCCATTTCAAGAAGCTTTCCTAAAAAAACCCCCTATATAACTCCTACCTACATCTCATTAGAAATACCATGAGTAAAGGCAATTTGGGAGATGACTTTTAGCCTGACACATTGCCAGCCAACTAAATAAGGGGGCTACTATTAAGAAAAAATGATACTACTAGAATTCTTGTCCACAGTGGAGAAATGGGACGTCTCCAGCACTGCTACTACTTTAGGAATATAAGCTGTCAGAGACACTTTGGAGAGCAATGTGATTTTATCTAATGAAGTTGAAAATGTATATAACCCATGACTCAGTAGATACTCCACTAGATATACAGCCAAGAAAAATCCACACGCACACAGAGAGGAACATGATCATGGCTGCTTATTGTTTACAGTCAAATCAGCATTGTAGCCAAATACTGGAAAAAAGGCAGATGACCAAGAGAAAATGGTAAATAATAAATTGTGAGATATCTATTTGATGGAAGATGGCAAATAAAATGAATGAACTAAATCTGTATGTATCAATAGAAGCTTGATCACGAAAATAAGGTCAGATTAAAAAATAAGTTGCAGGGCTTCCCTGGTGGCACAGTGGTTAAGAATCCACATGCCAATGCAGGGGACATGGGTTCGATCTCTGGTCTGGGAAGATCACACATGCCCAGCATAACCAAGCCCGTGTGCCACAACTACTGAGCCTGCGCTCTAGAGCCCGCAAGCCACAACTACTGAAGCCTATGAACCACAACTACTGAAGCCCACGCATCTAGAGCCCGTGCTCAAGAACAAGAGAAGCCACCACAATGAGAAGCCTGCGCACTTCAACAAAGAGTAGCCTCCACTCGCTGCAATGAGAGAAAGCCCATGAGCAGCAATGAAGACCCAACGCAGCCAAAAATAAATAAATAAATAAATAAAAAGATAAATTTATAAAAAAAAGTTACAGAAAGTTATACAATGTTTAATAATATTAAAAACAATACTATGCAGTGTGCATACATACATACAGTATGTATAAAATTATTCAAATTTTGCCTAGAAACAGAAGTTCATGATGACGTTATCTCTGGAGAATGAGGGCGGAAAATGGAACAAATATAGGAGACATTTAATGACTTAATTTATTAACTTTAAATGATCAAGAACAAACATGATACAAAGTTAAATTTGTTCATTTAGTGGCCGTTAAAATAATTTTTCTATAATATGATCTCACAATAGGAGAGTTAAATGTTAATCATTAACAAGATTTTTCATGTCAGTTACATACTTTCATCAACAATGAAATTGATGACATTCTTTCTCAGTTTGATTTACGGCTTCAAATAATACCATATTGTGTTAAATCTCCAAAATCATATTAGTAGACTACTAAATATTATTAATATTCCTAAGTTTAAAAGTATGGGAAAAGTTTAAATGAATATTAATCAACTGTACTGTGTATCGCTTGATAATTCCTTTAGAAAATAAATAGCAGGTCAATTTTCAATGAGAATGAACCCTTGAAAGATATGTTAACTTCTTATAGTTGAAATTTTTATAACTAAGAAACAATCTGTAAAATGCAAATCCATTCATTTATTCCTTTACCTCAAATTTTTTCTGATAATATTCCTTCAGAGCGACAAGTTCCTGGTCTCGCTTTGCGAGCAGTAGAGGGCGATGTTTAATCATGTAGTCTATGTCTGCTTGAAGCTTTGCATTAGCTTCTTCTAATTTCTCCTTTTCCTCCTCCAAAGGTTTTAGTCGATGAGTTTTATCTTCAAGGTGCCATCGTAGTTCTACAATATCTCTCAAATAGGCCTCGTGTTCTAGACATATGATGATAAGATTTAAAAAATCAAATTTTAAAACAAAAGCTCCAGAAGGACATCTTTATTTGATAATAAATATGAAATATTTTAGTTTCAGAAATTACTTATCTGTGAATCTTACTAAATCTAAAATAAGTTACTTTTTTTATTTTTATTTTTTGGCCATGCCGTGTGGCATGCAGGATCCTAGTTCCCCGACCAGGAATGGAACCTGTGCCCCCTGCAGTGGAAGCGTGGAGTCTTAATCACTAGACTGCCAGGTAAGTCCCTAAAATAAGTTATTTTAGTATTGCACTAAAAATATACTGCTTGCTTCACTCACCATCAAAGGGATTAAACTATATAAAAATCACCGGAAAATTATAAATATAACTCATATAAAATTAATATACGAAATAAAGTTTATCCACGAAAATAAAGATTATGTTGAAAACAGAATAGTCTCACAACAGTAAAATTAAAACAAATTAAAACGCACAGATCTAGTGATAAACCTGAGTTGTGCAAGGCCTATAGGAAGAAAATGACAAAATGCTATCAAACGATAGAAAAGAGAATTTGAATAAATGGATAAAAATTTTGTTCTGTATAAAAATATCTGAAGTAATAAATGTGGAAAATTCCCTCAAATAAAATAAAAATAAATTAAATTAAACATAAATTATAAATTAAATTAAATGTCAATTAACAGACTAGGACAATTTTAGAGAAACTATATAAAATATTTCCTCCTTATATTGTTAAATTTCTAAGGTTAGCCTAACCTTGAACTCTTGGAATAACATTAGATTGGCTAGCTTGGGGCTTTTTTCATCTTTTTAAAAATAAACTTATTGGTGGGTTTTGCTATTGTATTCACTGAAGATACTTTGCATATGTACTCGTGATCTGGGCTTATAATTTTCCATATTTGTACTGTCCTTGTCTAATTTGCTTTATAATTTATGCTAGCTTCTTATATCAGTTGTAGTTTCTTTTATTTCTGTTCTCTATGATCTTGTGGAAGATTGAAATTGCATGTAAAGTTCTATTGCCCTAGTTATGTATGTATATATGTACATATTTTGCAGGGAAGGATTTTTAGTTATTAAGTCAAAGGCGTATATGTATATTTTGGTTATCTATTTATTCATCAATCCATTTTTCTTGTGAATTTATCCAGTTCATCAAAATTTCAATAATATTCTAAGAGATTTGTTCTGAATATCTTCCTTATTATTAATCACTGCTACATTTTTAGATACCATTTTCATTTCTAATTGGATTTATTCATATATTTTCTCTGTGTTCTTGATTAATTTTGCCATTGGTTTTCCATTTTTTTTATTATTCTTTTTTTATTGATCAACATGTAGTTCTGCATATCTTTGGAATTATATATATTTCATTATTTAACAATTTTGTAATTGGTTTTCTGTTTTTTTCCTTTGTATTTATTTTACTTTTATTTTTCTAAATTCTGAAGTCATATATTTCAATAACTATGAATCCATCTTTTCCGATATTATAAAAGCTATTGATTTTCCTTTAAATAATAATTTAGCTTTTTTCACTCATGTGAAGATAATTTTAGTAAGATTTAATGATACAGTTCTAAATGTTTTCTAATTTCTTGAATTTGTGCAATGTTTGACACCATCCACTTTTACTTTGTTTATCCTAATTAGACAGTAGCATTTTTTTTTTTTTTTTTTTTTTGCGGTACACGGGCCTCTCACTGTTGTGGCCTCTCCCGTTGTGGAGCACAGGCTCCGGACCCGCAGGCTCAGCGGCCATGGCTCACAGGCCTAGCCGCTCCGCGGCATGTGGGATCTTCCCAGATCGGGGCACGAACCCACGTCCCCTGCATCGGCAGGCGGACTCTCAACCACTGTGTCACCAGGGAAGCCCGACAGTAGCATTTTTGTTTTAAAAAGTCAGTCACCATCTTGTTAAGTATTACCATCATTATCTCCATTCTAATCTTCTATTAGATATTCATCATACTTTCTCATGTTATACTCTGTACTTTTTTTATACTCTATGCTTTTAAATATTTTATTTATATTTTCCTTCTCCTTGTGTACCTGTGATGCATTCCATGCAAATTCTTCCAAGTTTACAGATATTACTTTTCTCTTCCTTAGTCTAACAAACCATTTAACCAACCACTGAGTTATTAATTTTGAACAATATATTTTTAATTTCTAGGAAGTCTTTTTTATTTCCACTTTTGCTTTCTTTTAAAAATAGTCTCTTAGTCCTTGTTTTTATTTTCAAACTTCTCTTTTTATTTCTTGAAACATAGTAAACATACTCATTTTATAATCTCATGTTCAATATCTGAAAACTTTTTGAGTAAGGTTCTGCTGTCTGCTTTTACCAACTCACACTCATTGAATCTGCATCTTTGTGTTTTATGATATTTGATATGAGCTATTTTTTATCTTGAAACTCTATCTGAGAAAGTTCCCTGATATCTAGATTGAATTTTCAATCTTCCAGAAAAAAATTTGTCTTTGCTCCTGATGATGCCTAGCTTTACTACCAACCCACAGAACATTTAAATGACATTCTCCACTGTGTATTTTCAGGTACACAGAAAGCAGGAATTTCAGTCACAAATCCATTTGGATCAGTACATTAAGAATTCTTGGAATATTGTTTGCTTTCCTCTGCTAAGTGAAACAAGCAACTCTCTTTACTATTCAATCTGAGCAATAGGTTTATTCATGATTCACACTTGAGCTGGGGATGGAAACCTTTGGAATCCTCAGCTTCATGTAATGACTTCTTATTGGACTTGTCATTTGGGTGAGCCTTAGGCTTTCTCCCCAGTCTCCTATACCAAACAGATATATCAAAATGGGAACCAAAGGATATTAGGGTTTCAGGAATTTCACCTAACACATTTACAGACACTGCACCTAACAAAAGCAGAATACACATTAATTTCAACCACACACAGAATATTCTCCAAGATAGATAAAATACTAGGCAATTTTTATTGTAAATAATTTTAATGTGATTGAAATGTTTCTAAACACAAAAAATTAAATTAGAAATCGACAAAAAAATTGGGGAAAAATTTTGAAAAATCCCCAAATATTTGCAAATTAAATAGCCACTTCTAAATAAAGAATAGGTCCAAAAAGAAATCACAAAAGAATTTTAAAAACATTTTTTACCTAATTAAAAATAAACTCACAGCATATGAACATTTATGAAATGCAACTAACACAGTTCTTAAAAGTAAATTCAGTTCTTAAATACCTATTCTAGAAAAGAAGGTATCAAAAAAATAATCAAGGTTTCTACTTCATGTAAAGAGAAATAGTAGGTTAAATTATTCCCAAAGCAAGCATGAGAAAGGGAATCAGAGAAGAAATCAATTATATCAAAGCTGAAAAACAATAGAGAAATCAAGAAAAGCAAAAATTGACTTTTTTAAAAGATCAACAAAATTGATGTAACTTTTGTTAGACCAAGAAAAATATAGAGAGAAAGTACAAATTACCAAAATCAAGAATGAAAGAAATGTCATCTCTACTGCTATTATAGAAATTAAAATTATAAGAGAATTTTAGGAACAAGATTAGGCCAGCAAATAAGACAACTAAAATGAAATGGACAAATTCCTTAGAAGATACAAATTATCAAAACTGACTCAAGAAGACAGAGAAAAGAGACCCAAAACCATTAAATAAACTGAATTAGCTATTAAAAATATGTTGACAACTTTGGCCTTAGATGCCATGAATAGAATACTCATTAACTGGACCCTGGGTAGAAAAAGAATGACTTCAGAGAAATAAAAAAGCCAAACTTGAAACTTATGAAGATTTATATATCAAACTCAAGCTAAGAAATTAGTATGGTCTAATTTACTAGTCAAGAACCAATAAAACTTCTAGGATCCTAACAGAGGCAAAAAAGCAGTCAAAGGATTACTGACTTCCATAGAAAACATAATACAAACAGAGGAAAATGAGTTCACTATAAAGTATGTAGAAACCACAGAGAAAACAACTCAGTATCAGGGAGAGTCATCAGAAGCAAGCTATGACAGACCAAACTGTTGTTCACTACCCTCCCCCTTGGATTAAAGATAGTTTCTTGTCACACTCATTTGTGATTCAGACATGGTACTTATTTTAACTAAAGGATGTGAGTAACAGTGAGAGGATGCCAGTTTTGAGCTAACATCTTGAGGGGCATCCTATCTTTTTACTCACTATGCTGTACCCTCCTGACTTGCCACGTGAAAACCATGGCCCTTGGAGTTGCTAGCCAGTGAGGATGAGAGAAACATGAACCTCACCTGAACCCAACACCGTCTTGAGTCAAGCCCATTAGATCTGAAGCCTGAAGAAACTCTCCCTAGCCAACACACAGACCCATGAGTGGAAAAAAAAATTATTATTGTTGTAAGCAACTGAGTTCCAAAGTGACTTGTTACAAATAATTGTTGTAGTAATAGCTGATTCATTCACATGACAAAACAATGTCAAAAAAAATCAGAATATTTAACATTCTATTAACTACTCAGATCTTCCTCCATAGCAAAGGCACTCTTGTGAGCATTTATATGGGACACAATTATCTTCATATCCCATCCTTTTGAAACGTTAATCCCCAAAACTCTCATAGACTTCCTTTCACCCGTCTTACATTCATGTTCTTTCTAAGTCCCTGACCACTATGAAATCCCTTTTGCCACTTCCCATCTATACCTCAGGCCATTTCTTCTTCAAGGTGATTTTGCCTCCACCTTTTCCATACTGAGGTTGTAATACAGTAGCTCCCCAAATTATATCAACATACCATTCAAACCTTTCATAAACCAGGGCTGTGATTGTTTTTCTCTCCCATTAGATGGTCATAAGGAAGTACATGGAGCCATAAATGTAAGTTAAGGAAAAGACAGGGAATTTACAGAAGCAGGAACAATGGGAGTACCAGGGGAATCTGAATCATTAGTTTATTTGTGCCTTCAGATGCTGCTTGGGTATAATATATGTATTCTTATTTTATAAGGAAACATTGCTATGCACATCCAATTTTAAAATTTATAGGTTCATACAGCACCTAATTCATGATGAAAAACTTATTTCTGGTTATCTTTTTTGGTACGGAAAAGAAGAGGCATTTACTCGATTGTTAGATGCATATTGAGTGCCAAGGGCTGTCATTTGGGAAAGGGGTGCAGTGACCAAGCAGAAAGGAAAGTAGTCAGAGGTACAGTACCTCAGCCTTACTCTTCTCCATCATTTCCCATGGTCTCTTGCCCCTGATTTCCATTGGCTGAACCCAGAAGGAGGACAGAGTGCAAAAGATATCTTTTATGCAGTCTATTATAAATCAGCCTCATGGGCCACAAACCAAAAGTCACAAGTATGGGTGAGGTAGTTAGGGGGATGGATGGATCTGGAGGAGGAACCACAAGACATCCAGAAAGTAAATTTCCATAAAGTTACACCCCCAAATTACCAAAACTTTTACACACATTGTACTTAATGGTAAGGCTGTTATGGAAATTAGAAGTTTTTCCTGTCACGTATGCTAGAGACTTCGAGAATCTAAACAGACTGTAAAAATAAATAAATTTATAGTTTGTAAACAAATTCAAAATATTTAGAGATTATATCCTAAATATAACAATATAATTGCAGCATATTCCTGAAAGCACATAAACTTTTCAGTAATATGTTACAAACAGAAGGCACTTAAGAAATACACAGTGATAATAAAGGTAAATTTCATTGCATACGTTAGCTACTTAAATAAAATAAAGCAGATGAACATAAATTTCAGTTTTTTAAGTAGATCTTTACTAATACTGAATAAAAGGCAACTCAAAACAATAAATTATAAGCAACAGCAAGGATATACATCATCGTTCAAAATGCATTTATTAGGCTCCTAGAATATGCAGGCATGTATCTCAATTTTATTTTGGTAAATCCTTAAGTAGAACTCCATATAGACCCCAAACTATAATATCTAAGCATTCTTATAAAGGGTATATGAGATTACATATAAATTAATTGGCAAAAAATTAAAGAAAATCAGCCCTCAACATTGACTTTCATTTTCTTGGGGTGGGGGTTAATTTATGTTTATTTTTATTTTTTTTTATAATTTTTTATTGGAGTACAGTTGATTTACAATGTTGTGTTAGTTTCAGGTATACAGCAAAGTGAATCAGTTATACATATACATATATCTATTCTTTTTTGGATTCTTTTCCCATATAGGCCATTACAGGGTATTGAGTAGAGTTCCCCGTGCTATACAGTAGGTCCTTATTAGTTATGTTTTATATATAGTAGTGTATATGTCAATCCCAATCTTCCAATTTATCCCTCCCCTACCCCCGACTTTTCTACTACTATTGACAAGGAAGGGCCTCTAAAACAATTAGGAAAATGGCAGATGGCTCTCTGTGGATGTGAATATGAATCCACTCAACAATCTACTGGGATCCCGATGACTGTTCTGACCCTAGTGCAGCCTCAGTTGCCTCTAAAACACCAATATATATGTATGTATGTACACACTTATAAATTATATACCTATGCTATTACATTAGTAGCATATGTACATCACAAATCCTATTCAAAAACCTTATGAATTAGAGCAAACTCACTCCAAGCCCGAATGAATTATTTATTTTTATAAACAGCTGTTGACACCAAATATTTTATAAAATACATTACTTTAAATGTGGGTAGAAAAAGGTCTACTGTTACCTGAGTTTTGCATAATTTTTATATAGTTAGTTCTTTAGTAAAGGGTGACAGAGAGCATAGACAAAGGTTGAATAAAATTTAGTCCCAGCCTAGGCTCTGGGCCCATTTCCTGTTTCTTGAGCTCTGAGCTCCAGAAGGGAGTGAACAAAGGGAGAGTTTAAGCTGTGAGCTTCATATTACTTTAAAAGGTGGAAACAGGCATTAAACCTACATTTAATTTCTTTTATTAAAAGAACATAATTGAGGAACCATCTCATCTTTTCTTGCAGCTCCCTGAAATGTGTACACTATACTTGGGAGACTACAGCTTTAGAAGATTTATAACATTACAATAAAGGTATGTGTATGGATGGAGTCTGACATAATTTGAATTAATGGCTATTGTACCAGAATAATAATTAATAGCATCCTTTTTTCTCTCAAAGGTGTTTTGGCTTAAATCACGGGTTATATGAGAACCCTAATATAACCCATTTCTAAAGCATGTGAATCCTGAATTAAAATTGTTACCCTATGATAACATAAAAAGCTTCCAGCCTCAGGTAGGATCAGGTAGTCTGGCATGCTTGATGAACACGGTATTTGGAAATGAAAAATCCAACACCTTTAGACTGTTTAATACTTGACCACAGGTCCCTCATTCTGTAATCTAAGAGACAGAGTTGCCTTTTTAAACATGTGTTACCTGCATGACTCTTGGAAACATCCTAAATTTCTTTGCTTGCTAGAGGTTCCCAAAGCAAATTTACTATTGAATTCTCAAAAGAAGATGCATATAAGTTCCTAAAATATCACTTAGAATTCTCTCATTTTCCGAGATTTAAAGATGTGGCTGATGCCACCAACTGGCAATCACTTTAAATTTCTAAATTTCTAGTGACTGAAATATTGTAGTCATTATGGGAAATATGTACCAAATGTTTGCATGACCCTTGCGTACCACAAGTTCAATGGCATTTCCAACAAACACCAAATGACAGCAGGTCCAGGTTTGCTCAGTGCAGCCCCAATTTATGTCTGTAAACTCAGCATTATTATTAATAGTATCTTTCAAATACGCACTGGTTTGCATGCAGAATAATATGGTCACTCTAAACAGAGGTAATTTTTTAATTCAGAGCTTCAATTAATCATCCACGCCTCTCCAACAAAGTAAATGGCAATATGAAAAATCCTTATTATTACCTTTCTGCACAGCTAACGGGATTTCTTGATGTTTCCAGATTGACCAAGAATCAATTTGCATGCTAATTCTTTTCTTTCTTGATTTTTGTTGTTTTAAAGCTTCTTCAGCTTCTGCACGATCAGTTTCTAGACTTTTAATGAGTTGGATGGCCTCTGATAGCAATCTTTCCATTTCCTGCTTTAATTCTGGACACTTTTCATCTTAAAAGAGAAATATGTATTCACATTGGTTAATGAATCAGCCAATAAGCTGGATGGCAGGAACAGGGGTACTAGCTGTGTTGTCATCTTTTTAATATTTATATATTTACTATGAGAATTGTAGAAAAGTGAATTAGCCTTTTAAAGACAGTTTTATTATAATACAATCATAACATTAATTATAACCTGTGAAGACAGATTTTGAAATAAATATTTTATAAAATAATTAGAATAGCTAAGTCTCAACAAATATCTTCATGCACATTTTTTTTCTGAGGGAAAAACACATGTTCTATTCACAAGCTGTATTATAGAGCTTTATTTTGAAATTATGCTTGTGTTTCCTCCCATTCTATGAGAAAAGCAAACCATAATGCTTTATCTAATATTTATCTAATATTTATCTGATAAATACTGAAAATCCTCAGAGGTTCCTAGAAACAAGACACTTTATGTTCTTCACCTTATCAGATAACAACATCCCTAGTTAGCCTTGCCAGAAAATTCATCGTCATTTCCAAATTGTATTTAGTCAGTTACAATACAAATTAACTTCCTTATGAGAGATATTTGTGATTCTTGGTTCACAGCTCTGGAATGATATGGTTTAATATTAACAAAATGATTAACATGGGTATTCATTCATCTATTTATGCAAGAAATGGGTAGAGAGCCTGTTATGTTCTACGCAGTATGCTCTCTCCCTGGAGGTAGATCAGTAAGAAAGATGGATATGAGTCCCATTCTGGTGAGATTTATACTTGTGAACATTGGCTTTTGCCAAAATGTGACATGACAAGAAGACATAAACAAACACAAAGTACCAAGAAAGGCAAAGCCTCCAAAGAGCTGGGGCTGGAGGTAAAACAGTGAAACTGGATCAAGAAGAAAGGTGGCTGACAGATCTTTGTTTTATTTTGTTTTATTTTACTTTTGGACAATAAAGACATTAATTGTCCATTGGAAAATGGAAAGTTTTGTGTATAACTTAAGGTGTCTCCAATTCATTCTATTTAATATCTCTCTGAATTTTTTTCCAGAATACCATCTCAATTAGTTTTACTGTTTCATATGGAGTGAGCAACCACCTGCATTTTTTATTAGCATAAACACTTAATTACCACAAATCTTCCTCATCCTGATACTGTCTTGTGTTTTAGAGTCAAATATACATGTTTATAATAAACATAATTGTAGTTTATTTAACTGTTACTGTAACCATTAATACATTGATATTTTCTCCTAGAATTTGTCATTTGAAAAATTAAGAAGTAATGAATCAGGTTTTCATTTTCATTATGAATGGAAAATAGTAAAAACAGAGTCTCACTATGAATGCCAGCATTAAATGACAAAATATTCATGCTTCTAAAAAGTCCTAAGTTTATTGGTTATCCTTCTCTAAAGGAAGGTGTTCAACAAATTTTTGTGGCAAAGGTAGGAGGAAGTGTTTAATGTCAAGAATATAGTCAAATATGTTGAAGTAATTTTAACACAAATTTTATACCAGTATATAAATTATTATACATTTACATTTGGAAATTTTGACAATAATATTAGTCTTAATTTATATATATAGAAGGGCTGTGATGTCCAATATGGTAGCCATGAACCACATGTAACTAATTTACATTTAAATGTAAGTTAAAGTTAAACTTAAAAATTAAATTTCTCAGTCTCACTAGCCATATTTTAAGTGCTCAACTGCTGTATGTGGCTAGTAGCTAACCTATTGGACAGTGAGACATAGAACACTTCTATTATCACAGAAAGTCCTATGGGACAGCACTGAATTACAGTTACATTCTTGAGAAGTGGGCAGGGATAATTATATACTCAGGACCTAGAGCAGTATACAGTACAGTACAGTAATGAATAAATATTTGTTGGATAAATATTTAATCAAACAATACAGAGACTCTTTCCTCTATTAGTCACTCATAAGGATTACAAAACTCTTATACATGATTCTTGTGAAAATGAGAAATGTATAAATGAAAAGCCAATGAGCTTTTAAATATAATTATACTTTTCTAGTATGAGGTACAACTTTACCTCTCAGTTCTTCTGGTATGACCTCTTTCACTGGTGTAGCAACACTCAGATCTTCTTTCAGCTCTTTTGTGAAAGAAGTTCTTCTGCTCCTTTATAATGGGAAAGACGCAATCAATTAATAAAGGAAAGTTGTACTTAAAGTTAGTAAAACAAATTTTAGGTGATGTTTTAATATTGAATTTTAAATATTTGTGGTGAAACTTACTATACATATTAATGGTACTATAAAAGAGATGAACATAGCAAAATTCTAATAGGAAATGGGTTTTATACTTCATGGTAAATTAAGAGAAATTTAAAATTTGTTACAAATGACTTGAAATTTTTTGAGGGGATAGTAAAGCAATACTGTTTTAATGATATCAGTCTTTTCTAGAGAGTGTTGCTATAAAAAAAGAGTTTACTGAAAATAATTTGAGAGCTATTTCTCTAATTTCAGTTTAACAGTTTCTGGGGAGACAATATAAAATGCAAGGAGTAAAAATACTATTTCATATTTGATGTCATTAAGGTTTTAGAAAACTGTCCAAATTAAAATGTTGTATTTTTTCTAAAGAATCTTTCTAGCTAAAGTTCTATATATTCAATAATGAATTATTTCTCATTATCAGTATTCTTCTGGTCCAATTCTTGAATTCTAGACTAGTTTTCACTGTACTGAAGAAGAAGTACGTTTCAGGAAGTTTCATTTTATCCATGTTGTAGCATGTATCAGAACCTCATTACTTTTTATGGTTGAATAATATAACACTGTACAGATATACCACTCTTCATTTATCTATGAGTCCACTGAAGGATTTCAGGTTGTTTCTACCTTTTGGCTATTGTAAATACTTATGATACAAATATTTGTACACAAGTTTTTTTTTTGAACACCTGTTTTAAAATCTTTTGTGTATATATATCAGAGTGAAATTGCTGGGTCATGTGGTAATTCTAGGTTTAACTTTTTGAGGAACCACCAAACTGTTTTGCATAGTGGCTGAACCATTTTACATTCCCACCAGCACTGCACGAGAGTTCCAATGTTCAACAGAAGTGGCAAGATATGGGCATCCTTGTCTTATTCCTGATCTTAGGTTGGAAACTTTCTGTCTACACCATTAAGTGTAATGTCAGTCAAGAGTTTCTCATAAATGTCCTTTACCATGTTTTGGAAATTCCCTTCCCATTCTAGTTTTTGAGTGTTTTCATTATGAAAAGGTGTTGGATTTTGCCACATGCTTTCCACATCAATTGAGATGTTCACACGAGTTCCCCCCACCTTTTATTACTGTGATACATTACATTGATTGGTTTTTGTATTCTGAACCACTCTCACATTCCTGGGATAAATCTTACTTGGTCATGATATATAATTCTATTAATATGTTGCTGGATTCATGCTGCTGATATTTTGTTGAGAATTTTTGCATCTATATTCAAAGTGATTGGTCTACATTTCCTTTTCTTGTGATGTCTTTATCTGGCTTTAGTATCAGGGTACTTCTGACCTCATAGAATGGGTTACAAAGTTTTTCCTTCTCTTCTATTTTTTGAAAGAGTTTGAGAAGCAATGCTATTGATTCTTCTTTCAACGTTTAGTAGAATTCACCAGTGAAGCCATCTGGTCCTGGGCTTTTCTTTGGTTGGGTGATTTTACTGATTCAATCTCTTTACTCACTACAGACCTGTTCAGATTTTCTACTTCTTCCTGAGTCAGCTTTGATAGTTTGTTTCTAAAGAATGTGTTTATTTCATCTTGGCTATCTAATTTGTTGTTCATAGTATTATCAAATGTTCATTGTATTATCTTATATCTTTATTTATGCAAGATCTATAGTAATGTCCCCAATTTTTTAATGAATTTTTTTAATTCAAGTCTTCTCTTTTTTTGTCAGTCTAAAGGTCTGTTAATTTGTTTGATCTTCTCAAAGAAACAACTTTTGTTTTCATTTATACTATTTATTGGTTTCTTTTTACTTGTATTTCATTTATCTGTGTTCTAGTGTTTATTATTTCATTTCTTTTGCTAGTTTTAGTACACTCATTCTTTTCTAGTTCTGTAAGCTATAGAGTTAGGTTATTGGATTTGGAATCTTCTTTTTAATGTAATCATTTATGGCTATACATTTCCCTCTGGGAATTTCTTTTACTTCATCTCATAAGTTTTGGTACCAGGTGTTTTCATTTTCATTCATCTCAAATTATTTTCTAATATCTCCTGTGATTACAAATTGACTCACTGGGTTTTTTAGAGCATGCTGTCTAATTTATACACATATCTGAATTTTCCAGGTTTCCTTGTGTTATTGATTTCTAGTTTCATTGAATTGGGTCAGAGAAGGTACTTTGGATGAATTTAATCTTTTTAATTTTTTGAGATTTTAAAATGTGGCTCAATAATGTTCAGTCTATCCTGAATAATGTTCAATGTGAATGTGAAAAAAATGTGATTTCTACTGTTGCTGTATGGACAGTACTATATAAGTCAGTTAGGCCTAGATGGTTTTAGTGCTGTGCAAGTCTAATTCCTTATTGATCTTTTTGGTTCTTTTATCCATTATTGAAAGTAGGGGTACTGAATTCTCAAACTTATTATAGAACTGTCTACTTCTTTCACTTCTGTCAGTTTACTGCATGCTTTTGAGGTTATGTTTTTAGGTATGTATAGGCTTATAATTGTTATGTCTTCTTGATGGTGTGACCCTTTTATCAAGATACCAAGTATTCTTTGTCTCTTGAATATGTTTCGACTTAAAGTCTATTTTGTGTTATATTAGTATAGCCACTCAAGCTCTCTTCTGGTTACCATTTTCCTGGAATATATTTTTCATCCTTTCATTTTCAACCTACTTGTGTCTTTGGACATCAAATGAGTCTCTTATAAACAACATGTAGTTGGAGAATGTATTCTTATCCATTCTACCACTCTCTACCTTTTGATAGGAGAGTTTAATCCATTTTCATGAAAAGTAATTACTGATAAGAAAGGACTTACTTCTGGCATTCTGCTATTTGTTTTCTATATTATCTTTTTTTTTTTTTTTTTTTTTTTGCTGTATGCGGGCCTCTCACTGCTGTGGCCTCTCCCGTTGCGGAGCACAGGCTCCGGACACATAGGCCCCGCGGCCATGGCCCGCGGGCCCAGCCGCTCCGCGGCACGTGGGATCCTCCGGGATCGGGGCACGAACCCGTGTCCCCTGCACCGGCAGGCGGACTCCCAACCACTGCGCCACCAGGGAGGCCCTATATTATCTTTTTATTCTTTAATTTCTCCATAACTCCCTTCTTTTGTGGTTAGTTGATTTTATTTAGTTTCCCTCTATTGGATTTCTGTGTTTTTTATTTATTGGTTTGTTTTATTAGAGTTTTTCTTAGTGGTTCCTTGGAGATTAGATGTTACAACTAACATCTTAATTTCACAAAAAATAAGTTTGAATTAAAATCAATGTATTTTCAATAGTATTAAAAATTCTGTTCCTTTACAGATCTGCTCTTCCCTTTATGTTGTCATTTTCACAAATTAGACATTTATACATTGTGTACCCGTTAATATAGATTTACAATTATTGTTTTATCTATTTAATTTTAATTAGATAGAAAAAATAGATACATAATAAGAATGCAATTATACTAATTTTTGTATTCATCTTTATAGCTACCTTTACTTTTGGTATTCCTTCATATGGCTGCAAGTTACTGTCTAGCGTCCTTTCATTCTGCCTGAAGGGACTACCTATAGGATTTCTGATAGAACAGGTCTGATAATGTGTGGAGCCCCTCAGTTTTTGTTTATCTAGGAATATATTAAATTCTCCTTTATTTATTTTTTTTTTTTGCGGTATGCGGGCCTCTCACTGCTGTGGCCTCCCCCGCTGTGGAGCACAGGCTCCGGACGCGCAGGCTCAGCGGCCATGGCTCACGGGCCCAGCCGCTCCGCGGCATATGGGATCCTCCCAGACCGGGGCACGAACCCGTATCCCCTGCATCGGCAGGCGGACTCTCAACCACTTGCGCCACCAGGGAGGCCCTCTCCTTTATTTTTGAAGAACACTTAAGCAGGATTCAGAGTTTTTGCCTGACAAGTTGTTTTCTTCCAGCATTTTAAATATGTCAATCCACTGCCTTCTGTCCTCCATAATTTCTGATGAGAAAATGACTTATAATTTTATTGAAAATCCCTTGTACATGATGAGTAGCTTCTCTCTTGCTGCTTTCAAGATACTTACTACCTTTGTCCCAGGCTTTCAACGGTTTTACTCTGATATGTCTTAGTGTGGATCTCTGAGTTTAACCTGCTTGGAGTTCACTGAATTTAGTGGAAGTACAGATTCATTTCTTCCATCAAACCTGGGGAGTTTTTAACCAATGTTTCTTTAAATATTCTTTCACGCCCTTTTTCTCTCCCGTCACTCTTGGACTGCCATTATGCGTATGTTTGTATTCTTGATGGTGTCCCTTGGTCTACCAAGCTCTGTTCATTTTTCTTCATTATTTTGTCTTTCTGTTTCTCAGCCTGAATAATCTCAATTGAACTATATTCAAATTCAGTGATTCTCTCTTCTGCCTGCCCAAATCTGTTGAAGAACATCTCTAATTTTTCATTTCAGTTATTGTACCTCTTAGCTCCAGAATGTCTTATTTGATTCTTTCTCATAATTTCTATTTCTTTATTGATATTCTATATTTGTTGAGACATTACTCTCCTGGTTTTGTTGGGGTTTTTGTCCATAGTTTACTTTATCTCTTTGAGGATACTTAAGACAGTTGACTTAAAGTCTTTGTTCAATAAGCACAATGTCTAGGCTTCCTCAGAGCCAGTTTCCTTCATTTCTTTTTTCCCCTTGTTAATGCGGCAAATTTTCTTTTATTCTTTCCCTGCCTCAAAATTTCTGTAAAAATGCAGAAATTTTGAGTATTTTAATGTGATATGGATATAAAATCACACTCCATCTACTGGGTTTATTTTTGCTGTTTGTGGTAGGTTTTTATTTGCTTAGTGATTCTTCTAAACACTTAACTGTAATATCTGTATTCTTTTTCACTTGTGGCCATTGAAGTGTTTCATTAGCTTACTGGTGAACTTGAGTTTTGTTCAACTTACCTTAAATACCTGGGGCCCAAAAAAACAAAAAGGAAAAAAGGAAAAATATACACTCCCAATCTTAGCAGACTGGCTCTGAGTTGGAGTACTCTATTTAATGTTTATCCAGGCTGCTTACAACTCTGCCTCTACCTTCAATTCTTACCTGTGCAGATACTAAAGGCTAGCCAGAGGTAAAAGATTAAGTTTTCTTGGTCCTTCCTGAGCATGTGTCCAACACTGTTCATATGTGTGCACTTTTTAATTCCATAGTATATATGAGAGCATTGAAAAACCCTATTCCCCCATGTATCTCTTTTCCCAAACTCTTTATTCCCAGGCATTTTGATCTTTTCAATGCTTATTCTGACTAATCCACAGCCTCAGACATTGGTGGCAAATATATGACTTCAAATACTTTCAGCAAACACTGCCTGGAAGTGGTTCTAGCTCTGTGATTGCTCTTAGTCAGGAAAAAACAAAGACAGTCCTTTGTGCTGGTCCTTCAGGGAGTCATCAGACTTATCAAAACACTGAACCATAATTCTTTGAGAATAAGGTCCATACTGTTCCTTCTGGCACTAGCAATCTGCACCACAAGTCAGGCTATTTGCTTCAAGGCCACAACTGATCTGAGGGCTGGAGGATGGCAAGTGGGCAATTTAGCCATAGTCCTTCCTTCATGCAATGTAGTAACTCTTTCTTCCTTAACTTTTTCCCTTGTTGTTGTAAGTTTTGGACTAGATTCCACATTTCTGCAGAAGTTGATTCTCATCAAGTTTTGCCAACTTTACAGTTGTTTTTGTGGTAGGACAGAGCCCTGGAAATCCCTATTCTGCCATTTCCAGAGACATCCTAATTCTTATATTTTTAAAAATAAATTTTAATATCTAATATAAAAATTTTGCTTTCAATTTCCCTTTTATTTTGAAATAAACTCATCTACAGCAGATTAATCAACAAAATTGGAATATAAAAAATATAAAAGCGCAAAAGGTTCTTACCGTTCTTCCAAAGTCATTTCAAACTGTCAAAATAAAAGATCTCAATAAAAAATCAAATTTTTAACATCTTAAAAACAATAGTACAGCAGGTTCGTATTAGTTATCCATTTTATACATATTAGTGTACATATGTCAATCCCAATCTCCCAATTCACCATACCACCACCTCCCAACTAATAAGAACCTGCTGCATAAAAAAATAAATTAAATAAAATTCACAAAAAAAAGACAGTAGTAAGTTTAACTCACACCTAAACTCACTGACAAAATTACAAATACTCTACTTCACATTCCCCGTTATATTTTTGTCAAATTATACTCTATTGTTTCCACAACAGCTATATACTTACCTTAGCTAGTCCTTTTATTATTACTCCCACCTAATTGTTCTCATCTTTTATCTGTTTCTAAATTTTACCTTTACATCAAGGGTCACTTCAAATGCCATTTATTCCTAAAAGACTTTCCACAGAATCGTAAGTACATGATATTTAATATATTACCAAAAAGTGGAAAACATATAATTACATGTAAGTTCACAAATATTTAGTTTTTCAGAGTAATATCCCTCTTCTGGACTATAAACTCCTTGGTAGGAGTCATGTTCTACAGATATATTCTAACACTACCTTGGGCTCCAAGGGGCACAAATTAACAAAAACACAAGGAGGGCCTCCCTGGTGGCGCAGTGGTTAAGAGTCCGCCTGCCGATGCAGGGGATACGGGTTCGTGCCCCGGTCTGGGAGGATCCCATATGCCGCGGAGCGGCTGGGCCCGTGAGCCATGGCCGCTGGGCCTGCGCATCCGGAGCCTGTGCTCCGCAACGGGAGAGGCCACAACAGTGAGAGGCCCGCATACCGCAAAAAGAAAAAAAAACACAAGGAGTATACAGTCAGAATGTTGTGCGTTTCATAGACAATCTCCAATTCAAGAATTTATTTATTTATTTATTTATTTATTTATTTATTTATTTATTTATTTTTTCTCTTCTTTTTGCGGTATGCGGGCCTCTCACTGTTGTGGCCTCTCCCGTTGCGGAGCACAGGCTCCGGACGCGCAGGCCCAGAGGCCATGGCTCACGGGCCCAGCCGCTCCGCGGCACGTGGGATCCTCCCAGACCGGGGCACGAACCCGCATCCCCTGCATCGGCAGGCGGACTCTCAACCACTGCGCCACCAGGGAGGCCCTCAAGAATTTAAATTGAAGATACATAATTACTTTTCCCCAATTCCCATATCATACTAAAATTTCTTGGAAAAAATATATGGGTATGTCAATAAAATCATTGGAACGTATATTTGAGAAGAATTCCCAGAAACAGAGTAATCAGATGAGACTGATAGTGAAAACAGAGCAAAGAAAAGTATAACTCAGAAGAGACAAGTGGAGACCATTTCAGGGGAGGTAAAAGGCTTCTGTGTGGAACTCATGAGAAATTCCCAGTATGTGAGAATAACCAGGTGATAGGCAAAGCAAATAATTAAAGGGCTGCCTGTGATGAGATGGGCCAGTCCAGTCTTACTACTTTCTATCCCAAGAATCCAGAATACATGGCTGAGAAGTTACCTTCTAGTCATTGCCATGAGAAGAATTCTCTAACCACATTGGAGATCTGCCTAAGATGGAGAGACTATCTAAGAAAAGAAGTTATGGTTCTAGAGAGAAACAAAACAGGGCCTACATAACTAGCAGAATCTTACATAGACCCAAACAGGTGAGTGAGGAAAAATAAAAGCAGATTTATCAATGAGGGAAAAGATTCTAAGGGGCTACAAACTCAAAAGTAAGTTTATTAAGGCAAAAGAAAGGCCCACAACTTTCTTGCCTAAGCATATTACCTCCTACTTACAAAGAGCCTGAGTAAAATTTTTAAACCCTGCATAAAACCCTCGATGTAAGCAGACCGTGACAGCCTCTAAAAAGCAAACAAATAATAACTGCAACAAAAACCAACAAGAACTTATGCTAGCAATGAGTAATCAGTCTGGTCCATTATTTATAGATACAAGGACAAAAAAGAGTATCCAAATATTTGAGGAAAGATTATAGTATGAAAAATAAGAAAATTTATACTGAATATACTAATAAATTCCAGGCATATATATCTTTTCTTTACAATACTAAAAAAGAGAAAAATGAAATTTAGCATGAGTGTTATTATCCAAATATAAAATAGGCTAAAATAAGTAATAATTTTATTACCCATATACATGAGTTTAGTTTATTATAAAATTTCCATTTCAAATTAAAATGGAGATGGACAATCAATGAATAATATTAGGATAATTCAAATAATTAAGAATAAAGTATCATATCTGCCTCATACAATAAAAAAATAAATTTCAGATGCTTAAAGAAACAATGTAAAAAAAAGGATTAGAAGTAATTAAAAATCTTAATAATCTTAATATGAGGAAGAATTTTTAAAACATTACAAAAATCCCAGAATTTGTCAGATAACAGATTGGTCTACATACTAATGTCTCTATGAAAAAGCTACCATAAGTAAGTTAAAAGTACAGTACAGGCAGAATAACAATTTACAACTAATACAAAAGATAAGAGATATCTATCAATATTTCTATAAATATGTAAGAAATAACAATACAAGAAAAAAATTGGGAAAACTACATGAACAACAATTAACAGAAAATTAATGCAAATGGGCAGAAAGGATAAGATGTTCTACTTATATGTGACATAATCTATCCATATATTTATCTATATCTATAGACACAGTTATATACTCACAGATATACATTAAATGAATACTATATATACAAATATGTTACAAAACCAGTATTTTAGCATGAGATTTTTGTCAATTTGCCCATTTTCCCCATTACCTCCTACTCAGTTCTCTCTTCTAAACAGATTTTGGTATTTGCTATACTGCCGGAATTTTCTTGGGCCAATAGTATAAGAGACTCAATGGAATCTTAAAAAAAAACCCTGGAGAGGGCTTCCCTGGTGGTGCAGTGGTTGAGAATCTGCCTGCCAATGCAGGAGACACAGGTTCGAGCTCTGGTCTGGGAAGATCCCACATGCCGCGGAGCAACTAAGCCCATGCGCCACAACTACTGAGCCTGCGCGTCTGCAGCCTGTGCTCCTCCACAAGAGAGGCTGCGATAGTGAGAGGCCCGCGCACCGCGATGAAGAGTGGCCCCCGTTTGCCGCAACTAGAGAAAGCCCTCGCACAGAAATGAAGACCCAACACAGCCAGAAATAAATTAATTCGTTCATTAAAAAAAAAAAAAGGGCAACCTCCATTTAAAAAAAAAAAAAAAACCCTGGAGAGACTAAATTCACCTGCATAAGAAAAAACCGATGAATGCAATTGATTGAAATCTCAATGGGTGTTTGCATGTAACATAACAAGCTTATTCTAAAATTTATATGTACCAAGAATAGTCAAAGTTTAAAAAAGGAAAAAAAGAGGGAACTACTGTATCAAGTATCAAAACATATTATAAAGCATGTAAATTAGTAAAATAAGGTATTATCATAGAAAGATAAAATTAACCAGTGGAACAAAGAAGCCAGAAATAAATATATTCATATATAAAACCTTGATATATGATTGATGTGATATAGCTGATTTCTAAGAAATGACTGGATTTTGCAATAAAATTGATGTTGATAAAAATAATTTTCCATATTTTTACAAATGAAAATACCTACCTATTCCATTCTCTCACACACAAAATAAATTCACATTGTTAAACAATTAAATCTCAAGTAAAAAACTTCAAAATTTTAAAATAAAGGAAAAATTTTGTATGAAATAGTGAAAAGATTTCTTAAGTTCCAAAACACTTAAAATAAAGGGAAAATGATAAATTTAAGTACATTAAAATTAAGAACTTGTTTTTAATAAAAGATAACATAAAAAGACAAGTCAAATGAGAGATTATATTTAAAACCTACACAACAAACTAAAGATAATCATTTATTCCTACAAGTCAACAAGAAATTACAAATAAAGCAGAAAGAAAATGGCAAATGATAAACAGGCAGAGAAGAGAATGAACATTTGATGAGTATATTAATAGATGCTAAACTAATTAATAATTGGGAAAAATGACATCATTTGATTATGGAAACTCAAGAGTCCTACATAAAGCAGATACCTGTAATCAGGCCAATTTATGTGATACTAGTTCTAAGAAGCCATTTGAAGCTGAAGTATCACAGGAAAGGAAACTGGTTAAGAGATATTTTAATGTACTGTGACATAACTGTCCCAAATTTTAAAGTGAATAATGCTTAATTGAGTAATGCTTAATTAATATTCTGTTTGATCCTCTTTATAGCACATTTTCTATGATATAGAAAATGATGTACTTTATAATGATAAAAACATGCTACCTAAATTTTTAGAAACAGAGTTATATTTGGTACAAAGAAATGTATTAAGATGAAAAAATTACCCTCGCAACATTTATTTTTAAAGATTTTTTTAATATAGTCCATTTTCTGAAGACTTTATTGAATTTGTTACAATATTGCTTCTGTTTTATGTTTTGTTTTTTTGGCCACGAAGCATGTGGGATCTTAGCTCCCTGAGCAGGGATCGAACCCACACCCCCTGCACTGGAAGGTAGTCTTAACCACTGGATCACCAGGGAAGTCCTGACCCTCACAACAATTTTTAGAGGTAAGTGATAAAGCAATAAAGAAAAATTATTTTTATCGGTTTTTGATCTGATGGTAGAAGGCAAAATTTCAGGTACCTAGTAATCAAATTATCAGGATACTTAAATGGTTCACATAGGGAAGGCCTACAATACCAGAGGAAAATTTGAGTTTTCCATGTACAGCTTCCTATCTGAAATATTTAGATAAGTCTTAGAAATCTCTCAAAGTCACTTTAAATTATTGTTAATAAAATTTCTGTTATTATTAAGCTTAGAATATTACTTATTACCATAAATACTTGAGATATTTAGAAATATTGATTATGACTTATAATCAATTTTATCCAACTAACCACAAAATCCTATGCATTTCCTATTTCTGTCTCTTTCAAAGAGCAAAGAAAAACAAAAGGGGGGGATTAAAAATGTCAAATTGGACATACTTTAAATATGTATGATATTAAGAGTCATCAAATTATGGGTGAAATAAAATACTTTATTTACTTATAGCTCTAAACCACATTGCCCACAAACTCCTGCTTGATACGTGTAACATTCTAACTGACCCTAATTTTTTAACTCCATATTTATATTGGAAATTATTACCAAATATTTTGAATATTTAAATGCTATTTAAGTTCTTGAGGCAAAGAAAGTATTCATAAAACTTTCTAAATATTTTCTACTCGAAAAAATTAACTTCATGTTGGGAATCTCCCTTTTACTGTAAAATATTTGTAGATGTGAGTACTAACACTGAATACTATCTCCCACAACTGTGACCTACTTTCATCTGAAAAGACTACTCATACCTTTAAACTCACAGTCAATAGGGGGTTTCCTATAACTACCTTATTCAAAAGTCCAAATCATCTTGAAAGCATAGACAATACTTATCAAACAACATGCCAAATTTTTTTTAAACTTAAGAACAAGTACATCCTTCCCATGCATTTAAAAGCATGTGCAAAACCTGACACAATTTTTAAAAAATCATTCCTGAATCCACTCATTCAGAAGTATTTAATGCCTATAATATGCCAGGTTTTAGTAGGTACTATGGTTAGTGGTGAATTATAAATAGACTTTAACTTTCTAGATCTTACAATCACATAGGACAGAGATATGAAGAAACAAATAAAATACACTGTGTTAATTTGGTCAGTAAGATGTCATATGAGATTCAAGGGAAGACAGCTATCCAAAGCTTTGGAGGGCAAAGGTAGTTTGTGGGAAGAAATGAGGGTTAAACAGAGATGAGAGAAGATGCATGGGTTAAGGTCCAGGGTTAAGAGAGTTAATCAAAGTTAAAATAGAGTATATGAAGGGACATGAAGCTTAAGAGTAAATATTATTTTATAAAGGACTTTTATATCATGCCAAGGAATATGAAATAAGCACATGACATAAGACATTCAGAGGAGGGTATTAGGCAGATTACTGGCAACAATACATTTAAAAAAGAGAAGGCATGTGGCCTATTTTATGGAAGAAGGAAGGGAGGAGGAAATGACTAAAGCAGAGGTACCAGTGAAGGGCTCTTACAGTAACACTGGCAAAAATGGGAATGGCCTGAATGAAGACCCTACAGTATAGATGGGAAGAACTGTCTGCATTTGAGACACATTCTAGAGGTGGAATCAAAACAAATTAGTAGGAGACTGGTTCAACGTGGCGGAGTACAAGAACGTGCGCTCACTCCCTCTTGCAAGAGCACTGGAATCACAACTAACTGCTGAACAATCATTGACAGGAAGATACTGGAACTCACCAAAAAAAGATATTCCACATTCAAAGACAAAGGAGAAGCCACAATGAGATGGTAGAGGGGCACAATGACAATAAAATCAAATCCCATAACCACTGGGTGGGTATCTCACAAACTGGAGAACAATTATACCACAAAAGTCCACCCACTGGAGTGAAGGTTCTGAGCCCCACATTAGGCTTCCCAACCTGGGGGTCCGGCAACGAGAGGAGGAATTTCCAGAGAATTAGACATTGAAGGCTAGCGGGATTTGACTGCAAGACTTTGAAAGGACTGGGGGAAACAGAGAGTCCACTCTTGGAGTACACACACAAAGTAGTGTGTGCATCAGGACCCAGGGGGAAGGAGCAGTGACCCCATAGGAGACTGAACCAGACCCACCTGCTAGTGTTGGAGGGTCTCCTGCAGAAACGGGGGCACCTGTGACTCACCGCAGGGACAAGGACACTGGCAGCAGAAGTTCTGGAAGTACTCTTTAGCATGAGCCCTCCCAGAGTCCACCACTAGCCCCACCAAAAGAGCCTGGTAGGCTCCAGTGCTGGGTTGCCTCAGGCCAAACAACCAGCAGGGAGGGAAGTCAGCCCCGCCCATCAGAGGACAAGCAGATTAAAGTTTTACTGAGCTCTGCCCACCAGAGCAACACTCAGCTCTACCCACCACCAGTCCCTCCCATCAGGAAGCTTGCACTAGCCTCTTAGATAGCCTCATCCACCAGAGGGCAGACAGCAGAAGCAAGAAGAACTACAATCCTGCAGCCTGTGTAACAAAAACCACATTCAAAGAAAGACAGACAAAATGAAAAGGCAGAGGACTATGTACCAGATGAAGGAACAAGATAAAACCTGAACTAAATGAAGTGGAGATAGGCAGCCTTCCAGAAAAAGAATTCAGAAAAATGATAGTGAAAATGATCCAGGGTCTCGGAAAAAGAATGGAGGCAAAGATCGAGAAGATGCAAGAAATGTTTAAAAAAGACCTAGAAGAATTACAGAACAAACACCTGAACGAATTAAAGAACAAACAAACAGAGATGAACAATACAGTAACTAAAATGAAAAATACACTAGAAGGAATCAATAGCGGAATAACTGTGGCAGAGGAACAGGTAAGTAACCTGGAAGACAAAATGGTGGAATTCACTGCCATGGAACAGAATTAAAAAAAAGAATGAAAAGAAATGGGGCTTCCCTGCTGGCACAGTGGTTGAGAGTCCGCTTGCCAATGCAGGGGACGCGGGTTCGTGCCCCGGTCCGGGAAGATGCCATGGAGCGGCTGGGCCCGTAAGCCATGGCTGCTGAACCTGCACGTCCGGAGCCTGTGCTCCACAACGGGAGAGGCCACAATGGTGAGAGGCTCGCATACCGCCCCCCGCCAAAAAAAAAAAAGAAACGAAGACAGCCTAAGAGACCACTGGGACAACATTAAACACACCAACATTCGCATTATAGGGGTCCCAGAGGAGAAGAGAGAGAGAAAGGACCCAAAAAAACATTTGAAGAGACTATAGTTGAAAATTTCCCTAACATGGGAAAGGAAATAGCGACCCAAGTCCAGGAGCACAGAGAGTCCCAGGCAGGATAAACCCAAGGAGAGACATGCCAAGACACATACTAATCAAATTGACAAAAATTAAAGACAAAGAAAAATTATTAAAAGCAGCAAGGGAAAAATGACAAATAACATACAAGGGAACTCCCATAAGGTTAACAGCTGATTTCTCAGCAGAAACTCTATAAGCCAGAAGGGAGTGGCATGATATATTTAAAGTGATGAAAGGGAAGAACCTACAACCAAGGTTACTCTACCCAGCAAGGATCTCATTCAGATTTGACAGAGAAATCAAAAGCTTTACAGACAAGCAAAAGCTAAGAGAATTCAGCACCACCAAACCAGCTCTACAGCAAATGCTGAAGGATCTTCTATAAGTGGGAAAAACAAGAGAAGAAAAGGACCTACAAAAACAAACCCCAAACAATTAAGAAATTGGCAATAGGAACATACATATTGATAATTACCTTAAATGGGAACGGATTAAATGCTCCAACCAAAAGACACATGCTTGCTGAATGGATACAAAAACAAGACCCATATACATGCTGTTGACAAGAGACCCACTTCAAACCTAGGGACACATACAGACTGCAAAAGAGGGGATGGAAAAAGATATTCCATGCAAATGGACATCAAAAGAAAGCTGGAGTAGCAATACTTGTATCAGATAAAATAGACTTTAAAATAAAGAATGGCACAGGAGACAAGGAAGGACACTGCATATTGATCAAGGGATCAATCCAAGAAGAAGATATATAACAATTATAAATATATACGCACCCAACATAGGAGCACCTCAATACATAAGGCAAATGCTAATAGCTTTAGAAGAGGAAACTGACAGTAACACAGTAACAGTGGGGGACTTTAACACCTCACTTACACCAATGGACAATTCATCCAGACTTAAAATTAATAAGGAAACATAAGCTTTAAATGACACAATACAGCAGATAGATTTAATTGATATTTATAGGAAATGCCATCTGAAAACAGCAGATTACGTTGCTTCTCAAGTGCACATGGACCATTCTCCAGGACAGATCTCATCTTAGGTCACAAATCAAGCCTTGGTAAATTGAAGAAAACTGAAATCATATCAAGTATCTTTTCCAACAACAATGCTATGAGATTAGAAATAAATTACAAGGGAAAAGAAATGTAAAAAGCACAAACACATGGAGGCTAAACAATACGTTGGTAAATAACCAAGAGATCACTGAAGAAATCAAAACGGAAACTGAAAAATACCTAGAGACAAATGACAATGAAAACACAGCGACCCAAAACCTATGGGATGCAGCAAAAGCAGTTTTAAGAGTGAAGTTTAAAGCAATACAATCATACCTCAAGAATAAAAAAAAAATCTCAAATAAACAATCTAACCTTACATTTAAAAGAACTAGAGAAAGAAAAACAAACAAAACCCAAAGTTAGTAGAAGGAAAGAGATCATAAAAATCAGAGCAAAAATAAATGAAACAGTAACAAAGAAAACAGTAGCAAAGATAAATAAAGCTAAAAGCTGGTTCTTTGGGAAGATAAACAAAATTGATAAACCTTTAGATAGACTCATCAAGAAAAAGAGGGAGAGGAATCAAATCAATAAAATTAGAAATGAAAAGGGAGAAGTTCCAACGGACACTGCAGAAATACACAGCATCATAAGAGACTACTACAAGCAACTCTATGCCAATAAAATGGACAACCTGGAAGAAATGGACAAATTCTTAGAAAGGCATAACCTTTCTAAGACTGAACTAGGAAGAATTAGAAAATATGAACAGAACAATCACAAGTAATGAAATTGAAACTGTAATTAAAAATCTTCCAACAAACAAAAGTCCAGGACCAGATGGCTTCACAGGTGAATTCTATCAAACATTTAGAGAAGAGTTAACACCCATCCTTCTCAAACTCTTTCAAAAAATTGCAAAGGAAGGAACACTCCCAAACTCGTTCTACGAGCCCAACAACACTCTGATACCAAAACCAGACAAAGATACTACAAAAAAAGAAAATTGCAGACCAGTATCATTGATGAATATAGAGGCAAAAATCCTCAACAAAATACTAGCAAACAGAATCCAACAATACATTAAAAGGATCACAGACCATGATCAAGTGGGATTTATCCAAGGGATGCAAGGATTTTTCAATATACACAAATCAATCAATGTTATACACCATATTAACAAATTGAAGAATAAAAACCATAAGATCATCTCAGTAGATGCAGAAATAGCTTCAGACAAAATTCAACACCCATTTATGATAAAAACTCTCGAGAAAGTGGGCATAGAGGGAACCTACCTCAACATAATAAAGGCCATATATGACAAACCCAGAGCCAATATCATTCTCAATGGTGAAAAACTGAAAGCATTTCCTCTAAGATCAGGCACAATACAAGGATGTCCACTCTCGCCACTATTATTCAACACAGCTTTGGAAGTCCGAGCCATGGCATTCAGAGAAGGAAAAGAAATTAAAGGAATACAAATTGGAAAAGAAAAAGTAAAACTGTCACTGTTTGCAGATGACATGATACTATACACAGAAAATCCTAAAGATGCCACCCAAAAACTACTAAAGCTAATCAATGAATTTGGTAAAGTTGCAGGATACAAAATTAGTGCACAGGAATCTCTTGCATTCTTATACACTAACAATGAAAGATCAGAAAGTGAAATTAAGGAAACAATCCTATCTACCATTGCAACAAAAAGTATAAAATACCTAGGAATAAACCTACCTAAGTAGGTAAAAGACCTGTACCCAGAAAACTATAAAACACTGATGAAAGAAATCAAAGACGACACAAACAAGTGGAGAGATATACAATGTTCTTGGATTGGAGAATCAATCTTCTGAAAATGACTAGACTACCCAAAGCAATCTACAGATTTAAAGCAATCCCTATCAAATTACCAATGGTATTCTCACAGAATTAGAACAAAAAATATTACAATTTGTATGAAAACACAGAAGACTGCAAATAGCCAAAGCAATCTTGAGAAAGAAAAATGGAGCTGGAGGAATCATGCTCCCCAACTTCAGACTATACTACAAAGCTACGGTAATCAAGACACTATGGTACTGGCACAAAAACAGAAATATAGATCAATGGAACAGGATAGAAAGCTCAGAGATAAACCCACGCATCTATGGTCATTTAATCTATGACAAAGGAGGCAAGAATATCCAATGGGGAAAAGACAACCTCTTCAATAAGTGGTGCTTGGAAAACTGGACAGCTACATTTAAAAGAATGAAATTAGAACACTCCCTAACAGCATACAGAAAAATAAACTCAAAATGGAGTAGAGACCTAAATGTAAGACTGGACACTATAAAACTCTTAGTGGAAAACATAGGAAGAACACTCTTTGACATAAATGACAGCAAGATCTTTCTTGATCCACCTCCTGGAGTAATGGAAATAAAAACAAAAATAAACAAATGGGACCGAATGAAACTTAAAAGCTTTTGCACTGCAAAGGAAACCATAAACAAGACGAAAAGACAACCCTAAGAATGGGAGAAAATATTAGCAAATGCATCAATGCACAAAGGATTAACCTCCAAAATATATAAATAGCTCATGCAGCTCAGTATGTTTTTTTCAAAAGCATATAATATTTACTCTTATAGATCAACAGGTTACATGTTCTTTTCTGTTTTTCTTTACAAACCTTAAAAATGTTAACACCATTCTAAGCTCATTGGCATTACAAATACAGGCTTTGGGCTGAAGTTGGCCCATGGGCTGTAATTGGTTGATTCTTACTACAAAACTTTCTCCATGCAGCTCAGTATTAAGCAAAATACAACCAATCAAAAAATGGGCAGAAGACATAAATAGACATTACTCCAAAGAAGATATTCAGGTGGCCAAGAGGCACATGAAAAGCTGCTCAACAGCACTAATTATTAGAGAAATGCAAATTCAAACTACAGTGAGGTATCACCTCACACCAGTTAGAATGGGCATCATCAGAAAATCTACAAACAACAAATGCTGGAGAGGGTGTGGAGAAAAGGGAACCCTCTTGTACTGTTGGTGGGAATGCAAACTGATACAGCCACTATGGAGAACAGTATGAAGATTCCTTAAAAAACTAAAAATAGAACTACCATATGACCCAGCAATCCCACTACTGGGCATATCCCCAGCGAAAACCATAATTCAAAAAGACACATGCACCCCAATGTTCACTGCAGTACTATTTACAATAGCCAGGTCATGGAAGCAACCTAAATGCCCATCAACAGACAAATGGATAAAGAAGATGTGGTATATATATACAGTCGAATATTACTTACCCATAGAAAGGAACAAAATTGGGTCCTTTGTAGAGATGTGGGTGGACCTAGAGTCTGTCATACAGAGTAAGTCAGAAAGAGAAAAACAAAAATCATATATTCACGCATATATGCGGAATCTAGAAAAATGCTACAGATGAACCAGTTTTCAAGGTAGAAACAGAGACAGAGATGTAGAGAACAAACGTATGGACACCAAGGAGGGGAGAGCGAGGCGGGTGGTGGTGGTGGTGTGATGAATTGGGAGATTGGGATTGACATATATACACTAATATGTATAAAATAGATAATAGATAATAATAAGAGCCTACTGTATAAAAAATAAAATTATATATAAAAAAACAAAAAATTAGTAATTGTATATAAAGGAAAAGTGAACAGTCATTGTAATTAATCAACTTTCTGGCTTAGGTTACTGGGTGAATAATGTTCCTTTAATTGTACCTGGGAACACAGAAGAAATAACTACTTTCATATGTTTTGAATTTGAGGTGCTTCAAAGATATATATAAATAAATGTTCAGTAGGCATTGGGTATATGGGTCTTATAAAAAAAGTGAAATCTGAGCTGGGAATCTCAAATTGGTATAAGCATACAGTACATAAATAACATGCATCTAAATGGTATTATCCAAAGGGAGAGTAAAATGAGAAGAGGACAGTCTGGGAGCACCAGTATTTTCAATATGGTCAGAGGAAAATGATCTGCCATAAAGACTGGAAGGAATATCTACCAAAGTAGGAATAAAGCCTGTTAGAGTCAAGTTAGCAAAAGACATTAAAAAAATATAGAAATGGGATTTTTCCAGAAGGAAAAAGTGGTCAACAGTTTCATTTTCAACACTACACAGAATAAAATTTTCCATTTTACTCACTTTAATGTGTTGTATATGCACATGTGCCTGTACATTTCAGTGTTGTATTCAACAATGCATAAGTTACTGCTGCACAATAAGCCACTCTTAAACTTAGTGGCTATAAATATTCCCCGTTTCATTTGCTCATAATTTTGTGAGTCACCATGTAAGATGGGCTCAGCTGTGTGGTATTTTTGGTCACTAATGTGACCTCAAACTAATGCAGTCATCTGGCAGCTTGACTAGGACAGAATAGTTCAAAACAACTTCACTCACAAGTTTGATGGTTTGTGCTTTCTGTGGGTTGGGTCTGTCCCTCTACTTGGTCATTCATCCTCAAAGAGGCTAGATTAGGCTTCTTTACCTGGGGAACTTACAGCAGTAAGAAAGTGAAAGCAGAAGCTTCAAGGCTTCTTGACACTTTGCTTAGCAGTTATATGACATTTCTTCTGACGTATTTGTTGTTCAAAACAAGTCACAAATCCAGTCTATGTTTAAAGGTTGAGAGAATAGACTGTTAATGGAAGAAGGTATAAAGGAGGAGGGTAGTCATTTTTAATCCACCATTATCTTACCTTTGACTCCAAGGATATACATGTCTCCTATATGTAAAATGTATCAAAGATTTAAATATAAGTGCTAAAACCATAAAACTCAAAGAAGAAAACATAAAGGTAAATCTTCATGACCTGGAATTTGGTAATGAATTCTTAGATAAGACAACAAAAGCATGAGCAACAAAAGAAAAAAAAGATAAACTGAACTTCGTTAAAATTAAAAACTTTTGTACATTAGGGAACATGATCAAGAAAGTGAAAGACAACCTACGTAACTGGAGAAAATGTTTGCAAATCATATATTTGACTAGGGTCTAGTAATCCAAAATATATAAAGAACTCTCACAACTCAAGAACAAAAATATTTGAGCTATGAAGAACAGTTTGGTGATTCTCAATAAGTTAAACATACAACTACCATATGACAAAGTAATTCTACCCTTAGGTATATACCCAGAAGAATTGAAAACAGGTGCTCAAATAAATCCTTTTATATGAAGGTTCATTTCAGCCATATTTACAATAGACAAAAGCTAGAAACAACCCAAATGTCCATTAACAGATGAACAGTTAAACAAATTGTCATATATACATAGAGTGGAATACTATTAAGCCATAAAAAAGGAAGTACTGATACATGGTGCAATGCAGATGAACCTGAAAATGTTATGCTAAGCAAGAGAAGCCAGACACAAAAGATCACATATTATATGATTTCCTTTATACAAAAACTCCAGAAAAGGTAAATCCATAGAAATAGAAAGCAGATTGTGGTTGCCAGGCCAGAGTAGAGAGTTAAATGAGGATTAAGTCTTTAATGTGTGTGAGGCTTTATTTTGCAGTGGTGAAAATGTCCTGGAACTAGATGGAAGTGGTGACAGCACAACTTTGTGAATGTACTAAATGCTGCCAAGTTGTTCACTTTAAAACAGTTAATTTTATGTTACGTGAATTTCATCTCAAATAAGCCTAAAGAAATTAAAATAAAGTATGAACTACAGTTAGTAATAATGAACAAATATTGGTTCATTAATTACAACAAATGTACCATACTACAAATGTACTGCACTAATGTAAGATATTATGCAATGTAAGTATATATGAAATCTCTGTATCATCATCCCAATTTTTCTAGATGTCTCAATCTGTTCTAAAATAAAGTTCATTTAAAAAAACCAATGTTATTTAGGAGAATATAAAAAATTACCTAACTAAAAGAAATTATGTTAAAGAAAAAAGAAAAAAGAATATGGCCACAGCTTTTAAGTTGTGGGGTTAAACCCAATGAGATTAATATGAAACCCTGAAGTTCTTAGAATTGAAACATTTTGGACTAAAAAACAAGAGAGTTCAAAATACAAAAAAGCTTCTGAGCTTCCAGCTTATTATGGCAGTGTTATGGACTGAGCTGTCTGCCCCAAAAATTCATATATTGAAGCCTTAGTCTCCAATGTGACTGTATTAGCAGATAAAGTTAAATGATGTCACAAGTGTGGGGTCCTAATACAATAACACCTGTGTTCTTATAAGAAGGGGAAGAGACACCAGCTCTCTCTCAACATATGGGCACAGAGGAAAGGCCATGTAGGGACACAGTGAGAAGGAGGCTGCTTACAAACCAGGAAGAGATTCCCCAATAGAAACCAACCCTGACAGCACCTTGACCTTGGACTTCCAGCCTCTAGAAGAACTGTGAGAAAATAAATTTCGGTTGTTTAAGCCACCAGGTCTATGGTATTTTGTTATGGCAGCATGAGCAGACTAATACAGGAAAAAGCCTGCGATAGCTATTCAGGTCTATTATGAAAATCAAAGAGCAAAGAGCTCAGAGAGTAGATTAAAGAGACAAGGAGAACAACAAATTCAGAAACTATTCCCAGAAAGCAGAACTGAGTCCTAAATCAAGAAACATTCCTTGGTCCCAGGTGTGGTAGACCTAACATCATGTGCTCTGATAAATTTCAAAATTTTATGCATTAGTGAAAGCTATGTGCCTTTCATTCCTCCCCTTATGGAACTGAGAATGTTTTTTTGTGATGATTCTGTACCTGCTTCACCATTATATGCTAAGTATGCAGGAACAGTATTTAACTTCTCATTTTAATTCACATATTTCTGGGTCAAAAAGAAGCTGCACCTAAGAAATATTGCCTGCGTCAGATCTTTTGCAGTATGTGTGACCACGGACGTCTGCATGATACCATTATGGAATAAAACTTTTTGGGAGCTGGTGATTATAGTTTGCATTTGGATGGATGGTTCATCATGTTGCCAATAGACTAGCTAATAAATTGCTACATAAATAGTTCCCAAAGAATCATGTCCCCTGGCATCCACATTTTATCTAATACTCTACTGGATTAACAGGGGGACTGATTATAGGCTTGGCTTTGGCCAGTAGGACTTCAGCAAACATAACACAAGCAAAGCTCTACTAAGCACTTACCCATTGAGATTTGTCCTCTTAAAATACTCTCCCAACCACCAGGCATGTGCCTGAGGCCATCATTATCACTATTTCCAGTTGACTTAGCAGATATGTGCAGCCACATGATTGGCCCCAGGCAAGAACCAACAAAATTATCCAGCTGAGCCCCAAACAAATTGCTCAACGGTAACCAAATAAATGCTTGTTCTAGCCACAAAGTTTTAGAGTGTGTGTGTTTGTGTGTGTGTGTGTGTGCATGCACACACACTTGTAGCAATAGATAACAGAAAAAACAGTGGTTATTTTTCTGAAGATATTTTCATTAGAATAATGAGGACCAAATACAGATTGCAATGAATAAATGGGTAACTGGGAGGTGAGGGATCAGAGATACTAAATTTAGGCAACTCTTTTCAGATGTTTCATGGAATGAGAAGAGAAAGTGAAAAGGGGATATATTTAAAGGGATGTATGGGATGAAAAAACTTCTTGAAAACAGGAGAAATGTCAATATTTTAAACGTTGACAGGAGTGAGTTAATAAAAAAGGAGATTTGGAACATAGGATGGTTGGAGCAACGCCTGATGGAACAAGATCCTTGCAAAGGCACAAGATGGAACACAGGTGAAGGGAGAGCCATTGTGGCGGGGGTGGAATCTTCCATGGAAGGACAAAGGGAATTATGTTTGTGGAATTCAAGGACGTGCATAGGTGAGATAACAGGGGTTTGAGTCATTTCTGTTATTTTATCTCCTGTTTTCTTTGGGAAGTAATAGATGACTGAGTAGTGAGGTGGAGGATTTGGAAACCTGAACAAAAGAGAGGACTAGAGTAGCCACCAAAGAATACTAGGGAAAGTTCTGATTGACAAATAGAATAATTTCAGAGCACTATGAAAGGTCCCATTGAGGTTGGAAATCATGAATGCATAATATCTCAGATTTGGATTATTGTGTAATGTTCTCCATCACTATTCAGCCGCCTGGCTGTAGGAGTGAAGATGGCTTACCATCAGAGAGAGCTCATTAGATTTGGCACTTTGTCAGACTAAAAGGACAGCAGGATAAAGAAGTAAAGGACCAAATATACCAATTGGTGAGTGTTTTAAGAGATGAGTTGGTTAGGCAGGGAAGTAAAAGAAAATGGGTATGATAGAATGGGAAATGGTGGATGTGTCAAGTTTGAAGTTTCAAATGAAATAGAATTAACAGAATGAGAGAACTCAAAGTATTTGGTCAAGAGGGTCAGATGATCAAACACTAGGTTTCGGAGTTAAAAAAGGATACAAAATGGTGTAAGCAAAGCAATGTTTTCCAAGTGTAAGCATTTGAACATTCATGTTATTGGGTCCTCATAGCTGACATACCTTCAGACATAGAGATGACTCAGTACAGTGGTGAACAGAGTGGTCATAGGTCTCAGACACACCTGGTCTGGATGCTAGCTCTGGGAGAAAGGAGAAATCAACCTTTGCAGTCATTTTCCTCATCCATAATTGGGGATAATGGCACTTTCTACCTCACAAGGTTTCCATAGAGATTCAATAAAATCATGCATATTAAAGTGTTTAATACAGCCCATGATATACAGTAAGCACTTAATAAACATTAGCTTTATTATCATTGTTATTAATGATACAGTTATTATTTTTGTACAATATATTCTTTATATTTTAAAGAATCATTTCTAAATACCTTCTCTCTAAGCCATTCTTTTAAATCATAGTAGCATCTTAATGATTTGTATTGATTAAATGAAGAAGAAATTTTCAATTTAGTAGAGATCATTCCAAATTAAATAAAACTATCTCTATTCTTAGGCAGTCTGGGAGAATCAGGTGGAAGAAAAATAAAACAAAAACTCTTATTTGTATAGGAAGTTATCCAGGTGATTATTTCCATCATTTTTCCATGTCTTCTCATTCTTTGCAAAAACAAGTATAGATAAAATGTTCACAGTAACTCTACTCTGAAAAATTTTCTTTTCAAAATTCAGAATTGCAGTTAAACGTCTATGAGTGGATGGACAAACTTAACAGCAGCTGGCTCATTTACATAACATATTTACACAAAAAGGCTGGTTTTTCAGTTTTCCTGAAGATAAACTATGAAATATCTTAGCTTATTTTGTGAATTACTTTTATCTAAGGTAATATTTTAGCTGGCGCATTATCCATAGTGTTTAATAGTTCATTAACTGCTCAGAATCCCAATCAGGATTGGGTAATGAACATGGGCTTTGATAAAAGAAGGAGTGTGTTCAAATCCCAGTTCTGTCGTGACCTTGAACAAGATTCTCAACTACTTTAAATTATTATTTCCCCATCTATCAGTTAGACATAACATTAACAATTCAACAACAGTTTTGAGTTATTACAATGGTTTATAATAGCTATTATAGTACAGTTACTATAATTGTTTATTAAAATACCTATGAATCTATTTTCATCATTTTTAACAACATGCATAATTGTTAATTAAAACACATGTGACATGTACAGCATATCATATTAATTAATATTAATTCTCTTCTATCTATTTAATATACTCTTCAAGGCCCAGGCCACTATTAGACCTGTGACCTGCAAAGCATTCTGTGAAGGGGTATTCTGGTTTGGGGAAATAAAAAAGCAACAGAGATAAATATAATACTAATACAGAATGATATAAATAATATTGTAGAAATAACAATACACATAGCTAATATATGCTAGCACTTTATCTAACACAATATTATTATGACGATTCCCATCTAAGTTCACAGATATGTGGCTCTAAGGGCTGTGATCTTAAAGACGGCACTCTAATGACTCTGGAAGGAAACTACACCCTAGATCAAGCATGATGAGGGCCCATCAGAACACTCTCAGAGCCAGATCCAGTAACAGTGGTGAAGGAAGGGAAATAGCACAAATCTCTGACAAACTTATCTTCCTGTCTGGGCAGTGTAGTTGTGCATTAATTGCTTAGAAACATAATATTAGTAAAATGTATGAGAAGGTTTTTTAATCATTCCTAAATCATCCTTTGAAAATAACTGAAAGTTTCAGTGATTTCAAGATTGAACTCCCTTCAGACTAATAAAGGCAAACTTTATCAGTTTAAAAAGACAAAGGGGGCCTCCCTGGTGGCGCAAGTGGTTGAGAGTCCGCCTGCCGATGCAGGGGATACGGGTTCGTGCCCCGGTCTGGGAGGATCCCATATGCCGCGGAGCGGCTGGGCCCGTGAGCCATGGCCGCTGAGCCTGCGCGTCCGGAGCCTGCGCGTCCGGAGCCTGTGCTCCGCAACGGGGGAGGCCACAACAGTGAGAGGCCCGCATACCGCAAAAAAAAAAAAAAAAAAAAAAAAGACAAAGGAAGAATCATTATATTCTCTTTTAACAGACCTGTTGAGTATTTCTTTAGAACAAAATAACTCATTAAAGAGGGCATTCTATCCTTTTATACACCAATGTACTCAGCTAATCATCTAATCAGTTTAGTGTCCCTAAAAAGGATGTAAATGCTATTTAATTTACTAGTCAAGTTGGCTATGGAAATTATTACTTAGCATGATTGCCTGTGGATAAAGAACAAACACGTAGGGAAAAAAATCTATTTAATAAGGTCATTTCACCCTTCTGAAATGACACTATCAAAAACATGTCTAGATTAGTAAATTATGTAACTGAGCCAAGATTCTATAAAGTAGTCCAAGAATCATTAAAAAAATAATAATTCCCCAGGTTCTTTAAGTAACAGATGCTTATAGGCCCTATAGAGCTTACAAAAATGTTAGCATGTTAATTATCACTTACCTGTTTCAGATGCTCCTGTATTTTAGACTCCACATCTTCAATGTGTGAAATTATTTTGTTGACACATGGTGCTGGGATGTTTACTAAAGCACAGCTTTTACGTCGGCATGGGTGGCTAAAGTAAATGCCTTCATTCACCCCTATAGATAAAGCAGACAGAGGACATCAGTTCACAGTCATATACAGAATAGTAAACCCCGATGTTCAGAATGTACAAAAAGTATTCTGCTTTACTAGTACCAACACTCAACCTTTCTTTAATCAACAGATTGATAAATGTCAGAGAATTATAGAATTAACCTTCAAATAATCTGAAAGCTAAAATAAAATGATCATTTATAACTTAAACTGTAACAAATAAAAATAAATCTAAGAAGAATAAAACTTCAAGAAAGTTAAAAAGCTAAAGTGTTCCATAGTATCATGAAAAAATAAAGAAAAAAGGTAGAAACCAGTTAATCCATTTTTCTAAATAGATCCTGAATCACTTAAAAAATGACTTTGACATGTATTTTAAATTCTCCCCTTAAAGAGACCCCACATGTTCCAATGTAAATAATATCTAACCACTCAGGCATTGAAGAAGTTCTTCCTTAAATCCAGCATGGTTTCTCTTGCTGAAAAAAAAAATAAAAGCGGGTCCCTATCATCCTCATAATAACCTCATTTTCTACCTTCCATCTCTAAAAATTGAAGTCTCATGCGAAGAGTGACTCATGTTCTCACTATGGCATTCAAGTTGTATTCATCATAAAATCCACTCAGTCTGATGTGCCTCAGTGATTCTAATCCTGGCATGTTCCCAATCAACTGAAGGTTGCAGAAGCACAGCAAAGTTGTCCGTGAAGACTCCACCAAACTGCTTACTTGCAGTCTTTTTGCCTCTAAGGACTCTACTGGTCTGGATTACAGCTGCAATCACTGATCTTAAATGTAAGCCACAGAATAGGCTCGGTGCCTCAATGAGAACAGTCTGATGTCCTCATTGCAGTTAACCTTGAGGAACACAGAAGTAATGCCTCCAGTCTGTGCCTTTTGTTTCAATGTCAACACATAGAGATGGTAAATATTTTAGATAGCTTCATTTAAACTGCAATCTTTTAAATATCTTTAAATGATATCTCATAATATTCTCCTCCAAAAATGCAATCTCTGTCAAAATGTGTTTAATTTATAAGTGTTTACTCTATCCCATATATATTCATATCCCATATATAAAATAATAGCCCATATAGAAATATATATATATATATAAACATTTTTGAGCACTAAAATATGTGCCAAACATGGAACTGTGCTAAGTATTTTTTTTTTTTTTTTTTTGCTGTATGCGGGCCTCCCACCACTGTGGCCTCTCCGGTTGCGGAGCACAGGCTCCGGACGCGCAGGCTCAGTGGCCATGGCTCACGGGCCCAGCCGCTCTGTGGCACGTGGGATCCTCCCGGACCAGGACACGAACCCGCGTCCCCTGCATCGGCAGGTGGACTCTCAACCACTGCACCACCAGGGAAGCCCTGTGCTAAGTATTTTTGATGTCGCATATTATTTAGTCCTCACAACAATCTTATGAAATGGGATTATTCTCTTGATTTCAAATGTGAGGAAATCAAAGCTTAGAGAAGTTATATAAAGTTGCCCTATTCCACAGAGCTGGGATGTGAGAGAGCTGGGACTTGAACTATATCTCTCTGGCTTTAGAGTGTAAGCAATACCATGAAGGTTGTTTTTATATTTTTTAAAATGTGGCAGAATAAAGAGAAGCAGTTCTTAAAATATATTTCAGGGTATCTCTCAAAAATTTCACATATCACTTGTTTTTGAAATTCAAATGTTCCTTCAAGATATCAATGCTGATATTCTAATGTATTTTATTATGCTTTGACCACAGTGAACACATATACTCAGTATGACTATTTTTGTGTGTTATATTCCATTTTACCTCTTTAGTTCATACACAGATATATATATATATATTCATCTCTGTAACAGTCTAAGGACCAAAAAACAAGCTGGTAGAAAGTACATACTGATCTCTTATCCAAACGTCCTGATAGGGCATGTTACCCTTCCCCAAGAAATAAGGTTTTAATATAGCACATTTAGCAACCAGGCAGTTGCCCTTATACTCAAAAGCATTGTTTTGCTTCATTAAATGTGGAGAAAGCAAGGATAGCAATGACTCATTTAACATTTTTCTACGTGTGCCATTCTCAACCTACTAGGTGAGTATTAATTAATTTCCATAACACTCCATGGTTTAGGATTAACATTTTACATATGGTTAAGTGGGGAAAATGAAATACTGTGAAGTTAAATTTTGCACTGAAAGTCTATAGAACTCATGGCATCACAAGCAGCACAAGAAAGAACAAGAATTCAGGAGTTCTTATTACTGCTTTATTCTAATACATGCACAGTGTAAGTTAAAACTTTCCTTTCCACTTCTTTTTAATTTTGCCCACATTATAGATACACTTAGGTCACTAAACTAGGTGTCCATGGTCACTCATTTTTCAACTTGACTGATAAGTAACTGTGCTTTTTTAAGCTAAAACTACTCAGTTGCTAACCTCAGATTTCTCACTGAATAAATGAACTAGTTGGCAGGGTGTTATATAAGATCATTTTCACCTAAAATGCTATGATACAATGAAGCCACAGTTTTAGTTAAAAATAAATGGATAGAGCTCCTCCTCATGAAGCCTGTGCACAAAGGATCAGGGTGAGTATTTCAAGAATTAAGCTCAGGCAGGACACTCACTCGCTCTAAAAAATCTGCCCAACTCCAATTTCCTTGCTCAGAATCAATGCATAAGAGCAAGATCCTCCTGGACCTAGGCCAGAGATGAGGTTTGTTGAGACTGCAACATGAAACTTTCGTTTGAGAAAAAATATGGACAGCCTGATTGTGTGGGCAAATGGCAGTTTATGTTCATTAACTGTCAACTCTTCTTGCTCAATGAATTTGATCCTTACATAATTTACTCACACAGGCCCAATAATTTAAGATTTTATCACTACCATCCTTCCTTCTCTTCTGATTTTAATATGTAATTCCTTTACATCCATCATCCCAGTTACTGTATCATTCCTTTATCTGACCTCAGCACTCTGAGTAAAAAACTTATCTGAACACAGATTTCTTTTCCACATTTGATTATCCCTTTTAACATCTTGATTTTCTTCCCAAAATGTAGAATAAGCTAGTGCTCTTAAGTTTAGCAATAATTTCTTCTCCTTGCAAAGCCTCTGTGTGATAAACAGAAAGTACCTTTAACTTTTTTTGTGAAAAACAAAGTTCCTTTTAGTTTTGTTATACACTGGGGGTGGGAGAAGGGAGAAGGAGACCTTTCCCTAAGTAAAGAATGAATGGGCTGATTAATTGATAAAATTATCCAATCTAGAGACTTCCCTTGTGGTGCAGTGGTTGAGGGTCCGCCTGCAAGTGCAGAGGACACAGGTTTGAGCCCTGCTCCAGGAAGATCTCACATACCGCAGAGCAACGAAGCCTGTGCACCACAACTACTGAGCTTATGCTCTAGAGCCCGCGAGCCACAACTACTGAGCCCGTGTGCCACAACTACTGAAGCCTGCATGCCCAGAGCTTGCGTTCTACAACGAGAAGCCCCTGCTCGCCACAACTAGAGAAAGCCCAGGTGCAGCAACGAAGACCCAACGCAGTCAAAAATAAAAAAATAAAATAAATTGAAAAAAAATTATCCAATCTGAAGAAGAGAAAGAAAAATGAACAAAAAAGAACAGATCCTCAAGGAATTGTAGGAAAAAATCCATCAGTCCAACACATGTGAAGTTGAGGTTCTGGAAGAAGAGGAGAATGAAATTTGGAGTGAAAAATAACAGAATAACAGCCAAAAAAATTTCAAAATTTGATGAAAAACATCAATTCACACATCCAAGAAGCTCAACAAATCTCATACAATTAAAATATAAAGAGAACTATGTCTGGGAACATCATAGCCAAACTGCTGAAAACCAATTGAAGAGGAAATCTTTAAAGAAGCCAGATAACAAAAGGACACATTACATATAGGGGACATGGATATGAATAACTGCTACATTTCCCATAGAAACAATATAGGCCAGGACATAATAGAAAAATATCTTTAAAATACAGGCAAGAAAGAAGGAAGGAAGGGAGAGGAGAGAGAAACATTAAAAAAAATAAATTTTTTCAGGGCTTCCCTGGTGGCGCAGTGGTTGGGAGTCCGCCTGCCGATGCAGGGGACACGGGTTCGTGCCCCGGTTTGGGAGGATCCCACATGCCGCGGAGCGGCTGGGTCCGTGCGCCATGGCCGCTGAGCCTGCGCGTCCGGAGCCTGTGCTCCACAACGGGAGAGGCCACAGCAGTGAGAAGCCCGCGTACCACAAAAAAAAATAAAATAATAAAATAAAATAAAATAAAATAAATTTTTTCAAAGTCAAGACATTCATCATGCCTCAAAAAGATATTACAATATGAAATGACAAGCAAGAGAGTGGTAGAAAACATGTATATATCCAACAAATGACATATCTGGAATGTGCGGAGAAAATTTACAACTTCCTATATAGGAAGACAACCCAATAAAGAATGGGCATAAGACTTGGAATCTTCCAAAAGACAATACACAAATGACTAATAAGCATGTAAAGAGATGCTCAGCTTCATTAATCATCAGAAAAATGCAAATTTAATTAACAGTGCAGTACAACTTCATAATCACTAGAATGCCTAAAATTGAAAAGACTGGCAAAGCCAATATTAGTGAGGATATAGAACAACTATAACTCATATATTGCTGGTGGAACTGTAAATGACTTTTGGAAAATAGTTTGGCAATTTCTTATAAAAGTTAAGCATACACTTATCATATGACTCAGCATTCCACTTCTATGTATTTACCCAAGATAAATAAAAATCCATCTATAAAAAGACTTGTGTGTAAATATTCATAACAGCTTTATTTATAATAGCCCCAAATTAGAAAATCCCAAATTTCCATCAATGGTTGAATAGATAAACTATACAGCACTCATGCAAGGGAATACTACTGAGTAATAAAATGAACAACTACTAATATATGCAACATTGAAACTACTAATATATTCAACAACATGGATGAATCTCACAGACCTCTTTCTGAGTCTTTGAAAGAAACTGGACACAAAAGAGTACAAACGGAATGATTTCACTTATTTAAAATTTTTAAATGTTAAAACTAAAATCATATCAGTGGATATGAGGGGTGGAGTGAAGAGACAGTGACCACAAAGAACATGAATGAACTTTCTGAAAAGAGTATCTATATCCTGTTTAAGACGGTGGTTAAATGGATGTATACATTTGTCAAAAGTCATTGAACTGTATACTTAAAATGAGTAGATTTTTTATACTTAAATTTTACCTCAACAAATTTGTTTGATTAAAAAGACCACCAGCCATTCCCTAGTGACAGAATTCAATAACCTTGTACCACTCTCCTTCTCTTTTAACTCATTATACAGAATATAGTAGAAAATACTTCTTTGAAATGTTCTTCTTTAATAGCTTTCTTTTACTTCCTCATTGCCTATTTCTCCTCATATTCCTTAATCATGACTACTTGGTAAGAAATAATCTTTCTGTTTTATATTCTCTCCCTTAGTCATCTCCTCTGAGTGCTTGACTCCTAAGTAAACATCTTTAGACTTAACTTTACACTGAACTCCTTGCCAAATGTATTCCAAAACCTGTCCTTCCTAGAGCCCAAGCCTAGCACTGAATGTAGGGAAGGGAAGGATGGACTTGCTAGATCCTATGCAGTATGGGGGAAGAGAATTAAAATTAGAATGTACTCTTTGAGAAGTTGATATACCACAAATAAGGAAATAAATTCAGGACATCAGTAAACGAAAATGCCAAAGTCAGAAAGGCTACAGAGGAAAATGAGCACATTTATATGATCAGATATAGAGCTGGAAAAGATTAAGGAGATGTACAGAGGGAGGTGGCAGGGTGGCAGGGTTCTGATACATTCCAAGCAGTAAGCATGGTGTCTGGCACAGAGTCGATAATCAGGAACTATTTGGCAAATAAAAGAATGATGAGAGAGTAAAGACATATCAAGATGAAAATTTCGGTTTCAGGCCCATCCCCAATATATTTGGTATTAAACATTTGGACTTTGTCAAGGACAGCAAGCCAGAGGTAGTCTTAAAAGGACCAAGCCCATTCGCAAAGCCAGTATTTCTAAAACTAAACTCATCTTCATTCCATTCAACCTCCTTTCCTTTCTTACTTCTCTTCCCATTATCAAAGGTTGCAACAGTTAAACCATTGTTGAATCCTCCTTTTCAAGTTCCTGTAACAATATACCCAGTCGGTTTACCAAATCTTAACAATTCCTTTGTAATCTCTTTAATTCCTATCTTTCATATCCGTTTATCATTCATAGATCAAACCCTTATTACCTTAAGCACAAACCATAATAAGATAATCATTTTTATAGCAATTAATAAACAGAAACCTCAATTAGAGTCAGGAGACCAGCAGGGGGAGCTCTCACACCCTGTGATGATAACAGAGTCCAACAAGAAGGACTCCTCTTCCTTCCTAGCAAGGACTCAGCCAATGAAAAGCCATGGGCTCTTTGTTTACTATAGCCTCCCAACTTCCTTTTCCCTTATATAAAAGAGTTCTCCTTCTCTTACCGTGGGGGAACTTGCACATGGCTCACTGGTTTCACACTCCAAATCTGCTGATCCCAAATAAACCTATCTTTTCTGGAGAACTATCCAGCAGCTTATTTGTTTAGGTGAATAGTTTCCGTATTTCCTTCTGTAACCAAATAATTCTGCATAGTGCACTCAGACTCATACTTCCAAGCAAAGGATTTGGTAACATAATATCTCCAATCGAATCTATATAGGACCAGAGACTGAGCAATAATGAAGTTCACACTTTTGAGCCTGAAATTTAAAATGTTTCTTGACTGTCCCTCAATCATTTCTAGCTTTATTTTAACAAATTATCTTTAAATTTCTGAATCTTTCTTATGATGTAGTCAAAATCTATTTTTTTCCGTATGTGTTATTTCATCACATTATTTGACTCATTCTGTGGTTCTTGCTTAATTTCCCTCCTCACATTTCTTTTCATATACAAATACATCCTTCAAGATTCAGTTCAAATCTGTCCTTATCCATTAACAATCCTCTTAATTCTTAGAGGCCATACAAACTGGTGTTACTCAAAACACTAAAGATTCTTGTCCACAGTATTCATTTGTCATACACTACTGTGATACTGTGATTTAGAATAAGCAATATGTATTTGGTCTTCATCTGTTTCTAGCACAGAGTTCCTAAAACCCTTGTAATTTCCTAACTGATGAGAGCAATGAAAGTGTCCTTTGTTATGTTAATGAGGTGACTTCTGGACCCCACCTAAGGATGGGGACTCAGGAGAACCAATCTTGTGATTACAGAGTTGGAACTTTCAGTCCCGCCCCCGACCTCTGGGGAGGGGAGAGTGGTTGGAGGGTGCATCAATAGCCAATGGCCAATGATTTAATCAATCTTGCCCATGTAACGTAGACTCCATAAAAACTCAAAAGGACAGGGATTGGAGAGCTTCTGGGCTGGTGAACACATGAAGATTTGGGGAGACCAGCACACTTCGAGAGGACATGTAAGCTCTGTGCCCTTCCTCCATATCTCCCCTTACGCATCTCTTCCATCTGCTGTTGCTGAGTTATATCCTTTTATAATAAACCAGTGATCTACTAAATAAAATGTTTCTCTGAGTTCTGTGAGCCACTCTAGCAGATTAGTCAAAACCAAGGCAGGGAGGGGTGTAATTGGAACCACCAATCTATAGTGGTTGGTCAGAAGCACAGGTGACAAACTGGGCTTCTGACTGGCATCTGAAGTGGGGCAAGGGGTAGACTTGTAGGACTAAGCCCTTAACCTATGGGATCTGACACTATCTCTGGGTAGCTGATGTTAGAACTGAGCTGAATTGTAGGACACCCAGCTGGTGTCCAAGAATGGCTTAGTGGTGGGGAAACCCCATGGTCACACGTTGGAATTGGCTGCAGAACCTTGTAAATACTTTGTGTCATCTTTGTTGTTACTCTATACAACCATCCATTTCTATTGTGTTGTAATAATTGGTGTATAATTATATTTTATTTGGCTTGCAAGATTATACATTCCATATAAGAATCATTTCTTAAATATATCTGCACCCTAATAGCACATGTATATTCCAGTGTCTTGAATTAATTGGTTAATAAATCAATAATTTGATATTTTAAAAAATTTGTCTAAAACTAACTATGGCCCATAACTAACTTTGGGCAATAAACTCTAAGCCAGAACATTAAAATTCTATTCAAGATTTCTATTGAACAGAAACAGATAAATAATCAGAAGGGTAACTTATCCCAATTTTATCCTGTCAAACAAACAACCTGCAGAGCAGAGATTTACCAAAATTTAGATTAAATATTTTGATAAATATGGAGTTCTCCACCAGCATGATCTGAGAAGAAACAAATATGAAACTCTATACATAAAATGTATACATTTCATCATCTCTTTCTACTTCTTACAACATAAGATACCAGAAACACTTTCTGAGCTAATGTTTCATGGATTTTCAATGAACAATTTTTAATTCTGGATTTCACACACCAAAAACATTAGTCCTTATTCTTTTTCTTCTAAGAAACATATCCTCAATGAACTAGAAAGCTTCTAGCACTTGCCAGTCCTGGCATGAAGGATAAAGAAAATGTTTATTTTAAAAATTCATACATTTCTGAAATTGTAAACAATTCTTATGAACCAAATTTTAATTAACAATATACTATTAATAAAATTTATTAAAATATTATATTCTAATATTATATATCATTACTCTGTTAACTATTAATGATATTTACAGTGTATTTCTTAATAAAAATTTAACACTGACATCACAAACTAATGAGTGAATATAAATATAGCTTATATAGGTTACTATACAATTTAGATTCAGTCCTCACCTTCAGTATTTCTCATTTTATTTTCATGAATAATCTCAACAGCTTCCTTGGGGGCACCAAATAAAACCAAAGCTTGTGATGTGGCACTGTCTTTTTAAAAGAAAACAAAAATTTCAGGAAACAGTTAATATTCATTTTTAAAATAAGCAAAATAATGTACAAAACTATGTTGTGAAAGTGCTGTCTTTGAAAAAGCAACTAAAATATCGATATTAAACAAATCCCACAGTAGAATATCTTTAGATGTTTTCTGTGTTTTTCATTTGGCTTAACTCTCACAAGAAGGTATTCAAAATAGCATGCAGCTAATTAAAAGCAGAGAGATCATCCAGAGTGACATCACCAAAATGGTGGGGTAGGAGACCCTAGACTCCATCCAACAAACTTCAACAATTAGACAGCTATCCACAAACAAAAATAGCTCTGGGAGAGCTCAAGAGTCCACTTAAAAAACTTCACCAACATAGTGGAACAACAACAACAACAGAGAATAACCACACAAAAAGGAAAGGAAGACAGCTTCATTTTGTCTGAATAATCCCACCCCCTAGGTCCACACTGCTCAGTGCCAAGAGGGAACTCTCTGGTCTGAAAATAGTTCCTCTCACTAGGAAAGGGTGAGCAACCAGCTTCCCCACCCTTTTGGGGCACTGCACAAAGGACCATCTTTGGTTTCATCCCACCCAGAGATCAGCAAAGCTGAGAAGTATAAAGATGGCTTGGCACAAGGAAGAATGGCAGACACTACCAGTATCAGTCATGCAGCAGCAGTGATCATGCTTTACAGTGGCCTGCTCTGCAGAGGACCTCAGCTTCTTTGCTGGCAAAGTTGTCCTTCAGAAATGAAGGAGAAAGAGTTTCCCAAACAAGAGCTGAGGGAGTTCATCAACATTTGACTTTCTTTACAAGATATGCTGAAAGGAGTTCTTCAAGTTAAAAGAACACTAATTAGCAACACACAAACATGAAAATATAAAACACATCAGTAAAAGTAAGTATATATTCAAATACAGAATACTCCAGTACTATGGCATATATTAATCACTTAACCCGAGTATAAAAGTTAAAGGGCAAAAGTACTAGAATAGCTATAACTGCAATAATTTATTAATAGATACCAAATATAAAAGATGCAAATTGTGACATCAAAAACAAAAAATGTGGAGGGTGGGGTATAAAAGGGCAGAGATTTTGTATGTGATTCAAATTTAGTTGCTATCAGCTCCAAACAGACTGTTATATCTATAAAATATTTCATTTAAGCCTTAAGGTAACCACAAAGAAAAAACCTATAGTATTACAGATACACAAAAGAAACAAAGTAGGGAGTCAGAGTATTGACCACTATGAAAAATCATCAATTCGATAAGGAAGACAGCAAGAGAGGAAGAAATGAACAAAGGAACTACAAAACAGGTAGAAAACAATCAACAAGATGCCATTAGGAAATCCTTACCTATCAACAATCACTTTAAATGTAAATGAATTAAAACTCTCCAATCAAAAGGCACAGAGTAGTTGAGCAAATTAAAAAAAAAACAAGACTCAACTATATATATATATATATATGCTATTACAAGAGACTCATTTCAGCTTTAAGGACACATAGAGGCTCAAAGTGAAGGGATGAAAAAAGATATTCCATGCAAATGGAAACGAAAAGATATCAGAGGTAGCTGATCATATATATATATATCTTATGACCTCATATATATTTATGTCAGACAAAACAATCTCATTTACAATAGCATGAAAAGAACAAAATGCTTAGGAATAAATTTCACCAAGGAATTGAAACATCAATATACCAAAAACTGTAAGATATTGATGAAAGAGATTGAAGAACGCAAACAAATGGAAAGAGTTACTCTTCATGGATGAGAAGAGTAAATATTGTTAAAATGTCCATTCAATTCAATTCTTATCAAAATTCCAATAGCATTTCTCACAGAAATTTTTTTAAAAATCCTATAATTCATTTGGAACATCAAAAGACTCCTAATAGCCAAAGCAATCTTGACAAAGAAGAATAAAGCTAGAGGCATCACACTTCCTTATTTCAAACTGTGTTACAAAGCTATAACAGTCAAAACAATATGGTACTGGCATGAAAACAGACACATAGATCAGTGGAACAAAACAGAGAATCCAGAAATAAACCCATGCATATACAATCAATTAATATTTGACAAGGGAGACAAAACTACTCAATGAGGAAAGGATAATCTTTTCAATAAATGTCGATGGGAAAACTGGATATTCACATACAAAAGAAAGAAACTGGACCCCTATCTTACATCACTCACAGAAATTAACTTGAAATGGATTAAAGACTTAAAAGTAAGACCCGAAATCATAAAATTCCTAAAAGAAAACACAGGGAAAAAGCTCCTTGACGTTGTTCTTGTAAGGACCTTTTGGCTATGACACCAAAAACACAACCAACTAAAACAAAAATCAACAAGTGGGACTACATCAAGCTAAAAAGCTTCTGCACAGGGACTTCCCTGGTGGCTCAGTGCTTAAGAATCCACCTGCCAACGCTGGGGACATGGGTTCGATCCCTGGTCTGAGAAGATCTCACATGTCACAGAGCAACTAAGCCCGTGTGACAAACTACTGAGCCTGCGTGCCACAACTACTGAAGCCCGCGCGCCTAGGGCCCATGCTCCACAACAAGAAGGAACCACAATGAGAAGCCCGCACACTACAACAAAGAGTAGCTCCCGTTCAACGCAAATACAGAAAGCTTGCACACAGCAACGAAGACCCAACACAACCAAAATAAATGATACATAAAAAGTTAAAAAAATAAAAATAAATATAAATAAATAAAAAAGCTTCTGTACGGCAAAATAAACAATCAACATAATGAAAAGGCAGCCTATAGAATGGGAGAAAATATTTGCACACCATCTATCTGATAAGGGGTTAATATCCAAAATACACAAGGAATTCATACAATTCAACAGCAGTAAAACAAATAATCTGATTATAAAATGGGCAAAGGACCTGAGCAGCTATTTCTCCCATGAGTACTAACCAAGGGAACAAAAAACAAAAGACAGTACTCCAAGTACTAAAACCAAGAATGAAAGAAGGGTATTACTATCTTACAGAGTGGTTTATAAGGGAATACTATAAACAAGATTCTACCAATAAATTAGATAACCTGGATGAAATGAACAAATTCTTAGAAAGCCACAAGCTATCAAAATTGACTCAAGAAAAAACAGAAGATCTGAACAGAACTATAACAAGTAAAGAAATTAATCGGTAATAAAAAATCCTCCCACAAAGAAAAGGCCTTGGCCAAATGGCTTCACTGGTGAATATCACCAAATATTTAAAGAATGCCTCACTGATGCTTCTTTAACTTTGCCAAAAATTATACAGAAGAGGAGAGAACACTTGCCAACTCATTCTATGAGCCCCATATTATCCTGACAGCAAAACCAGACAAAATATTATAAGAAAATAAAATTATACACAAAATATTTCCTTATGCACATGGATCCACAAAAATACTACCAAACCAAAACTAGTGGCATATAAAAAAATTATACATCATGTCCAAGTGAGATGTATTCCAGAAATGTTTCAACATATGAAAATCAATCAATGGAATACTAACCACACATTTCAATAGATGCAGAAAAACTGTTTGACAAAATTCAATCCCATTCATGATAAAAACACTCATCAAAATAGGAACAGTAGGAAACTTCCTTCACAAAGGTGAAAAATCCACAGCTAACATCAGATATTACAGGAAGTTTTTCCCCTAAGATCAGGAAAAAGATAATCATAGCTACACTTTGCCACTTTTATTCAATACTTTTCTGAAGATTGGAGGCAGAGTCACTAGGCAAGAAAATTAAATAAAAGGCATCCAAAATACAATTTAATAAAGGCATCAAAAAGAATAAAATATTTAGGAATAAAATTAACAAAAGAAGTGCAAGACTTGTTTGGTTAAACAAGTTTCACTAGAATCTACAAAACTGTTGAAAAAATTAAATACCTAAATAAATAGAAAAATATCCTGTGTTAGTGGATTCTAAGCCAATTTTGTTAAGACACCAAAACTCTTCAAATTATCTATGGGTTCAATGCAATTTCTATCAAATTCCAGCAGCTTTTTGTTGTTGTTGTTTTTCAGAAATTTTCAAACTGACCCTAAAAATAACATGGAAATGCCAGGGACCCAGATTAGCTGAAATAATATTGAAAAAGAAGAGCAAGGTTGGAGGAATCATACTTCCTGATTTCAAAAATTATTACAAATCTAAATAATCAAGATGGTGTGGTACTGGCATAAGGACAAACATGTAGATCAATGAAATAGAAGTGAGATTCCTGATATAAACCCATATTTATGGTCAGTTGAATTTTATAAGGGTGCAAAGACTATTCAATGAGAAAAGAATAGTCTTTTTATCAACAGATAGTACTGAATATATGAATGTAAAAGTATGAATTTTGATTCCTACCTCAAACCATGTACAAAAATTAACTCATATGGATCATAAACTTAAATGCAAGAGCTAAAACTATAAAACTCTTATAAGAAAATGAAGGGGTAAATATGACATCAAAGGAACAAGCAATTTTAAAAATTAAATTGGCTTCATGAAAATAAAAATTTTTGTGCTGCAAAGGACACTATCAAGAAAGTGAAAATAACTGAATTACTTTACATCAACTGTAGCTCAATTTTTAAAAACTCACATAAAAACTCCCCCAAAAAGAGAAATCACAACCCCTACTATGAGCAAAAACATTCATAAATCACATATCTAATAAAGGTCTAGTTTCTAAAACATATAAAGAATTATTATGACTGAAGAACAGAAACAGACTAATAACCCAATTTAAAAATGGGCAAAAAATTTAGAGACATTTCTCCAAAGAAAACATACAAGTGACAGTAAACATATTTAAAAATCCTGATCATCATTTGTGATTAGGGAAATGCAAATCAAAACCACAATAAGATGCCACTTCACACCCACTAAAATGGCTGTAATAAAGTTTAAAAAAATAACAAAATTTAATAAGTGTTGACAAGGGGGTAGAAAAACTGGAATCCTCATACATTGCCATTTGGAACATAAAACACTGCAGCTGCTTTGGAAAAAAATTGGCAATTAGAAAGTTAAATATCAAGTTACCAAATGACCTACCAATTCCAGTCCAAAGTGTAGGCCCAACAGAAATGGAAATAGACGTCCACATAAGAACTTGTACTTGAATATTCATAACATTATTCATAATAGTCCAAAAGTGGAAACAACCCAAACACCCATCTACTGATGAATTTATAAAACAATATGTGTGGGGCTTCCCTGGTGGCGCAGTGGTTGAGAGTCCGCCTGCCGATGCAGGGGACACGGGTTTGTGCCCCGGTCTGGGAAGATACCACATGCCGCGGAGCGGCTGGGCCCGTGAGCCATGGCCACTGAGCCTGCGCGTCCGGAGCCTGTGCACCGCAACGGGAGAGGTCACAACAGTGAGAGGCCCGCGTACAGCAAAATATATATATATATATATATATTATATATATATATATATATATATATAATATATATATATATATATATATGTGGAATATACATACAATGGAATATTACTCGGCTACAAAAAAAAAAAGAATCTCGACAAAATTCCAGTTTAAAAGAAGGCAGACACACAATGCCAACTATTTTATCAATTCATTTCTATGAAAAGTCCAAAACGGTCTCCCATCCTCCCTCCTCACACCCTCCAATCGCCAAATAAATCCCCGCTGTGAGGGCAATTCTGTTACCTCAGAAGTCCTGATATAAAAGTCAGCAGAAAGGGTATCTGGCGTTAACGCTGAGAGGTGGCACCGAGTGGACGCTAAAATCCCGTAGGCGGAGCATCACTGCGTCCGGACGTTCTCGCGGTGTCTCGAGGAGAATTCGCGCCTCGAAGCTGCAGTCAATCAGGGCAGAGCCGGTCCTGCTCTGTGAGTTGCCCAGGAAATTGTGCGGCTGGACTGCCTTGCTTCAGGCCTCTGCGCTTGCGCGTCTTCGCCACAACCTGGCTGGGGCGCTGGTGTTGGCGAAGGGGCTACTGGGCAGGACTGAAAATGGTCACACACACACACACACACGGGGGAAGTCCTGGCCGCCCGCGCGTGTGGGACCGCAGGTTGTTGGTGATGCCAAAGGGCTCGCTGACTGGCAGGTAGGCCTTCAGGACATGGGGGTGCGGGCCACCTGGGACTCCTCGCAGACGCGGCCCCGCTTCTGTACAGGACGCCACCAAGCACTTGTTCCTGACGCCGGCTCTCCGCAAGGTACTGGGCTCCACAAACCCGCGCTGGCTGTCAGCATGCGGCGTAGAGGCGGCGCCGGGCGGACGGTGGGGGCGATCTGAGTGGCATCCTGGGCGGCGTCGCATCTAGGACCTCGAAGCGCACGCCCCGCGTGTTCTCCTGGCACAGCGCCCCCACTGGAGGCCGGCCACGACGCTGTACTTGCTCTCGTTGAGGGACTGCACACCCCTGGTGATGTGGGTGGGGATATCGGGGCTGGTGCCGGCGCACGAGATCTTGCGGGCCTAGGCCACATCCCACTCGGACTTCTCTTCCAGGTAGTTGGCCAGGCCAATACTTGAGCTCCTGGTGGGCGGACACTGCGCTCCTGCTGTCCGCCGCCAGGCCATTGGGGAAGGGCCGCGCTTCCATGTGCAACGGATTGCGCTTGTTGCAGGTCTTGGACAGGCAAAGCACATTCAACTTTTCGGAGATGGTCTCACGGTACCAGATGACATGGTTGGATTTCTTGATAGAGGATGCAGGTGTAGTCCTTCAGGCAGATCACCAGGTGCAGCTCAACAGCACCCGCAGTGATGTGCTCCCCGACTCCTTGATGATGCACTGCTCCCTGGGATCCGACTTGGCCTGTGGCTTCAGCCCCCCCACCTGACCAGTTTGGGCAGGTTAGCTGGGTTCTTGGCTTCCACAGCGAGCCTGAAGACCAGGCTTACACTGAACTTCATCACGTGCGTGTAGTGGGCATGCTCAAAGGTCGTTATAGTGCCTGTCTTCACCAGGAACTGGTCGACACCCACCAGGCCCACGATGTCACCGAAAGGCAAGTAGCTTTGTGGTTGCCAGGGGCTGGAATGGGGGGTGGCAGCTAATGGTATAGGGCTGCTTTTTGGGGTTATGAAAGTGTACTGGAATTAGATAATGGTGATGGTTGCACAACCTTGTGATTATACTGAAAATACGCAATTGAAAGAGGTGAATTTTTATGGTAGTGTATGAATTATAGTTCAATTTTTTAAAGTTAAATACAGTATTATTGATATCAGCACTGAATAATGCTACATGGTGAGTGAATCTCTGCATGATGAGTTAATTTTCATGAGTCTGATTTGACATCCAGTCCTTTTTATTATGTCTATGATATGTGAAGGGAAAGTTGTAAGTTTAAGTAATTATATTAGAAAAGAAAAAAGGCTGAAAATTAGTGATTTAAGCATCCAAATTAAGAATATATGGGAAAACAAACCCAAAGAAAGTAGAAGGAAGATAAGGGGGCAATCAATAATATCTGAAATTAACAGAAAGCAAACCAACAAGAAAAAAACCCTAGAGATAATTTAAAAGGTGAGAAATTACCGCTTTGAAAAATATAGCACCAGTGAATACATCTGGCAAATTGATCAAGACAAAAGAGAAGAAACAGAAGAAACAAATACAATTTATGAATGTAAAGCAGAAATATTGCATACAGAGGATATAAAAGTAAAACATTATTAACAATATTGTATCAATACATGTAAAGTTTAGCCAAATGAAATAAATAAAATTCAATACATGTTCACAATTTATAGTAAACTATAAAAAAAACTAAAAAAATCATATTTAGTGGTGAAACATTAAAAGTCTCATCTTAAAAATCAGGAACAGGGAGAAAAGTGAGCACATTTTTATTGCCTACATTTAACAGAGTACTAAAGGATCTAGACTAAACAATAGAAGAAAATAAAAATATTAACTCATTTTCAGTTTGTCTAATATTAGTGAATTAATGACAGTTAAAATTAGGTTAAATATGTAAAACTATATAATAAATGTATATTAGCATATTTACATCTAATATATAAAACTAAATGTGATTTGGAAGAGATGAGAGAACACAGTGTACTGTTTCTTAATGTACATTATGAGTGCATGGATATTCGATTTTATCAGTGTTTGTTGTCCTTAACATATATGTATATAGGAAATACATAATATTTCCTATTTCAATATAGAAAGGTGCTATTCTCTAAAAAAACAATATTATACAGTCTCTGCCTTTTATGTAGAAAGGATACATTATGAAAAACAATACATAGAAAAACTAAGGCAATATCAGTATCTTAATACAAGTAAATAAGTGATGCTGCCATGAAATGCACTTTAGTGAATATATTGCCTGAGAATCCAAATATTACAGGCGGTAAGTTTGTAAAAATGTACTTTTAATTGTAATAGAAATTAGTATCCCAGAGCTAACTGTTTGTAAACAGGAGTCATGTGAAAATACTGTTGGTCAGCATTTTTAAGATATGGCTGTGACTCTACAGAACAATTGGAAAGTTTAATAATTTGTTTCATTTTTTATTTCAAATGAGAGCATAGAATAATCGTCCAGTTTGCTAAGCTTATTTATAGTATAATAAGAATTTTGATATAAATTTTGATATAATTTTTATATATTTGATATAATTATTTGATATATAATTTTGATATTGATTTCACAATATAAGGAAAGGATTTATTTTTGATGTGAAGAAGAGTATTATTATATTGAATATCATCTGGTAGAGGTTAATAAATAAGATCTGAGGTTGTGTTCTTGTGATGTTAATGACAAACCTTTTCAAAGGTTGGTACATAATTAGGTTCAATACATCATCCAGCGAAGATTGCTTTGGGCTTAAAAGTTTAAAATTTGCTAAGACTGCTAAGTTTCTGTAGTTTGAACATGGACATCTCAGTGCTTTGCTTGATAAGCTGAATGTTCTTTATAGTATTTGTTGTTATCTTACAAAGAAGATAGGGCGCTTCATGATGGTATGATGCCAAAGAGATAGAAATTAATTTTAACTGATAATCACTGTTTATGCCAGCGTTAACAAATATTGGTCCTAATGTCATTTAAATACAAATATCCTGAACTTACTGAGTACATTTCAAAAGACAATTTATTAACCATATTATGTTCCACACAGTTAGCCAGCCAGATGTATTTCCATTTTGTATGCATTTGCAGGAATAACCTATATCAAAGAATACTTACATTCCACTGTATAATGTGATGTGTGGTTTTATCTGACTGTATATTTCTCCATTGCATAGACAGAAAGTAGGTGTGCTGTCGTGTTTAACATGATTAACTTTCTCCTAATGTACCACACACAAGAGCTTTTGCTTGCAATCCAGTATGGACTGGTCACTTTATGTTCCAGTACAAAATAAAGAGTCTTTGTCAGGTTATTCAAAGGGAAATCACCAGCTCAGCTCTCTGAAGCCTTGGAACAAACTATTAGTTTTTAATTAACATTATAATTAATCCAAAAATTTTCAATAGTTCTTTTCAAATATTTAAACTTGAGATAGGCACAAGTATAATTTGATTACCCTATCTCTTTCCAAACTGTATCTTTGGGAAAATTGTTTTATGTGAGAAACCTAGTCCATTTTGCTAACCTGAGGTTGAAGTCATTTTCCAGACATGAAAAGTTTTTGTTTAAACTGCACTACACAAAATCTGTGAAAATGAAATAACATCAATTTTGTCAAATAATATTGATAGAATGAATAAAGAGCTAAAAACCAAACTTACTGAAATATTCTGAAAGTAAATGTGCTGCTAAGCCACTAAACATCCTATGCAAGATTCATAATCCTACATGAAATCCATTGTGCGATATCTTCAACTATGTTTGGAATACTAAATGACTGCTTTCTTTTATAGCCCAAATAAGACTGTAGTGCTTTGATTACAGTAATAGCCCCACTAATTTTCTCTTCCAGTGTTCACCTTCTTTTGCAATGTAACTTTGCAGCATCTACCACTAAGAGGTGGACTCTAATCCCTTGCCTTTTGACTCTAGGCTGGTCCTATGACTTGCTTTGGCTGATAAAATATAGCAGAAATGATAGGGTGCCAGTTTTGAGCCTTGGCCTTGTGACCTTCTGTTTCCCCTCGTAAACCACGAGGTCAGGCTGCTGTAAGAGTATGGGAGACAACATGGTGCAGGGCTGAGTCAGCATGGTTTTCCCAGCCAACACCCTAGGCCTGTGAAGGCCCAGTTCAAATGAGCAAGATCTGTAATGATGCTTAGCTGGCCTGTGGCTTACTGCAGATGCGTGAGTGAGCCTTCCTGGGCCCACTTGAGAACCACCTAGTACAAGTGAACTAAAATGAATGTTTATGATGCTCTATGTACCTGCATTTTTTGTGGTTGGTTGTTACATGGCCTTAGGGCAGCAATGGACAACTCATGTGAAGACTGTTGTTCCCAGTTAAGTATTTGAGACAAACTTCTATACCAAGGATTGGTAGACTTTTTTTTATAAAGGTCCAGATAGTAAAAATTTTTGGTTTACTGAGTCACATGCAGTCTCTGTTGCATATTCGTCTTTGTTTTGTTTCTTTTGTTTCTTTTTACAACCCTTTAAAAATGTAAAAACTATTCTTAGCTTTTGGGCTGTACAAAAAGGGCTGCTGACCAGGTTTGGCCCATGGGCTGTAATTTACTGACCTCTGTTCTATATCAGGCAAAGACATGATATTGCTAACATGATGCAGAATAAAAGATGCAAAAGGGGCTCAAGTTGCAAAGTAACGTGGTAAAATCTAATACAATTTTTAAAATAGAATTATACAAGTATTTTTTTCATTTTAAATTTTATATGTTTCTCTTCAGTGGTGTGCTGGTAAAATTTTAATAACCACCTGTCACAATACCACCAACTTCAACCAGTCAATGTAGTGGAATTGATAAGAGATGTATACAATTGGCTCACATGAGCTAGTAAGAGCTGACTCCAGCAGACCATTGTACTACCTACCTATGATACTGCTTATACTGTAGTTCAGTAGTAATTATATAAGAAATTGATTATAATCCATACAGTGGATTTTCCTTAAACTGATTTACTCCTTTTGCTTATCTCACCTTCCTGATCCCAGTAAATTTTGGTTTTGTGACCCCCCTGGTCCTGGAGAAGACTACTGTCCTTACAACTGTCTTCTTCTGTGAGTGACCTGAGTCGCATTTATCTATGACCTAGTTTCAAAGAAAATCACTTAAGGATAAACTTACCTTTCTTTGTTTGCTCTCCTCCAGTGGAAGCATAGGAAATTATCTTATTTTCAGGCATGGTTATTTACAGTCCTTTGAAACCTAATTAAAAAGAAAAACATTTAACTATCATGAATCAAAATTAGTTTTAATTACACTAAAAATTGTCAACTCAAGAACTGATAATGTCAGGATAGGTTTCTAATAGTATGCAATTTATATATGTAAAAATCAATACTAAATTATGTTAAAATGTAAGGAAACCAACAATATACTCTTTTTCCTGTGAGGACTTCTATAAACCTATTTAGGAAAACCAAATATAAAAATTCTCATTAAAGAGGCATCTTTGATCCCCTGCTCTGCTGTTAGCTTAAACAGACACTGGGCCTTAGTACTAGATAATTTAGTATTCATCATTGAAGCTGTGGGCTCAAAGCCCTTTGGGAATTCTAGAACCTACATTGTTTCATTTCATATGATAAAGTTAAACCTTGCTGTCATCTCTTCTTTACATTCCCTCAGTTCCTTTTTTTAAAATATGTTTTATTATGGACCAAGTCAAATATATACAGAGGTAGAGAGAATTACCAATGTAATTTGATTGCAATAATGGCCTCAAAATCTCACGTGACGAAAGTGAATTAAGGTGATTCTTACCCAGCACAACTCAAAGGGAACCCAACACACAAAAGGACTAGATAACACAAGTCAACAGAAAAGGAAAGATAGCAGAAACTGATCCAAAGTTACTCCAAATTGTGAAATTACCAGATGTAAACCACCTAACAACTATGCTTAAAATGTTTATAAATATAACATCAGCATTTTAAATTTCAGAACTAAAAATTATGTAAATTGATATTGCAGATTTGAGAAGAAGCCAGTTAGAAATCCATGAACTGCAAACTGCTATGTAACTGCAATTCTAAACTCACTGGTTTAATTTAAAAGCAGGTATGACAAGACTGAAGAAAGAATTAGTGAAAAAGTTCAGGAAAAAAACTACCTTGAATATAACAATACAGAAAACACAGAAGCAAGCATAAAATTCAGTGTGCTCAGCCTCCACTTTCAGGAAGATGGAGGGAATGTAGTTATCCCTATTCCTTCGTCTACATACAACAAAAAAGCATGGACATTATATATAAAACAATCATAAGACTCTGAAAGGTGGAGAGAAGAAGGCAGACTGGCTAGGCACCTTGAGATCAGAGGAACAATGAGGTGGTGAGTTTCCAAGATTTTCTTTTTTGCCTGATACATCCCAGAGTTGAAGCTAAAGAAACCAGAAACCCAGATATGCCAATGCATGCAGACCAAATAATGCTCTGACAAAAGCCTGCTCTGTCTAGCCAAGGGACCACGAAAGGGGCAGCTTAGCAAGAGAGAATACATTTGGATAATAACCTCTCCACTCCAGCCAAACACCACAGAAAAAACTGACCCCACAAAGGCAGAGTGAGGAGCCTAGATGATTTCCACTGTTGCTAGGTGGAAACGAGGCACCCCCAATTTCCTGCTGGGTAACATCAGAAGACTGATGTCCTGTAGGAATCCAGGACTTCCATCCCCACTGGTTGGAGGCAAGCCTCCCCCATCTCAGCGTCAGTGGGTACTGTGTGGGGAGACTGGACTTCCACACCTCCCAACAGCACTAATGAGTACCTCTTGGCTTCCCCACTGGGGTGGCCTTGGAGCAAGCTTAATAGTGAGTCGCAACTTGTACTGCAGTCCAGCAGTAACGAGGCCACACCCTCTCTGTGGCGTCAGTGGCATCCATGTCTGAAACAATGTCTAGGCACTCCTACCTCTCCCGGTGAAGGAGGTGTCAGTGAAGATCCAGTGGGGAGCTAGAACCCACAACCTATTCTTAGCAATAAGAAGTAGAAATTAAAACCTCAGTGAGATATCTATACATCTATCAGAATGGCTAAAACAAAACAAAAAAATAGTTGCAACACCAAATGCTAGCAAGGATGTGGAGAAACTGGGTCACTCATACACTACTGGTTAGAGTGTGAGATGATATAGCTACTATGGAAAATAGTTTAGCAGTTCCTTTTAAAACTAAAAATGACTTGTCAGTATGACCCTGCAGTTGCATTCTTAAACATATATCCCAGAGAAAGGAAAACTTATTTTCACTCAGAAACTTATGCAAGAATATTCTTAGGAGCTTTGTTCATACTACCCAAAACCTGCACACTACCCAGATGACCTTCTGTGGTGCACAGTGAAACAAATTGTATACATCTGTAGTGTGGAATACTACCCCACAGTAAAAGGGAACAGACTGTATATACTCAACAACTTGGATGAACCGCAAATTAATTATGCTGAGTGAAAAAAAGCCAATCTCAAAAAGATTTGTATTGCATATTCCATTTTATTCATGAAATAACATAATTATAGAGATGGAGACCAAATCATTGGTTGTCTAGGGCTAGAGGTGGGAAGAGGGTGACATCAGGGAGTGTTATGATGATGTACAGTTAAGTATCTTGATCATGGTGGTGCTTACACAGAGCTACACATGTAATAAAATTTCATAGAGCTATATATACACACACAAATAAGTGCATGTATTACTGGTGAAATCTGAAGAAGCTCTATGGTTTGTGGTTTGATCTTGTACTATAGTAACTTATGATGCTAACATTGAGGGATGGTGGGTGAAGCAGACAGAAAACCTTGTATATTTCTTTGTAACTTCCTGTGAATCTATAATTATCTTGAAATAAAAAGCTTACAATATATAAAGCTATAAAAGAAAAGAAAAAATGATACCTAGAAAATCCTCATGCTTGTGGAAATTAAGAAATAAACTAAATAAACTATATAGAAGAACATGTCACAATGGAACTTAGAAAAAATTTTGGACAATGATCATGAATATAAACATACCATAACACGTGGGACAAAGCTGAGCAGTGATTGGAGGAGACAGCGTTGGAGGTGGGAGGGAGTCCATTTTAAAGAGGGTATCAGGGAGACGTCCTCTTTGAGAAACTGACGGCTGAGTATAATGAACTGAGAGAATGTGCCAAAAGATCTTAGGGAATAGTCATCCAGGAAGAGCTGAGATGCAAAAGTCGTAAAGCAGGAATGAGCTAAGAATGGCCCAGAAAGAGTAATTGTAAATAATTAACTCTAGAACCAGCCCTAATGCAAGAGCAGAAAATAACAACAAAAAGGTCTAGAGCATTCCAGCTGACATTCATCCAAAGCATCCTATTAGCCTGGGCCTGAGCCTTGCTGCCAGAAACCCTCAGGCTGTTTTCACCATGGCAGACTAGCTTGTTAACTTGCCCTTCACAGGTCTTGCCAGAAGGCTGATTGTTAAATTTTCATTAATTTTGCAAGTCAGTTGAGACCACGTGGTAGTTTGAAATCAGCCATGGTGAGTAGATTTGTACCATGAAAATCAGCAAATGCCACAAATCAGGTCTTATTTCTGTTTTTGTTTTTGTCTTGAGAGGTGGTTATTAAATATTTATCAGTGCACTACTACCAAAAAACAGATTCCTGAGAAGACGGGACATGAGCTACATTATTAGATAGACTATAAGGCTACTGGAAGAAGGGATGAAAGAATTACAGATATGATTATTGAATTGGGCTAGGTTATTAAAGCTGGAATGGGTTCCACTCAGTTGGAAAACAATGAATAATTTGGTTCTAGAAATTGGGTCATGAGGAGGAATAGAGTCATAAGAAGGGTAGATCAGGGAGAGTTAATTTTAGGATAAAAACGTTTAGACATCAGTTGTTTCAAACCTTACATCTTCTTAAACTCTCTATTTCTAATTTGTCTCTTTTGAAAAATACCACCCCCTGCTTCAGAGAGGAATTAGAAGGAATCAGATTTATATTCTAATTTAATATCACCAAACACATCTGTGCCCTTCATGGCCTCCTCCTGTTCTGACAATGCAGGGTGTCCCTCTACTGGTTTGTCTTATCCCTCTACTTGTGCCAGGGAGCTCATAACATTCTCCCTCCTGATTTATTGCTTCTAATTACAATTGTAAAATTCTTGTGCTCTTTTCTTAAAACAGTTGTTTCTGTTGGCATTTGTGAAGCCACGCATTTTTTTCTTTTCAGTTCCCTCCCAATAAATGGAAATGCCTTTCCTTCCATTGCTATGATTCCTTATGAAAATCCCTGCATCAGATCATCCCCTTCACTCTCTATCCACTTACTCTACTATATTTTCTTGTAATGACTCATTATTACTTAACATATATTACAAGTTTATAATCGTTTCCTTTATTTCCTCTTTTTTCCATTAAAATTCAGTCTGTGTTTTTCACTGCTGTCATCTTAGCATCTATAACAGTACCACTAAATAGAACTTTTTACTATGACAAGTGTTCCAAATCTGTGCTGTCCAAAATGGTAAGCATTATACTAAGCCACATGATCACTTAGAATCACTATTCACTTGAAATGTGGCTAATGTAACTGCTGAATAGATTTTTAATTGTATTTCATTTTAATTAATTTCTATTTAAATCACCATATATGGCTAGTGGATACTATGTTGGACAGCACAGATCTATCACAATGCCTGGCACATTGGAGGGGTTCCAAAAGATCTTGTTGAAAATGAAAGGATGCATGAATGAAAAAAAATGCATGAAAGAATGAAATACCTGCAATCAGCTTATAATCCTACAGATTTGGTTTGGGACTTTCACCTTCCCCTCCTTCTAGTCATGCTTTTTGGCATTGGCTTTGTTTCAGTTTTCATTTAGAATTTTTGCTTGTTTCCAAACCTGAATAGCATATGACATGTAAAATTCCTTTTGTTTCACCACTCTTAGGCTGGCATCTTGGCAAATCACTATATTCCTCAAATTTTGTTTAAAAACCAAAATTTCTGAGCTACCTATCTTTCTAGACAGAAACCCTTCTCATTTTAGCCATTTCCTCTCATGATTTTATTTGTAATTGTTTGTTTTAAATAGTCTTATTGTGAAATATTGCATAGCAATATTAAAAAAAATTTTGCATCTTACAATGCAGCCTAAGAAATAAGTGGTTAACAGTAACATTCAGATTCCAGTGTACTCCTCAGTGGTCACAGTTCCCTTCTTCCCTCACCAGAAATTGCAGCCATCAAATATATAATCCCCATGGTTTCAGTTTATTTTTATTACATATGTATCTCAAAACAATATACTCTATAATACTGGTTTAGAGTTTTACATCTTTATATGAATGATATTATACCCTACAAATCATTCTACAACTTTTTTGTTCATTACGTTTCTGAGATGTATCTGTTGTTACATATAGCTGTATTTCATTCTTTTTCACTGCTGTATAGAATTCTGTTCAGTTTCCTGTTGATGACCATTTCAGTTTTTTTCAAATATTTGCCCTATTGTAACTTAAGTCTTCTATAAGATTCCTCTATACTTTTCTTTGTGAATTATACTAGAGTATCTCTAGAGTATAAACATGGGGAAATACATGCTGGGTTGTGCTTTTTTTTTTTTTATCTCAACAGTTGTAGATATAGTCCTTTGTTATTAATATGCGTTACAAAGATCTTCTCCTAGTTTATCCAGTGTTTTTATTTGAAGAAAAATATTTTTAATGGAATTAGGCATGTAAATCAGCCACCCATTGCCCAAATCCACAAACAGTATCAAAAGTCAGCATTTAGACAACTTAGAGACTCATAGCCAACACCTACAAAATTTAAAGCCTTAAAGTCAGTGACAGAAAGTACCATCTGCTCTTCTAAAACCTAATAAGTTGTCTGTATTTATAGATTTTATCTTTGTAAGATGCTGTTTGTTTGTATCTGTGTTATTTTAATGGCTTTGATAAGGCTATGAAGTTAATGTGCTACTTTCCTGTTCTTTCATATTCTCATAAAAATATTAAGCAACTTTACCTTAAATCATTTCAGTAGCCATGATTCATTCACACATTCTTTGCAGTAAACTGTGCAAATATACTGATATTCTTCCAGTAATTATGAACACTATATTTATTTGTTTACTCTCACTGGCTTTATCTATAATTCAGCTGGTTTATTTTATTCTCATCTAAATGTTAAAATCTACATTCTTTTCACAAAGAAGATTTTTTTAAAAAAGATCTGACAGTGGGAAGTACTTCATATACTGTTATAATATTCAAAAGTAATTACTTTTTTCTCCAACTTTTTACCCTACCATAAGCTGAGATTTTTAAGCTCATTTAAAATTATGGTTCAAACAAAAATTATGTCAAATATTCTATCTATATAGCTTCTAAATCCCTAAACCAGTTTAAATGTAGCCAGTAAAGAGCACAGAGTATAAATGCAAACCATCAAGCAAGGCAGCAAATGGGAATCAGAGTCAGGATCCTGGCCAAGGCCAGTAATAAGAGATTTGGAACTTGACTGAGCAGAAGGATGACCAATCACTACTGAGACTAACGATCTAAAATGACTAAACCAGATTGCCAATTATATTGGTTCTTCTTTAGTTGCAGATGAGAGAAATTCAGCATGAATTTCTGAATTCATGAATTCATTCAGCATGAAGCAGAAATGAAAACATAAAAACACACACGAAAAAAAAAACCAAGGAAAAACTACATTAAAAGGAGTATTTATGGAAAAGAAACTGGTTAATTAATGGAAATATCAGCAGTCCATCTGTAAGAGAAGCAGGAATACAGGGACTCAAATGCCATCAGCAGTCTCTGTGCCTCAGCCTCAGATATTCTTTTCATACATTTTCTAGTTTTCCTTCTACAACTTGACTTTTTCTGTGTTTCAGAAATCTTGGCTGCTGACACCTCCTGAGTTTTATATTGTAGAGATTCAGCCACCAAAGAAATGTTGACTTTTTCTCAGATTTGATTCCAGTTATCTTGGGAGGATTTTAATTGGCCTTACTTGGACCAAGTGCCTGTATTTGACCCAATCAAATATTGGCCTTCCTTATTCCTAGGAAGTCAGGATACTATTATTGTACTAGTTTGAACCTGCTTTCTATTCCTGGCTACAGTTATGGCTGGGGTAAAATTGCTGTCTATTTGCATAGATGCCCTCACTATAATTCGGGGAGTGATGGGTTTGGGGAGAAGATAGGGAAGACCAAGCAGACCCTCCTAGAGGCCCTATTCCAAAAATGGCAGGCAAACTCATAGGTGGTGGTTCTACACCAAGAGGAAGAATATTTTGTCAGTCATTCAGGGATGTTTCTAATAATTCCAGTTTTTCCAACAGTGAGCAAAGCTATGTTGTGAGGTAGAAAGCATTATATCACTAAAAGTGATTAAGGAGAAGCTACAAAACCATTTAAGTATTGTATAGGAAGAACTTAGAAGATGTCTAGAGACTGGACTGAATTACCTTCTAAGATCCACTTCACTTTAATATTTGATAATTCTTAGTTTATTTCATTTCATCCATTCATTGATTCGTTTCACAATTTTCAGTTTGTATCTTATTTGTGTCACAGTGCTACTTGTTTAGGGTACAAAATAATATTCTAGGGCACATGTTCTGTACCCTCAAGGTATTCATCAATTTGATTATATCTTGTATATTTTTAGTAATACCAAGGAATTTTAACACAAGGCCTAGAAATTATATGTCCATGAAAATAAAAATATTCCCTGCCTCTTTACCACATGTTTTATATTCCAGCCACACCAGTCATAAAAACGAGCCTTACTTACACTTCCACGCTGTCATCCCTTGCACATTCTTTTTACTCTTCCTTTCCTTAAGTCTCTATGTAATATAGTGTAATATATATAATGTCTCCTTTTACTTCTCATCACAAAACAAATTTACTTACTCCTTCTCCCTGTACTTTCTTATATAAATTCTGCCTTGAGTGTTGCTTTCACAAACAGCATAGTTTTTCTAATCCTTTTATTTTTTGTTATACAATAGATTGTTTTGTGACATGTTGAGGCTATTGCAAAATAATAATGAAAATTGCAAAAAGGCAAGGCGTTTTTCTACATTTTTTTCTATCCATACCTGTAATAGTTTCTTTTATAAATCTTTAAACTCTATTCCTCTGATTCCTAATCTCTTCTCTCTTTCTTTGATGGAGTTCTATTGACTTTATGTCTGTATTACATTCAACAGATTAAGATGCATTAAATATTACATCTCATGGTTTTACTAAGGCTGAGCACATCTTCAGAAAGATTAAATGTCATCTTTTTCTACAAATCAAATTAGTACTGAAAAAGCCAGTTTCTACACATATATTCATAAAGATATCTCGTACTGTATTCTGAATTTGTCTGAGAAATGAGCTTTCACCTTTTGGCAATTACTTGAGACATAAAGAACGGCAAGCAAATCAAGTCAGTTTTTATGATGTTAAATTATTTCATAGGTCAATATCATGTATTAAATTATTATCTCACCTCTGAGTCACATCAAATGATTTTACAGTGAGTGTACTGAGAAACACTGGCTGACAAAATATAAAGTACTTGTCGTTCATATTCAATAACTATTTTGTCTCAAATGTAAAATAACAAATTCTTATAAATTTGACTTTTAAAATTCTTATGGAAGAAATTCTTTATTAATTAGAAAATACTATTCCATTTTACTGTGAGATAGCTTTTGCTCCTGAAGAAATGTGCCTTTTGATTTTATTTTTTTAGAATTTTCATAACTATTTATAGATCACTTCTACCTATTTTTGATAGACATTTTGTGGAATGCAAGAACAGTATGAGAATAACCACTCCCAAAGTTTCAGTTTATTTGGAGATATTACTGACGGCCCTCCCAAAGTTTCAGTTTATTTGGAGATATTACTGACTCATGAAATAGAGGGGTCTTGACCCAAGGAAAACAAAAATGATAGCTTATACTTAAAACATACCACATATGCATTTACTCTTCACAACAACCTGTGAGCTAGGTAACATTACTGGCCCTATTTTGCAAAGGAGAAAGCACTCGCCAGTGTCTTGTAGCTGGCAGTGCAACACCGGATTTAGCCCTGGAGTCGACCACCATGCTGTACTCCTGCTAAAGAGGGCCAGTGTTCCTAGGGTGAAACAGAAGTAAGAAAAGAGTTCTCAGGACCCTCTAATGTGCTATTGACTTTAAAATAAGAATAAACTGTGCAATATGTTCCAGTCATTTGTGAAATGTAAACCTGGTTGAACTTTGGAATCAGGGGAAATGATTACAAAGTCTCTGAGACTACAGAATTAGTCTCAAAATTAAATAGATTTAAAGCTTAAATGTAAAAGAAAAACAACAGCTAGAGGACACTGTTTATGTAAAAATAAGATGAGAAAGTCCTCTGAGCATAGCAGCAAAACACATAATGTTCTAGAGAAGATATGGCTCCACAAAAATTTAAAGCCACCTTGCTATAAAAAAAATTACTCAAATCAGGAAGAGATTATTAAAACGTGGGTAACAAAGTAGTTTCTGGCTTAATATATAGTTAGAAAAATTGGTTTAAGAAATGAAACATACAAACAGAAAAAATTAACAAAGTACCTGGAACTGGCAATCCCTATACACACACAGGCTCATGCTCATACACACTGGGGGGAGAGAGAGCAAATTAATATAGGAAAAGTGTTTAGCCATCAGTCATTAATTAAAAAAAACAAACATTTTTTGCAGAGTTATTATACAGTAAAGTAATAGAAGAATCATGTTATCACGTAGGAAAAAGTAATAGACATGCAAACTGCAAAGGGATGTCACCTAAGGCAATGACATATTTACATTCTGAATGGATTACCTAAATCCTGTAGGGGAGAGAAAATAGTATATAATATAAATAATATAATTTCTCTTTGAGAAAGGAAATCATAAATTTTTTTAAACAGACGTCTTTTAACTCAGGGAACCATACTTAATGAGTTAGAAAATGAAAAGAAAAATCACTTTCACCTAGATACTCTTTTTTTTCAGGTACCCACGTTGTACATCACTTATCTTCATTAATCATTCAAACTAGAGGATATAGCACATTTGCAACCCCTGGAACCAGAGAATCTGTTTGTTAACAAAAGTAAGCTTGAACTTGAGATTGCTTCACTGTGAGAGTTAGGTTCTAATGTGCTAGGTTTTCCAGTCATTCCATGTAAAAAGATAAGCACCTGCTTATAAAATTATTTCTCTCCCACCTAAAATGTAACCTTTTCATTTTTCAACACTTTTGGAACATGTATAGATAATTATGAGATATGATAAGGCACAGCTACTATAAGAAAAAGTATTGGTTCATAAATCGAATTTATTTTGATCACTTCAGATATATCTGCACCTACAAAGAATTATCTCCCCAAAAGATTAGCCTTTGTTTTTCCAAAATTGAAATATGCTAGAACAGCCTTGCTTGAATAAAAAACAGGCCTCTGGGGGCTTCCCTGGTGGCGCAGTGGTTGAGAGTCTGCCTGCCGATGCAGGGGACACGGGTTCGTGCCCCGGTCCGGGAGGATCCCACATGCCGCGGAGCGGCTGGGCCCGTGAGCCATGGCTGCTGAGCCTGTACGTCCGGAGCCTGTGCTCCGCAACGGGAGAGGCCACAACAGTGAGAGGCCCGCATATAGCAAAAAAAAATAAAAAAATAAAAACAGGCCTCTGATAGCTTCTAAACCTAACCATAATAAGCCTAGTGTAGGACTTTATTCATTCTTAAATAATATTTTTTGTCAGAAATAAATATTAAGTGCACAATGAAGCACTTTTGACTAAATATTCTTTTATATCTAAACTATTCTGAATTATATTTGGGGATTGTGGTAGAGTCAACACTATGTGTTCATTGCATAATTTTCTCTTCCTGGGTACATAGGAAAGCTAAATTAGAGTAGTCCTTGACCTTATAAACATTCCATTTGCTCCTCCAGCCCTCTTTTCCTTTCCACAGCAGCCTTGGAAGCCACGTGTTCTGCATCTTAGAGCTACAGTGATAGAAACTGGGTACCTGGGCCATCTCTTAAAAAACACCCACTCAGGAAAACTTCCTTGTCTACATCACTGTGACATCATTAAAAAAGAGGCCTTTCTTTCATTAAATCACTGTGGTTTGTGAATTTTTACATAGCATAGTCTAAGCTGTTCTAATAGAGGGTTGCATTATTAAAGCAATTAGCTGATTTAAAATATTGATCAGTAGTTTAAAACCATAATTGTTTAAAAATGAAAAAGAGCAATATTAATGGAAATGGCTGAAATGATGATTCACTGTCTTCAAAACTAGAAGAATCAAGTTGACATAAGTGAACTATAAGTGATTACTCCTTTAACAATGTCATAGTATATGCAAAACAGACCACTTGTATTTTATGAAGTTCTGTGTGTTGAAAGCTAAGAATACTTCCTGTGTAGTAAAGCATTTTCACATTTTTCTTGGAATATCTGAATTACAGACATTCTCAATTATGAACATAATTTAATTTTGATTTTGAATTTAGGAACATAATTTTTCCATAGAAACAAGGTCATACTGTATTATTTTACACCTGATCATTTGTATACCACCATCAGTTTTTTTGTTATTAGGTTCATGTACTCCCTATGCTGTAATTTAAGTAACTTATACCAATTCACATTTTAATATATATTTTCTACTAGATATTAAAATAATCACTTAGCTGTAAGTATGGTCAGGGATGGTCACAAATTAATCTTGTTGTCACCAGTGATATAAATACCCCTCTTAGGAACTGCTCTTACAGTAAAGGATGATTAGGTTCCCAAGTGACCAAATCACATCCACCTTTCCCCCAAATAACACTATGTTTGTTAAAAATATTATTCTATCCGATAAATCTACTGAAATATTAACTTGTATCTGTTCTCCCCATATGCTCCCCCACCCCCTTCTCCCATTTTAATCTCATAACAAGACTTCATAGTTCTTTGTTGTAAGGTTTTTAGCCTGGAGAAAAGCAGAGGCAGCCTGGAGTGACTTTGATCTTTAGCTCTTGGAGTGTCCTGGAGAGGAAGGTAGGATCAATAAGGTAGATAGAAGTATTCCCCAAGACTTGGTGATAGAGGAGGTCTGTGAGTCCAAGAAGGCTGTGGCAGCAGCCAAGGAGATGACCAGACCTGGGGGTTGGGGGGATGACTGTTAGGTGCAGTCAGAGAGACTGCATCACAGGCATGAGGACTTCCAGTTGCGCTCAGCTTCCACACTCCCAGGGGGCATCTAGCCAGAAGACCTGTGTAATCAACCAGGACCATGAAAAGCCTGGGACTCCCAGTGGACCAGAGGACACATGGAAGGAGGTTGCTGGGTGGGATAGTTACGTTTCCAGATGCTCTGGTGCATCCAAAGACCCCAGATACTTGGCACAAATGGTTTGATTCCATTTGGGGAGCAGGACAGAGACGATACCAAGACTGAATAATAGTAAATTTCCTGCTGAACTGGTGGGATGGGGCCACCAAGCTGGAATCTAGTTGATTTAGAGGAAAATTTTAAGTGTGGTATTCTTTACACAGCTCAGTTTGTAGATTAAGAGCTATGCTTTCTACATCAATAAAAGCATTCTGCCGGTAGAATCTAACCACCTTTTAGCAGAGTTTTTCTAAGGGAACAATAAGTTTCACTTCAGGATGGCAGTAATATATTTCTCCAGCCCAGATATCAGTATTAACCCCTCATGTCCTCTCCCCAAACACGTGTGCGCATGCACGCACGCACACACACACACACACACACACACACACACTGATACAGTACTCCTAGGTGTACAAGCCAATAAGGGCTCTTCCTGCTAATTTTATACACTCTAGGCCCCTCGACAACAAAGAATTTCAAATCTATTATGTGTTAAGGAACTAAGTGTTGACAACTCAGTTACACTGATTAATATGGTATTAAGATACATAAACTATGACCTTTCCAGAGGTTTATTTATTGCCTTTATAAGAAAGACTCTAATATTATCAACTTTTCTGAGGTTATATTTGAATAATGAAGAAACTACTCAGTGTTTGTTAACATTAGTTTAGAGATTTTAATGACACTGAGTAAAAGCTGTTTATTCTTCTAATGTAAACTCCTCAAAGGGTTTAAAGATTGGATAATCTGAGAGGAATCCTGAGTTTTCCGACAAGGGATACTTATAAAATTCTACTGAGAATTGTTACCTAGTGCTGATTTTTCTGCTTTTGCTGAAGGATATCCGTGCCTTGGCATGGAGCCTCCAGAGCATAGCTGATTTGTATTCGTCCAGATTCCCTAAATGATCTTCCCCCAAATGCAAGCTACTGAATTAATACAAACCATATGTTGCTAAATAAGAAAGAATTCTTGTTCATATGAGCTACCAAATTAAAATTTAATAAAAGTGGAAAGACTAACTCTCCCTTGAATATGACCTCAGCAAAAGGTCATTTTATCCCCCTGGAGGTCCTCAAACACTAAATTGAAAACAGGTAATGTACTGCCTCCACTCACACCCCATCACCCATTATTCACTCAGTGTTCCTCTTCTTACCGTCTTTACCAGAGCCCAGCAAGTCATCTAAAGGGAAGAGAAATATGAGACTAAAACTAATAAGAAAATAAAGAAGAATAGGGTGAAGTTTGACAACGAAGATTTATTTCCCTCTAACTATAGCTTTAAGCCATTAGTTGAAAAAATTTAATAATATGCTGAGGTTTCCTATTACATGTTTCACTCTAAACAGTAATGCACCTTAACAGATTCCCACTCTGTGATTGGGCAATAATTCAACAAGAGTGGTTTCTTTGTATGGAAAGGTATACTTCCTATACTTTTAAAAAAGAAAATCAAAGTGGATGTCACTATGAGGTTGTCATTATGCCACTGGGGGGGGCAAGAAAGTAAGTAATGCTTTCATTAATAATTCTATTTTTGAAAGATTTTAAAATATAAATGTTTGGATTTTTTTAATTACTGTGATTTAGGAAAGATCTCAATACAAGCAATACTTCGTATATTTTCTAGGAATTATATAATTTTCACTACTAAATGATTTAAATTGTTAACATTCAGTATAGAAATCAAAATTCATCCAGTGGTATAGCTCTTGAAAAATATTGTCACACTGGAAAATTAAGCTCTCCACTAATTTCCTATTCTTAAATTATCAGTTAAGAGGAACAATTTCTGTTTGCTGCAAGACAAACCAAAGACATAAATAAAAATAAATAAATAATAGCACCCAGTAAGAAATCTGTGCTCAGAGAAATAACAGAAAAATAGAGTGCAAATATGTAGCCATCTGGAGAATAAGAAAATCAAAAGTAACAAGCAGCATCCGGAATTTATTACAAAGAAATTATGCCAAGAGCTTCTTATTGCATTTTTCTGCAATAAGTGTCCAAATTAGTGGGTAAAGAAATACATTATAATGGTTCTGAAGAACCTAGGGGCAGGACTGGAATAAAGACACAGATGTAGAGAATGGACTTGAGGACACGGAGAGGGGGAATGGTAAGCTGGGATGAAGTGAGAGAGTGGCATGGACGTATATACACTACCAAATGTAAAATAGATAGCTAGTGGGAAGTGGCCGCATAGCACAGGGAGATCAGCTGGGTGCCTTGTGACCACCTAGATGGGGGAGATAGGGAGGGTGGGAGGGAGACACAGAGGGAGGAGATATGGGGATATATGTATATGTACAGCTGATTCACTTTGTTATAAAGCAGAAACTAACACACCATTGTAAAGCAATTATACTCCAATAAAGATGTTAAATAAATAAATAAGAAATACATTATATACTACATATCTGGGCCCTAGTGATATCATTTTGTGCATGATCTCAGGGCATAATATTTGCTAACTAATCTAAATTATCTTGGCTATAAATGCTATCATAGTGATTGAAAATTTGCTGTCATACCACAAACAGCCAGTTGTAATGAATGACACAGTTTAATGGAATTGTCTAGAGCCAAAGGGATGATATTGGGTCATCTTTGACATCAGATCATAGAATGCAAAGAAATTAATAAATCTAAAAGCAGTTGAGATATCAAGCAGATATAAAATAGAGGGTAGAAAAGAGAGGAGACATAATGAAAACTACATAGGTCAAAGAAACCAGCAAAATTTATCACCACCTTCAGGAGGAGTAGACAGTGGGATCCAAAATGGGTCCCGGCATCATCACAAGTATAATTTTGACAAGTTCACTCCCATTTGCTGCTTCAAAATCTAGATGTGGGAGGAGGAAGAGAAAAAATAATTTAAAATATTCTTCCCCACTGTTATCTAAACCAACCCTTAAAAATACCCCCAAATATCAACAGTTCCAAAATCAAATTCCATTACCAGTTGGTGTTTTCCTGCTGCACCTTTGAATGAAGAAATTATGTGTTTTATTTCTCTTTGAAGCCACAGTGTATGGCATATCTTAAGTGTTCAAAAATATTTCTTGAATGAACACTGTGTGAGAGAACATCTCCAGAATTTTAGTTTTAAGTGATGATGACTAATGGAGCAAAAGAGAAAACTGCTTTTAATTTATTCCACTTAAGAGTTAATTAAATACAAAATTTTTAAAGAGCAATTTCCTAGAGCTGTGCTGTCCTATACTATAGACACTAGCCATATAAAACTTTGAAATTAAAAATTCTGTTCCTTAACTACACTAGCTACCTTCAAGTACTCAGTAGCCACAGATAGCTAGTGGCATCTACATTATCGAACAGTTCTATCATTGAAAAGGCTTTTGAACAACATTGTTCTAAAGCATGTCAGTAGCAGATCATCATTTTCTATACATATTTTCTAAACTCTATATTCATTTATTGAATATACCTTATATATTAGGCACTGAAGATACAAAAATAAGCAAGACCCCTTTTTAACCATTTAGAATCTTTCGTAGGAAGATATTAGTGATCTGATATCCACAGTCCAGTGCCATGCCATGGAGGGTTAATAGGAGGAAAGGCAAAAAATGATGGAGAAGATTACTAAAGATTCATTACTGAAGTAATCAAGGTAAATGTTTTTTAAATTAAGGCAGAGGAAGTAGAAATGGGGAGGAGAAGAAAGAACCAAAAGATATCTAAGAGGCATAAATAGCATGATTTGGTGAGAAACTGGATGTGGTAAGTAACAGAGAAGGTGGAGTCTAGAATAACTCCCAAGTTTCTATCATGAGGGAATGAAAGAATGTTATCACCATTATATTAAATTGAGTCTATGTGAGGAAGAACCAGTAGGGTTTATAGGAGAGATGCCTTTTAATTTTATATATGGGTGGTTTTTAATGGTTATAATGTATGTTTGTCCAAAATCTATGAGAAAATTTGAGACTGAAACTAGAGATTTTTGATATTAACATTGTGGAGCCGGTAGTGGATGAGATCACACAACAACAAAAAGGAATGTTGACAATAAAAGCCAAGAAAATTAACATTAAGAATTTCTACAAAAATCGCAGGAAAAACAGAAATGAATGTGATCATAGAAACCAAGAGAAAGGAGTTTCAAGAAGAACCCAACAACCTAAAGAGCTTTAAGAAGTTATATGAGATAAAAGCTAGAAAAAAATGTCCATGCCAATAGGTCATAAGTGAACTTAACATGAACATATACCTTAAATGACACTAGCAGAATTTCGGTAGCAAGAAACCCGGGAGTGATTGAGTGGGGAAGAAGGAAATGTGTAATTAGGCCATTTTTTCCAGAAATTGAACAGATTTGAGATGGAAAGAGCTATACATGAAGTGATATGTAGATGCAAGAGGGGATGTTTACTCATTTGCTATTTATATTATGGAAAAAGGCTTGAGCATTTAGTTTAAAAGTTGCTGTGTCCGTAGGCCATGCATATAATGGGTTCATCTTAGCTGGTGTGGATTAACTGAAGCTTACCTACAGAGCTACTGACCCTTGGCCAATGCTATGGAATGCACTAACTAAAGATAAAAGATGTTTTGAAACCATGGGCCTGTGAATTGTTGCAGAACAGGATGTATCAGCCTGCCAGCACTGTTTAGTAATAATAATTGGATTTATAATTGTACTTAATTTCAGTAGAGCCTGCAGGAGGGGACTTGCAAATTAAAGGCTGGCAACATACCTAGAATATGCCTATTATGAGGAGTTCATTATGAGATCTCCATCATGAACAGATTGGGTTTCCTGCTAAGGAGGTGCTTGAGATGTGCACATGTAGTGGTTGCAGACCTATACAGACCAAGAGTAGCTGTGTGACCCAGAGATGGGAGAATAAAGAAATCTATGCCTGAGATCTCTGGACCTTTCCCCATGAATGTCTTCTTCTGTTGTGTCTGTGCTATATCCTTGCCTGTAAAAAAGTTGTTCTGAGAGCATAAACTGAGTAAACTGAGCTCCATAAAGCAGTGGGATACTAAGGGTGATTAACACATAATTAACACTGGCTAACATAATTTCACTAGCAAAAATCCTCAGTTTTTAAGTCTCTCAAGGAATTTGTCACAAGTGTAATTTTGGGGCTCAACAATTACAATTTCTGAGGCTAGTTTTTTCCTAAAGGAAAAAAATAGAAATATAGTCTCAATTCCACAAAACAAGTTTAAAAGAAAGAAAAATAATTGTCCAGTTAACCATGAAACATCTTACTAACAATCAGTACAGGGATATTTGAATAACTGATTTTCCATGCAAACTATTTGACTAGTTTATTAAGAGAAGCAATCTTTTTTAGGTACTCATACCCTCTTGGTTGTATTCTTTCACTGTATTTTCAACCATTTCTTTACCCCTCCACCTTCACTATGTAATTTTACATGCCCAGGCATCTCATCCATTTCTTTGGTTTGTGATTAAAGCCACAGTTTTTCCAGCATCCTTAACAGTGGATTGAATCCCTTCAGTTCACACAGAAAAGAGTTTTAATTATCTCTGTTCACACAAATATCCTATAAGTACCTAGGAAAGGAGTCCAGATGGTAATGTACATAGATACAAACTAAGGTGAAATAGAGTGATATAGTGATGAAAGTAGGAGATTATCAGACAGTTTAATAAAGTGTCAAGGAACATATATTTTAAATCAGTTAGATGTGGGATTAAATTCCAGATGGGCTCCTAGATATGACCTTGAGAAGGGAAGGGTACTTAATGTATTTGAGCATCAGTCTCCTCCACTGGAAAATGATGAAAACAATAATGCTTCATAGTGTTATTGTGAGGATTAATGTAACATATATATGCAAACTGTTTCATCCATTGACCAGTGTATAATAAGTGCTTAATAAATGGTAATGATTTAAATTCAGTGAATGAGGGTTCATTAAGAAATTATATATTCATGAATATAATACTTAAACCTTTCCAGATCTCTCCATATCTCAGTTTTTCCTAATAGGAGAGTAAAATTAAATTTACTTGACTAAATTTTTATGAGCGTGGAGGGACTGAATATACAAATGGATAATGACCAGATCACATATAAAAATAGAATTCCAACCCACAGTCTCTGCACCAAACAGCACAGGAAGCCAAACCACAGCCTCTCTAAGCAAATCATCCCAGAACAGTCAGGGCTTTGTCAGTGACATCCAGCTCCCCTATTATTTGCCTGCACTTCTAACTTGGGACCCACCAGAGAAAGCCAAATAAGCCCCTAAAACCAATCCCATAGGATGCCCCACTTCTAGTTAGTCTGCCTCCAGTTTTCCCATGTCAACAGCCTCCGGTCAGAGCATACCTGAAACCTTTATTTTTTCCACTATAAAACTTTCCCACTCCCCTGTCTGCCTTTGAGTTTCTGCCCTAAGCAATGATGGTGTCTGACTCCCTTGCTATAGCAAGCTCTAAATAAAAAGCTCTCTGTTTCTTTTCATTTGGGTGGTCTTTTTTCCACAACATTATAACTGAGGTTAACCTCAGTTCAATGCCAATTTTAAAATGCCATATATATTTCATTAGTGTTATTATTGTGCAGAAAACAGACATCATGATCATTAAGGCTCATCCATGCAACCATCTACTTGTGGATGTACTACTTTTCCACCAGGTACATAATACAAATGCTTATGATCAATCCAATTTTCTCCCTACATCATTACCACAACACACATTCAACTACTTTGAGTATTTCAGGTGCTTAATCTCTCTGCTTTTCCTTCCTGATCATACCTTCTACCTCTTCTGTTTTGTCTGGACTCTGGTGTCTAGCGTTTTAGCAATTCTCTAATGTTGCATTTTAGCAACATTCTCATATGCGTAGGTAATCTGGGTAGACAAATATTGTTTGCTTTTTATCCCAGAAAGGGGGCTCCTTTCTTTTGAGATACTGTTTTCCCACGCCATCCACATGGTTTGATAGATTGCTATCAATCCTAGTGGCCCCATCCCCAGCATGACTGCTCTAGGGATAGGCACGTTGAACCAGTTGGGGTAAGGGAGAGTTGTGCTAGGGCATTTCTAGATTTTTCTTGTTAGGTACAAGACTGAGAATTTGTTAGTCCAGAGCTCACAAATTTCCAATTTGTGAGATTTCCAGAGCTCTTGGAAGTCATGGTTCTAGCCTGGTGGAATAAGCCAGTGTGAGAATGAAGTCCATATTTAAAAAGAAAAAGGAAAAAGAGTGTATGCATATTATCATTCACTTCTCTAGGGAATAGAGAAGGAAGAACTAACTCTGAGGATGTAGTTACAGGTTAGTTAAGTCTGAGATTATGCTGAATCTTGGACAAGAGCAGAGGAGAGAAGGCAGGGTCGTGGATAAGAGCTATGGCAGTTACTACTATGATGGGACTTCACCGAGGGAGAAGGCGCAGATTAACTTCAAACTCATATTTTTAATAATTCTGAAAACTAGCCAGATATTGTTAATAAGGCTTCAGAATACAATAAAATGAGAAGTATTATATATTCGAGATAAAAATGCACTAGTCTCACATACAAATGTCTAGGTAATAGTTCAACATAAACTAACAGCTGAAAATCCTTCAGGTTGTTTGATGTGTCTGGCAATTAGCCATCCATTTGTGTCTGAGCTCCTAACTTTGGTAAATTTGCTATTGCCATGGTAGGACCAAGAAAAAATATTGGGGTGGGGGGAGAATATCTCAAAATGCTACTTTTGGGTCAGGATGCCCAGACAGATCATGCAGTAGTAAGTAGGCCTGCGAAGCTACCAAGTCAACTCACATTTATTAAACAACCAATGAACGTCAAGATAGAAACAATAGAAAATGCTTTGAATTGGGAGTCAGGAGACCCTTAGTCTTCCCGGTCTGAAGCTTGCAAATTCTTGACCTTCCTTAAGTCATGTAACAGCCTGAGCCTCATTTTCCTTATCTGCAGAAGGGAGGTGTTGTGCACCATCTCATTTGGGGTCTTGCAGAGCAAATAAAGAAAGACAAAATCCCCAGCCTCTTCCCTAAGAAGACGTGCAATATTCGGGCCGGCACTTGTAAGATGAAATATCAAAAGAAGACATATAAATAACAATTCAAAATAATAATACTTGGCCCCCACAAGGAGGTCTTATAAGCAAAATAAAAGGTAGAAATAATTATTTTAAAAGAATAAGACCCTAGGGATGCAGTTTTAGACAACGTGACGTGAAGTACAACTGGGCGGCCGGGGGAGGGAGACCTTCCGTCCCTTCCCTAGGCCCTGGGGATTTTTCTCATACTCACTGAGTGACAGCTTCGCCTCAGCCTCCAGGAAGGGACTGACAACTAAGGGATTGACCAAAAGGGATATTAACCCAGGCGGAAGCGGCCCAGGGTACTCGGGTCTCTATGCTGCCCATGGGAGCCGTGCAAGCGGCTGGAGGGGTGGGCGCCCCAGACTCACCGGCTCCGCCTGCCCACCCCGCCGGCTCCACGGCGCCGGCGGCCGAGGCCCTCAGTTTGGTTACTCGGTGTCCAGGCAACCGCGGCGGCAGCCGCCTGGGTCCCTGGGCTCGTGCTCCCCGGGCCTCCCGGGCGGGTCCTGTGCCGCGTTTCCGCTGCAGACCGGTGCTGCTGGGGCTCTGAGCGCGCTAGGCCTTCTCGGTGCCGCCACCTCCCCGCTCTTTTTTATTTCCTTTCTAACCAGTTTAACCCCGGCAAACTCCTTTCCCTCCTTACTGAAGAGGGAGGGGTGGGGACGAGTGAACTGCAGTAGTTACGATTAGAATCGGGATCAGACTTCTTTAATATGAAGACAGTAGGACTTGTTTCTGCACTCACAAATGGAGGTTTCTGATATGCTACCCTCATTATCACCTCTTAAGAGGAATTCAAGGACTACAGGTGATAAGCTCCGCTTGGTTTGATTGTCGGTTCTAAGGTGACTTTGATATTGAGAAATCTGAACAAGCTATGGGAGAGGATAGGAAAACTGCGTCTGTAGGTTGAGGTGGGGAAAATGATGAATTCAAGCCGTCTAACGGTTTACTTATAATAAAAACAAATTTTTGAAGCGTGGTTCATCTCACGAAATATCAGGTGCCACAAAATACATACCAAAACTTTGTTTCCACCTCAATGAATGTATACTGTGACCTGAAATAGAAGTGTCTTCCAAGAAAGTCTTGTGCATTAATTACAGTATGCTTACCTTCAGTATTTCTTGGATGAAATCAAACACTAAATGATAAACCGAAGATGGTTAAAAATTTAGGATTAGGATAAAGATTAGTATCCTCATGCAGACAAATCATATTTCCAGGCAACACTGTATACAGGCAAAGGCCTGCCAAGGTTAAGGAAGCAAAATCTACTATCTTAAGAGACAATTCAATTATTAATCGGTTTTAATGAAGGGAAGTCCACAGGGCCATACCTGGAATAAGATCATTCCAGCCAAAGATGTAAAAGAGGAAGCAATAGGAAGCAACCTGGAGAGAGGTCTTAATCTTAAATTCATATATGCAGAAGCAGAGCTTTTTTTGTAATTAAAAATTAGATTCCAGAATGCACTCTCCAGTTTCCCATCTCCCTCCCTTAATTATTTAAATTTGACATGTTAGCAATACAATGTTAAATTTAAACCAAATGAATCATTTGCATACCAGTAAATATATATTCATGAGGGTTCAAATCATCTAAGTGAGTATATTAAAACAAAGCAATACCTAGATTTTTATCACAAAACAAAACTTTACCTACTAGAAACTTCATTCTTGAAATTTTTCTCTTAATTAGAACTCAGTGATTGTTAATTGCTATACATGCACCTATTGTGGTAGGCAGAATTCTAAAGTGAACCCCCAAGGACCCTAACTCCCTGGTATACATGCCTTGCATAATCCTCCGGACTATTAATAGGATGGATTTTATTCTGGTGATTAGCTTGTTGCATGATACAATTGGCTTTAAAAAGGGAAATTATCCAGGGTGAGTTGGACTTAATTGGGTGAACCATTAAAAGGGATTGGCCTCTTCCTGGAGTCAGAGATCTGAAGCTTCAGAGAAGCATCTGACACAAGGGATATTCTTCATTGTCAGCTTTGAAGGTTTAGAAGCCATGTAGCAAGAAATGCAGTCAACCTCCAGGAGTTGAAAGTGGCTCCAGCTGACAACTAGCAAGGAAATTGAGGACCTCAGTCCTACAATCTTCAAGGAACTGAATTTTACCAACAATCTGAATGGGCTTAGAAGAGGACACTTTGCTCCAAATGAAAATACATCCTGCCAACACCTTGATTTTGGCCTTGTGAACCCTGAGCAAACAACCGAGTCAACCGTCACCTGGATGTCTGACCTACAGAACTGTGAGCTAATAAATGGATGTTGTTTTAAGCTGCTACATTTGTGGCAATTTGTTATGTAACAATAGAAAACTAATATACCTTTTAACTTACTTCAAATAAACAAAAGTAGCAACTTTTTAATAAAGATACAGGGGTATCTCAGGAAACTTAGGGCAGGATTGTAGGTGAAACTCAAATAGACCAGACTTAGACACTGCAAAATGAAATCAATACTAGATCTATTGTCATAAAGAACACAGTGGATAAGGTCATCTTATTAGCAAATAGAAAAACAGATTTCCTACAAAAATAGAACAGCAATAGCTGATTTTTCTGTAGCAACAATTAAAGTGAAAGGATAGAATGAAATGTTAGCCGTACATAGAGAAAATAATGATCAAATAAAAATACATTCCCTGCAAAACTATCATTCAAGAATGAGAACAACAACAACAACAACAAAAAACCCATATTTTGAAGGAACAAAAACAAAGTTTACCATTGGCAGAGCTATACTGAACTAGGTACTTTAGGAAGAATGAAAATAATAAAGCTATTGGAAAGATGTGTGGTTAAATCTAAGCAATCTGCCTATATGAAAACAGTCAACCATCCACCTGTCTTCTAGTTGTTCTTGTCTTTCTCTTCTTAATTATCTCCTATCCAATTTGTCCTTAAGACATGCATGCAACTGTTTTAGTATATCTCCTGACAGTGCTAGACTATTTCAAGAATTAGATTTAACAACAGAGCGCTCTGGGCCTCTCCTTTCTTACTTACACTGGAATTACTTAGAGCCACTTTTAGCTTAACTAAATGCATACCACACCTGCCATAGAAAATTGGCTGAATACTCCTATTTATTAATAATAATGTTTTATTAAGATGGACCAGAAGGATCCTCAGTAGACAGCTGGAACTGGCATATAATTATATCTGAAAGAGTGGCTTGATATAAATTTTTCTAAATTAAAAATTATTGTCTTTGGTAGACATTCTCCAAATTTCAGTTTTCTTACATCCAATTATAATATAATACTTCTTATAGCAACTTAGCTTATTTTTATGTTGTAACACACTAATGTACAAGGAGAAAATAAGACATTCAAAAAGAGCATTACTGATGTTTTTCCTTAATGGTATATGATTCAAAATATTTCAAGATCAGAACCATTTTGCTCTATCATCAATGCTATGTAATTCAGACACAATCTTATACCTATTCATGTGCTAAAGATGACCATTTATGCTTTCTAAATTAAATTTTCAATGATTCTAAATACTACACATTCTTACAGATATCTCTGTTGCCACCTTCTGTAAGTTGTAGTCATTTATTCAAGCAAGTGCCACTGAGTTTTCATCATAAGATTACATCCATCTCATCTGCTTTTCATAAAGCATATGGATCTGCTTTCAATCCATATGCCTTATAAAATACCTACAATCCAGTACTTCATCAGAGTACATAACCTTAAATTCTCTCTGGGCAGTTTTATCAAAAGCTTGCCTAAAAGGACACTATATGCAGAATATTTGTTGTTTTAAAGATGTAAAGTTGTATGCCTTTTCTATATGCTTAAAGCTCTTTTCCTGAATCAGATAGAACCAACATGAAAATACCTATTTGAACATTATTAGCATCCCACATAATGGGATCATTTTTACTGTTACGTTACTCTTTCAACTTTTATCGAAGGGACCTCTGATTAAAAAGACAAATGAAGTGTACCACTACATTAATGGTGGATGATAATGTCCTTCATATCACTCAATGGACCCGTACAAAATTCTGTGTAAGAAATTGGGGTGTGTGTGTGTGTGTGTGTGTGTGTGAGAGAGAGAGAGAGAGAGAGAGGGAGGGAGGGAGGGAAAGAGAGAAGTTGAGGAGATTGAGTATTAGGTGAGATCAAACTGGCAGTTAACTCAAGAAATCGGTGTAAACCATGTATAAATTATGAGATTTTTATAGATATCTGAGTTTATCCTTTAATCTTATCTGCCAGACACTAAGCTTAATTTTAGCAACCGTGTTAGCCCTTTGGTGTTTATTTTCTATTGCAATTAACATTGCATTTGTTTTCATTATATATTTTTGTTGTATAGGACATTACATTTGTTGTGAGAAAAAGTGATTTATATAAACATAAATCAAAAGTGATTATGAAGAGTAATGCTCAATAAAGATATAACGTGTGAAATTCCTATCATTCAGTAACCTATAGATATTAATTTCTGCATTATTGAGGGAAAATAAGTTGCTATTTTCTAAGACAGTCATTATGTCATCTGGTCCATAACACTGTCATAGCACACTTAGGTATTGCCTATAAGACAGCATTGACTAAAGCAGAATCTAGTGCCTTAGAATTAATCTTGATAGTGAAAAGTAGCAGACTTGCAGTTTGCTAAAGACATAGTACTCGCATCTCCAACCTAAGCAGTATAGTGAGGAATTATTCTGGTGGTTTGGGCATATTACCTATGCCAGAATCCCTATCTCAAGTACCTGTGCAAAGCAGTCCTTTTAGTAGCAAGCACCATCTTAGATTTGATCATCTTTCCCTCTTTTGGTTTTTCTTTTCCTCTTTCAAAGGGTAGAGTCCTAATCTTCTGGTGGGAAACTTTGTTCCTTCCTCAAAGCAAGTCACTTAAAAATATAGGTGAATTGAATAAATAAGTACATACATACATATATACATAACACGAGCAGGTCTCATGAAGTACCTTTCACTAAAAACACTTGTGAAAGGAAAAAAAAAGAATCTCCCATCTTTGCTCAAGCCTCTGTATCTATGATCAATGAGAAGGATCATTTATAATTTCTAAGTTTACTCATTTGTGTTTTGCTTTTCCTGAGAAAGTTCTGAATAATAAATTGTAATATTTATGCTATCATTTATTTATTGAACAGTGGCACATGCCAGCCTGTGCACTTTCCTATACTCAGATCTACCTCTTGGATAGATATCATCCCCCCCCTTTTTTTAAATGAAATTGTCATTTGGAATAAGTTAAATGACTGGCCCAGAGACCAGTCATTAGTAGAGTAATATTACTGGCCCAGTAATTAGTAGAGTAATATTCACACAGAACTGTGACTAAAATCTGTGCTCTTCACAACACACTACTCACGGAGCCTGTTTTACAGGAAAATATAAAAGCTCATCCCCAAATAGGTGTTTAATTATTGTTTACTCTTCTTATTTCCTGTGAAACATGAACCAGACAATATGGTCATGATAATCAAGAGAGAAATGAGGATGAGAGTCAGAAAGAAAAGAACCTGTTTTCTTTAGTTGAGATCCTGTCAGGAAATAGATGGAATACTCAAGTAAGGACACAGAGGAAAACTTAATAAAGGCACTATTTACAGTGTGCTACCCAGGAAGCAATATAGAATTAGTTGAAAGCAGTCTTAGATTAGTTGTAAATGTATACTGCAAACTCTATGGAAATCCCTAAAAAGATTCTTTAAGAAGTATATTTAATATCATAAAAAAGGAGAGTGGAATAATACAAAATGCCCAATTAAAACCCCCAAAAAGGCAGAAACAAAGGGGAAGATTAAAAAAAGAAACAAATTCAACAAATTGATACTACCTAACTTCAAGACTACTATAAAACTGCAGTAATCAAGCAGTGTGGTTTTAGTGGAAGAATACACAAACCAATCAATGGAACAAAATAGAAAGCCCAGACATAGACTCAAACAACGTCAATTAATCTTTTGCAAACGAGCAAAGACAATTCAATGGAGAAAGATAGTCTTTTCAACAAATGGTTCTGGAACTACTAGATATCCACAAGCAAAAAAAAAAAAAAAAAAATTCTCTACAGCAATCTTAGACACTTCACAAAAAATTAGGTCGAAATTGATCATAAACCTAAATGCAGAATGCAAACCTTTAAAACTTCTAGAAAATAACATAGGAGAAAATCTAAGTAACTTTGGGTTTGGGGATGACTTTTTAGATACAACACCAAAAAAGCACAATCCATGAAAGAAAAAATTGATAAATTGGACTTCATTAAAATTAAAACTATCTGCTCTTTGAAAGATGCTGTTAAGAGAATGAAAAGTCAAGCCATAGACTGGGGGAAAATATTTTCAAAACTTATATCTTATAAAGGGCTTGTATCCAGAATATGTTTTAAAACTCTTAAAACTCAACAACAAGCAGCTCTTTTTTTTTATGGCCCAAAGATCTGAACAGACACCTTATGATTCAGGTCTGATATTTGTGAAAAGAGGGTGGTAAGATGAGGCCCAGGCGATAGTGCAGTCCTAAGAATGTCTCACCCAAGCCAAGGGGGAGCTCCAGGGCAACACCTGTCCACTATAGGAGTCCTGTGTTGGGCAGCAATGGCCTGGTTCTGGTATCGCTACCGTGGTACCACTGTCGTACAGAGTCATTGACTGGATCCTGGGGAGAGCATGGCCTCAGTGTGAATGCTATGAGGCATCCCAAAGTTGCATCAGCAAGAGGCTGCCAGCTAATTACATTAACTACATTATATCCTTTCTCACAGGGACATCTGAGCTGGGCATTTCCATGGCTTTCAAAGCAGTTTTGAGTAATTATTTGGTGTTCTAGTTCAGATGTACATCCTCAAAGAAGTCCATTTAACAATCCAGGAACAGTTACTCCAATAGGTAATAATTTTCAGCAGAGTAGATCATGAACTTTGACAAAATGCAATATGAGCTCTAGTGCAGCTTCCTAGAGGCTCTGTAAAACATCTCAAGTTGTGACAAACTCCCTTAATACTATTGCATTTACCAAGACAAAAGGTGAGAAGCAGGATAGTTTACACCCTGAAGATGCTGCACAGCACTTTACAACTCCAGGTGCAATTGGAAACTGACAGCATTAGGGTTACTGGTAAACAGGTCAAAGCAGCACACACAAAATCAGTATATGTTGCCTTCAATATCCAAAGAGGTCCACCAAGTGTTTTGCTTCTCTGATTAGTGATAAGAGGTGCCACCATTTGTATCTCTCTGTAGAAAGTATCTTGACATGCTTAAGACCACCAGACCCTAAGAAGCTTCATATTTGTGGCAAAACCTTGAGTATTTGCAAGATATCTTCCATTCTCTGGAATTCATGTGTTTTACCAAGGCATCTAGGGAAAGTTCATTTTCTTAATCACCAGTAAAATTAGCCTTATTTCATTTACACAAAGAAGTTGTATTATATGCTCTGAAGTTCTCAAACGAGGGTCATCCAGACTACATTAGGAAAGAGAGGTGAAGATTTGTCATATTGTTATGGCAGGAAGTGAAGGCATATTACTGTCTTCCAAATGAATCTAACTTGTTTCTGATTGTATCTGCTGATAGGAACCGAAAAGGGGGGCATTTGCTAAGCCTATAATTGTATAGCATGGACCAAGGGATCTGTTGATTTGCTGCATTAAAATAACACATCTGGAACCACAGCTGCAAATCACCAACTGAATTTTCAGCAATTCTACAATAATTCTCAAGACCCAAGTGACTTTTGCACCAAACGGGGAGGTAAAGTGAGGATATGTTAGGAATCAGTATCTTGGTTTCTTCAAGTCTTCAATCAAAGAACTACTTTGTGAAATTCCTCTGGAGATGTGGCATTATTACTTGTGGTTTATTTTCTTGCTGAGAGATAGGATTAGGTAAAGGGGCTTCCACTTGGCTTTTACACCATAATAACTACCACTTCATGGGCCACAGTATCACTGCTGAGATTCTACTAAATGCTAAATATATCCCATTTGCACTATACATTTTTGGATTAGGATAATAACCACGTGATTGGTATATGGTCACAATGAAACTAGTGGAAGGAGAAAGGAGGACAAGTTCCATGTATCACCTAGAATTTCTGTAGTCCTCACTCTGACTGTTATACTTTATGGCATTTTGGGTCTCCAGAGATAGCAGGGCCTAGTAATGTACAGAAGTTCTGGGTAAATTCCTTAACCCAGTGCATGTGGTAATGACCATTGGTCCTTGTGTGCAAGGTTTAGAGAAAGAGTCAGTCTGTACTAGCAATTGCTCAGTTAAGGTATTTTATTTCTGGGAACTGGCTGAGGTCTGAAAGTAGGTAAGATTATATGAATCCCTTAATAGACATGATTTTGGTTTTTGCCCAATAAATCTAGAGACTTTCTGCCTATATCTGTAAAACAGCACCTTATAGGCTGCCCAACTGTTTTATTCCTAGAGACCCCCAAAACAACAGGACTACAACACAGTTTCCTAAGGGACACTTCATTTGATTGTCACTCTACCTGTGCTGTTCATTATGGTCATTGTTTTCACCTTTTATCTGACAGGAAAGTGCTATAAGCAAAGGAATGACTGACATGAAGGGAGGTTCATGGAGATTGAGGATTCACCTGTGTCCAGTGTTTTCCTTTTTACTGCTCAGTTAATCCTTTCTCCATCAATGCCCTTGGGTTAACATAAGAGCCCTGAAAATGTCCTGCTCTTAATTGGTGCTGGATCTCTGCCTTCATTAGAGTCAAGCCATAGGCTTGATCCTTAGCCATATTTTCCCTGAGGCTTCAGGAGATGAGGAGTTCCTTGAAAGCTAACATAGAAGCTTTCTGATTTTCCACTCATGTTCTGAATTAGCATTCAAGGCCCTCAGTTTGTCATTTCTCTGTATATGCTATACAGGATCATATGAAAAGTCAAGTGATCACCTAGCCTTTATAATCATTACTGTTTCCACAGGACTAGTTAAAAAATCCACTTTATCTCCCAATACCTTACTTTCCACATAGACTTCATCTTATGCTACCACTAGTAACAATTTGAATATCGATAATGCCATCACATGACTCATATTACTGTTACATTTCTCTCTAGTGAGCAGTATTCACTAGTGCTCCTTAGCTAGGTGAGAAAACCAATTTCAGAAGTTCAATTTGAAGTTCTGTTTTCTGGGACCACAGTCACTTCTGCTATCAAATCCAGTTGATCCTTGAGCAGCTCAGAAGTTAGGGGTGCCAACCTTGGCAAAGTCAAAAATCCACTATAACTTCACAGTAGACCCCTGTATCCATGGTCCCTGAATGCAGATTCAACCACCCTCAAATTAGATTGTGTAGGACTGTAGTGCCCTATATATTGAATAAAACCCATGGTGTTCAAAGGTCAACTCTAACAAAGTATGATCAGCAAAAAGAAGGCATTCTAAAATGTTAATGTGGAGAGCTAAATAAAGGGACAATTCACAACATGTAAGTAGGTTTAAGGGAAACCAAATTATTAGTGAAAATTCCTTGGAATAACAAAAAGGGGAGCTGTTACCACCACAGCCTGATGATGTAATGGGAAACAGAGGTTAGCAGAATGAAGAAAACTGAGATGTAATCCTAGAAGAGGATGTCTGACAAGAGTTCTGACCTTCAGCAACCTGGTAGGAGTGAAATGGGAGAATGATTACCCTAGTAGTACTCTCTTCTTACCCCTCCAGTCTCTCACTGGTGTCCCCATTAAGAGATAGAACCTAGAGAGCAAGGGTTCCCATGGACTTAATCCAAATAATTCAGCCTTCTAGTGCACAGAGTGGTAAATGGTACAGAAATGGATCCAAAGGAGCAAATAAGAAGTATCCAGCAGAGTTTTAAATGCTCTTATGATATCTAAGAAGGCACCCTGAACCCACATGACTCAATGTGGACCTAACCTCATGGTAACAGATAATAGGAAATAGCAGAAATTCCAGATATTTTGGATAAGGATCTAAAGCAGAAGGATACATGAGCCTCACTTTCTGGTTAAAGATGCCAAGCCTCAGAGGGAAGTCTCTAAAACCAGCATGGTTTAATGACAGTAAATTGAAATTGTGACCGAGAAATGCCACACGGAGATAATCTGAGAAAGTCCCTTAACCTGCACGTGCTCAAGTCTCCTACAGCCATAGAAGAGGAAGAAAGCATAAATGAAATTTTCCTAACTCACCACCCTCCTCGAGAGGATTGTGGAAAGTCTGAGATAGCTGGAGGAATTGAAAAAGCCCTCCAAATAGTCATGAGAGTCCACAGCCAACCAACAAAAGGCACAGTGGGACCTTAAACATGGCTTCAGATGCCAGTGAGACAAAATGCTAACAATCAGAGACCTTAGAATGAGCCCTGTCTCAGTTTGGCAGCATAGGACAGAGGATATGCCACACCCATCATCGACAGTTGGACGAACCATCATGAGAAGAAGTTTTGGATGTCTCTGATTTGACTGATTACAATTGAAATGAAAAATAATGAGATGTCAGAGCTTACCTGAAGCTGATTAGAGTCAGTTATCAGCCATCAGTCAGAATACATGTTCAAAAAACAGAGGTTGTTCAATAAACAAGTAAAAAGTTACATTTGCCCCTTGAATATTTGACTTGAGAAATCCTACCCCAAAACCTGTAAACACACACTTATATATAGTATATTCACATAATGTGCTGCACTAAGGGCAATTTGAGCAAAAGTTTAGATTAGGGGGAACAGAAGTAATTTTCAATATCCATAATTCTGTTCTGATTACCAACAGGCATTTCAGTGTATAATTTCAAAAAAATATTTTACCCAAATGGCACACAGGGTTAATCAACACCATTCAGCTTAAGCTATATAAATTTTCTCTTCAACACATATTTCTATAACTCAGTATCATCAGGAAGTTATGTTTTTAAAGCAGCGATACATTTGCAGTTATTTTCCTTACTTGAATGTGAGATTAATTCTAATTGAGTGTACTTAAAATTTACAAATTTTACAAAAGGAATAGTACAGTTATTAGCCTTAATGAAGCCCCTGTGGTGTGTCAGCCCAACCAGTGACTATTTACCACATGTCTTATTTGGTCTTCAAATTCTTCCTCTGACACAACATGCTATTGCTAAGCTAATTATAATCTAGAATTCCCATTAAGTTTATGTGCATGTGTTGCCTTGCAGTCTTCAAAATTTAATCATGACTTCTGAAACAAAAATTTCCATTTTAAGAAAACTGTACTTTCCATTAGAGTTTAATAAATTAGAAATATAAAAGTAATGTTTTTTCCTGCTTTTCAAAATTTAACAGTGAAAATGTCTAACTAATGAAAAACCATTTATGCTTCAAATGAACACAACATATGCCAGGTTTCAGCCCCAAGACAGTTTTTATGACCAAGTCACCAGATCCTAAAAAAGAAATTTTTATGGTAGAAATGTCACTTCTTTAATATACACACAGTAATTTCAAGGCTTTTGTCACTAATTATTTTTTTTAATAATCTAGAGGCTCAAAAATGATTCTTGATTTTAATGCCATGCTCTCTGTTAAAATGTTCTTTTTTTTTTTTTTTTTTTTTTTTTTTTTTTGCGGTATGCGGGCCTCTCACTGCTGTGGCGTCTCCCATTGCGGAGCACAGGCTCCGGACGCACAGGCTCAGCGGCTATGGCTCACGGGCCTAGCCGCTCCGTGGCATGTGGGATCTTCCCGGACTGGGGCACGAACCCATGTCCCCTGAATCGGCAGGCGGACTCTCAACCACTGCGCCACCAGGGAAGCCCTAAAATGTTGTTTTATATTTTCTATCTTATTAAATTTATCTGCTTCAAGATGTATTTTTCACTGAGAGATTTATACACCTAGCTAGAAACACACACTAACAAAAGTAGTGCTTCTAAGGCTACATGGTGGTCTACAGGCTTCATTCAGGAAACATTTACATCAGAAAGATTAAAATTCTCCTTAATTTATTATTAAAAATAAAGGATCTCTCCATTTACTTATTTAGTAAGTAGCTTGTATTTAGCTATTGTTCTTTTTGGCATTCTTAAATGCTTTACTGCTCATCCCATTGACTTCCAACCTCATTTAGGAAAAAGAATGAAATATGGCAAACACTTAATTACACTTACTGAATATTTATTACATACCAGACACTGATGTAAATGCTTTACATTCATTAATTTATTTAATTATCACAGTGATTCTCTGGGGTACTTACTATTATAGGTGAATAAACAAAGGTACACTTCCCTAAGATATCACAAAATCAGTAGGTGATGGAGAAAGCAGTCAAATGCAGGCAGCTAAGTTACAGATATACTCTTAGCCACTTTGCTGCACCACCTCACATATGAGAAAACATAGGAAAATACAGACTGTTCACTATAAAATCACTGTCTTTTATATTTTAAGTACAATTTTTGTAATCAAGTCCTATGACCTCCCTCACCTACCTCTACTTAGTTTCTACTGTAAGCTTGCTTGTGTCTCCACTCCCACACACTTTCCATAGAAGCCTTTCCAGGATGGCTCAATTCTGCTTGGTAAAGGTCAAACCTGTTATTTCCCAGAGTTTTAAACAATGGGAAATGAGAGCTCACTATTCCACTTAATACATGAGAAATAAGGCAGATTAATAGGGAGCTGTCAAAAATAGGCTGTGAAATCCAAACTTAAAAGGAACAAATAACTGAAGAGATTAAATGTTTGTATCTCACTGGAAAATAAAGAATGTAACTAAACAAATGTATGGGTATTACTATAGTCAGTTAGACTTAATTTTTCTGATTTAAAGATCCAGCATTCCTACCATGCCACAGAACTTTAACTTACTCTCTTGAAATTATTAATGACAACAATAAGCATCCTCAAGCAATTCTTTTTAGTTAAAAGAATTTTAGCAATTATATTTAAGTTATTAGCATTGGTTTATGGCTAAATGTATTAGCTCATGAAATTACTTTAACTTTTAGGTCTAAAATTATTTCTTTTATTTAATATGCAGTTGAAAATGAGAAATGATTTTCCCAAAGTAGTCTGCATCAAAAGCTCTTTGTGAAAAAAAGTGTTTATTATAAGAAGAAACTATCCATGCATTGAGTCTTTCTTCATTAATTCAACAAATGCTTATTGAGCACTTAGCTATTTGCCAAATATTTTTATTGCAGTGAACAAAACACACAGAGGTACTGCCCTGATGGAGCTTACATTTTACTGCAGGAGACAGTCAGTTACTCCATACACAAATGAATACATATAAAGTCAGGAGCCGAAAGAAAGTTAAGAAAGGTTAAGGAGATAGAGTAATGAGGGTGGGTGTTATTGAGATGTATTATACAGGAAGGTCTTTTGGGGAAGTTTGAAAAGAGGCTGAATGAAGTGAGGAAATAAATCATGAATAAATACTTGGAAGAGTATCATTGACTGAGGAAACCACATATTCCAAGTCTCAGAGGCAGGAAAATGAGGTGTTTCTGCTATTTTTACTGTATTTATACTTGTGGTGGAGGGTAGAACTGCTTTCTGCAAAAATATGGCCTTAAAGGGGAATTAAGATTAAGAGCAGATCATGCAAAATCTGTACAAATGTGAAATCAGAGAATGTAGAAGTCATTGGTACCACAAACTGGGTCACCCAGGCAGGTAGCTAAGTTTGAATGAAGGTAACCATAGTGAATATTTAAAGTTCACAAAAACAATAGGTTGAAAATCAGTTGGCAATGCTTAATATCAGAACAGGGCTGTCAAGAGCTGAGAGAGTGCAGAAGACAATAAGTTTCTAAGAGCATGGGCCAGTCATTCGATGGGCTTGAGAGTGGGTCCAACCCACATGGCTGAGAGCTACCCAAGGCTGGGGGTGCATCTGGCTAGGTGAGGGATGCTGGGAAAGGAGCCTTTTTCTCTCTTAGCGTAGGTTCTTACCTCTAATGTACCAGCTGAGCAAAGCAAAGCTTTCCTGCTGAAGTAACCTCTTGATATTTTGGCTCCCTTTGGCTAAGAAAAATCACATATAGACCCAGTGCATTGTGCTGGCTTCATTACCCTGTTCACCAATAAAATAGAAGCTAATATGCATTGCTAACACATGTAGAGAAAAGACAAAATTTGATGTATTATTGGAAGAAAAATTAGGGCAGTGTGTCCAGAAGTCAGTGAGTGAGCAGGAGTTCTAGGAAATAACATCAAATAAGTAGTTAAGTAGCCAGGACCAAATCCTATAGAGCTTAGAAGGGCAGACAGATCCTAATCATACAGACCTTAGGACTTCGGATTTTTGTGTGTGATAAGAAGCAATTGGAAGGTTATGAGCAGGGGAGTAAAGTAATCTGTCTTCTATTTTAGAAGGAACATTCTGGCAGTTGTGTGGAGAATAGGATCTAGGGAACAAAAAGGGAAAACTGAAAATGAATTAAGTAGCTATCCAGGTGAGAGATTATGGAGAATTAAACATCATTGAGCTATGGTGATTGTAATAAATGGTCAGATTGTGAATATGTTTTTAAAGATAAAGCCAACAGGATTTTCTGATGGACTAGATGTAGTTTCTGAGAAAAAGAGAGAAGTCAATAGATTACAAGGTATTTTTGCCTAATCCAACTGAATATAGGTCCCATTTACTGAGATGGTAGACATGGGGAAAGGAGTAATTTTAACAGGGGCTCAAAAAGGAATCAACAATCTCATTTTAGACATATTAAGGTTAAAATACCTAATAGAAATCCAAGAAGGGATGTGAAGTCCCAACTGAAGAAGAAAAGTAGGCCTAAAACTATAAATAATTGCATTATGATCATATGTATAGCATTTGAAAGCATGGGACTGCATGAGATCACCTAGGGAGTAAATATAAATACAGAAGATGTCTGAATGTGATTCCTGGGTCAAACAGACATTAATAAAAATATCCAAAAACTTGATAAGGGTGCTGCAAAAAGCCTGAGAATGAGTGAAAAGTGAGGCAAAGGACACTCAGGAGAACTGAAGTAAAGAAAAAGTTTTAAGAAGGGAGATGTGATCAACTGTGTCAAATGCTTTCTATATGCCACATGAGACTGACAATCCGTGACTTGGGGATGTGCAGGGCTGCATGGTTTCAGTGAGGCAGTAGAGTGCATTGAGAACAGAATAGGAGAAGAAATGGAGTTGGCCAGTATAGACAACCATTGTGAGGTGTGTGATGTAAAGCCAAATTAAAGTGTGAACTGTAGCTGGAGGGAGATGTGAGATAAAGGAGGGTTTTAGTAAGATGGAAAATTTTACAGCATGTATATGTGGTAATGGAAATAGTCCAGCACAGAGAGCACTTAACATGCAAGAGAGGAAGGAAATGAATGTGGATGGAGAAAAAATAAAGAACTAGGGTAAAATTCATGATATATTTACATTTAGAGAACTACTAGGCTAAAACCAAGCCTATAAAAAGAGAAAAAATATTTAAATATTTCTGGTCTCATAAACAAGCTAGATATTCCTTAGGACATGGAACAAAACAGAAATACAAAATGCTTCTAGGAGCAGAAGGTGTAAGCTTCCTGGGCTCCAAAAGCCAACAGAAACACCTGGAAATTAAATTATATTAATTAATAATGGGGACTAAAAGTGCTCTTTAAGAGTCAGTGACCAGGACGTCCCTGGTGGTCCAGTGGTTAAGACTCCGTGCTTCCACTTCCAAGGGGTGCGGGTTCCATCCCTGGTCCTGGTTGGGGGCCTAAGATCCCACATGCCAAGAGGTGAGGAAGAGTCAGTGACCCTGCAACTAGAGATTATCATACTACGTGAAGTAAGTCAGAAAAAGAAAGACAAATACCATATGATATCACTTATATGTGGAATCTAAAATATGACACAAATAAACATATCTACTAAGCAGAAACAAACTCATAGAGAACAGACTTGTGGTTGCCAAGGGGGTGGGGGAATGGGGGATAGGGGAGAGATGGACTGGGAGTTTAGGGTTACTAGATGCAAACTATTACATTTAGAATGGATGGACAACAAGGTCATACTGTATAGCACAGGGAACTATATTCAGTGTCCTGGGATAAACCATAATGGAAAAGGATATAAAAAAGAACATATTATATATATATATATATATATATATATATATATATATATATATATATATGTATAACTGAGTCACTTTGCTGTACAGCAGAAATTAACACAACATTGTAAATCACCTGTACTTCAATTTAAAAAAAAAGAGTGTCCAGAGCCAAGCTTACTTCTAAAATGCTGCCTACCACCTTTTCAACTTTTGAGCAGGTGCTGGGAAAAAAAAAAAAAAGCTGTTGACCACTGGTTGGGTCTATGGCTTATATGAAACTGTTTTTAGAGAGAATGAGAGGACATAAGTGTGACCACTTGCCCAGAAATTGAACCAAGACACCATTTAGCTTGGAGACGCTCTTGAAGGTATCTGCAGTATTGTCATGCAACCTAAAGCCTGAAGTGGCAATAGAAGAAGTAAGATAGCTTGATCCTCAACTGCCAGGAGAGAGAGAGGAATATATGAACATTTCATTAAAAAAAAAAAATCTGCAAATCAAAACACATAAGAAAAATAACAATAAGAAAAAAAACATCAACAGTTTGGAAGTGACTTTATTTCAGGTGACATTAAAAAATTAGAATGGTTTGGGCAAAATACTTTAAATATTTTAGAATCCTAAATGATATTCATTAAATATCTGTGAAATTCCTATTCAGTGGCAGACACAATCCTAGGTGCTTGGAATAGAGCAGATAAAACAAGACACACAAAAATCATTACCTTCATGGAGCATACATTTCAGTGGGTAAGAATAATTGAAGAAATAATACCCATAAAAGTAGGCAAGAAACTCTGAAATAGATTAAAAAGGAATGAGTCTATGAGATTATTTAATCGAAATACTGGAAATAAGAATATAGTCATTAGCATTTTTTAAATGCAAAAAGAAATAAGCTCTAGATTGGAAACTTTAAAAGAATCAATATATTGGAAAACCAAGAACGCATACAGAAATGCAACATCATTTAAAAATATGAAGTCAGTTAAGAGATTTAGCATATGAGATTTGGAAGAAAAATAGAGGAATTAGTGAGAAAGCAATATTTTGAGAGGTAAAGGTAAAGAACTTTGTAGGAATAAATAAATTAATTAGTACCCCAGAAGGACTCTGAGAGCTAAGCAGGAGTAATAAAAATAAATCAACATATAGATACATTGTAGGATGATTGCAGAATCTCAAAGATAAAGAGAAGAATCTTAAAAGCCACCTGCGGAAAAAAACTGATGACTTACAAAGGAACAATAATTATACCTACAGCAGTTTTCTTATCAGCTCAATCATGCCAGGAAAAAATGGAATAATGTATGCAAATTGTCAACCTAAATCTAAAACTTGATACCCTACTAATTATTACTCTAGAAGGAGGGCAAATTAACTCACTCTATGTTGAAAAAGGTTAAGATAGCTTGCCAGTATTGGGCACACAATAAAATCTATAAAGCCTGAACTTCAGCAAGAAGAAAATCCAATACAGGATGAAGGAATGGGATAAAAAGATATCGTTGATTCTCATTCACAATAGTTATATTCTAGAAAGTCACTGGGAACACTCAATTCGTGAATACTGAACAATTGCTCCTAGGGGAAATACACATATCTCTCACATAGATTATAATCTTAAATCCTAAAAATCACTCATTCCGGTACATTCTATTTTCTTTATTTTACAAAAAAGAAAACAAAGTTCAAAAGTTTTAAGTGACTTGCCTGAGGCCACCACCTCTGTCAGGTGCCAGACTGGGGACTTAAACACCATCCAACCTGCTCGGAGCTAGAGCTTCCTGCCCTATGCTGCACTGCCCCCTACTCCCTTAATCCTCTGGTCATCTTCGCAGGAGAGCTGAAGCAAGAATGCAGAACCCAGCCTTGTGTGACCTCAGCTACAAATATGTGTATTGGTGGACTCAAATTTCTCACCACTAAGTGCACGTCCACAAATAATCATGAAAGCCAAGGGTATGGATTTTGGGGTTACAAATAAATTTTAATGAGTAGGCGAATATGGAATCTGGAAACAATGAAGATGGACTGTATACCTATCTATATATATAGTCAATTACATCAGTATATTTTACTATTACTTGAAAAACAAATATGTGGTTTATTTTGTTCTTGAAAAACATAAGCCTAAAATTTCAGGCAGAAAAACAAGATAGAGGGACATGATTCATAAAATAAGTAGATCATGTTAAGTTCTATATCTCGGTGAAAAAGAGATATCAAATTGTGCAGAAAAGAGTTGTCATAAGTCTGAGACTGCTATTCTTAGATACTTGCAAGGTTTACCCTTGGCTGACGTCGAGGAACTACTGTTTTAGGAGGGTTCCGACCATTTCCTAAATGATATCGTGGCCCACTGGGCCCAAAGTTTTTGTGCAAACAAGGCAGTTTATACTAAACACTTTCTTTATGGGAATCTGGAACTTTGATACATGCTAGGCCTAGGAAACTGAATCCAAAATACCTGGGCATTGAATTTCTAATGAGCCTCCTTGGTAGACATTTCACTACTGTTGTTAGAACTCATTGCTGGAGGAATTAAGTGATCCTTCGTGACTCCACTGGGAGAGGGCTCTTGGATGCTTGTGCCTGGTTTCCTGCAGACTTCACCCTACAGCCTTTTCCCTGTGCCAATTCTGCTTTGTATCCTTTTGCTGTAATGTCAATAAACCACAACCATGAGATGACTATATGATGAGTCCTCCTGGTGGATTGCTGAATCTGCAGGTAGTCTCGAGAACCACCACACACAAATGAATTTGGATATTTTAAGAAACATTTATTTATTGAAATTGTGTAACCTTGGGGAGTGTTATGTCCAGCCACGATGGCATATCTACACTAAAGGAATTTCCTTCCCACCATATACAACTGTAAATTGAACAAAATATATAAAGCATCTCACTTTTTGAGCATTAGAAAACAGGCAAAGCAGGATCATAATTCATGAAAGAAGGAAGAAATAGGAGGTGAACTGCACATTTGCCCAGTTCTCTGCCTAAGAGATCTTTCCTTCTAGTGGTAGTGGTACAGGGGTCAGAAGCTCAAGTGTGATTGGGCTGAGAAGCAAGAACTTGTTCAAGGCTACTGAGCAGTTAAATCTGCTGATCAAGGTAATAGAAAATAAAAAGCTACATGAAGTGGGCAGAAGCCTGTACTTCCACCAGGGTATCGATAGGTGTTGGAGGTACTGGGAAAATCCATCGAGAGAGATTATTATAATGTAACGGACCAAGAAGACTCACTGCCACACACAAAAGTCATTATTCAGAGTTCATACAGTAGAGGTACTAGTGGTCCCTAAGCAGTAAGGGCTTAGCCAGGGAAGAATTAGGAAAACTATAGGGTGGAAGCAAGAGAGTAAAGAATGAACCTTGATAGACCCTGATAGAGAGTTCCTAGATATTAAAAATGTTTATTTTGAAGGACAAGTAGTACCTGTCATTCAAAGGGAGAATAACCTTTAGTTGATTAGTGGGGAAGCTAATACACTGATTTCATTTTCTGTAAGTCTTCATGGTCTGACACTAATGTTTGCATCTCATGTTTTATGGTTTTTCCTTTATTGTCTATTTACTATGTTATCCATCCATGCAACATATTATATTAACATTTGTTGAAAATATACCATGAAGTTATGAACTTCAGTGAAGCAACTCCTATGTATCCCCCCAGTCTCCCTCTTGAACTCAGATCCGAACTGTCTAATACTCTATCTCCACAAACTCATAAGTTGAATATATTCAAAACACATTGAACATCCTCCCTAAACCTGATATTCCTCTGCTTCCTTTTGTGATTAATACAAATTAATATTCATAGTACATACAACTCAAGGCCTTGGAGTCACGTTTGAAGACACCAAAAAGTCAAAATCTAAAAGACTTGGAGCCACTTTTGAAGACTTCTTGCTTCATCACCTCCCACCCTACCCTGCTCAGCATCCAATTGGTTGCCAAGTCATGTAGATGCCATTCCATACTCCATAATACTGACAGATTAATGTTCCCAAAGCACAGCTCTAACCACATCATTTCCCTGCTCCCAAACCACTCCTCACCTAGTGCACATTACTTTAATTGAAGAGGAGCTTTGAAAAAATAAATAGCCTCATATAGTAAATTTATAATCCTAAATATAGCAAAGGTAGTAATGTTGCAAGAACCTTGAATTATCACAGCACTTAGGTTCAGGAAAGCATTGAGTACTATTAAGCCACTAATGAAGTACAGTAGACAAATTTAGTTACAGCACAAAACGGCAGTAGTATAAATAATGGCAGGCTATTTAAAATGTAATAGTAAATTTTGCTCCCAGCAGACTTTGGTTTCTGGTTGTCTGTTCTCAAAATCATCAAAGATATATGGAAATTGTGTGTGTATGCCTCTGTGTGTGCATGTGTGTGTGGAGAAAAAGAGAAGGAGAAAGAATTTCATTTATCTTTAGTAATCTATTCTGTTCACAGCAATGCTCACTAACAAAAATACTTTGATTTAAGAGGACAGAGCATATATTACCAGGCAAATCCATTTGGGATAAAAGGGTTTTTCTGTGTATGATAAAAATGTTAATTCATCAGAACTATAATATATATTTTTAATATTACAGTTGTAAAGTCACCCTTCATTAGTGTTCCATGTTAAATTAAAAGAGAAGGAGAGGAGAATGAGATAGAAAAATAGCTACATTTCTATTTAACTTTTTGGAACAATGTAAGAGATAGAAATCTTTTTAAGAGCAAGTCATACTTGGATAGGTGCTAATTCCCGTCATGGTGTTCATGTTAGCTGAGCACTCCACACCACTCAACAACCATTTCATTTATCCAATTTTAGCTCCCTTTCTCATGAATATCACCACTACTCACCTAAAGTCACCTACATAACTTGTTATTCCTTAACTTCCTTAGTAATTAATTGAAATAAAAAGTGAGATTGCCAGCACATTCTCAAATGTCTGCCATTTCTTCCAGAAAATTGTCCACACACACACTTCTCCCTCTCTTCCTTCTTATATATGACCATGAGTATTCTTCCTATTCTAGAGCAATTCCTCCAGTTGGGTTTTCTTTTATTTTTATAAATAATTTTATTCTTATGGAAAAAGTAATACATACATGTCTTAAAATAAAAATTTAAAACTATACTGCAAAAATAACATCAATGTAAAACAATCTTTTTACAGCAGAGCCTAGTGCCGCTTCCCTAATAAGATCTTGGAAGACTTCAGGAAATTTAGTAACTTTTTACACAAGTGAGGGCATGCCTTTGAGTGGCTTTTGATGCAATATGCTCAATTCTTCTTATGTCTTCCACCTCTGCGTGCTTTTTTTCTTCATAGCCCCCTCTACTTGACCCTTAAGTTTTTGTTTTATATTTCTGTTCTGCCATTACCACTCCTTCCAAAGACCAGACTCTCACTGAAATATATACATTATATATACTTTAACAATTATCTATTGTTTGACATTTACAAACTTCTGTCTTTAAGCAAATTTGAACTTGTATAAAAGTAGCAAATATAGCTCTTATGGGACATGTACACTTACGATACTTAAGTATTCAAACTCATCCCTTCCAAAACTGAACTCATCCTTAAGAAATGCCTGAACTTTTAAAAGTCACAGCTGTGGCTAGCCTGGCCTGACGATTTTGGGCAATATGGTCTCTTCAAAAAAGTATTAGGTTTTTATTTTATTTGTGCCTTGTCATTTTTAAGTACCTACAAACATGGTCTAAACATAGTCAATAAACCTGAAGAATCTAATCTTTAATCAGCAGACCATTATACCTATCTATAATCTGCTTCGTTTGCTTAATAGCCATTAACTAGATGCACTTTTAAAGTGTAGTATTTAGTGGGAAGGCAATACTTTAATCTCATTTTTTGCTACTTGGGACCCCAATCTAATATTCTGCTAAGGCTGAGACTTTGCTACCTCTGGTAGTGTCAATTTCTGCCTGGAGTAGAAAATGTGGTTGTTGTTGTTTGTTGTTTTCCCTAACATTTACAGTTTCAATGTACATACTCAGGAAACTAAAAAAGGCTTTATTTTCTGACCTTTCTGTTTTCCAACAGGCTGGACAGTTTACCTGTGTCCTGAGTTTATCTACTTATAGGGCATTGCTAAAAATCATTAAGAGATAACCATTACCTGCCAGTCTTTTGAAATTTTCCATAATTAAACTAATGAGGCATAATAAGCTTCACCCAGCACCAACTTCACTTGACTTAGAAAAAAGATAAAGGACAGGAAATGGTGGAGCATGCACAGCAAGAACAGAGCAGAAGTCTCATGACACCCAGACATAGCTTCCAGTTTCCCAGGCATTTCTCCTCAGCTGTATTTCACTAGTCCCAATTATCTGGGCAGCTTTATCTCATCAGTACCACTGATCATTAACCTCAATGAAGAAGTAAAAAAGCGTGTTCTAATATACAGGACTTAACCTAAGAGTCTTTTATCTTGGATCAAGTATAGGTAATCTACTAACAATACCTTTAGCTGATGTTGCAAGAGAATTTGCCTGGAGTCATCAGATGAAACTTGAGAAAAGGCTGTAGAGCCAGCCGTGAACTTTCCTCTTCACTGTTTCTCTTAACTCCCTAGTCCAGATTAGCACACATGCCCAGCGTCCAATATACTTAGATCAAAATACTGTAAAAGGATCACACATTTTTGAGCTTCAAATAACTGTGTCTGCCCACTTTGCTATCACTTTCTATCAGTCAAAACCATATTTATTCTGTGTTTCATTTTTCAGTACTTTCCAAATTTTCTACCATGAAAAATATTAGCATTAAAATATATTTTAATAGAATTATATAGAATTTTTTAGACAAATTTGTGAAAATGCCATGAATTCATTGGATTTAGAGATAAGAGATAGAAAGAGGGATATGTAGAAAGACAAGTTTAATGAGAAGCTGTATGTTTCTCCTGTATATCTGTATCCTCTGTATGTATACAGAGTAAATATGCATGTATACATACATACAAAGAAAAATAGTTTCTCATTAAATATATATTTAATATCTGTAAATATGTATGTATAAGTACATATATTTTTCTCAATTTTCAACATAATTACAACTCGAAATAATCTTTCTGCCCTTTATTAAAACCAAACTTAATTCTCATTCCCCAGATTTTATTTCTTTAATTGCCAGAATTATGACCTAATAATTGTTTTTATACTCACATAAAGTATCTGTTATCTTTTTTCATTCTGATTTAACAGTATACTGTTTTTCCTACTCTGTTGAACTTATCATTGAGCTGTTCTTATTAATTAGCTAATGACATTTGTGATTGGTTCATAAACATGTATTTTTCTTTCACTGTAGATGAAAGACACACTTCCTTGTATGAGCTAGGAGTTGATGTAGGAAATAGAGAAATATACCAAAACTTAGAATGTAGAGACATACATGTGATAAATGTGAGGGGTATGTGCATCTAACTAGGACTGGATAGAGAGTGATTCTAGAAGGAGGAGGGAGGTATAGTAAGAAGGGTGATCTCTGATGTGATGCTTAGAATTTTATTAAGCAAAATTTATGCTGGGTCCATTATAATAAAGATAACTGTCAATATTATTCTATATTGAAAGATTCTTAAATTCCATCTTAGATTGAGAGAGAGAAATGCCACTTGCATAGCACTTCTAACTTCTGTCAACAGAGGTACTACTAAAGTCTAGATGCTTTGCTTTAGCTGGTTATGACCAAAATAAGCCCAAGAATAAAGCAGTTTTTGAACTTCATGAGTTTTCAGTTTTGATTACATCAAAACATTAAAATAGTTCAGCCTTAGACAGATTCCTAGTTTTGGAATGATGACCAAATTTGCAACAAGCAGTGATTAAATTATGCTCTTTAATTTTACTTTGAATGTTAATACTATAATTTGGTTTCAAGTAAGATTCCAGTTTATTCAGATAGTATTTAATTAGAAGGATGAAAAAGAACTGGAGGCTATATTCTCTGCATCTATAGAAAAAAATGAGTTGTTTTTACAGCCAAATCACAAAGACACTATGTGGGTTACAAAGAAAAGCTCCTATGCTTAGCATAGAAAATATTGTTTTGTAGATAATTTGTTTAACTTTCAACTTCCTACCCATATATTGAATAAGAAATCTAAAATCTAAAATATGATCTGAGATGGAGCATGTATAGAGCATAATTTAATTGTTGAATGATTTCACTGTGGGAAGTTTATGACTGGGGTATAAGGAGGAATTTTTATTCTAGTTTGCTGCTTTTTTGCCTGCATTCTACAGTTAATTGCAAACATCTCAACTGGGCTTAAATTTGCACCAACAGAACCTTTTTATAGGAGAAAGGAAGAGAATTCCCTTGGCTGGCTCAAAATGTCAGAGAACTCTGGCATTTAACATCTAGACTATGGCTAAACAAACTCACATAGAGAGAGCAACCAAAGAAAAAGCTTATCAGAAGTTATAAATTGTGTCAAGGTAACTCTTTGAATGTTGGCACCTTTCCCCATCTGTTTTAATCACTTGGAAACATTTTTGTAAGTGTGAGTGCCCTTGATGAATTAGATCTTGAAAATAAGAAGTCTGTGAAGTTTTTTTCTCTTAGACAGCAATTTTCATGTTAACACAAGTGAGACCTATTTAAAGAGGAACAAATTAGTAAGGTAAAGAAGACTATAATTCAAATAAGTTACCTAAAATCTTTAGTTTAAAACAAACTTTGTGAAATATCCTTAGTAACCCTTGAAGATGAGGTATTTTCTTTTTCAACTGGGTTCCCGTTTTTAGAAGGGAAAAACAGGACGCTGAATAAGATTTAAATATCGGATAAACAAGGGATATGTTTTTAACATAAGTGTGTCCAGGGCAATATTTGGGAGATACTTACTAAAATGTTACTTGTTGTTTATCTGAAATTTAAATTTAACTGGTGTCCTTTATTTTACTGGCAACTCTATTTTTAGGGAGCAAAAAAAATCATAATCCCTTTTATTTTGGTTGTATATGTACTTAAAACCATAAATATTATAATCTTATATACATTGCCCTCATTTATATTTTTATTCCTCAGTTACATTTGTCTTTATTATCAAGACTTACTGAAAGTTATATGACTATGGAAAGTAAGAAATTAAATGTTTAGGGCTTCCCTGGTGGCGCAGTGGTTGAGAGTCCGCCTGCCGATGCAGGGGACACGGGTTCGTGCCCCGGTCCGGGAGGATCCCACATGCCGCGGAGCGGCTGGGCCCGTGAGCCATGGCCGCTGAGCCTGGGCATCTGGAGCCTGTGCTCCGCAATGGAAGAGGCCACAACAGTGAGAGGCCCGCGTACCGCAAAAAAAAAAAAAAAGAAGAAGAAATTAAATGTTTAAAAAGAAATTAATTGTTTAAAATTTCCCTTCTAGGGTCTCCCCTGGTGATCCAGTGGTTAAGACTGTGCTCCCAATGCAGGGAACCCAGGTTTGATCCCTAGTCAGGGAACTAGATCCTACATGCCACAACTAAGAGTTCACATGCCACAACCAAAGGATCCCTCATGCCACAACTAAAGACCTGGCACAGCCAAATAAATAAATAAATATTAAAAAAATTCCCTTCTAACACAGTTTGATATACTCTACAGGTAATTCAATATGAGTATGTTGTTCACATTTGCAACTATGATGAAGTCAATAGAAGTATCACTAATTATAATGCAAGCTTGTGTACTCTTAATTAAAACACTATTTGTTTTCTAAGTTATAAGCAGTAACTCTAATGTGGAGACTTTTAGTGGTGGCTTTTAGAGGATAACATGTTGAAAGGCTTGCCAGGTAAAGTGTTGCCTGAAGGAAATTTTACAATACTGGTCTAAAAATCCCCATCTTGTAGTAAAGTCAGCTCAAGGGTGATCTCAGGTGTACAGTACTGTATACCTGTACTATCTTACATTTGGAGAAGTTGGTAAGTGTACGTTCACTCTATGGTTCTATCTGGGCCACTCTTAAGATTAGTTTGGGTGTTCCATTTTGTTTAGTAACCTCTTGGTGAATCAGAATCAATATTAATCAATATTCTAGAATAGTCCCAGCGTTAGAACCCCTGTGCTAGACCAGCCAGTTTTGTGCCTCTTCTAAATCTTGCATCCAGTCTTGTTCATATCATCACACTCAGGCCCCTGGTTCCTGGAGCTTTTATTCTCTCACAGAAATATGCACATTTTTACAGCAAAAATCAAGTTAAAAAACATAAAATATCAACAATTCTGACATACTTTGTAGAATAATAGAAGATATATGTATTAACCAAAGAATTTAACTAATTAGTCCTTCATTGCCCTACAAATAACCTAGATTAGCTAGCCCACCCAGTGCATATTACCAAAAACTCAAAGGAATAAATACTATTAATAACATATAATAGCCTATGGCACATATAATTTACCTCATGCGTAACATAACTTTTTAACTAATTAGGCAGATTCTTCACCAGAGGAGTACATTATACTCACCAGGGAAACTTTTCCGAAACATACATGTCAGGGGCTCACCCCTTATTATTTTGATTTAGCAGATATGGATTGAATAGCAGACATCAGATTAAAACTTCCTAAATTGAGCTTGATAGCCTTATCTGGTTGAGAACCACTTCTTTTCCCTAGCTGTCTCCATGTGAGAATAGAAATTTTAAATTGTTTTACATAAGCAGGTTGACAACCAATGGCTCTAGGAGAATAAATGGTAGATGGTATTAGGGAAGAGTCTTGTGATTTTTCTCTTATTATTCTTTTGTTTATTCATGCTGAATGATGAGCTACAATGATAATTGTATGAATTCTTTAAAGTGAAGCTGTGCTACACCTATTCAGAAAATAATTCTATATAACAATCTTTATGCTGTAAATAAAAAGTACAGAGCTGCAATTTCTACAACTAAAATCTAGTTGAGAAATAGGAGATCTAATAGAGAAATGGAAAGAGATCAGACGTTGGAATCAGAACTGTGTTTGAATCTCTGTACCTCCAGTTTTACTAGTTCATATTTACATGACTATAAGCTAGCCTCTATTAAAGTCATTATAAAGTTACATCAAATAATAAGATTAACAAAGCCAGAATTTGGTCCTCCTAAGAGTTATGAAATTTATGAATCTCTAGCAAGTCTGATCAAGAAAAAAGAGAAAATACAAATTACCAGTATCAGAATTGAAAAATTCACATTGTTAGACATCCTATAGATACTAATAGGATAGTCATGGAATTTATAAACAACTTTATGCTAATAAATCTGACGACATGGTTCAAATGGGAAAATTCTGGGGGAGAAGGTTAAGTCTTAGCAAAACTGACAGAAAACGTAACAGATAATCCAAATAGCCTGTATCTATTTTAAAAGTTGACTTCATAATAAAAAACTTTCCCCAGAAGAAAACTTGAGATCCAGATGGTTTCACTGGTGAATTCTGTGAAACTTAAAAAAATAATAATAATTGGCACAAATACTTTTAGAAAATAGAAAAAACAGAAATACATCTCAACTCATTTTGTGAGGGCAGCACTAACCTGATACCAAAAACAAATACATCAAAATAGACTGATATACCAATAAATCTCATAATCATATAAAATATTGAACAAAATATAAACAGGGTAAATCTAGCAACAAATAAAAATTCTATAATATTAATAAATCATAACCAGGTAGGTTTTATCTCAGAAATGCAAGGTCAGTTCAACATTAGAAAATCAAGACTATGATTCCTCAACTTAACAAAAAACCATCTTTTACCATCTCAATAGATGTTGAAAAAGCATTTGATAAAATTCAATATCTATTAACATTTTTAAAATGAAAACATCTCAGCAAAAATGTTGGAGAAGGAAGCTTCCTTAATCTGATAAAGACATTTACAGAGTATCTACAGATAGCATCATACACAAAAGTGAATATTGAGTACTTTCCCCATAATTGAGAACAAGGCTCTTACCACTTCTTTTCAAAAGTGTACTAGAGAAAATAGAACAAAAGGGCAAGAAAAATATAATACATAACAAAGATGAGAATAAAACTATCTTTATTCATGACATGATCTTTTATGTAGAAAATCCTAAGGAATCTATAACTCAGAAATCCACACTGTAAACTGTAAAATGTTGCTAAAGAAATGAGTAAATATACCATGTTTATGGATTGCATTTTTAATATATTTCATTTCAGTTCACCCAAAGTTAACATAGAAATTCAACACAATAACAATCTAAATCCTATCAAAATCTACCTTTTGTAGAAATTGATAATTCCAAAATTTATATAGAAAGCAACCTCGAGTAGTTTAAAAAAAAAACTTTAAAGAACAAGGATAGTGTTGGAAGGCATATAGCAGCAAATATCAAAATTTATTAAAAAGGCATTGATCAAGACATTGTGGTTATTGACATAAGGGTAGTCAAATAGGTCAATGAAACATAATAGAGAGTCTAGAAATACACTTACATGTATATATGTTCAATTGATTTTCAACAAGAGAACTAGAGCAATTAAATGGGTGAAAAGAAAAGATTTCTCAATAAATAGTACTGAAACAAGTAGATTTCATGTATAGAAAAATTAACATTGATGCCTACCTCATCCCACAGATAAAATTTAATTTGAGACATATAAAGCTAATGCTATAAATCTTCACAAAAAAAAAGAGAATATCTCCATCACATTACTTTAAATTACGCTAGACTTCTTTGAAAGGATGCAGAAATTTGGTAAGTTGGAGATCACCAAAATTAAAATATTGAGCTAATCAGAAGGTGGTTAAGAAATTAAAATGTAAGCCCTATATTTGAAAATATTTGCAGTATATGTATTTGAACAGGGGAGAAGGAACGACACCAATAACAATGAGATAGAGTCATGAAGATTCAAAATCTGAGGGCTGGGAAAAATTTAAAGCCAAACTAACATGATTTAAGCAGTGGAAAAAGAAGTATTTATCATAAAACAGTTGCAGATACTGGAACATGTGGAGCAAGGCAAAATGGTTCTGGATTTTTATACTTGAAAGCTCTGCATCAGATCTTGCACTGGTTTTGAAAACACAAGCAAAGGGAAAAATTCTAAAGGCAGCAAAGGACCAAATAACAGACAATCAATAAAGAAAAAAAATTGCCTATGAGTGCCCCTTTTCTGACTCCTTAACTGGGTGTCTGCTGTTGCTTTAGTGGCCAGGTGGCTTGCCCAGCCTTCTTATCTCATCTGGACAATTCATATTCCAGAGTCCTCGCAGAAGTTTCTTCAAGAATGGACTTTAGGATATATGTTTATTACAGTCAGAGGCACCAGTAGCAGGAAAGAGGTATGTGAATGGAACACCAGGTGGACAGCAACGTCACCTATTTTGTAATACTGCAGATGTTTTCCCATTGTTTCAACCACACTACTAATTTTTTTTTTATTCTTTACACTCTATTTATTGTGAAGTACACAAGCTAATTGATTTTGGCCATTAAAAACTACTAAATGTTTATGTAATCCAAGAGGAAATAACAAAGTCCCCTTTAGAGTTATTCAAATGCTGAGCATTTGATTCATAAAGGGCAAGATATATTAATTAATATATACCTCAACTTATTTTAATATATATTTCTTTATTAACTTTTTTAATTGAAGTATAGTTAAGTTACAATATTGTGTTAGTTTCAGGTCTAGAACAAAATGATTCAGTTGTCTATAAATATATGCATGTATATATATTTTTTCTTTTTCATATTCTTTTCCATTATAGGTTATTACAAGATGTTGATATTAACTTTTTAAATAATATAAGCAGTTCTCTGTAACTGAAGAATTAGAACAAAAAAATAATGAAAATTATAATCACATCCCTATCCTCACTCAGATAGTAAATGTTAGCCTGGTTGTATCTTCACCACCTTTTTATGCACACACACACATACATGCACATACACAGTGTTATTGCTGTTCATTGGATTTTAGCTAAATAGAATCGTATCATACACAATACTCTGCAGCTTGCTTCTTATGCTTCGCACTATAGCCAAGACCTCCCTTCAGGTCAAGGAACATAGATGTATCTCACTCTTTTAAATAACTGCTTAATATTCTATATTATAGATATACCACAATTTATCAAGCCGATTTGCTATATTAAACGTTTAGATAATTCAGTTTATTTGCAGCGTTTGCTACTAAAAACAATGCTATAATAGACACCCTTGTATATCTATACATCTGGGGTGTGTGTGTGTGTGTGTGTGTGTGTGTGTGTGTGTGTGTATTTGCATTTCATTTATATAGGAAAGATTTCCAAAGTAGCTTGGTTAAAATACTTAATCAATTTTTGTGAAACTAATTTCTGAAAATATTCATTTTACCATCTGCAACATAGCAGAGTTTCATATTTTCCTTTTTGTTTAGCACTTGATATTTTTCTCTTAAATCATGGCCAGTATGAAACGTGATATTGTTATCTAAATTTTGCTTTAATTAAAATTTTTCTAAGTACATTTGAAGTTGAACAGCTCTTATTTATTTGTGCCATTTGTATTTTCTTGTCCATTGCTAATTTATAGCCTCTATTTTTCTAACAAGTGTTTGACCTTTTTTAAAATCTTAGGTATATTTTCTGTTGACATATAATATGAGATGTGATATTTTTCCCTAGTACATTAGGTTTTTGGACTTCTAAACAACAGCTTTTCATACCTAAATTTATAACTCTTACCTGCTCCAATAAGTCTGTCTTCTCTTTTATATAGCTTCTGGAGTTCTAGTCTTCCTAAGGAATGTTATCCCCAACCAAATTTCTGTTTCCTTATATTGAATTATAATGTTATTATATTGATTTATATCTGAATCTTTCACCCATCTAGAATATTTGTTTGAATATAATGTGGTATAGAGGGTTTTTTTTTTTTAATTGAAGTGTAATTGCTTTACAATGTCATGTTAGTTTCTCCTATACAGCGAAATGAATCAGCTATATGTATACATATATCCACTCCCTCTTGGACCTTCCTCCCATTCTCCCCCATCCCGTCCACCTAGGTCATCACAGAGCACCGAGTTGAGCTCCGTGTGCTATACCACAGGTTCCCATTAGCTATCTGTTTTACACTTGGTAGTGTGTTATGTCAAACCTAATCTCCCAATTCATCCCACCCTCCCCTTCTCCGCCTGAGTCCACACGTCCATTCTCTACATCTGCATCTCCATTCCTGCCCTGGAAGTGGGTTCATCTGTACTATTTTTCTAGATTCCACATATATGTGTTAATATATAATATTTGTTTTTCTCTTCCTGACTTACTTCACTCTGTATGACAGACTCTAGGTCCATCCACATCTCTACAAATGACCCAATTTCATTCCTTTTTATGGCTGAGTAATATCCCACTGTATATATGTACAACATCTTCTTTATCCATTCATCTGTCGATGGACATTTAGGTTGTTTCCATGATGTGGCTATTGTAAATAGTACTGCAATGAACATTTTGGTACAGGACTCTTTTTGAATTATGGTTTTCTCAGGGTATATGCCCAGTAGTGGGATTGCTGGGTCATATGGTAGTTCTATGTTTAGTTTTTTAAAGGACCTCCATACAGAACTTATGGCTGTACCAATTTACATTCCCACCAACAGTGTAAGAGGGCTCACTTTTCTCCACACCCTCTCCAACATTTATTGTTTGTAGATTTTTTGATAATGGCCATTCTGACCGGTGTCAGGTGAGACCTCATTGTAGTTTTGATTTGCACTTCTCTAATAATTAGTGATGTTGAGCAGCTTTTCATGTGCCTCTTGGCCATCTGTATGCCTTCTTTGGTGAAATGTCTATTTAGGTCTTCTGTCCATTTTTGGATTGGGTTGTTTGTTTTTTGATATTGAGCTCCATGAGCTGTTTGTATATTTTGGGGATTAATCCTTTGTCCATTGACTTGTTTGCAAATATTTTCTCCCATTCTGAAGGTTGTCTTTTCGTCTTGTTTATGGCTTCCTTTGCTGTGCAAAAGCTTTGAAGTTTCATTAGGTCCCATTTGTTTATTTTTTGTTTTATTTTCATTACTCTAGGAAGTGGGTCAAAAAAGTTCTTGCTGTGATTTATGTCAAAGAGTGTTCTTCCTATGTTTTCCTCTAAGAGTTTTATAGTGTCCAGTCTTACATTTAGGTCTTTAATCCATTTTGAGTTTATTTCTGTGTATGGTGTTAAGAGTGTTCTAATTTCATTCTTCTACATGAAGCTGTCCAGTTTTCCCAGCACCATTTATTGAAGAGGCTGTCTTTTCTCCATTTGTACTTTTGCCTCCTTTGTTGTAGATTAGGTGACCATATGTGCATGGGTTTATCTCTGGGCTTTCTATTCTGTACCATTTATCTATATTTCTGTTTTTGTGCCAGTACCATACTGTCTTGATTACTGTAGCTTTGTAGTATAGTCTGAAGTCCAGGAGCCTGATTCCTCCAGCTCCATTTTTCTTTCTCAAGATTGCTTTGGCTTTTTGGGGTCTTTTCTGTTTCTATACAAATTGTAAGGTTTTTTTTTTTCTAATTCTGTGAAAAATGCCATTGGTAATTTGATAGGGATTGCACTGAATCTGTAGATTGCTTTGGGGGATAGAGGTTTTGACTGATGTGTATTCATATGGGTGGCCAATTGTGATCCTACAGTTTATTGATTAAACTTTATTCTTCCAGTGATCTTTGTCATACATTAAATTTCTAGTTATACTTAGATTCATTGATGGCTGCTCTTAGGTAAAAGTTGTGCTGTTTGTATTGCAATGGCTTTATAACCAATGTTTGGTCCCATTAAAACAGTTTATCCTCGCTATTTTCATTATTTTTTGGCAATTCCCAGATATTTAGTTGTCTATGTGAAATTTAAAATCCTTTACCCATTCATAACTCCATAAAATTTGTAGGCGTTCTGTTTTTAAAAAATTGAATTTACGTATTCATTTTTTCAGGTTTTGTTTTATGTTCCTCAATTGTATTTTATAGAGAATTTTGTAAATGTCATGCACAATGTCTCAAATTTATCCTAGATATTTTGTAGCTTTTATTCTAAGATTGCAGGGGACTTCCCTGGTGGTCCAGCGGTTAAGACTCCGAGCTTCCAGTGTAGGGTGACCGGGTTTGATCCGTGGTCAGGGAACTAGATCCCTCATACTGCAGCTAAGATCCTGCCATGCCTCAAGTAAAAGATCCCGCACCCAGCAATGAAGATCCCATGTGCCGCAATTAAAGACCCAGCACAGCCAAATAAATAAATAAATAAATAATTTTTTTAAAAAAAGTTGCTTGAATTATTTTTGTCATTTGCTTTCCTGGGTGTGTATTGGTTGTATAGAAGAAGCATATTGATCTTTATATACTTATTTTATATCTAGCCAGCGTACTAATTTTTAAAATTAATTCTGGGAAGTTTTCTTAACCTTTTGTTTATTTTAAGTATGGAATCACAAAATTAGCAACTGAATATAGTTTGGTCTCTCCTCATGTGGATTTCCTTCTCTTCCTTCTCTAATTGCATTAGCTAGGACCACCAAACAATATGGAGTCATAGATGTATGTAACAGTGAGTCTTCCTAGACGTTCTGATCTTCAAATTTTAGTTAAAGTTTATTACTGACTTTCTGAATATGCTCTTTATAAATTTAATAGAGTATTTTATTCCTATTTTAAGATTTTGTCAAAAGTGATTGCTACACTTTTAACATTATACCAAATGTCTTTTCAGTAGCTGATGACATAATCAGGAGACATTAAAATCATGAGATTTGATGAAAGATTTTTTTGTATTAAATCATCTTTGCATTCCCAGAATAAATTCCATTTTATTCTCAAATTGTTTTTAATGCACTACTCTCATTTCAAATAGCAAACATTTTATATAGAACATTTGCATCTGTATTCAGAGTTGAAATCAGTGTCGTGCTTTGTTTGGATTTAGGGAATTAGCATTAAGTCAGCTTTATTGAAAGAACTGAAAAATATTTTCATCTTTACATATGGTCTTATCTAAGTTAAATAACATAGAAGTTATAGCTGCTTTAAATAGAAATAAATATATATGGGAATTTATTATATGATATGGATGACATTTCTCATAGGGAAAATAAATAATAATAAATAATGTTGCAATATATGGGTAGTCATAGAGAAATAATTCACTGCTTATGTATTTTCAGTGGATTGAATATTTAAATGTACAATAAATAAAACCATAAACATACTAGAGATAGACATGAAGGTTACATCTTACTTATCTGAAAGGAGGGAAAGCCTTTCAAAGTATGGCAATAAAAAGAAAAGCAAAAAAATTAAAATTGGAAAATTTGACTCCATAAAAATAAAGATTTCTTTGTGGCAAAAATTGTCTTCATGAGTCAGAGTTCCAACAGAAAACAGAATTCGACTCAGGTGAGTTTGGAAGAAGAGTCTTTAATAAACAAACCACATATAGAAGAGGATTAGGCTTGAGGGCAATAACAAGGAGCAGCTGAAGCAACCAGAAACTACCAATGATAAGAAAACATTCCACCCCTTGGTTTGAAGGGCAAGGGAATAAAATAATGTTCCTGGAGCCACAGTGTATTGGCAGTCCATCAGTAGAGATGCAGCCACCACCAGGAATGTGTCTCAAAGAGAAGGGACAGCCAAAAAATACTCAAACCTTTCTGTCTCCCTGACTCCTTGTGATAGGCAGACTTCTAAAAGAGCCTTCAATGATCACACATCCTGGATTTTACATCCTTGTGTAATCCCTTTCCTGTCAATGTGGGCTAAACCTAATAACTTGCTTCTAACCAATAAAATACCACAAAAAGTTGAGAATTAGGTTACAAAAGATTTCAGCTTCTTTATTGCTAGTTGACTCTAATGCCTTCTGTGCTTGCATACCTTGATGAAGCAAGCTGCCAAGTTGGGAAGGCCCATGTAAAAAGGAACTGAGGGAGCCTTCCATACAACTGCCAGTGAGAAATTGAAGCCCTCAATCCAACAGCCCCCAAGGAAGTGAATCCTGCAAGTGACCACATGGACTTGGAATTGTATCCTTCCCAGTAGAGCTGCAGGCCCTGGGGCAACACTTTGATTCCACTGTTGCTGGAGACCATGAAACAGGACCCAGTTATGTCATGCCCAGTTCAGAATTCTTTTTTTTTTTTTCAACTGCCAAATTTTGAGGTAAATTGCAAATGATTATAGATAACTTACAAAGATTTTGGTAGCTGGAAATGGAATGCTTCCATAACAAATACATAGAAATGTGGGAGTGGCTTAGGAATCTAGAAGTGGTAAAGACTGGTTGGATTTCAGTGATCATCATAGAGAAAGTCCAAATTACCTTGAACTGACAATTAGAAAAAAAACCACACTACCCATGAGTGCTCAGAAGGAAGTGAAGAAAGTGCTTTTGGAAATTGGAGGATGGAGGATCCCAGCCATGAAAGACAAATGCCTTTCAAGTCTCTGTTTTCCTTGTTTGCTAATATCCCATTGGCCAAGGCATGTCACACGGTCTGTACAGATAGTCACTGAGTGAAGAAATAAATTTCACTTATGATGGGAGAAAAGAATGAGTGGCCATTTTTTATTCAATCAGAGTCATCCCTCTAACCATAAATTTCATATGCCTCCCACTTTCAAAACATGTTCACCTCAATCTGGGATCCCCAGTGTCTCATCCAGTATGGCATCAACCTTGCAGCTCAGGATCTCATGGTCTTCATCTGATCTGGATGTGGCTCTTGATCTAAAGACCTATGAAGTAAAAAGACAAGTTATCTGTCCCCACACACCGAAAATGCAATAGTAAGAGAGGGATAGAATAACCACTATAGAGATTCCTTTCAAAATGAGAGGAATGTGAGTGCTAAGCAGTCCCTGGCCCATAACAATTCTGAAATCCACCTGGAAAAATATTACAAGGTTCCCTTACTCTGGGGACATGGAATGCACTTTGATTAAGGCCAGATCCTACTGCCTAGAAATGGCTCCCTAGTATATTGTTCTGTTTGTGTCATAGTTTTGCCCTTTTGACTCTTGACTCAGCCCTCTGAGATGTTCTTCCTTCCTGTGGACAGTTGCATAAGAATTATACCCTTTTTGCATATGAAAAGCTTTAAGTTCATTTTAGTCCAAGTTGGTAGCCTACCTGTTAGTACAACCTCCTAAAAAGCTTCATAGGCTTTCTATGTATTAGATTATTTTCAGGTTAAATTCCTCTCAACTAGAGAAGAAACTATATCCATAGTCTTCTCAAGCCAAGCTTAAAAACATATCTTTAAAATGTAGGTTTTAAATTGTCTTTCTGATGTAATAACAGTAATTAATCAAATCAGATTTCACCTTGGGTCTGTTTTTTTAAATCAGCTTTATGAAAGTATAATTTTAGATACACTAAAATGCACTTCCTATTTGCTTGTTCATGGACTGAGCATACTCTGCAGCTGGAGGAAGCCCTCAGGCAGAGATAAGAAACTTCAGTTTGTGAGAAAAGGAAAGCACTTTTCCTGTTGGCTTTGCCTCTGCCACTGGCCCCTGAGCCCAGGCCAGGTGTAGGAAAAACAGAGCCCTACACCTGCCTTCTTATCCAGATCCAGCCACATCATGCAACCTAAAAAACTAAGCCAGTTCCTGAGCTGGTTGTGATAGTTCTCCGGAGAATGATTAAGAAAAAGATAATTGGATGTGGCATAGACTTTTTCTCTCTACTCCTTTCAGCCAAGTACAATTATAAACTCTGAAAATCATACAACAGACAACAAATGGAGAACTCTGAAAGATGTAAAGAGGAAGGCAAACTAGTTAGGGACCTCTGGACTTGAGAAACAACACAGCAACAGGGCATTATATTGACTCCCCACCCAGCAGATGAGGGCAATCCAGTTCCATCATTCATGACCCTCACACAACCTTGCAACAGAAGCTGGCCCAGAGACACTGATTCCTCCCTAAATCAAAACACCACCAACACCTGGCAAAACTGAGAGCCTTGGCAAGTGTGATGGATAGAGAGCCATGCTGACAATAGCAGGCAGAGGAAGTACACTCATTCTCCTGAGGTTACCTCCCCCACCAAGAGATCCAAGATGGCTGTGAGGCACTGGCAAGGGGGGCCGGTCCTTCCACAGCAAGCTCCTGGCCCAGGAGCGCTCTCCATCCCTCACAGGCAGGCAAGTCCCACCACCGCAAGTGCCAGGCCCCAAAAGGGCTCTCCTTCCTGACTGGGCTGAGAATCTTCTCCCCAACAAGAGACACTGGGGCAGTGGGCTGGGGTAGGAAGTACACCAAGCCTGGGAAGACCAGCCAATCTAGTCTCTTGAAATTCCTTCCACCCCCTCAAACAGCACCAGCAGAGACTAGGAAAGCCCCTGCAATAAATCAAGCAGACCAAAATAGCACTGCAAAGGCTCTGAAATTAAACTTCCTTTGGGACCACAGCCCAAGAAATTAGGCTAGGATTTGCATGCTAAACATAAACAGGGTGACTACCTACCAAAATAAAAGATTTTGAAGTGCCTCATAATCTCCTAACATAATAGCCAAAATGTCCAGAATACAAAAAAAAAAAAATTACCTATCATACCAAGAACCAGGAAAATCACAACTTGAATGAGAAAACAAGGTTAACTGATGCCAACACTCAGAGGAATCAGATGTTGGGATTATCTGATAAGGATTTTAGAATGGCCATCATAAAAATGTTTCAACAAACAATTACAGATTATCATGAAACAAATGAAAAAAATAGAAAACCTCAATAAGTAAATAGAAATTATATTTTTAAAACACATGAAAATTATAGAACTGAAAAATACAACAATTAAAACCTAGATGTATGGGCCAATAGTAGAGTGAAAATGACAGGATAGAATCCATGAACTTGAGGACAGATCATAGAATTTCCCCTATCTGGATAACAGAGAGAAAAATCAACAGAGCCTCAGGGACCTGGGGAACAATAACAAGAGACAATGATTTGGAACATTGGAGTCCCAGAAGGAGAGGAAGTGAAGATAAAAGAAGATTTAAAAAATAATAATAGCTGGAAATTTACCAAATTTGCCAATAGACATAAACCTACAGATTCAAAATGCTGAATAAAACCCACATGAGAGAACTAAAATAAATGCACATGAAGACACAGCATAATTAAACTTTTGAAAAGTAAATCAAAGAAAAAATATCGAAAGTATTCAGATAAAAATGACACATTACCTTTAGGAGAACATCTACTTGTATGATAGTGGATTCCTCACCTGAAACTGCAAAGGTCAGAAGAAATGGCACAACTGTTAACTGTGAATTCCATATGCAACAAAATTACTCTTCAGGAATAAAGGGAAAATAAGGACATTCTCAGACAAAGACAAAAGAATATGTCCCTAGCAGACCTGTCATTAAAGACTGGCCAAAGGAGTAGTGGCAGTGGCCAAGACAGTGGAGTAGGAAGAACCTGAGCTCATCTCCTCCCTTAGGCAAACAAGAATTGCAACTATTTACAGAGGAACTATCCATGAGAGTGACCTGAAGACTAGCAGAAAAGGTCTTCTACAGCTAAAGATATAAAGAAGGAACCACAACAAGATGGGTAGGAGGGGCGGAGTTGCAGTATAGTCAAGACTCATAACTGCAGGTAGGTGACCCACAAATGGGAAGATAATTACAATTACGGAAGTTTCCCCCAAAGGATGAGTGGTCTGAGCCCCACATCAGACTCCCCAGCATGGGGGTCCTGCACTGGGAAGATAAGCCCCTAAAGCATCTGACTTTGAAAGCAGCAGGGTTTGCATTGGGAGAGCTTGGGAGGCTGTGGAAAACAGACTCCATTCATAAAGTACATTCTAAAAATCTCACACCTTCCAAGACCCAGGGCAGAAGCAGTAATTTGAGAGGAGCCTGGGTTAGCCCCACTAGCTGATCTTGGAGAGCCTCCCAGAGTGACCAGAGGCAACCAGAGCTCACGCTGGGGACATAGACACTGGCAGCAGCCATTTTGGGGACACTATGAGGACACTAGTGCTGGTAAGAGCCATTTTGGAATGCTCTTTCTAGTGCCAGGACCTGGACCCACACACTAGCCATTCAGCACCAGTCCTGGGTTGCCTGAGGCCAGGCAGCTAGCAGGGCAGGGACAGAGCCCCACCCACCAGCAGGCCACCACCACCCTGGGATGCCCTGAGCTCTGGCTTCACCCAACAGCACGCCAGCCCCAGCTCTAGGACACCTTGGACCCCTCAGCCAGATGTGTCAGGATTCAGGACACACAAGCCTTTGGACCTCCCTGAGCCACAGCCATGCCCATTAGCAGGCCGACACTATCTCTGGGGTGTCTGGAGCACAGCCACCCTGGGACCCAGCTCCACACACCAGGGGGCCAACACTAGCCACAGAACACCCAAGGACTCTAACCAATTGCTTCATGACCCAGCCCCACCCACCTCTGGTCCACTATCAGGACCAGGACATGGCCCCATCTACCAGCAACTGGCAGCCACTGCAAAAGGCAGAACCTGGCAACCAAACAGACCAAGGGCCAGCCATGTCTACCACTATACCCACAGTAATGAACCTGGCACAACAGAAGGACCCATGAGGCCCACTTACAGGGCAGCCCTAAAGTGACCACAGGGGAATGTGCTGCTGGACCCCACAGGACATTTGCTACATAAGGCCACATCTCCAAGACTGGGAAACATAACCTACCAAATACATAGAAATTTTTTTAAAAAAGCAAATTAGGCAAAATGAGGTGACAGAGGAATACATTGCAAAGGAGCAGGATAAAACCCTAGAAGAACCAAGTGAAGTGGAGATAAGCAATCTACACAATAAAGAGTTTAAGGTAATGATCATGAAGATGTTCTGGAGAAGAATGGATGAACAGAGTGAGAAGTTAGAAGTTTTTTTTTTTTTTTTTTTTTTGCGGTATGTGGGCCTCGTGCTGTTGTGGCCTCTCCCGTTGCGGAGCACAGGCTCTGGATGCACAGGCTCCACGGCCATGGCTCACGGGCCCAGCCGCTCCACGGCATGTGGGATCTTCCCGGACCGGGGCACGAACACGTGTCCCCTGCATCGGCAGGCGGGCTCTCAACCACTGCACCACCAGGGAAGCCCAAGAAGTTTTTAACAAAGAGAAAATATAAAGAAGAACCAAACAGAAGTGAAAAATACAATAATTAAAAATACCCTAGATTAGATGTAGAATCAACAGTAGATTAGATGATACAGAGGAATAGATCAAGGAACTGGAAGACAGAGTAGTGGAAATCATTCAAACTACAGAAAAAAAAAATTTTTTTAATGAGAACAGTTTAAGAGACTTCTGAGACAACATCAAGTGTACTAACATTCACATTGTAGGAGTCCAAGAAGGAGGAGAGAGAGCAAGGAGCAGAGAACATATTTCAAGACATAATAATGGAAAACTTACTTAACCTGGGAAAGGAAACAGACATCCAGGTCCAGAAAACAGAGTCTCAAACAGGATCAACCCAAAGAGGAATACAGCAAACCATATTGTAATTAAAATGGCAAAATAAAATAAAATAAAATAGAGAATATTAAAAGCATCAAGGGAAAAGCAAAGTTTTCTATGAGGACAAAGAAATAAAAGCAAAAAGAAGCAAATGGGATCTAATTAAACTTAAAAGCTTTTGCACAGCAAAGAAAACCATCGACAAAATGAATGGGAGAAAATATTTGCAAATGATATGACCCATAACAGGTTAATATGCAAAATATATAGACAGCTCATATAACTTAACATCAAAAAAAGAAAACAGGGGCTTCCCTGGTGGTGCAGTGGTTGAGAGTCCGCCTGCTGATGCAGGGGACATGGGTTCATGCCCCAGTCCGGGAGGATCCCACATGCCATGGAGCGGCTGGGCCCGTGAGCCGTGGCCACTGGGCCTGCACGTCCAGAGCCTGTGGTCTGCAACAGGAGGGGCCACAACAGTGAGAGGCCCGTGTACCACAAAAAAAAAAAAAAAAAAAAAAAAAACACTGATTAAAAATGGGCAGAAAAAAAAAAATGGGCAGAATACCTGAATAGACATTCTTCAAAAGACATACAGATGGCCAACAGGCACATAAAAATATACTAAACATGACTAGTCATCAAAGAAATGCAAATCAAAACAACAATGAGATATAACCTCACACCTGTCAAAACAGCTATTAAGTTTCTGCTGCTGCATGTGATCCTTGTGTGGCAACCAATCATGTTACCTGATCCTGGCCATTGCTATTGGCTATCATCAAAAAGTTCACAAATAACAAATGTTGGGAGGATATGGAGAAAAAGAAACCCTTGTACACTGTTGGTAGGGATGTAAATTGGTTCAGCCACTATGGAAAACAGTATGGAGATTCCTCAAAAAACTGAAACTAGAACTACCATATGATCCCAAAATTTCACTCCTGGGTATATATCTGAAGATAATGAAAACACTAATTCAAAAAGAAAAATGTACCTGAATGTTCATAGCAGCACTATTTACAATAACCAAGATATGGAAGCAACCTAAGTGCCCCAAAACATATGAATGGTTAAAGAAGATGTACACACACACACAAACACACACACACACATACACACACTGGTATATGAGCTCGGTGCTTTGTGACCACCTAGAGGGGTGGGATAGGGAGGTGGGAGGTGGGAGGGAGATGCAAGAGGGAGGAGATATGGGGATATATGTATATGTATAGCTTATTCACTTTGCTATAAAGCAGAAACTAACACATCATTGTAAAGCAGTTATATTCCAATAAAGATGTTTAAAAAAACAGTCATTAAAAAAGAATGAAATTCTGCTATTTGCAACAGTATGGATGGACCTAGCAAGTATCATGCTTAGTGATAGAGAAAGACAAATACTCTATATTACCAATTATATAAGGAATCTAAAAAAATAAAACAAATGAGTGTGTATAACAAAACAGAAACATACTCAGAGATATAGAGAATAAACTAGTGATTACCAATGGGGAGAGGGAGGGGGGAGGAGCAAATAGGGTTATGGGATTGAGAGATACAAACTACTACGTATTAAGTAGATAAGCAACAAGGATATATTTTACAGCACAGGGAAATATAGCCATTATTTTGTTATAACTTTAAATGGAGTTAATCTATAAAAATATTGAATCACTTTGTTGTACACTTGAAACTAATATAAATCATTGTAAATCGACCATACTTTAATAAAAAAATTATAGGAACAAAAAAACAATTAAAAAGATCAATGAAACTAAGAGATTGTCCCTTGAAAAGATAAACATAATTGATATACCTTTAGTCAGGCTCATCAAGAAAAGCAAGAGTCCAAATCAATAAAATCAGAAATGAAAAAGCAGTTACAACCAAAGCCACAGATGTATTGGGTTGGCCAAAAAGTTTGTTAGGGTTTTTCCATAAGATCTTACAATACAAAGGATCATGAGAGATTACCATGAGCTATTATATGCCAGCAAAATGGACAACCTAGAAGAAATGGACAAATTCCCATTGATAGAAATGTACAGTCTCCCAAGACTGAATCAGGAAAGAATAGAAAATATGAACAAACCAATTAAGAGTAATGAAACAGAATCAGTAATTTTAAAAAACAAAAAACCTCCCACTGAAGAAAAGACCAGGAGCACATGGCTTCATTGTTGAATTCTACCAAACATTTAGAGAAGAATTAACACCTATCCTCAAACTATTCCAAACATTTTCAGAGGAAAGAATGCTTCCAAACTCATTCTACAATTCCAGCATCACCCTGATACCAAAACCACCAAGATATCACAAAAAAAAAGAAAATTACAGGCCAATATCACTAATGAACACAGGTGCAAAAATTCTCCAAAAATATTAGCAAAGCAAATTCAATAATACATTAAAAGGATCATATACCATATAAATCAAGTGGGATTTATCCCAGTGATGCAAGAATGGTTCAATATCTTCAAATCAATCAATGTGATGCACCACATTAACAAATTGAAGAATAAAAATAATATAATCATCTCAATAGGTACAGAAAAATCTTTTGACAAAATTCAACATCCATTTATGATAAAAAAAAAAAACTCTCCAGAAAATGGGAATAGAGGGAACTACCACAACAAAATAAAGGCCATATATGACAAGAACAAAGCTAACATCATACTCGATGGTGAAAACCTGAAAGCCTTTCCTATAAAATCAGCAACAAAACAAGGAAGCCCACTCTCACCACTTTTATTCACCGTAGTATTGGAAGTCCTAACCACAGCAATCAAATAAGAAAAGAAAAGGAATCCAAATTGGAAAGGAAGTATTAAAACTGTCACTGTTTGCAGATGATACTCTATGAATGTATGATACTATACATAGATAATCCTAAAGATGCCACCAAAAAACTTCTAAAACTCATCAGTGAATTTATTAATTTACAGGATACAAATTAACATGGAGAAATCCATTGCATTTCTATATACTAACAATGAACTATCAGAAAGAGAAATTAAGAAAACAATCCTATTCACAATCACGTCAGAAAGAATAAAATACCTGGGAATAAATCTAAGGAGGTAAAATACCTGTGCTTGGAAAACTATAGGAATCTGATGAAAGAAACTTACTACAACACAAACAAATGGAAAGATATATAGTGCTCATGTACTGGAAGGATTAATACTGTTAAAATGACCACACTACCCAACATGATCTGCAGGCTCAGTGCATTCCCTATCAAAATACCACCAGCATTTTACAGAACTAGAACAAATAATTCAAAAATTAACATGGAAACACCAAAGACCCCAAATAGTCAAAATAATCTTAAGAAATAAGATCAAAACAGGAGTTATCATGCTCCCTGATTTTAAATTATGTCACAAAGGTACAGTAACCAAATCAGTATGGTGCTGGCACAAAAACAGTCTCATAGAACAATGGAACCAAGTAGTCCAGAAATGAACCCACAATTATATGGGCAATTAATCTGTGACAAAGGAGGCAAGAATATACAATGGGGAAAAGACAGCCTCTGCAATAAGTGGTGTTGGGAAAACTTGACAGCTACATGCAGAAGAATCAAACTGCAGTACTTTCTCACACCATATACAAGAGAAATCTCAAAATGGATTAAAGACTTAAATGTAAGACCTGAAACCATAAAACTTCTAAAAGAAAACATAGGTAGTACACTCTTTGACAATGGTCTTAGCAATATATTTTTTTTGGGTATGTTTCCTCAGACAAAGGAAACAAAAGCAAAAATAAACAAACTAGGTGTCATGAAACTAAAAACCTTTTGCACAGCAAAGGAAACTATTAACAAAAGAAAAAGTCTGCCTGCTGAGTAGGAAAAGATATTTGCAAATGATGTGTCTGACAAGGGGTTAATAGCCCAAAATAGGAACTCAACATCAAAAAAATAAACAACCCAATTTAAAAAGTGGGCAGAGGACTTGAATAGACATTTTTCAGAAGAAAGCACACAGATTGCTAACAGGCATATGAAAAGATGCTCAAAATCACTATTCATTGGGAGAATGCAAAACAAAACTACAATGAGATACTACCTCACACCTGTCAGAATGGCTATTATCTAAAGAACAACAAATAACAAATGTTAGTGAGGATATGGAGAAAAGGAAACCCTCATGCACTATTGGTGGGAATGTAACTTGGTGCCACCACTATGGAAAATGGTATGGAGATTCCTCAAAAAATTAAAAACTAGAACTACCATACAATCCAGCAATTCCATTTCGGAGTATTTATCTGAAGAAAAACAGACAGTAATTTAAAAAGGTATATGCACCCCTGTGTCCATTGCAGCATTATTTACAGTAGCCAAGATGTAGATTAGAAGCAATGCAAGTTCCCATCAATAGATGAATGGATAAAGAAGATGTGGAATGCAGTGGAATATTATTCAGCCATAAAAAAGAATGAAATGTTGCCATTTCTGACAACATGACTAACTGAAGTAAGTCAGACAGAGAAAGGCAAATACTGTATAATTTCACTTATTTGTGGAATCTGAAAAACAAAACAAATGAACAAACATAACCAAACAGAAACAGTCATATATACAGAGAACAAACAGGTGATTTCCAGAGGGGAGGGGTCTGGGAGAGGAGAGAAATAGGTGAGGGAGATTAAGGTGTACTAACTTACAATTACAAAATAAATGAGTCACGTATGAAATGTATAGTGTGGAGAATGTAGTCAACAGTTACATAATATCTTTATATGGTGACAGAATAACAACTAGACTTATCATAGTGATCATTTTGCAATGTATGGAAATATCAGTTCACTCTTGTGTACTAAGAACTAACAGTACTGTAGGTCAATTATACTTCAAAAACAAACAAGCAAGCTCATAGAAGATGAGATTAGATTTGTGGCTACCTGAGGCAAGGGGGAGGGAGGAATTGGATGAAGGTACTCAAGAATTACGAGCTACCAGTTATATGATAAATAAGTACTAGAGACGTAACGTACAACATGATAAAGATAACACTGTTGTACGTTATAAACAAAAATTGTTTAGAGAGTAAATGCTAATAGTTCTTATCATGAGGAGAAAATTGCTTTTCTATTTCTTTAATGTTGTACCTATATGAGGTGATGCATGTTCACTAAACCCACTGTGGAAATCATTTCATTATGTATGTAAGTCAAATCATTATGCTGTACATCTTAAACGTACATAGTGCTGTATGTCAATTATATCTCAATATAACAGTAAAAAAATACCTCTACTATCAACAACAGCAGCAACAACAAAAGAGTGGCTAAAGGAAAAATCTTCAAAAAGAAAAGAAATGATAAGAGAAGGAATCTTGGAATAAGAAGGAAGATAGAAAATGGAAGGAGAGGGAGGAGCTTCAAGATGGCAGAAGAGTAAGATGCAGAGATCACCTTCCTCCCCACAAATACATCTGAAATACATCTACATGTGGAACAACCCCTACAGAACACCTACTGAACGCTGGCAGAAGACCTCAGACCTCCTAAAGGGCAAGAAACTTCACACGTACCTGGGTAGGGCAAAAGAAAAAATAAAAAACAGAGATAAAAGAATAGGGACGGGACCTGCACCAGTAGGAGGGAGCTGTGAAGAAGGAAAGGTTTCCACACATTAGGAAGCCCCTTTGCGGGTGGAGACTGCAGGTAGCAGAGGGGGGAAGCTTCGGAGCCACAGAGGAGAGCACAGCAACGGGTGCAGAGGGCAAGGTAGAGAGATTCCTGCACGGAGGATCAGTGCCTACCAGCACACATCAGCCCTAGAGACTTGTCTGCTCACCCGCCAGGGCGGGCAGGGCTGGGCGCTGAGGCTCTGACTCCAGAGGTCAGATCCCAGGGAGAGGACTGGGCTTGGCTGCGTGAAGACAGCCTGAAGGGGGCTAGTGCGCCACAGGTAGCTGGGAGTGTGTCCAGGAAAAGGTCTGGAGCTGCCGAAGAGGCAAGAGACTATTTCTTACCTCTTTGTTTCGTGGTGCACGAAGAGAGGGGATTAAGAGTGCCGCCTAAAGGAGCTCCAGAGACTGGTGCGAGCTGTGGCTATCAGCGCGGACCCCAGATACAGGCATGAAATGCTAATGCTGCTGCAGCCACCAAGAAGCCTGTGTACAAGCACAGGTCACTGTCCACACCTACCCTCCTGGGAGCTTGTGCAGACCCCCACTGTCAGGGTCCCATGATACAGGGACAACTTCCCCAGGAGAACACACGACACGCCTCATGCTGTTGCAATGTCATGCTGGCCTCTGCAGCCGCAGGCTTGCTCCGCATTCTCTGCCTCTCCCTCCCGCCAGCATGAGTGAGCCAGAGCCCCCTAATCAGCTGCTACTTTAACCCCCTCCTGTCTGAGCTGGAACAGACACCCTCAGGCGACCTACACGCAGAGGTGAGGCCAAACCCAAAGCTGAACTCCAGGAGGTGTGCAAACAAAGAGGAGAAAGGGAAATCTCTCCCAGCAGCCTCAGGAGCAGCGGATTAAACCTCCACAATCAACTTGATGTACTCTGCATCTGTGGAACACCTGAATAAACAATGAATCATCCCAAATTGAGGCGGTGGACTTTGGGAGCAATGATATATATATATATTTCTCTCCTTTTTCACTTTTTTCAGAGCAGTGTGGATGACAGGGTCTTCATGCTCCGGCCGGGCGTTGGACCTGTGCCTCTGAGGTGGGAGAGCCGAGTTCAGGACATTGGTCCACCAGAGACCTCCCAGCACCACGTAATATCAAATGGCAAAAATCTCCCAGAGATCTCCATCTCAACACCAAGACCCAGCTCCACTCAACAACCAGCAAGCTATGCCAAACAACTAGCAAGACAGGAACACAACCCCACCCATTAGCACAGAGGCTGCCTAAAATCATAATAAGGTCACCGACATGCCAAAACAAACCACCGGATGCGGTTTTGCCCACCAGAAAGACAAGATCCATCCTCATCCACCAGAACACAGGATCTAGTCCCCTCCACCAGGAAGCCTACACAACCCACTGAACCAAACTTAGCCAATGGAGGCAGACACCAAAAACAATGGAAACTACAAACCTTCAGCCTGCGAAAAGGAGACCCCAAACACAGTACATTAAGCAAACTGAGAAGACAGAGAAACACAGAGCAGATGAAGGAGCAAGGTAAAAACCCACCAGACCAAACAAATGAAGAGCAAATAGGCAATCTACCTGAAAAAGAATTCAGAATACTGATAGTAAAGATGATCCAAAATCTTGGAAATAGAATGGAGAAAATACAAGAAATGTTTAATAAGGACCTAGAAAAACTAAAGACCAGACAAACAATGATGAACAATACAATAAATGAAATTAAAAATTCTCTAGAAGGAATCAAGAGTAGAATAACTGAGGCAGAAGAACGGATAAGTGACCTGGAAGATAAAATAGTGAAAATAACTACTGCAGCGCAGAATAAAGAAAAAAGAAGGAAAAGAATTGAGGACAGTCTTAGAGACCTCTGGGAAAACAGTTGAATTATAGGGATCCCAGAAGAAGAAGAGAAAAAGAAAGGGACAGAGAAAATATTTGAAGAGATTATGGTTGAAGACTTCCCTAACATGGGAAAGGAAATAGTTAATCAAGTCCATGAAGCGCAGAGAGTCCCATACAGGATAAATCCAAGGAGAAACACATCAAGACACATATTAATCAAACTATGAAATATTAAATACAAAGAAAAAATATTAAAAGCAGCAAGGGGAAAACAGCAATTAACATACAAGGGAATCCCCATAAGGTTAACAGCTGATCTTTCAGCAGAAACTCTAAAAGCCAGAAGGGGGTGGCAGGACATATTTAAAGTGATGAAAAGGAAAACCTACAACCAAGATTACTCTACCCAGCAAGGATCTCATTCAGATTCGATGGGGAAATTTAAAACTCTACAGAGAAGCAAAAGCTAAGAGAATTCAGCACCACCAAACCAGCTTTACAACAAATGCTAAAGGAACTTCTCTAGGCAGGAAACACAAGAGGGGGAAAAGACCTACAATAACAAACCCAAAACAATTAAGAAAATGGTAAAAGAAACATACATATTGATAATTATCTTAATGTAAATGGATTAAATGCTGCAACCAAAAGACATAGACTGCCTGAATGGGAAAAAAACAAGACCCATATATATGCTGTCTACAACAGACCCACTTCAGATCTAAGGACACATACAGACTGAAAGTGAGGGGATGGAAAAAGATACTCCACGCAAATGGAAATCAAAAGAAAGCTGGAGTAGCAATTATCATGTCAGACAAAATAAACTTTAAAATAAAGACTATTACAAGAGACAAACAAGGGCACTACATAATGATCAAGGGGTCAATCCAAGAAGAAGATATAACAATTGTAAATATCTATGCACCCAATATATGAGCACCTCAATACATAAGGCAAAACCTAACAGCCATAAAATGGGAAACCGACAGTAACACAGTCATAGGAGGGAACTTTAACACCCCACTTTTACCGATGGACAGATCATCCAAAATGAAAATAAATAATGAAACACAAGCTTTAAATGATACATTAAACAAGGTGGACTTAATTGATATTTATAGAACATTCCATCCAAAAACAACAGAATACACTTTCTTCTCAAGTGCTCATGGAACATTCTCCAGGTTAGATCATATCTTGTGTCACAAATCAAGCCTTGGTAAATTTAAGAAAATTGAAATCGTATCAAGTATCTATTCTGACCACAACACTATGAGACTAGATATCAATTACAGGAAAAAATCTGTAAAAAATACAAACACATGGGAGCTAAACAATACACTACTTAATAACCAAGAGATCACTGAAGAAATCAAAGAGGAAATCAAAAAAAAAAAACACCTAGAAACAAGTGACAACGAAAACCTGACAACCCAAAGCCTATGGGATGCAGCAAAAGCAGTTCTAAGGGGGAAGTTTATAGCAATACAATCCTACCTTAAGAAAAAAGAGGGCCTCCCTGGTGGCGCAGTGGTTGAGAGTCCGCCTACCGATGCAGGGGATACGGGTTCGTGCCCCGGTCTGGGAGGATCCCATATGCCGCGGAGCGGCTGGGCCCGTGAGCCATGGCCGCTGGGCCTGCGCATCCGGAGCCTGTGCTCCGCAACGGGAGAGGCCACAGCAGTGAGAGGCCCGCATACCGCAAAAAAAAAAAAAAAAAAAAAAAAAGAAGAAATATCTCAAATAAACAACCTAAACTTACATCTGAAGCAATTAGAGAAAGAAGGACAAAAAACCCACAAAGTTAGCAGAGGAAACAAATGATAAAGATCAGCAATAAATGAAAAAGAAAAGAAGGAAACAGTAGCAAAAATCAATAAAACTAAATGTTGATTCGTTGAGAAGATAAACAAAATTGATAAACCATTAGCCAGACTCATCAAGAAAAAAAGGAAGATTCAAATCAATAGAATTAGAAATGAAAAAAGGAGAAGTAACAACTGACACTGCAGAAATACAAAGGATCATGAGAGATTACTACAAGCAAATACAGGCCAATAAAATGGACAACCTGGAAGAAATGGACAAATTCTTAGAAAAGCACAACCTTCCAAGACTGAACCAGGAAGAAATAGAAAATATAAACAGAACAATCAAAAGCACTGAAATTGAAACTGTGATTAAAAATCTTCCAATAAACAAAAGCCCAGGACCAGATAGCTTCACAGGCGAATTGTGTCAAACGTTTAGAGAAGAGCTAACACCTATCCTTCTCAAACTCTTCCAAAATATAGCACAGGGAGGAACACTCCCAAACTATTTCTATGAGGCCACCATCAACCTGATACCAAAACCAGAAAAAGATGTCAAAGAGAAAACTACAGGCCAATACCACTGATGAACATAGATGCAAATATCCTCTACAAAATACTAGCAAATAGAATTCAACAGCACATTAAAAGGATCATACACCATGATCAAGTGGGGTTTATCCCAGGAATGCAAGGATTCTTCAATATACGCAAATCAGTCAATGTGATATACCATACTAAGAAATTGAAGAATAAAAACCATATGATCATCTCAGTAGATGCAGAAAAAGCTTTTGACAAAATTCAACACCGATTTATGATAAAAACCCTCCAGAAAGTAGGCATAGAGGAAACTTACTTCAACATAATAAAGGCCATATATGACAAACCCACAGCCAATATTGTACTCAAAGGTGAAAAACTGAAACCATTTCCACTAGGATCAGGAACAAGACAAGGTTGCCCACTCTTAGCACTATTATTCGACATTGTTTTGGAAGTTTTAGCCACAGCAATCAGAGAAGAAAAAGAAGTAAAACGAATCCAAATTGGAAAAGAAGTAAAGCTGTCACTGTTTGCAGATGACAGGATACTATACATAGAGAATCCTAAAGACTCTACCAGAAAACTACTAGAGCTAATCAATGAATTTGGTAAAGTAGTAGCATACAAAATTAATGCACAGAAATCTCTTGCATTCCCATACACTAATGGTGAAAAATCTGAAAGAGAAATTAAGGAAACACTCCTATTTACCATTGCAACAAAAAGAATAAAATACCTAGGAATAAACCTACCTAAGGAGACAAAAAAAACCTGTTTGCAGAAAACTATAAGACTGATGAAAGAAATTAAAGATGATTCAAATAGATGGAGAGATATACCATGTTCCTGGATTGGAAGAATCAACATTATGAACATGACTCTACTACCCAAAACAATCTACAGGTTCCAAGCAATTCCTATCAAACTACCAATGGCATTTTTCACAGAACTAGAACAAAAAATTTCACAATTTGTATGGAAACACCAAAGACCCCGAATAGCCAAAGCAATCTTGAGAAAGAAAAATGGAGCTGGAGGTATCAGACTCCCTGACTTCAGACTATACTACAGTGCTACAGAAATCAAGACAGTATGGTACTGGCACAAAAACAGAAATATAGATCAATGGAACAGGATAGAAAGCCCAGAGATAAACCTATGCACATATGGTCACCTTATTTTTGATAAAGGAGGCAAGAATATACAATGGAGAAAAGACAGCCTCTTCAATAAGTGGTCCTGGGAAAAGTGGACAGCTACATGTAAAAGAATGAAATTAGAACACTCCCTAACACCATACACAAAAATAAACTCAAAATGGATTAAAGATCTAAATGTAAAGCCAGACACTATAAAACTCTTAGAGGAAAACATAGATCCTTTTTGACCCACCTAGAGTAATGGAAATAAAAACAAAAACAAACAAATGGGACCTAATGAAACTTAGAAGCTTTTGCACAGCAAAGGAAACCATAAACAAGATGAAAAGAGAACCCTCAGAATGGGAGAAAATATTTGCAAATGAAGCAACTGACAGAGGATTGATCTCCAAAATCTACAAGTAGCTCATGCAGCTCAATATCAAAAAAACAAATAACCCAATCCAAAAATGGGCAGAAGACCTAAACAAACATTTCTCCAAAGAAGATATACAGATTGCCAACAAACACATGAGAGGATGCTCAACATCACTAATTGTTTGAGGATTTCAAATCAAAAGTACAATGAGATTTCATCTCACACCAGTCAGAATGGCCATCATCAAAAAATCGACAAAGAATAAATGCTGGAGAGGATGTGGAGAAAAGGGAACCCTCTTGCACTGTTGGTGGGAATGTAAATTGATACAGCCACTATGGAGAACAGTATGTAGGTTCCTTATAAAACTGAAAATAGAACTACCATACCACCCAGCAATCCCATTACTGGGCATATACTCTGAGAAAACCATAATTCTAAAAGAGTCATGTACCACAATGTTCACTGCAGCTCTATTCACAATAGCCAGGACAAGGAAGCAACCTAAGTGTCCATCGACAGATGAATGGATAAAGAAGATGTTGCACATATATACAATGGAATATTACTCAGCCATAAAAAGAAATGAAACTGAGTTATTTGTAATGAGGTGTATGGACCTAGAGTGTGTCATACAGAGTGAAATAAGTCAGAAAGAGAAAAACAAATACCGTATGCTAACACATATATATGGAATCTAAAAAAAAAAAAATGGTCATGAAGAAACTAGGTGCAGGACAGGAATAAATACCCAGACCTACTGGAGAATGGACTTGAGGACATGGGGAGGGGGAAGGGTAAGCTGGGACAAAGTGAGAGAGTGGCATGGATATATATACACTACCAAATATAAAACTCATAGCTAGTGGGAATCAGCCGCATAGCACAGGGAGATCAGCTCTGTGCTTTGTGACCACATAGAGGGGTGGGGTAGGGAGGGTAGGAGGGAGGGAGATGCAAGAGGGAAGAGATATGGGGCTATATGTATATGTATAGCTGATTCACTTTGTTATAAAGGAGAAACTAACACACCATTGTAAAGCAATAATACTTCAATAAAGATGTTTAAAAAAAGTGGAAAGAAAAGTAATATAAATACAGACTGTCCTTCACCTCATGAGTTTTATAAATCATATCTGTTGATTGAAACAAAAATTGCAATACCAACTGATACTCAAGACAATGGTATTTAAATGTGGGGAAGGTGAGGGACCTATGGAGGTAAGGTTTCCATACTTCACTTGAAGTGGTGGTAAGGTGATGTGGTAACAAGGAGGTGAAAAGTGGTGTAAAAAGACAACAGGAAGAATCCTTGTGGTGTAACTGTTCTGTACCTTGAGTGTGATGGTTGATACATGAACCTATGCATGGGATTAAATTGCACACACAAACAAATGAGTAGAAGACAGATGCAGGAATCTGAATAAGATTTGTGAATTGTATAAAGACCACTATACTGGTTGTGATTTTATACTATAGTTTTGCAGGATGTTATCACTGGGGTAAAGGATACATGGGATCTCTGTGTTATCTCTTACAACTTTATGCTAATCTATAATTATCTCAAAATAAAAACTTAAATTTAAAAAATTAACCAGACCTTACCCTAAAAATCCTATAAATACCGTTCCATAGCTTCCTCCTTTTTAGACACCACTAAAACTCTCAACATAGAGTTCTCCTTGCTGCATTAAGTTTAAGAAACTCAGTTTTGCCCAATTAAAAAGAAAAGAGGGTGTCAGTGATATGTACATACATTTCCAAGTTTCCAGAACGTGCTCAAATTCTTACTAAATTATTTCCATATTTTCTACTAGTCACCAGCCACAGGAAGACTTTACATGTTCAACTCAGTAAACATTCTTTTGGAATAGTTGTATCACAAGCATTCTGGAACCTTGATTCGATCTCGGGGCTTTTACATCTGATTTGTTTTGACTGGTCTCTTTAAAAGTAGGTGCTTCTTGATCATCAAAGGAGTGCTTTCTTGAACCTCCTCATATAACAAAGTCTTTGGCTCTGCATCTACATGTAGAGTCACAAGAATGTAAAGGATACAGTGGATAATCAAAGAGTATGTAGCTTTAACAATTAAGCCAACAAATAGTCCTGAACATATACAAAACATTTCATTCAGTTCTGCTTATTTTCCAAACCAAATGCAATCTGTGGGGTAGGAGAAGGATAGAGAAAGTCTGAAATTTCTCTTTGTTCTTTTAAACTTATGGTCCATTTTCTTAACATGTGAAGGTTCTTCAGTTTAGACTTGTTGACTGTACTGCGAGGCCATCTCTCTCATTAGAGTCACTGGAGAGCAGCCACTTCCCTTTTGGAACCTCTTTCTCTTCTATTTTCCTCCTGTGGTCTGTGTTCCTTTACCACCTTTGTGCCTCTCTATTTGGAAACACAGTTTTTATAGTAGGCCACCATCATAGGGAGGCTCTGACTTCCATGAGTAATGTGTCTATACACAGGTATTTTATATTGTGAAGGGGGGATCCTCCCTGTCTATCTCTTTTTATTAGCCTGCTAAATACATCTAACTCCTTCTTTGTCTTGACAAGGACATGATATTGCCATTGCCTTGGAATGTGCCTTCCTTAGGAAGGCAGGAGGAAACAGAGGAAAAGTGTCACTCCCTAACTACATAAGTTGGCTTATTCATTGAATAGTCTACATTTGTCTGAAGAAAGTTTCATGCTCAGATGAAACATCGAGTACATCTCACAGTCTTAATAGAAATTTACAAGATTATAATTATGAATTTTTAAGCAAATTCATAAACTTCGGATTTTACAACAAAAAAAAGAGACAAGTAATGATGAATTCTACTATTTATAACCTTGAGTTTGGGCACTAAATATAAATACAGCTCCATGAATTTCATGCTACAAATATAATGGAAAAGAAGCAAAACCTAACATGTTTATATTAAACTTACATACTTATAACAATTTATATAGATAAAGACAATGAAACTGTGATACAAGAACTAGAATTGAGTGTTGCTCTAAGATATTAACTTAATTAAACAAGGAGACCATTAGATTGAGGTGCTTTCAATGCCTTAGTAACCTCCTTAAAGCAAACCAAAACCTAAGCCTGCAATGCCTCAAAGATAAGAAATCGAAGTCAAAGTACAGCCCATCACAAACTGCCAAATCAGCTTTCCCAAATAAGGCAACCCCCTAAGCAACAGCCAATCAAATAATTTCCTTACTTTACTTCCATCGCTTCCATATAAAAGTCTTTCTCTTAGCTCCCCTTGGTGGAATGCTCCCAAACTTTCAATTTGATACTGCCTGATTCCAATAGATTTTTGCACAAGTAAACTTAAAAAAAATTTTAATGTGCCTCAGTTTATCTTTTAACAGAGAGAACTGTTTGTAATCCTTTAAGTCCCTCAGAAATGTGACTAGCCTTTTTAGTGGCAACAGTGGTAACTGCACACAGTAAACAAATTATAAAAATAGAATGAGGGCTTCCCTGGTGGCGCAGTGGTTGAGAGTCCGCCTGCCGATGCAGGGGAAACGGGTTCGTGCCCCGGTCCGGGAAGATCCCACATGCCGCGGAGCGGCTGGGCCCGTGAGTCATGGCCGCTGAGCCTGTGCGTCCGGAGCCTGTGCTCCGCAACGGGAGAGGCCATAGCAGTGGGAGGCCCACATACCGCAAAAAAATAAAAATAAAAAATAGAATGAGCTCCAGTAATATTCAAATTCAAAGCAAGTTCTGTTCAACAGCTCAGTTTTGGAGGCAGGCAGGCCTGAATTTGAATCTAGCTTGGCCAGAGGCTCTGTGACCTTGGCCAAATTATATAACTTCTCAGAACCCCAGGTTCCTTATCTGTAAAATGGCATGATTATAGTATTCCCCCCAATAGGGTTGTGAACAATAAATGATTTAGTACATGCAGAGTACTTAATAAATTCCTAGCAGATAGTATTTTAAGTGTTAGGTCTTATATTGTTATGATTTTTAGTTTAACTTCCCTACTCCTATTTCTTCCCTTTCTTTCCGATAGAGTTACTAACACTTTACGTATGGCTTTCATCCTTTCTACTGTCTCCATAAACCCTGATCTTCCACCTCTGTTACTGACACTAGTGCAGACCTGAGTGGGAGACACATCCCAATTTGTGCATGTCACAAGGTAGGTGGAGGCTGTCAGCCCCAGATAATCGACACATTCCCAGTAGACCACCGCCAACCAGCCCAGTGCTTACATGGCTGACTAACCTGGTCCTGAAGCCAAAACACATTACTCAGTGATGTCCCTTTCATAATATGGGGCAGTAACAGCTCATCGAACTTTGCCTTTAAAATCCTACCCCATTCTTCTACCTTGAATTTCATGCCAACAGCCTACCTGGACTTTGTGCTGGATCGAATTCGCTGCTTGGCAGGAAAAATTTTCACTCAGTGCTCAATGTTTAGTCTCTAATAGTTTTTTATTTTTTCTTTAACAGTATGTGCAATAATAACAGATTCTTGATGTATTTATTTTTCTCCTTGAAAGCTGTATTAGATTGGTATTGCTACTACAACAAATTTCCACAAACTCAGTGGCTTAAAAAACACGAACATATCCTTACAGTTCTGGAGGTCAGAAGTCAGAAATCAGTTTCACTGGTCAAGATGTCTACAGGGCTGGCTCCTTCATGAGTCTCTGAGGGGAGAGTCCATTTTTTTGCATTTTTCAGCTTTTAGTGACTGCCTCTATTCCTTGTCTTGTGGCCCCTTCCTCCAACTTCAAAGTGCATCTCTCTGCTTCCATCATCACATTGTCTTTTCCTCTAACTCTGACTCCTGTGTGCCTCTTATAAGGACCATTATGATTACAATGTGCTAACTGGATAATCCAGGGTTATCTCTCCATCTCAAGAACCTTTATTCAATCACATCTGTAAAGTCTCTTTTACCACATAAGGAAATACTCACAGGTTCCAGGGATTATGAGATGGACATATTTAGGTGGTTATTATTCAACTTACCATAAAAGTATTTCACCTAAGAGAATAAAATAAAAAAGGAAAGGAAAGAGAGGGAAGGGAGGGAAGGAAAAGTGAGAGACAAGGGAATAATAAGGGAGATTTTGCATCATAGTATAAAATCAAATCATACACAGCTCTTCTTTGATGAAACATAGAAAGAAGCAACCTATCATCATAACCAGATGGATTTCATGTTTTAAAAAGGAGATGTGATTTGCTGACATAAAAGAATAAAAGGGGGGAAAGTAATACAGGTAACACAAAAGCTGTCCAATTTGAGAAGTGCCATGATCAAGAAGAGTGTGAATTGCTTGGGGAAGAATTTTGAAAGAGCCCCACTGCAGAGATTCAGAATGAAGGCAAAACTTTTTTAAAACCCTTGTTTTATTATAACTCAGGTGAAACCCTGAATGGCAACAGCCCTTCAAGTAATCCTTTTCCTGTCCATTCCTGCAGCTCACAAACATCCATCTGGTGTAAACCTGATTGATCCTATTGAGAGAGTTTAGTGGAGGAGAGTGCCACCATCTGCTTGATTTCAGTAATAACAAATCCAGCAGGATGCTACAGGGGAGGATCCTGTTGTGTTGTGTTCCAGCTCCGTCAACGCTGGATTGCTTGATAACAGCCAATTTTAAGAGATATAAAGGAGTATAAAAGCAGTGGGTAGATTCACATTCTGGGGATCATTTCCTTATAAAAGATTCATTCTTTCCTGTATTGTCAGGCAGAGAAAAACTTAAAGTTCAAAAAAAGTAATTACAGCATATTAATTTACTCATTGTAAATCCTGACTAGAAAATTTTTTTTAATTAAACTTGTGCTTTTAATAGAGAACCAGTGTTAATTATTCATAATAAATAGGTATCTGATTGGAGCTATCTTGTCATGTTTTTAAAGTAATCATGAATATGTATTTGTGAAACATTTTCATCATATCTTATGATTTACAGATGCTTCTGCAAATGCCTATAATGCAGTCTTTCATTAACATTGCTGAGCTAAATGCATTTTCAAGAAAGATGTCTTTAAAATCACATGAGATGTAAGCAAAATAAACTGAATTTTAACATGGAAATTTGTTTAATAAGGATTATGAGAAAAATATTCATGAAGCACAAAATGAGAAGACTATTATTCAAATAAAACAGAAAGAGCTTCTATTTTTGAATGCAGGCAAATGCCAAAAAAGGAAAAATAAAACATTTGAAAAAGGAAATAAAGATGCTTCAGGTTTTTCCTCTCAATATAAGCAATAGTATATCTTCTAGAAAGTTAGGAGAGTTTTTCCCATTTAATTCAAGTGATAGTCACATTTGTTAATAGAATAAAAGTAGGAATTGGGTGACTATAATTCACACACACACGTACATACACACAGTGCTACAAATTTCAGTTAATACAATTTGAAAAATGGACAAGAATGAATTAGACTATATACTAATCTAACTCATTCTAGTTTTATTTATTTGTTTGTTTGTTTATTTATTTTGCAAATGTGAGCTGTTACCATGAAGCAAGAGCCGTGTGTGTGTGTGTGTGTGTGTGTGTGTGTGTGTGTGTGTGTGTGTGTGTATTGGGGGTGCGGATGTACTGGGTATGTGATGTATGTGTATGGGGTGGAGAGGTGAGGCTCTGAGAGAAAAGAACAGAGGTCAGGACACATTTGCTGATTTTTTTTTTTTATAGCAGGTTCTTATCAGTTATCTACTTTATACACATCAGTGTATACATGTCAGTCCCAGCCTCCCAGTTCATCCCACCACCACCCCACCACCCCCACTTTCCCCCCCTTGGTACTCACTCTACTTTAAAGCATTTGGTTTAGATAACATATCATTCATGTAAATCAATTTATTTCCAAGAACCAAAAAGAAAGGAAGGGGACAAAATAGAGATGACATTTTCCAAAATATTTTACTAATGAAAATCCAAAAGTATATGAGTTATATACCATTGCTTTCTTTATTCCTCAGTCAAGTACTTATCAAGAACCCATTCTATGAATAATGACTAGGTGAGATATTTTGTTAGGTCCTGCTTGGTGTAGTCTTACAGTGCACCAGGGGGAAACCATCTCCTCTGGAGTATTTTTAGGCAAAACTATAAAATACATTAAACTGAAATTCTACAAATAACTCTCACTACACAGTTACCTAAATCCTGGGGTTTCTTCAACCTTTCCCACACTCAGGTCAGGCCATAGTCTCAGGAACTTTCCTGAAGGTCTTTCCCAAGTCTAGCATTTGTAAATTTGTCCCATTTTCTCAGGGTGGGGGAGGCTTCCTATGTCACTGGCTAGTTAACTGAGATTAATTCCAGCCATGACAGATAATACTATGCTTGTTACATTACATTCTGGGCTGGGAAGGCAGCCAAAGCCACAGGACAAATATGGAACATTAACATTGATTTTAAGCAATTTCAAAATACTTTCATATACATAATCCCAATTTTTGCCCCATAAAAATCTGTTAAAAACTCTGATATCACTCCTTCTTGAAAACCTGAATTCAGTTGTATTACCTTAAATATAATGCATTGATATTTGTCTTTGAAATATTCAGGTATTACAAGCTGAGAACCAAAATTGTTTCAAGCAATTATAGAATTATTATTTAGTGTAAATTTCTTGTTTTTTAAAAAAATAAGAGGTTATGTGATAAGCTACCTATGAAATATGAGAAAAAGTTTTGTTTCTTCTAACAATATCTGCTTAGAAATAACTAAGAAATAACTCAAGAATAACTGCTGAATTTTATCCTATATTAAGCCATCAGTTGAGTGGTTAATCAAAATCCCAGTCAGAACAGCAACAAAAAAATACCAGAAAAGAATGTTCAATGAAGATTGATAAGTAATTGTAAAATAGAATAATTTCTATTTCATAAATATATTTGGAAGAAGTATTGTGCTCCAAGAGTACACATATTTTAAAGTTTTGCAAGAAAAAATAGATAACTAATTTTCCCCACATTTCAATGAGAAAAGACTTGAGATCCAAATTTGAACAACTTGGGGCTCTCTTAATGGCCATTCAATCACAGTGTAGTCCATTAAGTAGATTGTGCCACGTTAAGATGGACTTAGAAGCTAAATCAACTGAAAAACAGCTGATTTGTTGGTATGACCAGGCATAGCTTTTGAATGTGTAGTAATTTCCCCAGACTTTTATAGGACTATTTCATCTAATAGAACTTCGCTAATCCACATATATGAAAATTTTACCAAAGCTCAGATTGTGCATTTTCTATGAAGAAAGGACAGACTAAGCAAATTCTTCACAGATGAAGAAGATCCTAGGACTGTTTAATCTATTTGCAACTGTCTTCAAATACTGTGGTAGTAACCATTTGTACTACTAAATCAACTAACGTGCTAATTACAGATAGATGTGTCTTTATTCTATTCCTTAGAGTCAGCAAGCCCTCTGTTTGGCAGGACTTTTCACTTAGTTTGAGGAACTGAATGTACTCAGAAATAAGGTTGAGTTTTTTTTTTTTAACAAACAAGAAAAACTCCAATTTCATATGGCTGGTTATTCCCCAGATCCTAGTATAAAGCTCTGTGGCAGAATAATTAATTTATAAAACAGGTATAACTCCTGCTTCTTCAATTCCTCAGTCCCACTGTTCAAAAAGAGGCTCGTATGCTCTGTAATTCAAATACTATGGCAATTCCCTAAGTGGTTAAATTTTACCAAGCTTTACTATATGAGGGGGAAACTGGTCTATGGAATGTTTAAAAGTGATAAATTATTGATCTTTAATGTTAAACACACTCCCAAGCAGCATGGAATTGAAAGAAGAGTCCAGGAGGGACAGGAGTTTTTTGCTTGTTTTAATACTGCCTGCCATTTCCCTGTTTACTGTTTTTGGCAGTCTACGTGGTTTTCTTCCAGTCATATGAGATTTTATTCTAAAAGTCATATTTGTAATGCCAACTACCATAGAACCCAGGTGCTTAGTAGTAATGGATTTAGATGAGCAAATAACATTACTGTGATTGTGGCATAAGTTTGCAGTATTTTCCTTCTGCCATAATAGTTCTGTACTTCAGTACCTATTCTCCTTTATACTGGCCAAAATTTGTTAAAAGTAATGGAAGAAAATGTTTAGTAAACTTGTGGTAGCCAAGAATAAAGGAATACAGGGAGGGAGAAAGGAAAAGAAGAGAAAAAAAAGGGAAAGAGGGAGGGAGGAGTAAAAAAAGACAGAGAGATGAAAAATAGAGAAAATAGAATTGGGAATAAACAAATGGGACCTAATTAAACTTAAAACCTTTTGCACAGCAAAGGAAACCATAAACAAAACAAAAAGACAACCCACAGAATGGGGAGAAAATATTTGTAAATGATGCGACCAACAAGGGACTAATTTCCAAAATATACAAACAGCTCATACAACTCAATGTCAAAAAAACAAACAATGCAATCAAAAAATAGGCAGAAGATCTAAATAGACATTTCTCCGAAGACATACAGATGGCCAACGGGCACATGAAAAAATTTTCAACGTTGCTAATTATTAGAGAAAGCCAAATCAAAACTACAGTGAGGTATCACCCCACACCAGTCAGAATGGCCATCATCAAAAAGTCTACAAGTAATAAGTCCTGGAGAGGGTGTAGAGAAAAAGGAACCCTCCTACACTGTTGATGGGAATGTAAATTGGAATAGCCACTGTGGAGAATGGTATGGAGGTTCCTAGAAAAACTAAAAACAGAGTTGCCACATGATCCTGCAATCCCACTCCTGGGCATATATCTGGAGAAAATTATAATTCGAAAAGATACATGAACCCCAGCGTTCATAACAGCATTAATTGCCATAGCCAAGACATGGAATCTAAAAAAGCCAAGCCAAGACATGTGGAATCTTAAAAAAAAAAAGATACAAATAAACTTATTTACAAAGCAGAAATAGACCCACAGACATAGAAAACAAACCTATGGTTACCAAAGGGGATAGGGGTGAGGGGGTATAAATTAAGAAGACAGGATTAACATATACACACTACTATGTATGAAATAGATAACCAACAAGGACCTACTGTATAGCACAGGGAGCTATACTCAATATTTTGTAATAACCTATAAGGGAAAAAGACTCTGAAAAAGAATATATGTATTTATATACATGTGGCTGTATATATATGTGTATAGCTGAATCACTGTGCTGTATACCTGAAACTAATACAACATTGTAAATCAACCACACTTCAATTTTTTTAATGTATAAAAAATAGAATTGGGTATTGTTGGTATTATAAGGGCTCCTGAGAGCCACCTGTAGATGATCCAATATGAAAACAGATGTTACACTATGGGGAGAGAAGAGATTCATGACTGGAAGAGACTTTAAGAGGGCTTCTGGTGTGCTGATAATATACTGTTTCTGGATCTGCTTACTGGTTACGTAGGTAGATTCAATTTGTAACAATTCATCAAGCCTGCACATATGATATGTGCACTTTTGAGTGTGTATATTATATTTCACTAAAATACTTTAAAACATGTGCTACAGGGGAACATGTATTACTTTTCATCTGTGTTAAGTTTACCTGGACAAGGTGACCTTGGAAGTGACTTCAGGCCATCTATCAAGTTCATAATTAAATAAGATCTTTTCTTATTGAAGAAAACTGCTAAGCTTAGGTTTCAGTTAACTGGCTCTAGCTCTTTAATAGCTTAGTGGTCTTAGACAAGTGACCTTACCTCTCCCAAGTCTCAGTTTTCTATTTTGAAAAATCTTATAGGATCATTTAAAGAGATATTAATTCCAACATTGATTTTCCTGAGGTAGGATGGACAGCCAGTCTACCATGTTCTTGCCTTTCTAACCACCTTCTTTGGGTTTCAAGATCCATTCTTAAGAAATTTTAAGAACTGGTCCTTGTTTGAAAGAACCAAACAGGTATTTTTTGAAAGGAACCTGCAATTTCATCATAGTTGGGAGGAAGGAGAGAAGCTAGAGAATTTTGAGGGAGGAGGAAGATGTAGTTGGAACTCTGCATCTAAATTGGGTGGAGTCCTAGCGGGTTATGTGATCAATTGAGTTCTGGTCATACTCATTAGTTCTCAGTAAACAGCAAAATTCCCATGGTTCTCTCTACATTATCATTGGTAACCCTGAGAGCAGTTTCTCAACCTTGGCCCTATTTATATATTGGACTGGATAATTCTTTGTAGTCAGGAGCTGTCCTGGCATTGCAGGATGTTTAACAGCATCCTTGGTGTCTACCCACTAGATGCCATTAGCACCTCCCCTCTAAGTTGTGACAACCAAAAATGTCTCCTATCCTTGACAAATATTCCCTGGAGGGCCAAATCCCCCTCGCCCCTATTGAGAACTACTGCCTTACAGCACTGTTAGAGGCTGAATTTGGCATGGAAAGAATGGAGGGAATTCATTCAGCTGCAAAGGCACCTGCCTTTAAATTGACCTCTAAAACTGAATAATAAGCATATAAAATGATATACATACAGAGTCCAACTTCTCTAAACTAAACCTAAAGCTCATATCAATTCCAAGGGTTGTGGGTGAGGACTAGTCAGATGATTTTTCAAAACCCTGACAGGTGGTGATTAAGCTAGATTTGATTTGATTTAGAAAACTAAAGAAATATAACAATTATTTTATGTAAGTGTCATGGTGCCGATTTGTACCTGTTACGTGTTTTTAAAAGAAAAAAAAAAGCCATGTTCCCGGCATATTGCAAAAGGCCAAAAAATTAAATGTGTTATTATCATCCCTACTTTGTAAATGATGAAAATGAGTAACAAAGAAGGCAAACAACCCTTCAAAGAAACAGAGCTAATAAAATGGATACTGAAATGAATTACTTCCTGTGAACTTACTCTTTGTACTGTTGCCCATATTAATGGCTAATTTTTTTGGAGTGCCTAGAAAGTACCACTTTATCTCCTCTTAGTTCAACTTAGAACATACAGGCATCCATTATGATCCTAACACCCATTTTAGTGATTTTACGATACATGACAAATATATAACCCAATTTATTTTTTTTTTGGATGGTCAAGACACCTAAAACAATATAAGAACCTGCCAGAAGGAAGGCACTTAAGTATTAAAATGATGTATATAGACTATAGGCACTAAAAACATTCTGAAAAACTCAAAATAGATTGAGGTAGATGGGGAAGGCATCATAGGATTTGGGCTAGAAACTTAATAGGTAGAACAAGTAGAAAATTTGGGGAAAGTCTTAGAGATCAAGAAAACAACATACGTATTTCTGCTGCAGAAAGGCCCCACAATCTGGCACCGATTTTTAATCTCCAGCCTCTGTTCTCTTTACAGCTCCCACGGACTTTCCCTCTGAATACACAGTCAAGCCAGCAAACGCTATCCTTCAAGCATGTCAGACCCTGTCTAGACTCACGTCTTTGGTACGGGCTGCTCCCCTGGCCTGCAATCACTCTGCTCACTCTGACCTCCTTCACTTAAAATTCTTCTTTTCCCTTCAAATTCAAAACTCAAATTTACCTCTTCGTATTTCCTAAGAGAATACCAGCAACTTCTTCTCTATTCCCAACTCTCTCATAGCACTTACTACATGATTTGGTTGATTTATGCCTATAGGTGCCCCCAACCTTGTGTCAAAGGCAAATCTCTGTTAAGTATACCTGTATTAATTCAGCATGATGCAAAATTTTGTTCTACCTTTAACTGAGCACCATCAAAATGCACTTATACAATATTCACCAGACCATTTAAATTCATTTTTAATTGCACAACTAAGATATAATTCCAATTTCCTTTTACATTTTCAAAAAAGTTATATCTAAATCTAAAATCCTCTTTGACCTCCTCAATCCTAGTATCCTTTCCCATTCCTCTAGGTAATCAATATTATATCTTTGGTGCATATCTCCATTTTTTCTTTACCTTTAGTTAGTGTATATGTGTGCTGTTTCAAATTATTTTATCTATTTGTTTTTATTTAAGGGTTGTCATATTCCATGTATTGTACAATATATAACTTTTAGAGTAATGTGTGTTGATATCTATGGATTGTGTATTTTAATTCATAGACAGTATTCCATAAAATGTACATTCCATGTTTTACTTGAACTTCTTTTGGAAAGACATGATGTTTGTTTTCAATATTTTGATAATTCAAATAATGCTACAGCAAACATTCTTTTGCCCTCAGGCAGATATCTAGAAATAGAATTGCAAGGTCACAGGGTCAGAAAATTTATTTTTAATTTTACTTCCAAATTTCTGCCTAAAGTGGGTAAATCAATGTATTCATCCTCTAAGAATAACTTAGGAATGAACCTGTTTTCTACACTTTTACTGACACTTTTTATTACCAGACTTTTTTTTTTAACTTTTGCATAAAATAATCTCATTTTGTTTTTATGTACATTTCTATGGCTAGACTAATTTGGGGAGGACTGATATTTTCATAATATTGAATATTTCCATTTATGAACATAGCATACTTCTCTGTTTATTTAAATCTATATGTATCATTGAATAGTTTTATTATTTTCTCCATAAACATCTTGCATTTTTTTTAGTTATTTTTTTTAAACCAGACATCTTAGATTTCTTTTACTGTTGTACATAGCTTCTTATTCTACATTTTGATTTTTAATTTTTTACTGATGAAAAATAGGAAAAATTGATTTTTGCATGGGAAATTTTATCCAACCAACTTGCTAAGTTCTTTTATCAGTTCCACTGTTTATTAGTTGATTTTCTTAAGTGTTCTAGGTAGACCATTATCTTTTTAATCTTTGAGCCATATTTTTGTTTTACTGTTTTAGTTTCACTCTCCAGCATAATGATCAATAATAGTAATGATAATGGCTATTCTGTTCTTATTTCTGACATTACTGAGCATGTTTTTAATATTTCATTATTAAATGTGACTTTGCATCAGTTTTTACCAGATAGCTTTAATGCATTAAGAAAGTTCATACTTCTCATTTTTTGAGTTGTTACCATGAATGCATGTTAGATTTTATAAAATTTTTAATCAGCATCCATTAAAATAATCATATAATTTTTCTCCTTGAGTCTGTTAACAAAGAGATTTACCTTGATAGAATTTCTCACTTTGATCCATCTTTACAATACATGGCTAAACCTTCTTGGTCACTGTATCAGTTAGGGATTTTATTCAGCTGCTAGTAAGAGAGACCTGGCTATGGCGGTTTAAACACACGAAGGCCCATATTTCTGAAATAATCAGGTCTAGACTAAAGCAGTTGCTGGCATTGGTTCAGTAATATAAGGATATAAGGGAGGAAGTCTTTGTCTTCTCTTGGTTTTTCCTCGTTGTCCCAAGATGACCACTAGAGATGTAGGCATCATGTCCTCATTAGAGGCAGGAAAAATGAAAAAAAAGGGATTTGGATAACAGTAGTTTCCAGAAGTCCTAACCCACAATTTCTCCTTGCATTTTGTTAGCCATCCAACCTCCAAAAGATTGTGAGGGAAAGGAGTATAATTTTTAATCTGGTTATATTAGTGACTGGATTAAAATTAAGGGTTACTAGGGAAGAAGGAATCTGAGTATTTAGTAGATAACTAATTATCCTCACCACAGTTGTGATACATTGTCCTTTTAACACGTTGCTTGATTTGAATGTGGTATTTTATTGGTAATTCTGCACTGTCATCATTGGTACAACCCATCGAGCTTTTTCAGATTTCACCAGTTATACATGCACTCATTTATGCATGGTGGGAAAGGGATATAGCTCTATGCAGTTCTATCACATGCATAGCTTTAAGTGACCACTACAACAATCAAGATACTTAATTGAACCATCATCACAAGACTCCTCTATTCTACTTCTTTACAGCCACACTCACTCCTGCCTCCTCATCTTAACCTTCAACAATCACTAACCTGTTTTGCATCTCTGTGGTTTTTATTTCACAAGTGTTGCATGAATGGAATCATGCAGTATATATCCCTTTGATATTAGCTTTTTCTCTCAACCTACTTTCTTTTACGTTCATGCAAGTTATTGCAGTTTTCAATAAGAAGTTATTCCTGGGTAGTATTCTATGGCACAGATGTATCTTACTTCATTAACCATACAGTCACTGAAGGACATTTGGATAGTTTCTGGTTTGGGGCTACTTTATTAAAGCTGCTAAGAATATTCATGCACAAGTTTCTGCATGAAAAAAAGTTTTCATTACTTTGGCATATATACACCATAGTGCAATTTCTAGGTTGCATGGTAGTCCATTTTTAATTTTAAAGGGAACTACCAGACTCTTTTCCAGGGTGCCCACAACATTTAATGGTTTGCTATATCCTCACCAACATTTGGTATTATCACTATTTTTAACTTGGCTCTTCTGATAGTTGTTTAATGATACCCCACTATGGTTTTAATTTGCATTTATCTACTGGCTAATGATGTTGAACATATTTTTATATGCTTATTTTCCATTTTCATATTCTCTTTTGAAAAATGTCAGTTCAAGTCTTTCAGCCACTTTCTAATTTGATTGATGGTTTTTAAATATTGAAGTTTGAGAGTTCTTTAGATATTCTAGATACAAGTCCTTTATCATACATGTGATTTGCAAATATTTCTCTCACTGTCTGATGTGTTTTATTATCCTTTTTTAAAAATAGATTTATTTATTTTTGGCTGCGTTGCGTCTTCATTGCTGTGTGTGGGCTTTCTCTAGTTGTGGCGAACAGGGGCTACTCTTTGTTGGGGTGTGTGGGCTTCTCATTACCGTGGCTTCTTTTGTTGCGGAGCATGGGCTCTAGTTGCACAGACTTCAGTAGTTGTGGCTCACCGGCTGTAGAGCGCAGGCTCAGTAGTTGTTGCACACGGGCTTAGTTTCTCCGCAACATGTGAGATCTTCCCAGACAAAGGCTCGAACCCACGTCCCTTGCATTGGCAGGTGGATTCTTAACCACTGCACAACCAGGGAAGTCCCTATTATCCTTTTAACAGAGTCTTCCACAGAGAAAAGATTTAATTTTCACAAGGTTCAATTTATCAATTTTTTAAATTTTATGGATCATGCTTTTTGGTGTCAAATCTAAGAACTCGTTGGTGGATGTCAGCAAGAATGGTGCAGTAAGGACCTCCAACAATCCTTTCCTCCATAAAAGCAGTGATAACACTCAAAATTGTCATAATTAACATTTTCAGAAGTGTGGAAATTAGCCAAAGATATTCAGCAACCTGGAGACTGTTTATTTAAGAAAATTGGCTGAATCTTGGTAAGAACATGAGCTTTGTGTTATTTTTACTTTTCCTAGCCTCATGACTCTTCATCAACCCCACAGTAGCCTTGAAAACCAATACTTCCACAAGCATGCTGAAAGCAGCAGCCTAACAGCCTAAGAGGTGAAATAACAGGGTGGGATTGCCTTTAAAGCCCAGTTCCCAGATAGGTGTCATTATCTGACCTGTCTGGCAGTTTCCTGGGCAATCGCACCAGCAAGGCTTGTCTTTTCTTTGGCCTGACACCGAGCTGGTCCAATGCAGACAGCCTTTTCTCTGGGGGTGTTTTTCAGAATCAATCAACCACAATCATTTAATATCCCAACCTCTTGAGGCAGCAATAACAATTGAGAGAAACATCAAACAGATTGAAATTCTTAAAATAGAAAGCTTTTGAATGAGATATGTGTAGGTGACTTTGAAAAGCTCTGAAATATTCCTAGAAATCTGGAAGGCCATGTGCATACACAAGGCTGTGGGCACAGCTATGAAAGAACTGAAAGAAATCTCTGCCCAATCATTAGCTAATCATTAAGCTAACTGAGCAAAGACATCAGTGGCCACATTAAAAAGAATACAGACTGTAAAAGAATTTATCCAGGAAAGCTGCTAAACAAGGAAACAAACAAAAAAAGACAATAACAACAACAAACAGCAATGACAAATTTTAATGTTTAAATGTCCCATTTTCAAAAGAAATTAATTATAAAAACTGTAGATAAATGAGAAAATATGGCTCATACTTGGAGGAAAAAATCAATTGATAAAAATTTTCACCGAGGATACCCAGATATTGGATTTACTAGACAAAGACTTTAAATGAACTGTTTTAAATATGTTCAAAGAATAAAAGGAAACCATACCTGAAGAATTAAAGGAAAATATGCACCTGTGCTTGTCTCATAAATTTTTATTTTACTACAGATATTATACATTATGTAATGTATATTATATTATTATATATATAATGTTATTTATATAATTTTATATATTATTTATATAAATATATAATTTTATGTATTATAAATAATATATAATATTTATATATTATAAATAATATATAAATATAATAATAATGTATTATTATATTATTTTCTTTTCCTTTTATGGAAAAGAAATGCCTCTCTTTGATCCTTTTAATGCTTTGTGCCTTGAATTCTGAATGTTGTTGATAGAGTTAAACTGTTTTCTCTTTGTTAGTATTTGCTAGAATCTTTTTTCTTATTTATTTATTTTCCATCATCCTGTGTCACTTTGTATTAGACATGTGTCTAGAAAATAAATTATAGCTTTATTTTTATTTATTTATTTATTTATTATTATTATTTTTTTTTGTGGTACGCGGGCCTCTCCCGTTGCAGAGCACAGGCTCCAGATGCGCAGGCTCAGCAGCCATGGCTCACAGGCCCAGCCGCTCCGCGGCATATGGGATCCTCCTGGACCGGGGCACGAACCCGTATCCCCTGCATCGGCAGGTGGACTCTCAACCACTGCGCCACCAGGGAGGCCCTATAGCTTTATTTTTAATACAAAGAACTAATATTCTTTAAACAAACTCTATTTATTGTTATTGTTAATTTATTTGAACTTATTTCTGCCATCTTATTTCATGTTTCATATTTACAATACTCTCTTTTTCTTTCTCATTTTTAACATTTCTGCCTGTTATTGGCCTGATTACATTTTCTTTGTTCCATTTAATCCTCTATACATATAGAAGTTTTACAGTCTATTTCTAGAATGGTGGTTTGCTTTAAATTTTTAATACACATACAGGATTGGAATTTTTAATACATCAAGATTTAATCTGTTTTCAGTCTTCCTCTTATACTTAGCCTGCCATCTTGAAGCCAGATGTCTTTCCCAGATATGATACACTTCGCTGAACTTTTTGGGGAGATACATTTTATTCATATGTCAGCAATCATTTATGCCTTTAAAATCCTCTTCTTCAAATCTGCATTTCAGTTCCCAGTGCTTTGCTAAGTATGTACTTTGGTTCCTGACCTAGTAAAAATGGCAGTGAGATAAGAGGGAAATTTCTCCTCATCCTAATGAGATAGGTACTCAGAGCCAAAATTGTGGCAATTAATAAAAAGGAAAGAAAATGAGTAAGTAGGTTGTTTGACACACAAGTTTTTGGGTTAAGATAATTGCTTGCTACATACTTAAAATTCAGCAGGAAGATGTTTCAAGGAAAATATATCTTTCCTGCAGGTTGTATATAAGGATGAAAGTGAAACACCCCTAAAATTCTAGGAAGTAACCCAAAACTCAGAGATTCAATATACATTTACCAAGGACCTTTGATAGTTCAAGGACTGTGCTATGGCTGGTTGTATGAAGTAAACAAAGCAGGCATGGTCTAAAGACTTTAAACAATAATACAGAAACAAATACATTTGTAACAGGATGCCCCAGCATACATGAAATGTTTAGGGTTTTCTACTCTTTTCTGTAAAGAGAGACGCCAAAAACCACAATAGAATCATGGAAGAAAGCATTTTCTTTTCCTAAAGAATAAGTTTTGGGACCTTGTAAGCAATGAACTATCCAATTCAGTTTCCTGGGGAAAGTTAAAGTAATTTAACCTTTTGTTTCTAAGGCTTGAGAAAAAATAGTTGTCTTACCTCTAAAGAGAGAATTCCCCGGGGAGAATGTTAAAATATATATAATTCCACATTCTCCACTCCCCTCCCATAGCAAATGCATGTTCATCTGAGTTACTGAAGGTACTTCTTTTCAATAGTGGAATTGATGCCTGTGCGTACCTAGGCAGAACTTGCTAGATGTTAGTCCTTTGGAAATGTTTAGACTGAATAAAAGGCTGAGAACAGAAATGAATATAGCACTGTTTAGAGAGTATCAAATTAGCAAATCAGTGCAACATGAAATGGTGACAGGTGGGCCATGCCTTGCATTGATAAAAGATTTGCTTTCTGGGTGGGATTATGAAAAGCTGTGAAAACAGGAATCATGTATTTGTCGACATGAACAATTAATTAAACTAGTGTGGTTAGCAAATAATTAAACCAGGAAAACTAAAGCCAATTTCATTAATCATTTTAAATTAATTATGACAATGATGTTAATAACAATTTGTCATTCACATTTGTATGAACATTTTAGAAAAGAAATATGTGTATATCAGAGACTTAGAAGTGGTGGCTCACAAGATGTAACATGGATCATAATCTCCTTGGGAGAGGAGACTTGTTCAAATGTAAATTATTGGGTCCCAAATCCAGAAATTTAAATTCATTAGTTGTGAAAAAGGCCCATGAACATGGATTTAACAACCTCTCCCCTCCCTGTACACACACACATACAGACACTCACACACAGAAATGATCATTCTGATGCAATTTGCCGGGTAGATGACACTTGGAAAACATTGCTCAAGAAGTAAAACATTGATAAAAATAAGAATTGTTATATTATCTATTGTGAGTTAGCATTTGTTTGAATATTTACTTTATATATATTTTATTTTAAAATGGTTATTTCAGTGTTAGATAATGAACTTTAATTATCTATAGATGGTAGTATGAGTAAATCAATAAACAACATTATTAAAAAATAAACTAATATAATTAAGTTAAAGAGAGCTCTAGATCTGTTTTCTAGTAAGACATTAAAATGGCATTATAGTTGATTCCCTTCCCCCAAAGTAACCACAGAGAAACTAGACAGGGAAAATACCAAGAAAAGAAGAAAAGTATAAAGTTCCTCTAGGGTAATAGGGGAGATTGTTGTAAAATGGTGGGTTTGGGGGGGTCAATTCTAGACTTTAACCAGGACAGGGTTGACAGCCTGGGGTTATTGTGAGAGGGAAAGTAACAGTGGTAGAGCTAGAGTTCTACTATTGCTTCCTCCCCACCATTGCCGTGGTAAAAAGAATGCCTGTCCACAACAGGGGTGATACAGAATTCTGGTGCAAGCGTCTGCAGGAGGCAGTTCCCATAAGGGAAATAGCAGGACTTTGGGTCATCAGATTAGCTGGAGTGCCAAAAGTGGAGACTAGAGGAGCCTCAATACATGGCACATTTGCTGAATTTTGAAGCTATGTGGGGTGGGAAGCAAACGAGCTGGAATGGAAACCAGAGACGAATTGTACACGATCTCAGGAAACAAAGACCTTTCAGGGGAAGTGACTCCAGCGAATATACCAAAACCACAGTAAACTGATGATCTGAAGCCAATTTTACCATGATGGTATTTTACTGATTTGGGGGAATTGGTGCTATAGACTGAGACTTCTGGCTTGGCAGGACAGAGGGCCTCTGCAGAGGAAGCTGAGTTTTCAGCCAGCACACAGGATAGAGAGAAAGGTAGAAAACTCTGAAGTCACAAATGAAGACATTTTTTTAAAAAAATTTACATAATTCTAAAACACTTCAGTGTAGAAAACTAAAAAGGTAAGCCAAAAATCTCTCAAAAGATCACAGTACTCATGTCATTCTGCTGAGAGGACAAAGACTAACTACAGGAAGGGCCGCAATTAACATAAGCATACTCTCATTGAAAAGCTTCAGGGCTTCCCTGGTGGCGCAGTGGTTGAGAGTCCGCCTGCCAATGCAGGGGATGCGGGTTCGTGCCCCGATCTGAGAAGATCCCACATGCCGCGGAGCAGCTAGGCCCATGAGCCATGGCCACTGAGCCTGCACGTCCAGAGCCTGTGCTCTGCAATGGGAGAGGCCACAACAGTGAGAGGCCCACGTACAGCAAAAAAAAAAAAAAGCTTCAGAAGGCTAAGCCCTAATGACAGAACAAACCAGCTGTAGACTAAGCCTTATTAAAATGTCAGCCAAGCACTCAACTCCATCTGCCTAGCATAAAAAAGGGAAAATATTCTCAGGATGTGATAACATTATCAGAAAGATTCAATAAAATAGTAATTGTTATGCCAAGAAACAAGAGAATATGACCAGGCTAAGGAGGAATAAATAGACAATAATAAAAGAATAAAATGCAGTCCAGATATTGAGGTTATCAAAAACTTTAAAACAATTGTAATTAATCCACTCAGGAGAATAGAGAAAAAGTTTTAGAAAACACATGAAAATATTGACTTTCACCAGACACTTGGACTACACAAGGAAAACATATATAACGGAGATTCTAGAATTTAAAATATAATATCTGAAACTAGAAATTTATCTAATAGGTTTAACAGCAAATCAGATGTAGCAGATGACAGGATTAGTAAACTGAAGGACAATGGAGACCCAAACTTAAGCACAAAGAAAGCCTATCAAATATGTAATAAGAATCCCAGAAGAAGAAGAAAAAAAAAAAGAATGGACCAGAAGAATCACTTGAAAAAGTCATAGCTGAGTATCTTCAAAAATCTTTAGGAATCCCTGGAAGGATCTATGAAAAGATAACCTATCCCAGGCATGTCACAGTAAAACTGCTGGACAGCAATGACAAAGAGAAAGTCCTAAAAGCAGTAAGAGGTGAGAAAAGACACATTACCTTCTAAGGAGGGATAATAAGACTAATGATGGAAGCTGGAACACAGTGCAATGATGCACAATTAAGGAACTGAAAAGAAAAACTGCCAACCTAGAATTCTTTACCCAGTAAAAATATTCCTTACCTCCATGAAGGTAAAATAAAGAGGTTTTTAGACAAGCAGAAACTGCAAGAATATGTTGCCTGTAAACCTGCACTAAAAATATAAAGCAATTAAAATTTTAGAGCTCTGCTATGTAAAAAGCTTGTAAGTCATCAGTCCTGTCCTTACAACAAGACAAAAGCTAAACATACTGAAAACCAAGAATTTTTCTTAGACTCATCAGAGAAATGGGGTCACAGAGTAAACTGCCACCCTGAAATCTGGAGAGAGCCACAGCTGAGACTGGTTTATCTGGAGCAGAAGCTGCTACAGCCACAATGTAATGGAAACACTTAAATGACAATTTTGATGAATTGTTGGAGGCTGAGAGTGCACTAGCTTCAGAGTGAGAAACACTTTGGGACCCCACATTTTCCTGGGTTTTCCCTCTAGGAACCCTGCCAAGTTCTAATGGTAAAGCAGAAAAATTCCCCCTTGTTTCTGGCAGGAGATGAAGAAAAGTATCCATTTTAAAATATATCCAGAGCATTCTGCTTAAAAAAGAACTACTCTCTAAGAGAAAATATTTTACCAGAGCTTTATCTCACCTTAGGAAACAGAAATTATCCAATTCCAACCCCCTCTCGTTGTCCTGTCTCATGTCAGGGGTAGGTGGAGAGGGACTGAGAAACATTTTGAACATCATAGCCCCAAAACTCAGTCCCATAAAAAAACCAATTTTAATAAAAAGATTATAACAGACTTCCTCTCCTCACTTTACCACTACATCAATAAGCCTACAGTATAAGAACAACGAATTGCAGCTGAAAGAGCTGCAAGACTCAAATCTGATACAGAAAGAGTTCTTAGAGAAATCCAAAGACAACAGGGAAGAAAAGGACACTAGAGAAAACTGAAGCCTCTTCACCTACCTGTACAACAAACATTAAACACAGCCCAATTTTGAGCCAAATTAACATAAATCCTCACCCTTAAGGCCTATTTATCTCAGATCCTATTATCCAATATACCACACCCAGTTTTTAACAAAAAGTTACATGTATGCCAAAGAGAGGAAAAATAGTCTGAAAATGTAAAGCAAGCATCCAAACCAGACCCAAATATGACACAGATTTTGGAAATACTAGACATGGAATTTAAAATATCTATGATTAAAATGTTAAGGGCTTTATGGAAAAAGTAGACAACATGCAAGAATAGATGGGTAATTTATGCAGAAAGATGGAAACACTGAGTCAAAAGGATATGCTAGAAATTAAAAATGCTGGAAAGAATGAAGAATGCCTTTCATGGGCTCATCAGTAGACTGAATAAGGAGGAAACCAGCAGTGACTTTGAAGATACATCACTAGAAACTTCCCAAAGTGAAATGCATAGAGAATAAATGATTTAAAAAAGAATATCCAAGAATTATGAGATTGTGAGGTGTTTACAAAAGGTGTAACATATGTGTAAGTGGAATACCAGAAGAAAAAAACGAGACAGAAGAAATATTTGAAGTAATAATGGCTGTGAATTTTTCAAAATTAATGACAGACACCAAACTACACATCCAGGAATCTCAGAGAACACCAAGCAGGATGACTACCAAAAGATATAAAACTTATGCATATCATATTCAAACTTCAGAAAACCAAAGACAAAGAAAATCTTGAAAGAAGCTGGGAGGAATGTGGGTACACCTTACCTACTGAGGAAAAAGGATAAGAATTACATCAGATTTTCTCATCAGAAACAATGAAAGGAGGAAGAGAATGGAGTGATATATTTAAAATGATTGGAAGAAAAAAAGAAATACCAAACTAAAATTCTATATCCTTCTGCAATGAAGAGAAATAATGACTTTCTCAGATAAATGAAAATAAGTGAATTCATTGCAGTAAAACTTCCTTGCAAGAAAGGTTAAAAGAAGTTTCTCTGAGAGAAGGGAAATTATGTAGGTCAAAAACCCAGATCTACATAAAGAAAGGAAATGTGTCACAGAAAGAATAAGTGAAAGTAAAATAAAGCCTTTTATTTCTCCTATTTTTGAATTATCTATTAAATAACTGTTCAAAGTAATAATATTTATGGTAACAATATACTAGGTGATTATAGTTTCTGGATAAGTGAAATGAATGGCAGAAATCTTACAAGGGACGGGAGGGAGGAATTGGGACTACTCTGTTATAGTAGAGTAGTGTATATATATATATAGTATTATAGTATTCAAATGTCCTGGGATCTATTATAAAGTACCTGCACTACTCATGAAGTATTATGGTGTTATTTGAAAGTGGAATTAGATTAGTTTAAAATGTATATTACAAAGCTTAGGGCATCATCTAAAAATTTTTTTGAAGTATAATTGATGTACTAAGAGAGGATAGAAAATGGAAACATGTAAAATACTCAGTTAAAACCAGAGAAGGAAGAAAATGACAGAAAGATTTTAAAAAGAACAGTTATAATGAATAGGAAATGCTTACAAACATGCTACTTATCAATCTAACTATATCAGTGATAACTTTAAATGTGAGTGGCCTAAATTTGCCGTTATGGGGAGTGGAAAAAGAAACAAGACCCAACTATGTTGTCTACAAGCAAAAAAAAAAAAAAACCTGCTTTAATATAAAGACACAGGTTAAAGGTAAAGGAATGGAGAAAGATATTACATGCTAACACAATCAAATCAAAGTTGGAGTAGCTATGTTAATTATACAATGCAGACTTCCAGAACAAGGAAAAATTATTAAGGGTAATGAGAGGTATTGCACAATGATAAAGGGGTCAGTTCTCCAAGAACACGTAAAAATCTTTAAAGTGTATGCACCTAACAACAGAATGTCAAAATACATAATTAAAAAACTGATAGAACTGCCAGGAGAAATAGAAAAATCCACTATTACAGTTGGAGACTTCAACACCTCTTTATCAGTACTTCCAACAGTGAAAAAATCAGTAAGGATGTAGTTGAATTGAACAGCACCATCAATCACTTTATTCTAATTGACATTTATAGAATATTCCATCTGACAACAGCAGAGTACACATTCTCCTCAATCTCAAATGGAATAGACCACATTTCTGGGTTACAAAACACAGCTTGACAAATTTAATACAATAGTAATCACTCAAAGAATGTTCATAGACAACAATGGAATTAAACTGGAGATCAAGAACAGAAAAATAGCTGAAAAACAAACAGAAAAATAATGGAGAGTAAATAATACTCTTCTAAATAATGTGGGGGTCAAAGAAGTCTCAAGCAAAATTTTAAAATATTTTTAACTAAATGAAAGTGAAAATACACCTTATCAGAATTTGTGTCATGCAGCAAAAGCAAAGCTTATAGGGAAGCTTACAGCATTGAATATATATATTAGAGAAGAAAAATATCTAAAATTTAAAAATCTAAGCTTCTATCTTAGGAAATTAGAGAAAGGAAAACAATTTAAGCCAAAAGAAAGCAGAAGAAAAGAAAAATTAGGCAAGAAATCAATGAAATTGAAAACAGGAAATCAATAGAATCAATAAACCAAAAGCTGGTTCTTTGAAAATATCAGTAAAATATATTAACCTCTAGCCAGACTAACCAAGAAAAAATTATTCAGCAGAAGGAAAAGATTCCAAACAACTACTTGGAAACAGAGGAAGCAGTGAAAAGCAATGAATGGTAAATAGGTGGGTCCTTATAAAAGTATATTAACTGCACGAGATGATAATAATGTGTTGCAGAATACAAAATACATGCAGAATTGACATGCATGACAATAGTAGGGCAAAAAAGGAAAGGTAGGTAAATAGGATTCAACCATTCTAGGATCTAAGCATTATCAAGGAAATGATAAAATTAATAATTTTATTAGATTCATTAAGCTATATATCTGTTCTCTAAAGTAGAGATCTTTAAAATGACCATTAAATAATAATGAAAGAATCTATAACCAATTAAAGATGGAAAAATAAAATAATTTAACATATTAATTCAAAGAAAGACAAGAAGGGATAGAAAAGTGAACATAAGGAGATCAGTCACATATAAAGCAAACTGCAAGATGGTAGATATTGACCCAAGTATACCAATAATTAAATTTAAATGGAACAAATATTTCAATAAAAGAGTAAAATTATCAGACTCAGTATTAAGAAATAGCATGGTAATTAGAAGTAAATTCTATGACACAGAACGTTTGAGCCTAAAGGAATGAGAAGCATTACCAGAATTACGTGGAGACGTTTGGTAATGTTGTCTAATCCATTGGTTAGAAATAAAAACCCTAAGTCTATGTGTGCACAATTACATATTTGAAAATGTATCAGACAAAACCTGGCAAAAGTAAATAGTGACCTAAACAAATCTACAATCATATTGGGGATTTTATTTCATCTCTTTTAATAGCTAATAGGACAACATAAGGAGTCATCCGTCTTAATTCAACTTATACCCAAAAGACAAAACTTGAAACTCTAGTGAGAAAAGTTTTCCCAAATGAAGAATGATTATTTATGGTTTTTCTGGTCTCTAGACCTCTGTAGTCAAAGACTGTATCCATTCTCCTCCCCTGGAACGTACAGGGCTTTATAACCTGAGATCTGACCTCCCATACTCATTATCTGACAGGATATCTGATACCCCCAGAGGAAATGTCCTCAAAGAATAAAATAACAATCTATTTGAAGAGAATTATTTGCAAAGAAAAAGAACACACTGCATAAAAGTCCTTCAGAAATAGAATCATCAGAACAAAAAAAAATCAAAAATTTTAAATTAATCTAATAAAGTATATTAAAATGTAAAAACATATTTTTAATGTGAAGTAGAGTAAGACAACATTAAAAGAACAAAAAATGATTTGAAAAATAAGATAGTCAACATAAAGAGCACAATGGTTATACAGATTTGAACTGATACAACTGTGGGAAAAAATTAGTAATTGGATGACCCACTTGAGTAACTATCCAGAAGGAAGAATTAAAAGATAAAGAATAAGAAAACATTAAATGTTAAGCTATCTGGAAAGTAGAATTAGAGTAGAATAAAAAAACACAGATAATAGGGCTTCCCTGGTGGTGCAGTAGTTGAGAGTCTGCCTGCCGATGCAGGGGACATGGGTTCGTGCCACGGTCCGAGAAGATCGCACATGCCACGGAGTGGCTAGGCCCGTGAGCCATGGCCGCTGAGCTTGCGCGTCCGGAGCCTGTGCCCCACAACGGGAGAGGCCACAACAGTGAGAGGCCAGCTTACCGCAAAAAAAAAAAAAAAAAAAAAAAAAATACAGATAATAGAACCTCAAGGAGACCATAATAGAAATTGAAAGAAGGAAATGTTTTCTTAAAATAATAGAGAAGTATTTCCTGGAATTAAAAAATAAATGAAAAAAGTCATATTGCAGGCATTCATAGATTGTTAAAAGTGACAAATTAGTGGGGAGAAACACCTGGGAATTAAAGAATGTATCAAAGACAACAAGAAACTTCTAAAACTTCAGAAAGAAGGAGCAGATCAAGGAAATCATCAGATCAGCAACACATTTTTCAACAACATTCCTGGAAGCAGTATGAAGATGGAACAATATTTTCAAGCTATTGAAAGAAAAAAATTTGGACATAGATGCTTAGACCCAACCAAACTAATTCACGTATTACAGCATGATAAAAAATATTCACATGAATTCAAAACCGTAGCTTTTTCCAAAAAACACTTGCACTGAAAATTGTTTTGGATAATATTTTTAAATAGCATTTTATATATTTTCTTTAAAGATTTTTTTGATGTGAACCATTTTTAAAGTCTTTATTGAATTTGTTACACTATTGCTTCTGTTTTATGTTTTGGTTTTTTGGCTAAGAGGCATGTGGGATCTTAGCTCCCCAACCAGGGATTGAACCCGCACCCCCTGCATTGGAAGGCAATGTCTTAATCACTGGATGGCCAGGGAAGTCCCTAAATAGCATTTTAAATAATAACATTTTTATTTTTCAATAAATCTATGAGATGCTACAAGAAATATGCAGAAGAAATTAAATATGTCAGTAAAGTTTATTTTCTTTAAAATCACAGTGAGCATAATAGAAAGAAAATATATACATATTACCCCAGAATTAAAATCTAGATCACATCAAACTAAAACGGAAAGAGGGAGGGTGTGGCAAAGGGATGAGAAAGTTAGTAAGTATACCATCCTGTTTTAAATGAGAGATAAGAGTTAAAGACAATAAGTAAAAATAAGTTTTTAATTAGACACAGAAAACATGGAAAGAGAATAAACCAAAATATTAGAATTACATACAAATATACGAAGAATTAATCTGAATGTAAATTTTCTAAACTCACTATTCAAGACACATTTTCAGATTGGATTTAAAAAAAGAACAAAATCAAGATATATGTTGTTTACAAGAAAAAGATCTAAAGCATAAAGACATATGAACACCTGAAACTTTTTAGTAAGTGAAAACATTCTATCAGACACATAGTAACCAAAACCGGTTTAGGTAAATAACTATTAGAAAAGTGTACTTAAAATCTACTACTGCATACAAACAAGGTATAATCTGTCTTGGTATGTGCTACCATCTTCCAGCTTTTTGCCTGGAAACATTTTTGACCTGTGACACAGGGAAGTGGAACCAAAACAGTGGAGAGCAGTCTTACTGAGAGGAGGAGAGAGAGCTCAGAGTTCTGGGAGGCAGAAGTAGCTGGAAATCTGCAAGGCATTGTAATGAAGAAGAGAGATCCATGCAGAAAAATGGCTCCAGAAATCTTCAAGTCTCTTCAAAGAATAACCAAGACAGTGTAAACTGCATACTTCACAGAGCTCACACAGAGCTCACACAGAGCTGGACACGCGTGCATTCCAATCAGTCAAAATAGAGACTCCTTGGAGAACACCCTAGGAATTCAAAAGAGACCCTTGAAGGGTCATGTATTAGTAAACGGCTGAAATCCAGAGAAAAGCACTATAAATGCACCATAAGTCTGAAAAACAAGCTTTCAATGAAAAAATGGAAAATCTGAATAGCCCAATGTCTCCTTACAAAAATGGAATTTATACGTAAAAAGACTTTCACAAGGAGATTCCATCCCAGATGGCTTCAATACTAAATTCTATGAAATGTTACATAAGGAATAATACCATTCTTATACAAAGTCTTTCAGAAAGTAGAGGAAAGGGGGACACATGCCAGCTCACGTAATGAGAAAGCGTTGCACTGATACCAAAACCAGAAAGCTATATTACAAAAAAAATTTTTAAGGGAGAAAGTTATAGTGCCCACTTCAGTAACACATATGCTAAAATTGGAAAGATACAGAGAAGATTAGCGTAGACCCTGCCCAAGGATGACACACAAATTCGTGAAGCGGTCCATAATTTTTCAACTCTACTTCAATAAATTTTTTTTTAAATAAAAAAGTTACAAGCCAGTTGCATTCATTTATATTTAAAGGACACTTCCCTGAAACGCTATTTTATAATTGTCTCTTTGTTAAATATCCAGATTTGATGTCCTCAGGGCAATGCACCGTGTAAAATTATGGATGAGAAAAGAAGAATCAATGATTTTAGGAAACGGTATATACGGAAGTTTGTGGCCACGAAATTGATATCTTTAAAATTCTTGTTACCTCTGATGTCCTAATCTTGTAATCCTAAATTAGATTGCTAAGTAATGTACAGGTGTCTGCCCTGTTGCCTGAACAGTGTTCAAAGATTCTTTAGAAAGGAGATCTCGTCTCCAAGGACTCTCTTCTGCTCTGCCTTTTACTTAGCTTACGATTGTGCTTTATTTACCTTTCATTTCAACTAGATTGTTTTTATTCACCAACTTAATAAGCATAGAGATCAGTTCATTTTAAAAATCTCCATTATAATTTTATCTTGAAATATTTATTATAGTTGTTATTGTTAGTTCATTTAGGCATGAGAATTCTGTTCCCCATCTGATTAAATGATTATCTGATCTTGTTGTTAGAACACTGGAGCATCTGCCTCCAATAAAAGTTCTGTGCAAAGTACTTATCACAGTTCCTTAAGGATAAAGTGGAACTTAAGCAAGTCGGAAAGAATAGGTTGTTTAGTATTTTTACGCTTGCCTGCTAATAAGTATTTAATTATGTCAAAATTTGTCTGAAAATTGCTTCTATTATAATATACAACCTAGTTTAATATTTGTGTGAGAAGTCCCTAAAGCTCTCACCTACCTCGGATTATTGAAGAATGCCATAATTATAGACGGACAGCTCAGGTGACAGCAATACCTCCTTAAAATCAGAAGTAAGAAATCTGATTGTTTTTTTTACTCCTTTCTTTCCTCTTCTTTGTATTCCTTCTCCTTTCTTCCAACAAGACAGATATTTCAAAGTATGCATAGAGATATTCCCATGTATGTAATCCCTAGTAAATAGCTTCTTAATGACTTTTCTGGCTCTGAACAACCTCCTAAAAAATACAGCATTTTGGTCATTCATAGCTGGGCCATCTCTGCAGTGTTATAGTAGTCTAAAAATATACCAATATTTTTATTAATTTAATTTAATTTTTAAAATATTTAAGCATTAGTAAAATCAGTTTTTAAATGTTGATTAATTGCACTGATTTTTCAGTACCTCATTTGCAGTGATACTGCTCCTTCAAGTAGAAATCAAGAATATTTCTTTACATAAGAACACATGCCACATCTATTTCTTCTTTGAAAATGCACCCTTAGCTGCCAGCAGATGTTCCTCAGGGGTTTTAAAAATATCAATCAGTTTCACAGCTGGAGAGAAAGTACTTTCTTAGAGAAGTTTTACCCATAAGAAGAATAGGCTTTGTCATTTTCGAAGGCAGACAATGAGTTAAATTTAAGAAATGCCAAGAAATAGCGTTTCCCTTCAACTGACTTTATTTGAAGAGAAAAAGAATAGAGTAGGCATAGTGACTAAACACTTTACATCCCAGGTACTCTCAGGAAGCACACAGTGAACTGTGGTGATAGCCACTGGACAGGCTGTCTCGGGGGGACACTGCCCCTCCAATCCTGCAGAAAAGCCCTGATATACCAGTGCTTAGACAAAAGCACTTTATGACTCCTTCTTCTCCCTGAGTAAAAAGGTATTTCAGTCTCAGGTCTGAGTCTTGACAGAAAAAGAAATCTAAAATCTCAAGTGAAGCATTGCCCTTTACTTATTTTATAACTTGTGTTTTATTTACCTTTCACTTAAACTAGATTGTTTTTACTCACAAATGTAATAAACACAGATAATTTTATAAAGAGATCTAGATTATAATTTTACCTTCAAATATTTGTTATAGTTATTACTAGTTTAAGCAGAACATGTAGTGAATTAATTATATCTTCTTGGAATTTAAAGGAAAATATAGTTTTTAAAAAATGGATGATTATTTGACATATCTAATAAAGCTTGGTTCAGAGTAACTTTGTTTTTACCAGTATTTTAAATAGGATAATTTCCTTCTCTATGTCATTGTCACAATATTTTGATCAATATGCAGAAGAATCAAGGGATACTTTTAGTCAATTAAGATAAATGTAAGAATGTACTGATGAATAAAGCTTGTTCATTTTATATTGGTTCATACTTATGAAAGACAACTATTGTGCCGTATAACAGTCGAGCTATTGCTTTTTTAGAAGTTTATAAATCTGTGTGCAAAAGTGCATTCATCTCTGTGGCTAAAACATGAAATAATAATTTGGTAATTAACATTTAATTTCACTCAAAGAATTGTTTTAAATAAACCCCAGAGATTTCCCTGAAAAAAAAAAAATCTATCAAACTTGGAAGCCAAAAGAATGCTTTATTTCTTTTGTAACTTTAAATACCTTCTATAGGGCCTCCCTGGTGGCGCAGTGGTTAAGAGTCCGCCTGCCGATGCAGGGGATACGGGTTCGTGCCCCGGTCTGGGAGGATCCCATATGCCGCGGAGCGGCTGGGCCCGTGAGCCATGGCCGCTGGGCCTGCGCATCCGGAGCCTGTGCTCCGCAACGGGAGAGGCCACAACAGTGAGAGGCCCGCATACCGCAAAAAGAAAAAACAAACAAATAAATACCTTCTATGTCTGAAAGTGGGATAAAATAGCACCAATTGTGAAGATGGATTAATGCTAATAAAATCTTTTGAAATCCTCATTTATGTTGATTGTATAAATATAAAGTTATGACTACTAAGAACTCAAGTGTACTCTGAAAGAACAACTTGAGACTTTCAGTTCCCTTATTGCAAATAATTGCTCATATTATTTGTCTTGTGTTATTTGTTCTGACTGGCTTTAGTCTTTGAAATTATCCATTTTATCCAGAATTTATTTGCCAGGATTCTCTTTAAAATTCAAATGTGCTATAATTGTCATCATTTATTTAAATAGTTTACTTTTCCCATTAACAAAGAAAATATGGACTGAATTGGAAATAAAATTGGCTGATGATGAGTGAGCAGCCAGTGGGGAAGGGCAGGAAGAATAGCGAGTGCTGTAAAGAAAGAGAAAGGCTTCATTAAGCATCTATATGAAATGATTCTGGCCACTTCATTTTTAACCCTCACAGACATGTTGTCAGATAATCATCAGCTTCCAGTTTCAAAAATAATGGGGCTGGGGATGAAGATTAGGTAACTTGCCCCAGAGCTATGACATGTAAAGCCAGGTCCAGCTGACTCCAAGGCCTATGAGATGAGTAAACACAAGATTTTGACTTCTCTACAGAGTCCTGCAGAGATGAGCAAGGACCATCTCCAATAAAATATGTGAAGTGGACAGCATTTTGATTCAGTATCTCAAGGCTTTTTAATGCTTTATTTCCTGTACCATGCCCCAAATGTAAACATATCCGTTCTGACATTCACTCCAAGAGCCAGCAGAAATGCCTTCCCAGTCTTCCTATTTCTTCCTGCCCTGTCCTCCACTATTCATTCATCTAATTGTTCATTCGTTTATGTGTGCATTCATTCACCAAATATTGAGTGTTTACGATGTGCTAAGGACTGTTTTGGCACTGAGGCTACAGATGTGAACTAAAAGAACCCCATCCTTGCCTTCATGGAATTACCTCCTAATAGGATCTGAGAACAACTTTATGGAGATACTCTAATTACACAAATAATAAATATTTAAATTACAATCACCCCATTCTCCCCATCTCCATCATCAACCCAGTCAGTGTCATCTCTCAGGAAACAATCTGAAAACTCAAGTCAGATGTAAATCTCTAAATTTTATCCAACCACATTTTCATAAGAGTCTAGATACCACTTGAAAGTGCCAAGGGTAAGGGGCGGGGTGGGGAGTAGGGGAAGAAGAAGCACAGATGAGGAGGAGCCTCTAGAGTAGGGCAAGAAAGGCAGTACTAATCAAAGGAGCAAAAAGTGATAGAAAATGCATGGATAATTGGCCAGGGATGAAAGAGAAAGGCAGAAATAGAGATTACCTAGAGAAATGGATTAAGGAAGAGTCCTGATTGGCAAAGTGAGCTATGTAACATCTGTCTCTCTGCAAGACTCTAAGCCCCTTGAGGAAGGAACTAGGCCTTTTTACCATTTCCATGTGCGTCATCGCCGTTTCACCTAGCATTCTGTCTTGCACACAGTCTGCATTCCATAATATTTGCTGAAATGAAGGAAGAAAGGAAGGGAGAAATCCAACATATTGGCCTAATCTGACTTATTAATTTTAAATACTACATGGTGATAACTGATAGGCAAGTTGTTAAGTGCATATAGCTCCATGCCTTCTGACCATGCCACAGCAGCAGTGACATGAGGGATCTGCTTGTGGCTTTTAGCTCTTTGGCCTATTTTCTGTGATAATGACAAAGTCCCTGAATTAGCCAGTGCTAAGATTTTTTAGCCATGGACTCAGCAGAGGAACATGAATGTCTATCATATGTAAATTTCATAAAGCCCATGTCGGACACAGGTACCTCTTGACTCTCTACACTGATTTCTCAGAACTTTCATATGCCCAGCTGGATACAGTGCATTTAAATCAGGCTGACCCACTCAAAGGCACACTAGCCTTGCTGGAAGTAATCCCTTTGGTACTCTGCCCTTTCCAACAACCTCTACTTCCCTGTGCCTGTCCAGTACACCCCTGAGTTTTGACCTTTTTACTTGGCCTCTTGTCTCAAGCCCCATGCTCAAGCATTGCACAGCACATAATTCAACTCTCATCCTTGGACTGTAGTACTCTCCTGAACTTGCCCTTCCATTCTTCCTGCTCTTGGTTGCTCTGGATAATCCAATAATGTATAACCCAGGGCCTATTCCTGGAACTGCATTTCAGCCATTGTGACCTGATATCCTGCTCAGACCTACTCTAACTCCTCAGGAAGAGGAAGTAAACTCTCACATGCCTAGGCCTCTTTGAATTTCCTGCCTATGTGGATGAATAGCTTGAATCTTGAATGTTGTTTGGATTCTACTGTTGGATTCTCTCACCATGTATTAAGCTCATCCCTGCCTTTGTGGTCAAACACTCACTTTTTCATCTTGCTCCCTTTATCTCCTCAGGTTTGGCTTAACTGTTAGGTCAGCTTGAGAACAGGTGTCTGGCTTTTCTCAGTCAGAATTTTTCACCACCCTGGAGTCCCTCTGCTTCTTAAACTTTCTGCCTTCACACCTTATGAAAATATCTGGAAAACCAATTGACTCTCAAGTTGAGTAGAGTTGGCCAATAGGATTTCTTATACCTAAGAATTTCAGACTTCCCTCATCTATCCAGAAGTATTTAAGAAAACTTCAAATCAACCAAAGCAACATCTTTAGAAAATCTCTTAGATCTTGAGGATTCAACCTAATCCTCCCAGGAAAAATTTAGCAAAATATACAGAGTAGTTTCTACTATTTTAGAAGAATATGAATATGAGGCTTTAGCCTTAGAAAAGTGCTTGATAACTAGAGGAAGAAAGAGAAACCCTGTGCTGTCTCTTCTCTCAGATGGTATCTTGTGATCCTCAGATTAAAAAAAGATATAAGAGAAATACCAGAACTTATCTCTTTCATGACTTTCAGTGTTAGTGAGTCGAATGTTGGCCTGAATGTCTCTAACATCATTGTTGTCACTTCTCTCTCTCCGGGGATGCAGGAAATGGAAAAGAATTGACTCAATGCAGCTGTTACTTATTTCAGTGAGGCTGGTACAAATTTATCAAGGTGCAAAAATGTCTTCTTGTCCTACCTGGCATCAGAATTAAGATGTCTAAATACTTACCTGATGGACTTTATCAATTAAGACATATTTGCTTTAAAAAAGAAAAAGAGGGCTTCCCTGGTGACGCAGTGGTTGAGAGTCTGCCTGCCGATGCAGGGGACACGGGTTCGTGCCCCAGTCCGGGAAGATCCCACATGCCGCGGAGCGGCTGGGCCCGTGATCCATGGCTGCTGAGCTTGTGCGTCCGGAGCCTGTGCTCCACAACGGGAGAGGCCACAACAGTGAGAGGCCCGCGTACCGGAAAAAAAAAAAAAAAGAAAGAAATGCAAATTTATCCAAAAAATCTTTTATTTTGAATTCCAGAGTATCATCATGCCAGTGGACAAGTTACCATTTCTTCAATATATATCCATATATATATATTTATATTTCTTTATTGCCTAAGGGGAATGTTATGTCTCCTTTTCCATTGAATAAATGCATATTTGGTTGTGTTTATATAAGAACAGAAGAACTTTGGGGCAGAAAAAAAGGAGGGACTCAAGGACAAGTGTGACTTTCTGACCTAAGATTTACAGTCTCTCCTTGATGTGGAGACAGTCATGCACGTAAATCTTTGAGCACTAAGAAGTGAATCTATTCCCTATGCTCTGTGTTGGGGAGGAGGGTAAGAGAGCTCAGCAAGAACAGATGTGGCCATTCGCTCAGTTACCCAGTGAAAACAAGTAATTGCCATGGCAACTGGAGGATATCATGGGGTACACAAACTGACCTCTAAGACTCAGCGTGCTTTATGCTATAGGAATTGCATATGTATACTTGCTTGTGATGTAGATTTCCTTCCTACGTGAGAGTACTACAGCGTTAAAATACTAATTTTTTCCTGCCTCTAATACCCTCTAGTTTTATTTTGATCTGAACCTAAACACACTGGAAAGAACATATAGTCCTTGATGTCGGAACTACAAAATATACTATTAAAAGATGTAAATAAATGCTGAACTACCATAAAAAGATGAAAGGACGCCTACTTACAAAGAACTCAGGGAATAAAAAGCTCAGGTTATGCTTGAGCATTTCAGCTCCCCTTTAAAATAGGTACACACCGATCCAAAGCTGTACTCTTAGTTATATTTGTTTAATCCCTGTACCAACCACAGGTTATTTCAGCTAGAAAAGCAACAACAAAACTGAATGGATAAATTGATTCCTGTAGCAAATGGATGTGTATGTATGGTGTAGATGCACTAAAGGTAAAAGTAAGTAGTTAAGCATATGCAATGTTTACTGCTCTTCCTTTTATGGGAATTTGTTGTAAACATACGACAAACATAATTACACTGTAATTATTCTGTGGTCAACATTCTCCATATTATGAACAATATTTAAAACTTAACTTTTGCACATGGAAACCTGGGATTAGTTCAGCCTTACTAGAGAATTTCTCTAAATGACAGAACAATTTTCTAGGCGCTGAAATTCGTAACACTTCTGCCAGTTAGATTTATTTCCAGTCCCTGCCACCTGCTGAGTGGAGTTGCCAGGAAGAACAATGATGTGGTGTGTGTGCCCTTCTCACTTGTTTAAAGAGCCTAATTGAATCACGTTCTTACCTTCCCCCGTTACAAAGAAAGTTGGTATTATCGAAAATCTGAGAACTGACGGTCCAATGTTACTCATTTCTGGAAGGAAAGGAAATATGCTAGTTAGGAATACCATTAACTTTAACTCTGAAAAGTGAAATTCATCTATTTGCTCTTGGAGCTGCTTTGACTGTGGTTCAGTGGAAACTACCCCAAACTAGTAATAAATAGGCATTTATTCTGGCTGCATGTCCCCATGGATACTGGGGTTTTGGTCACTACATTCTCTGGATTTTAGTTCCAGCCTGTGTAAAGCAAGAAAAAGATGATCTCTAAGGGTCCTTTCAGTGCCAAAACATAGAAACTTTGGGAAACTAGTCCTTAATCAGTACCATATATAGTTCCATATCTTTTAAGAATTCAAAGCTCATTGATGTCATTGATCAAAGAAGCATAATAATTACAATTATTCCCAATAAGGTCAGTTTTCCAAATACATTTTTCCTAAAAGTTAAATATTACTTCTCAACTTGAATATTAAATTAGAGTTATAAGTCAAGGAGAATTGGAACACAAATTATTGATATTATACTTCTTGGTAAATCAGAAGAGACATTATAATTAACATGTTTAATAATTAACAAGTTATATATATATAATCAAAGTTAAAAGATAAACAACATACTAAAAAATATTTGCAACATATTAAATAATGATACTATTTAAATCTATAATACTTAAAGAACTCATGCAGATAAACAAGAAAAGACAAAAGATGCCATAAAACATAAACAAAATATGAATAGGGAAGTCACAAAAGAGAAAATCTGAGTATCAGAAACAGTGCAACTAATACCATAAGAAAATCTCTCACTCATTATGCTGATAAATGTTATATGTCTACCATCATTATATATTGACTAATGAATAAGGAAACTGAAACTTCATTCAGAGCTTGTGGAAGTGTGCATTGGTATAACCACGTTGTTCTACACTTTAAGGGAATCTAGTCACGTTGGAAATATCCATACCCTACAACACAACAAGTGTCATGATGTCTATCCTATTAGAAAAATACCTCCAACAGGGTTATAAAGAGACATATACAAAGTTGTTCACTGAAAAATTGTCTATAACAGCAAAAAAAATGGCTGTCAATACAGAAATGGGTTTTAAAATGTAGAAGATTAGCAGAATGGAATAGTGTACAGTAGTAAATTAAATAAAACAAGTCTATACTTTGGCGATTAAATAATAGCCATTTATATAAAATTTTTGAAACAGCTACAAATTGTATTTTATTCATTGATGCACGTATATATATGTTGAAATATAAAATAAGAACTGATAGAACATATATCAAATTTATAATAGTGAAGAGTGGAAGGAATGGGAATGGTGGACAATGGAAATTTTTTTGACAATGGAAATTTTAACTGTACTTATAATTTTTCTTTTATTAAAATTTATGAAGCAAATAACACAAAATGCTAGTATTTATTAATTTCTATATGTAATTGTCTATGATATTTCTGTGTACTTTTCTCTATTTTTAATTTTTTCAAAAATAATTTTGGAAATATGTGGTGTATAAGAACATCTAAGTACTTATATACTTTGAAGTAAGTATGAATATTTAGGAATTTAAAAATATACTTGATTGAATCAGTCATAGAATCTATGCTAAATTCTTATGTATTTGTTGACACTATTAGTTTTTGACCATACAAGTGACAACAAAAACTAAATGAACACACTGCCCCTTTACTTAATTTAATGCAGGATAGAATGAGTTCATTCAACAAAATTAATGAGAATTAAACATTAGCATGAGATACAAAATCTAAAGACTGCCAGGAAAGTGTCAGAATTCTCAACTGCACTGAGATGGCAGAGGAGGTATAGGATAATCTTCCATATATTTGCACATTAAAAAGAGCACCTACAACCTGAGGGACCAAACAATTAGTGTTCTGATAAATGAATATTTCAGATTTTTATAGTATTTCAAACTTAAAGAAGTGATAGATGTGTGACATTTACATTGTCTAAGAAAATGTAGAGAGAAACATTGCGATCCTTTGTAGGGTATTCGGATATTAAAACAGCAAATGTTAAAGTTGTAATTTATATATTAAAACAGTGAAAATTACAGCATTTCTTGGATGTTATGCACTTCAAAATAATCTGAATAATGTACCTTTAAAAAGCAAGGAAACAATTACCTGTACTTTGTGAAGAATGATAAACAAAATGACAAGAGGTGGGTGGAAGCCCAGAAGATAGCTTTAAACCTTTCTGGCTTTAAGAACTTACCTTCAAAAAGTTATAAACCATTAAGTAAGCAAGGGTGGGGGGGGAGTCCAGCAGATCCTGTCAATAGGGCAAGGTTTTTACTTTCCTGATTATCTGAAACCAGAACCAATAATCTTATTTATAATGTCAGTAAGAGTTTCTCTGAATAAGAGGAAAGAATGTCAAGAAATAAAATTGCCTATATCTCCTTCTAGAATTTTATTCATTAAACCAATAGGGGGAAAAAGTCCTTCCACGTTAAAGTTACTTGTTCTAAGACAGTGATTTTCAAACTTGAGCCTGCATCAACATCAACTGGAGAGCTTATTAAAACATAGATTCCTGGGTTCCACCCCTAGAATTTCTAATTCAGTAGATGCCGGGTGAGGTGGAGAATCTATTCCTATGTGCTGCTGCTTCTGCTCCAGGGATCTCACTTTGAAAACCATTGATGTATGAAATGCACAGTTAAACATGGTCAATTTTGTAATGGAAATTCTAAGAATTTTACCTAGATATATTAACAGAATTTTGTTTTTTCTGTTTCTAGCCTTCTACTTTTTGGTGGTGATAGTGCAGGGAACCAGAGGGACACCTAGACAGAATATCTGAAGAGTAAGGTAATTCTCCTCATTGAAGGATATTTCTCAATAATTTAACACAAAACATTTTACATTTCCCTGGTCTTAAACTGGTTATGGATTAGGTGAAAAATATCAGGTGATCCAGGTAAAATACAAAATCTAAATCCAAAAGTATATTCTCCACTACCCCTTCTCCAAATGCTACCCTTCAGACCCTTGGAAATTAATGGCGACTTTCAACCAGTAATGTGCTGGGGCTGAATCACATCGGCCCATGAGAGCTGATTGTGCACATCTCTTCCCAACTCTGAGTTCAGTGATAACCATGTCAGAAGTTTGAAACTGGCCATGGTGAGAATATCTACAAAACAGAGATGGCAAACCCTACAAATCAGGATTTCTGGTTTCCTAGAGAGCCAATTGTTAAACAATTGCCAGCACAGAACTTCTTCCAACTCAACACAATAGTACAGCATGTGTTTGTGGCAAGTCAACAAGTTTCTGGACTGATTGTCCAGAGGGTGTCCCTGTTCCTTATCTGTGTTCAAAAGAGTTCATAATATTTGGCGAAAGTACATATGCACTTCAACTAATGCACTGCTGAGCCCTGCCCAGCGGTGCTAGAAATATCAGGAAAACTCTCCCCTGCAGCATTTGTCGATTCAGCAAAGGTATGGTAGACTATCTAAATTAAAGAAGCCAATGTCAGATGTTTGTTTTATGTGTGTAGCAACAATTTATCCCCAGACTATTTAATGAATCAATTTTATTTTATACAGAAGCACTTTAGTTTATAGGAAAAGCTCAGCAATATGATCTTATGTACTTAACTTCTTTTAGATCCTTTGTTTTCCTATCTTTAAAACAGAAAAGAAAATCCATTCTTTGTTTATCTTGAAGATTTGTTGTAGGAATCAAGTAATAATATACGTAAAATGTTATGTAAACTTTAAATCAATATGCAGATATTTAGTGTGAGAGGTATTTCTTAAAAGTAGGAAAGATAGCCATGCAATTCCTCTTAATTCTAATTGACATTTTGAAAACAACACAAGTATTCCTGTAGGTAATATAAGTAAAAAATATTGCTTTTTCTACTTTACTATTTGGATACATCCATTATTAAAGTTACATAGTAACATCAGGTACTAATTATATATGGTTTACGTGAAATCATCCTAGATCAAAATAGAAATAGATAAAATAAATTTATCAATCCAATATTCATGGAGATAAGACATAGAAGGAAGGGATTAATGACAGGAGTGACATTTTCAACTTGAAGGATTTCAAAATACTTTGTAAACAAGAAAATTACTCACACCTTACAGTATTTATTGTGTTTATTCTCTTCCAACTTGCCTCATTCAATGAAATAAGCCACTTACTTAACTTCCTAGTGCACTTCATTAAATTAACTCTAAAATATCTTGTTAGAGGTATTTTAGCCAACAAAAAAGCTCAATATTGTATTTATTAACAACCATTTAGTCAAAGAGACTGTGGTGGATTTACCCATAGGCTCGTCCAGAATGTGTAGCAAAACTTCAAAGACAGAGCAGTAAATTGATTAGGGCATGAGGGAAAGAAATTAGTTTTTAAAACCTGAATCACCTAGCCAATTAGCATAAAGTCAGGCTGTGGATATGACTTTTGCAGTCAAACGATTCTTAATTCAATTTGCCAAAAGACAATTTTGCCTAAGGCTCTGAATTTACAGCTATACTCTGTATTCTGAATTTACAGCTACACTCAAATATAATTCAAATAGTGGAAATGTATGTTTTCTTTTAAACTACCACATGAATGGCACAATTATGACAAGGAAGTTTCAGAAATAAAGTGAATAATCGCTCTGATACTTCTAGACAGTCACTACGATGCTATCGACGGTTCTTTATATATTAGGGATACTAGTCTTTAGCTATGCTGTACATTTAAATTTTTCTCCAGTTTGTCATTTTTTCTTTTTCTTTCTTTTTTTTTTTTTTTTTTACATTTGCTTTATTGTGTTTCCACCATCCAAAAGTTGGGCTTTTTCTAGTATAGTAGAATTCAACAATTTTTCAATATTACATCTGGATTTTGAGTCATATTTAGAAAGCCTTATCTACACCCAGGTTTTTGAGGAACTTACACATCTTGTCTTTTTCTATTTGTATGCATTTTTTATATGTAAGTTCCTGACCCATTTGGAGTTTTTTCTTACATATGGTGTCTGACATGGATCATCCATCCTTTTTTTTTTTTGCGGTACGCGGGCCTCTTACTGTTGTGGCCTCTCCCGTTGCGGTGCACAGGCTCCGGACACGCAGGCTCAGTGGCCATGGCTCACGGGCCTAGCCGCTCCGTGGCATGTGGGATCTTCCCGGACCGGGGCACGAACCCGCGTCCCCCGCATCGGCAGGCAGACTCTCAACCACTGTGCCACCAGGGAAGCCCATCTCCATCCTTTTTAAAATGGCTAGCCAATGATCTCAGCACCATTTAAGAAAAGGCCTATCTTTGCCCAGTGATTTGTGATGCCGTCTTTATTATGTACTTAATTTCCATATGTAACTTGGTCTGTTTCTGAAATTCCTGTTATCCACTGATCTATATTTATGGGCCAATACTATACTGCTTTCATTATAGAGGCTGTTTTATGTTTTAATATTTTGTGAGTCTGTTATAGTTACTCTTTTTCTATTTTTTCCTAGTTATTCTTGCATGATTATTTTTTCGCATGAAATTTAATATCAAGTTTTCTAGCTGCGTAAACCTAGTTTATTGGTACTTTATTGAACTGTGTAAGATTTACAAATGACTTTTGGGAGAAATGACATCTTTATAATGTTGACTTCTGTTGAAGAACAGGAATGTGTTTTCTTTGTACAAATCTACATTTGTGTTTTTTAGGAATATTTCAAGCTTTTCTTCATGTTGGTTTTGCTCATTTCCTAAGTTCATTTCCAAATATTTTAATTTTCTTTAATGATTGAAAATGAGGTAAATGAGGTGATTGCTAACATTTTATTTTCTAATTGGTTATTAATATGTATGAAAATTACTGATTTTTTAATATCATTTGTATACCCTGCTACCTTACTTATTTTTTTTTGTTTGACAGTATTATAATTGATTCTCTCATGTTTTCTAGGTGTACTATTGTATCTTTTACTAATAGAGAATTATTACTTCTTTTCTAATTCAGATGTCTCTAACTGATTTATTTTATCAAATTGCCTTAGGTAATCCCTCCAGTACAGTGCTAAATAACTAAATAATAGAGAGGCAATAGAGGGGAGAGTGGGACTATTTCTCTTCTCCTAACATATATCTATATCTATATTTATATCTATATTTATATAAATAACCAATCTTGCATTCCTGAAATAAATATCACTTACTTTTCATTATATAGTGGATAATTAATATTCTATTTACTGGTTTGTAACTTTTTGTGCTATCTTTATTTGGTTTAATTATTGATTTTAAACTAGCTTCAAAAAAAAGTTGGGGCATTTTTCTTCATTTACTCCACTCAAAACATTTTATTTTGCATTGTGATTATCTGTTCTTTAGAGGTTTGTAGGTTTCTTTTGGCAAACTAACTGGGCCTGGTGCTTTATTGTAGAGTAGTTCCTTAGTAACTTTTAAGATTCCTTCTACAGAAATTAATGTTCTAAGCTTTTTGTCTCTAAAAGATCAGTTTTGGTAAAAGTTATTTTCCTAAATGTATTAACTTACACTGGGCTTTTAAATTTATTTGCATAGAGGTTTTTAAAATAGCCTCTTCAATTTTTTTTAAATAGTTCTTCTGTTTCAATGTTATTACCTTTATGCCATTTCTTACTTTGTATGTCTGTGTTTTCTTCACTTTCTTTATTAATTAGGTAGAAGTCTAGCACCATTACGTAGAAGTTCATTAAATTAGGTAAATATTCTGTTGTTTTTTCAAAGAACCACTATATTTATTATAGTTAAAGCTATCACTTTTTGTGCTTTATCACATTAAGTTCTTTTTTAAAAATACACTTTATTAAGGTATGATTGACGTACAAAAGGTGTACATATGGGCTTCCCCATATGTATATACGGACTTCCCCATATGTACCAAAAAAATAAAAGGCGTACATATTTAATACATACAAGTTAACGATTTGGAGATGCATATACACAATGAAACCATCACAATCTTTGTCATAACTGTATCCATCACCTGTATAAATTTCCTCTTGCCCTTTTTATTTGTTGTTATTATTATTTTTGTGATAAAAGCACTTAACGTAAGGTATACCCTTTCAGCAAATTTTTAAGTTGTAAAAAATTAATAGAAACCTCAGTTAAATAGAATTCAGATCAGAAGAGATCTGAAAGGGGAGATCAGAAAGGGGAGCTCTCACATCCTGTGCTGATAACAGAGCCCCACAGGAAGAAGAAAGACTCCTCCTCCTTCCTGGCAAGGATTCGGCCAATGAAAAGCCATGGACTCTTTATTTACTATTGTCACCCCAACTTCCTTTTACCCTCTGTAAAAGTGTTCTCCTTCCCTTGCTGTGTGGCAACTAACATGTAGCTTGTCATCATTGCAGATCCCAAACTGTATTCAATAATTCTCTGCTGATCCCAGATAAACTCATCTTTGCTAGAGAAATATCTGGCAGGCTATTTGTTTTAGGTCAACATTTGGTGGCCCCTGCAAGGACGGGAGAAGACCCCCAAGAACTCCGAGACCAGTGAGCAAACAGGTGTGGTACTCAAAATTGAGCCCACTGTTGCTCACCACTTTTCTCTTTGACCCTGGATTTTGAAGGTAGCTCTTTCTTTTGGATCCAAGCTCCACCCTCTTTGCTTCTGGAGCTCTCCAAGTTTTATTTGAGATCTATTTTAAGGTTTTATCTTTCTAGTTAAGGCCTTGTTCCATATGCAAGTATTCATTTGGCACTTTAGTCTGATTTTGAGATCAAACTGTTTCAACCAAAGCTGGCTGAAAATGCCTTTTTTGCTCTTTGCTTCTGGAGCAGGGGCTGCTTCTCTGAATCTGTGCCAGTTTTTCAGCCTTTGGCCTATTCTTTTGGAAGGGGCTGTTCTCTGGAAACTGGCTAAAAAAGCCTTTGGCCTGACTTCTCCCAGACTAAGCTGTCTCTTTAGAACTGGCTGGGATTAGCTTGTTTGAATTGAGCTGTTTGAGCTGTAAACTGTTTGAGCTATTTGAAAATTGTTCTTTACTCTAGAGGAAAAACCTCTGAGAAAAGAGATCACAGTTATATAAATATTTTAAGGGTGCCCCCCTACAGGGACTTGGCCGATATTCTTTTTAAAAGCCACAGTCCTTCCTGATGTGCATTTCTAACAAAATGGACCAAGGAGATCAAAGGCAATTTAGAATATCAATGGCCGTTATGGGAAACTTTTGAAATACCCAAACTTAATTTCCTTAAAACCAAATTGGACTACAGTAGCTCAAAAATTTCCAGAACTGAGTAGGATGCTTATTTCAATTGATATTTTGAGGCTTTCCAATCAGGAATCTAAAATTCCTTGCTTCAAGAGAAGATTTTAAGGTTAACTGAGGCAAACATACTATTAGAGGAAGATAAAATGGATCCTGTAGGCACGGGCTCTTCTTCCTTGGCCTCTTGGTCTCAAGCTCTGCCTCCCCTGCTGTCTTGTCTCTCTTCCTCGGCTCCGTGACGTCAGAGTCACCTCTGGCACCATCTTTCTCCTTCCCTCTACGCTATCTACACCTTCTCTTTGCCCTCAGTTTCCCTAAACTATTTTCCTATCAAACTTCCCCTTTTCTCTGAAACTCTTTCCACTCCCTTTTCCTCTGAACTTGTCAGAACCTGTCCCTTTAAAATTAAGCCTTATGAGAATCCAGGGGGGAAACCCTTAATTTCTTATATTCCCTGGACTAAAGTTGAACTGTGAGCCATAGTCAAAGATTTTCCCAAAGTAACTGAAGATCGTCACAGATTTGATGAGGATTTTCATATAGTCGTTCAAATTTATCAATCTTGTTTCTCTGACTTTTATCAGCTAGTTCATATACTTGTGGATGAATGTCAGGCCCAACATTGGATGACAACTGCTAATTGGGAAAATCCTGAAAGGCCTCTAAAATTACTACCGGGAGACCAGCCCGCAAATTATTATATGATCACACCAATATCGCTAGGCAACTCCATTGAGCAATTCCCAGGGCTTTTCAAAAGCCTGTTGATTGGAACAAAATTCAGGCTTGCATGCAAAAATCTGATGAACCTGTTCATGAATATTACAATCCACTTCAGACTGTTTTTAAAGAAAATTTTGGTCTTTCTGCAGATGTTGATTCCACCTGGGTAGCTTTTAGTTCTTATGTTTATTAGTGGGCTGAATCATGACCTTTCCCTTGTAGTAAAAAAGACCAAGATGAAATTGGAAACGGTGTGTACTCCAGATTTAGTTAATCTGGTGAGCTCTCGACCACTCTAGATGATTTATCTCAAAGGAAGACCACTAGAATACTTAATCAGCAACTCCAGCAAATGAAGGCTCCTAAATGAAACCAAAACCCTCCTAGTTTCTGCTATCATTGCAAAGAGCCAGGACATTGGAAAAGAGATTGTTACAAATTTAAGCACTTCAGTCACATTTAGCCCCCTAAACAGCCTTTCCAGCGTCCTCCCTATTCTCAATGATATGGCTCTGAAAAACTACAGGAGCTTTTCCCAACCTTCCTTCTTTTTTTTTTTTTTTTTTTTTTTTGTGTGTGTGTGTGTGTGGTACACAGGCCTCTCACTGTTGGGGCCTCGCCCGTTGAGGAGCACAGGCTTCGGTCGCGCAGGCTCAGTGGCCATGGTTCACGGGCCCAGCCGTTCCGCGGCATGTGGGATCTTCCCAGACCCGGGCACGAACCCGTGTCCCCTGCATTGGCAGGCGGACTCTCAACCACTGTGCCACCAGGGAAGCCCTCAACCTTCCTTCTTAATACCTTTAGAGAAACATTTCTCCAGATTAGGGATGAATCTCTTTCAGTCCTAATGGACATCAGAACCACACTCTCGGTGCTCAACCCCACTGCTATAATGCAGCCCCTACCTCAGAGTACGGAAACAGTTCAAATAGTTCAAATGAACTTCAAGATCTTCCTGTCTCTGATCCTATTCCTATTTTTTTAGGCCCTTTGAGAGATACACATTCTTTTCTCCTTAGTTTCTCCACCCCTATCCATTTACTAGGCCAAGAATTCTTAGAGAATTATCATACTGGAATTTATCCCAAAAGGGGACAGTAATTCTAGAAATTGACAATAGTCATCAAAGTAAGCAACCAAGTGAACGAAATGAACCTTTGACATATTTTATTTGTTCCATCTCTGATGATACTAGAACAGTTTCTGGAAACACTGATCATTTGTCCCTATTAAATTAGCTACCATTTTTCTTATGGGCAAAATATCTAACTGGTACTAGTGAAATTCACAGAGCATCTCACATCAAGATTCAAGTAGATCCCTCAAAACCTCTTCCCCAAATTAATCAATAACCTGTAAGTAAAGAAGCCCATTACAGAAGATTACAAGGGTCAAGGCCTCATTATCCCTTGTACTGGTCCTTGTAATTATCCTCTTTTACTGGTGAGAAAACCTAAAGGCTGAGGGTGGAGGTTTGTCCAGGACTTCTGAGCAATAACATTATTATCTTTCAACACCCTATCTTTCCTAAACCTCATACATTACTAACATCCATGGGAATTACCGGAAGTAAATTCTTTACTGTAATTGATTATGCAATGCATTCTTTAGTGTTCCAGTTGAGAAAGCTAACCGATACCTTTTTGCCTTCACTTGGGAAGAAAAACAATTCATCTAAACAGTAATGCTTCAAGGTTTCACCAAGAGTCCTTTTTATTTCCTGCAAATCCTGAAGGCTGATATGGATGATGTAAAGTTCCCTAGTATCTCTGCTTTCTTGCAACATGTGGATGATTTGGTTCTTTGCTTTCCTTCTCAAGGCTCCTCACAGGAAGACAGCATCCACTTGCTAAAGCTTTTAGCCTTAAAGGGACCTAAGGTCATCAAAGAAAAATTGCAGTTTGACCAAACCCAGTTTCGATATTTAGAGCACCTGTTATCAGAACAAGGGCTACACCTGGATCCAGATAGACTTCATGGTGTCCTAAGTTTCCTAAAACTTAAAGATAAGCACCAAGTGTGAGGTTTTCTCAGACTAGTTGGTTATTGCTGAAATTAGATTTCAAATTTTCCCTTATGGCCAAACGTCTGTATGTGCTATTAAATAAAAACAACCCAGACCCAATTTTATGGGTTACTGTGTCTAACACCCTCAATCCTCTGGTTTAGTTGAATTCACCAAAAGCATTATTAAGACTCATTTGGCAAAATTTGTAGAGACCCTCCAAATACCCCCAAAGCATTGTCACTGGTCCTTCTAAATCTCAAATCCACCCCTTTGGGAACTCCTAATCTCTCACCCTTTGAGACAGTCACAGGATGCCCAATGCACTTGGCTCCTGCCTCTTTTGAAATACAACCAACAGAAGGAGAGATAACTCCAATATTGCAACGGCCTAATTGCTTCTACTAAAAATGACCACATTTTGGTAGAAAAATCTTTTCATAGTTTGCTCTCAGGAGATGAAGACCCTAAGCATCACACCTTTCAAATTAGAGATTTCATCTATTGGAAAAGCTACCTCCAGAAGAACACTACTCAACCTCACTGAAAATGTCCTTATTAGGTATTCCTAACCAACTATTGTGCCTCCAAACTCCAAAGTATAGACTCTTGGATTCACGTGACATACCTAAAGAAGATGCTGAAGGCTGTCTGGACCTGCACATCATTGGGTGACCTGAAAATAAAGATTTCCCAGAATTAAAGCAGAGGACATCTGATGAGAAAGCTCTCTCAAGACAATCGGACCAGGCCTGTTGGAATTTTGTTGCCAAACCTTTGATGATGCCATAACACTTCAGGGGATATCCATTGTTTATGATCTTGATGACATGTAGAGTTTAGACCAAAAAATGCCTGAGTATTCTCCTTCCCACCCCTCCTTGTTACTCAAATGTGACATCACTAGGTTTCCAATCTGTGCACTTTCCCTCCAATGTGAGACACAACACGCAGGAAAGGTCTTTCCTGGTATTGGGATAAAAAGTCACTGAAAATAGAAAACCTGACACTCTTGATGCTTTCAGGAAAAAGATCTTGATCAAAGGGGGGAAGAGGAAAAAATTAATAAACAGAAACTTCAATTAAATAGAGTTGGGAGACCAGAAGAGGGAGCTTTCATGCCCTGTAAAGATAACAGACCCCAACAGGAAGATAAAAAGTATTCTTACCTGACAAGGACTTAAGCAATAAAAAGCCATGGATTAGAGGAGACCTTCAAGATGGCGAAGGAGTAAGACGTGGAGATCACCTTCCTCCCCACAAATACATCAGAAATACACCCACAGGTGGAACAACTCCTACAGAACACCTACTGAATGCTGGCAGAATACCTCAGACTTCCCAAAAGATTTTTTTCCTTTTTCTCTTTTTGTGAGTGTGTATGTGTATGCTTCTTTATGTGATTTTGTATAGCTTTGATTTTACAATTTGTCCTAGTGTTCTGTGTGTGTGTGTGTGTGTGTGTGTGTGTGTATAATTTTTAGCACTTGCTATCATTGGTGGATTTCTTTTTTGGTTAGGTTGCTCTCTTCTTTCTTTTTTATTACTTTTTAATTTTTAATAATTTTTTTATTTTTTATTTTAATAACTTTTATTTTATTGTACTTTTTCCTTCTTTCTTTCTTTCTTTCTCCCTTTTTTTCTGAGCCGTGTGGCTGACAGGACCTTGGTATTCTGGCCGCTTGAGTCCTGTGCCTCTGAGGAGGGAGAGCCAAGTTCAGGACATTGGTCCACCGGAAACGTCCCAGCTCCACGTAATATCAAATGGCGAAGGCTCTCCCAGAGATCACCATCTCAACTCTAAGACCCAGCTCCACTCAATGACCAGTGAGCTACACTGCTGGACACCCTATGCCAAACAACTAGCAAGACAGGAGCACAACCCCACCCATTAGCAGAGAAGCTGCCTAAAATCAAAATAAGGTCAGAGACACAAAAGAACAAACCACTGGAGGTGGTCCTGCCCAGCAGAAAGAAAAGATCCAGGCTCATCCACCAGAACACAGGCACCAGTCCCCTACACCAAGAAGCATACACAACCCACTGAACCAACCTTAACCACAGGGAGCAGATGCCAAAAACAAGGGGAACTATGAACCTGCAGCCTATGAAAAGGAGTCCCCAAACACAGTAAGTTAAGCAAAATGAGAAGACAAAGAAACACACAGCAGATGAAGGAGCCAGATAAAAACCCACCAAACCAAACAAATGAAGAGCAAATAGGCAGTCTACCTGAAAAAGAATTCAGAGTAATGATAGTAAAGATGATCAAAAGTCTTGGAAACTGAATGGAGAAAATAAAATAAACATTAAACAAGGACCTAGAAGAACTAAAGAGCAAACAAAGAATGATGAACAACACAATAAATGAAATTAAAAATTCTCTAGAAGGAATCAATAGCAGAATAACTGAGGCAGAAGAACGGATAAGTGACGTGGAAGATAAAGCAGTGGAAATAACTACCACAGAGCAGAATAAAGAAAAAAGAATAAAAAAGAATTGAGGATGGTCTCAGAGACATCTGGAACAACATTCAATGCGCCAACATTTGAATTATAGGGGTCCCAGAAGAAGAAGAGAAAAAAAAGGGACTGAGAAAATATTTGAAGAGATTATGGTTGAAAACTTCCTTAATATGGGAAAGGAAATAGTTAATCAAGTCCATGAAGTGCAGAGAGTCCCATACAGGATAAATCCAAGGAGAAACATGCCAAGACACATATTAGTCAAACTACCAAAAACTAAATACAAAGAAAAAATATTAAAAGCAGCAAGGAAAAAACAACAATTAACATACAAGGGAATCCCCATAAGGTTAACAGCTGATCTTTCAGCAGAAACTCTGCAAGCCAGAAGGGAGCGGTATGACATATTTAAAGTGATGAAAGGGAAAAACCTACAACCAAGATTACTCTACCCAGCAAGGATCTCATTCAGATTTGATGGGGAAATTGACACCTTTACAGACAAGCAAAAGCTAAGAGAGTTCAGCACCACCAAACCAGCTTTACAACAAATGTTAAAGGAACTTCTCTAGACAGGAAACATAAGAGAAGGAAAAGGCCTACAAAAAGAAACCCAAAACGATAAAGAAAATGGTAATAGGAACATACATATCGGTAATTACCTTAAATGTAAATGGAATAAATGCTCCAACCAAAAGACATAAACTGGCTGAATGGATACAAAAACAAAACCCATATATATGCTGTCTACAAGAGACCCACTTCAGACCTAGGGAAACATACAGACTGAAAGTGAGGGAATGGAAAAAGATACTCCATGCAAATGGAAATCAAAAGAAAGCTGGAGTAGCAATTCTCATATCAGACAAAATAGACTTTAAAGACTGCTACAGGAGACAAAGAAGGACACTACATAATGATCAACAGATCAATCCAAGAAGAAGATATAACAATTGTAAATATTTATGCAGTCAACATAGGAGCACCTCAATACATAAGGCAAATGCTAATGGCCATGAAAGGGGAAATTGACAGTAACACAATCACAGTAGGGGACTTTAAGACCCCACTTTCACCAATGGACAGATCATCCAAAATGAAATAAGAAAACAAAAGCTTTAAATGATACATTAAACAAGATGGACTTAACTGAACTTTATCGGACATTCCATCCAAAAACAACAGAACACACTTTCTTCTCAAGTACTCATAGAACATTCTCTGGGATAGATCATATCTTGGGTCACAAATCAAGCCTTGGAAAGTTTAAGAAAATTGAAATCATACCAAGTATCTTTTCCGATCACAATGCTATGAGACTAGATATCAATTACAGGAAACAATCTGTAAAAAATGCAAACACATGGAGGCTAAACAATACACTACTAAGTAACCAAGAGACCAGTGAAGAAATCAAAGAGGAAATCAAAAAATACCTAGAAACAAATGACAATGAAAACACGATGACCCAAAACCTATGGGATGCAGCAAAAGCAGTTCTAAGAGTAAAGTTTATAGCATTACAATCCTACCTCAAGAAACAAGAAACATCACAAATAAAAAACCTAACCTTATACCTAAAGCAATTAGAGAAAGAAGAACAAAAAAACCCCAAAGTTAGCTGAAGGAAGGAAATCATAAAGATCAGATCAGAAATAAATGAAAAACACATGAAGTAAACAAGAGCAAAGATCAATAAAACTAAAAGCTGGTTTTTTGAGAAGATAAAGCTGATAAACCATTAGCCAGACTCATCAAGAAAAAAAGGGAGTAGACTCAAATCAATAGAATTAGAAAAGGAAAAGAAGAAGTAACAGCAGACATTGCAGAAATACAAAGGATCATGAGAGGTTACTACAAGCAACTCTATGCCAATAAAATGGACAACCTGGAAGAAGTGGACAAATTCTTAGAAAAGCACAACCTTCTGAGACTGAACTAGGAAGAAATAGAAAATATAAACAGACCAATCACAAGCACTGAAATTGAGACTGTGATTAAAAATTTTCCAACAAACAAAAGCCCGGGACCAGATGGCTTCACAGGCAAATTCTATCAAACATTTAGAGAAGAGCTAACACCTATCCTTCTCAAACTCTTCCAAAATATAGCAGAGGGAGGAATACTCCAAAATTCGTTCTACAAGGCCACCAGCAGCCTGATATCAAAACCAGACAAAGATGTTACAAAGAAAGAAAACTACAGGCCAATGTCAATGATGAACATAGATGCAAAACTCCTCAACAAAATACTAGCAAACAGAATCCAACAGCACATTAAAAGGATCCTACACATGGTCAAGTGGGGTTTATCCCAGGAATGCAAAGATTCTGCAATATACACAACTCAGTCAATGTGATAAACCATATTAACAAATTGAAGGATAAAAACCATATGATAATCTCAAAAGATGCAGAAAAAGCTTTTGACAAAATTCAACACGCATTTATGAAAAAAACCCTGCAGAGAGTAGGCATAGAGGGAACTTCCTCAACATAATAAAGGCCATATACGACAAACCCACAGCCAGCATCATTTTCAATGGTGAAAAACTGAAACCGTTTCCTCTAAGATCGGGAACAAGACAAGGTTGTCCACACTCACCACTATTATTCAACATAGGTTTGGAAGTTTTAGCCACAGCAATTAGAGAAGAAAAAGGAATAAAAGGAATCCAAATCGGAAAAGAAGAAGTAAAACTGTCACTGTTTGCAGATGACATGTTACTATACATAGAGAATCCTAAAGACTCTACCAGTAAACTACTAGAGCTAATCAATGAATTTGGTAAAGTAACAGGATACAAAATTAATTCACAGAAATCTCTTGCATTCCTATACACTAATGGTGAAAAATCTGCAAGAGAAATTAAGGAAACACTCCCACTTACCATTGCAACAAAAAGAATGAAATACCTAGGAATAAACCTACCTAAGGAGACAAAAGACCTGTATGCAGAAAACTATAAGACACTGATGAAAGAAATTAAAGATGATACCAACAGATGGAGAGATATACCATGTTCTTTGATTGGAAGAATCAACATTGTGAAAATGACTCTACTACCCAAAGCAATCTACAGATTCAATGCAATCCCTATCAAACTACCAATGGCATTTTTCACAGGACGAGAACAAAAAATTTCACAATTTGTATGGAAACGCAAAAGACCCCAAATAGCCAAAGCAATCTTGAGAAAGAAAAACAGAGCTGGAGCAATCAGGCTCCCTGACTTCAGACTATACTACAAAGCTACAGTAATCAAGACAGTATGGTACTGGCACAAAAACAGAAATATAGATCAATGGAACAGGATAGAAAGCCCAGAGATAAACCCACGAACATATGGTCACCTTGTCTTTGATAAAGGAGGCAAGAATATACAATGGAGAAAAGACAGCCTCTTCAATAAGTGGTTCTGGGAAAACTGGACAGCTACATGTAAAAGAATGAAATTAGAACACTCCCTAATACCATACACAAAAATAAACTCAAAATGGATTAAATACCTAAATGTAAGGCCAGACACTATCAAACTCTTAGAGGAAAACATAGGCAGAACACTCTATGACATAAATCACAGCAAGATCCTTTTTTTTTTTTTTTTTGCTGTATGCGGGCCTCTCACTGTTGTGGCCTCTCCCATTGCAGAACACAGGCTCTGGATGCGCAGGCTCAGCGGCCATGGCTCACGGGCCCAGCCGCTCCACGGCATATGGGATCTTCCCAGACCGGGGCACGAACCCACGTCCCCTGCATCGGCAGGCAGACTCTCAACCACTGTGCCACCAGGGAAGCCCACAGTAAGATCCTTTTTGACTCCCCTTCTAGAGAAATGGAAATCAAAACAAAAATAAAGAAATGGGACCTGATGAAACTTAAAAGCTTTTGCACAGCAAAGGAAAACATAAACAAGACTAAAAGACAACCCTCAGAATAGGAGAAAATATTTGCAAATGAAGCAACTGACAAAAGATTAATCTGATTCCAGTTCTTTTGCCTTTCCATGTAAATTTTAGAAAAATTCTGTCTATGTCTACCAAAAATCTTATGTTTTTCATGCCTTCCTGTGCATATATGAAGAACTTTTAGCATTCTATTTTGATTTATTCATAGTGTTTTTTAGTGTCTCTGTATACCTTTTTTTTGTAGTTGCTCTAGCTATTACATTATATATACATAACTTGTCACAGTACTAGTGTTGAAATTTTGCCAATTCAAGTGAAACTAGAAACTTCACCTCCCTTTATTTATAATACATTCACCTTCCCTCATTTATAATAAATTGTCTCTAATATATCTACATACTATGAGAATCACATTAGACATTGTTAAAATTTTTGCTTATAATGTAAACATAATTTAGAAAACTCAAGAGAAGGAAAATCTACTGTATTTATCCCTATTTTTGCTTATTATGTTCATCCTTCCTGCCTGATATTCAAAGACTCCATCTTTTATTATTTCCTTTTTGTCTAGAGAGTTTTTATTAGGTGTTCATTTTGGGTAGGTCTGTTGGCAACAAATTCTCTTACATTTCCTCTATCTGAAAATTGTCTTCATATGGATTTTTACCTGATATGGGATTCTGGGTTAACTGTCCTTTTCTTTCAGCACTTTAGAAATATGTGTCACTTCTCTCTGGCCTCCCTGGTTCTTAAGGAACTTTGCTGTTTATTCAAATTGGTGTTACATTATAAGTAATGCATTACTTCTCTGGCTACTTTCTAAAAAAATTTTTTTTGTCTTCAGTTTTCAGAAGTTTGACTATGGTGTATTTTAGCGTGGGCTTCTTTGGGTTTGGTGTTTACACACCTTCTTTAATTTGTAGATTTTTTTCTTTTGCCAAGTTTAGGAAATTTTCAACCATTATTTCATCGAGTACTTTTTGAGCTCCACCATATTTCTTCTCTCCTTCTGGAATTCCAATACTAAATGTTAGATCTTTTGTTAAAATCTTACAAACCCTGAGTCTCTGTTCATCTCATTTTAGTCTGTTCTTTCTGTTTTTAGATTGCATAATGTCTGTTGTTCTACCCTTGAATTCTGCTATTGAGCACATCCACTGAATTTTTTATTTCAGTTATTATATATTATAGATCTAACATTTTCATTTGGTTATTATTTATATATTGTATTTCTTGCTTAGACTTTTTAGTTTTTCATTTGTTCCAAGTGTGTTTATAATTACTACTTGAAGCATTTTTATGATGACTGCTTTAAAATCTTTGCCAGATTATCCTGACACATGTGTCATCTCAGTGTTAGCATCTATTGATTGCATTTTCTTACTCAATTAAAATGTCCTTAGTCTTGGTATGAGTGATTTTTTTATGCATATCTAAAAATTTTGGCTATTATGTTAGGAGACTCTGGATCTTATTTAACTCAGATCTCTCTGACTCCAGAGCAGCTTTTACTCAGTAGTTTGCTTACTTACTGAGTTTTTGGATCTTATTTAAATTTCATGTTTTAGCAGGTCTCTTCTGTCACAGCTTTCAAGGGGTAAATGAGGACTCAGCCTTCTCACTGCCAAATAGTAGTGGAAGGTATAGGTTCTCCACTTAGCCTCTTTAACACCTTGTGGAAGGAGGGGTTCCTTGTTACTTCTGGACAGGGTGGGGGTTCAGGCTTTCTCTCCATGTAGCCTCCATCACAAGAGTATGGCTATTATCCCTGAGCTCTGGCAAAAGTCCTGACTCTTTCTTAGGCCTCTTCTGACACCATCCCAGCAGGGGAGGAAAGGGGTACCTTGGGAGTAAAGGTTCAGGCTCCCCAAGGGGTCTCCACTAACACCACAGAAATAGAAAATTTTTAACACCTGGCATGGATGAAAGTTCCAGATCTGCACTCAGTCTTTTCCGAAACAACACTGGCTTGAGGCACGGGAGGTAGGGGACAGGAGAACTTGGAGTATCTCATTATAATCAGGTGATAGGGGAAGTATAGGTTCCCCACATGGCCTTTTCTGGAATGGGTGGGGATGCAGTCACAGTTTTTTCCTGGTGGTATTTGGCTGCAATAGCATAATGATTGTCTAAAAGTGTTCTGTCTTACTAGAGTACCCCTTTCCTGTCCCTTTGGTGCGAGAGAGCAGGCCTTTGGTGGGGGGTTTTCCTGCACTCTTTGGCATTTCTGGGTAGTCTACTTCTCCAATACCCTGTTTGGGATATGTGAGAAAAAAACAAACCCAGGGAATTCATCACTTTGGGACTTGTGTCCCAAAGTTTCTAGCCAATCTTCCTCCTTCTCTCCACATTTCAGAGTCTTCTTATGTTTGTTTGTATATAATGTCCAAGGTTTTTAAACTGTACTTAGCATGAGGAATAGGAGAAAGTATGAATAATGTACTCTATCTTCCTTAAGTCTGCTGTCCTCAGAAAAAACCTCTTTATTTTATAAATAGTTTCAGTATAAGTCTAGATAGTTGGTTTTAAAAATATAAACATTTGAAATTAGATATACTTCTTCCTTTATTTACCAAATATTGAGACCTTAAAAGTAATAATGATAACTACCAGTTACTAAGTACTTAGAGTATGTTAAACACTGTGGTAAGAACTTTAAAAATAATCTATTTAATCCTCAGAGCAAATCTATGAGGTAAGGATTCAGGAAACTAAGACTCAAACTTGTTATACAACTTTCTTAGTTCACACAGGTTGTAAATGATGGAATTTGGTCAGAATCTGAAGTCTTGTTTATTCAGTAGCCCCTGTAATTCCTTTAGGAATCATAACTTAGTAGATAAAGATAAGCATGTAAAACAACTTGATAGTTACACTGAATATGAAGCTTGACTGAGTTGGTAGCTTTCATCATACTACCAATGGCTCACATTTATAATAATATCTTACAAAAGGTTAGTGCATTTATTTTCCATATTTTAATCGGCCTCTTGTTTCTTCTCTCACATGCTGCAGGCATAATAATCTCCTTCAAATTTGGAACCAGTCTTGAGTGAGGAAACAAGTATATAGTACAGCCACTGCTGCATCCTCCAATGGGTGTTGGAATAGTCACACTCATACTTGGGATATAATGGCCCGTCATGGCTACTGTGTTCCTTCATTCCCTCCCACTCCTCTCCCATCAAACTTCTCCATTATGAACTAAAACCTGATTAGGTATGCCAGGGCAAGCCCCACATGCACACTTGCCTCCTGGTTTTCAGCGTGGTCTATCTGATTGCGCTCATCTTGATTTCCAATCCGTGAGTTTCGTGGTGCAATACTCTGTTGTAATATGAATGACAATTTCTTTGAATTGACTGTTCTTGCTCTTTCTTGCCCAGTCCTCTTTCCAAAGGGCTGGATCTGCTGGGTTACTCTTAATCCTGGCAGATCTCCTGGAAAGATGCCTTCCTGAGCCCTGACCCAAAGTAAGACCTCCTGAGATACATGTTCTTCTGGGCGTATTGTATCCTGTTACTGAAGACTGCCTGAATCACACCCAAGTTTGAAAAGTCCTTTATATTTGTGGTCTCCAAAAAAAGGATGCACATGTCTCAAGGAGCATGTAAAATCACGTATTGAGGACCTGGAAACACAAATTAAATTGTCCATATTTATAACTTTTTCTGATAAAAGAAAGAAAAAGAAATAATAAATGCATTCCTATTTCTAATACTTAGAGTGATAAGGTCATGAAGAGAATGTCAGGTATCCTGAGGGAAGAGAATAAATGAAATTATATGACATGAAGAGCCTGATAGTGGCCTTCTAAATCATTGATTCAGTTTCGAGTCATTCGGTCTACTGTGAAGTAACAGACTGATGTAATAGAGTCATCCCTTGGTATCTGCAGGGGGATTGGTTCCAGGACCTCCACAGATACCAAATTCTGCAGATGCTCAAGTCCCTTATATAAAATGGCAAAGTACCATAGCTTACTGTATCCACATGGATGCAGAAGCCGTGGAGCAGAGGGCCAAGTGTACATGATTTTAAATAGCGGAATCTTGAGAACACCTTGTAAAGAAATCAGGAGTGACCATGAAAACCTTTTGTACGATACAGGAGTTTGAAGGTTATCTTAAAACAGACATTGAGCTTAAAGATGAGTTACACATTTCTTTTTTTTTTTTTGACATCTTTATTGGAGTATAATTGCTTTACAATGGTGTGCTAGTTTCTGCTTTATAACAAAGTGAATCAGTTATACATATACATATGTTCCCATATCTCTTCCCTCTTGCGTCTCCCTCCCTCCCACCCTCCCTATCCCACCCCTCTAGGTGGTCACAAAGCACTGAGCTGATCTCCCTGTGCTATGCGGCTGCTTCCCACTAGCTATCTATTTTATGTTTGGTAGTGTGTATATGTCCATGCCACTCTCTCGCTTTGTCACAGCTTACCCTTCCCCCTCCCCATATCCTCAAGTCCATTCTCTAGTAGGTCTGTGTCTTTATTCCTGTTTTACCCCTAGGTTCTTCATGACATTTTTTTCTTGAATTCCATATATATGTGTTAGCATACGGTATTTGTCTTTCTCTTTCTGACTTACTTCACTCTGTATGAGAGACTCTAGGTCCATCCACCTCATTACAAATAGCTCAATTTCGTTTCTTTTTATGGCTGAGTAATATTCCATTGTATATATGTGCCACATCTTCTTTATCCATTCATCCGATGATGGCCACTTAGGTTGTTTCCATGTCCTGGCTATTGTAAATAGAGCTGCAATGAACATTTTGGTACATGACTCTTTTTGAATTATGGTTTTCTCAGGGTATACGCTCAGTAGTGGGATTGCATTTGCTCTACTTTTGCAGGTCTTTTATGTGATATACATGGCTATGAACAGTTATAACTATATGTATATAGTTTATACATATATACATATAGTTATAGTTATTGTTTTAAGGGAGAGATATTTTTTAAAAAATAATTGAAAAAATAGCTGCTTTTCCAAAAGAATGTCATAGAATAAAAAAGATGTTGAAAATAGATGTTTGAAAATGTTCCTGTCATTAGGTGAATTTTGTTGCTGACATGATATTAAGTATTTCGACTCTAAATAAAAGATTTTCATCCTTGGTCAAATATTTAAAAAAAGAAACTTGGAAACATAATTTTCTAACCTGTTAATCTTCCAAATGAAGAATTTCAGGAATTTATTTTTAACCAATTTGCTAAAATGATTAAAATCCAGCATCTTCCAATTAGTTGGCTAAAGCAAATCATTGGCCTTATATGGAAATACATTAGTTGAACTAACACAAAACTTTGCATTCATTATTGATGAATGTGGTTGAAAATGTGCATTATCTTGGGATTGACATGTACACACTGCTATATTTAAAATAGATAACCAACAAGGACCTACTGTATAGCACAGGGAACTGTGCTCAATGTTTTGTAATAACCTAAATGGGAAAAATATTTGAAAAAGAATGGATACATGTATATGTATAACTGAATCACTTTGCTCTACACCTGAAACTAACACAACATTGTTAATCAACTATACTCCAATATAAAATAAAAATTTAAAAAAACAAAATAAATAACAAAATGTACATTATCATTTAATAAGTGCAGCCAGTGAAACTCTTCTTCCATTAGTTTTATGTGTATTTGTGAAATACCTTTTTCAGTTCTATAGCCATTAGAAACAGGACTTGAAGTAAAGCTAATTTAGAACTCAATTAGCTTTATTTCTAATTTAGTTAATTCATAAATTTAATTCAGATTTAAACTATATTTTAAAAAAAAATAAAATATTTTTAATTACATGCTGTCACTAAATCTAATTTTTTTTTTTTTTTTTTTTTTTTTTGCGGTATGCGGGCCTCTCACTGTTGTGGCCTCCCCCATTGCGGAGCACAGGCTCCGGACGCGCAGGCTCAGCGGCCATGGCTCACGGGCCCAGCCGCTCCGCGGCATATGGGATCCTCCCAGACCGGGGCACGAACCCGTATCCCCTGCATCGGCAGGCGGACTCTCAACCACTTGCGCCACCAGGGAGGCCCTAAATCTAATATTGATTAGTTGATATTTCAATGAGAACAAAAATGTTTAATATCCTTAATAAATTAACTAAATGAAAAAAGGACAAATATCTTATTTAATCTTTAGAACTTTCTTTTTATTTTGTGACTTGTGTATGTTTGACAATACATAAATCTGCTACTGTGCTGATATTCTAGACAGTACTATAGTATCACATGTAGTGAATTTCAAGATTTTAAAAAATTCTTTGGGGTGTGCACTTGGGAAAATATATTGTAAAACCACTGCATTTGAACTTGTAGATGCCCTCTAGGTGTCCCCTGAGGCTAACTGTACCTAGGACTCCACACCAATGTGAACAGGAGACCAAAAAATGCTCTTCCTCACAAACTCACAAATTTATAGCTAAAGCTATTTATACATAAAGACATAAACACACACACACAGAGCAAGTGCAAAAGTAACAATATAGCAACAATAATTATTAAATATAAGTGAACAATATTATGTGTTAATTCTTTCAACGTTTAGCTTTATTTAAACGTTTTAAGGTAAAAAGTTTGAAGAATAAAGCTCTCTATGTATACTTTATGAAAAATTAATTTTTCAATATTAATTTATTTCCTAAATATCACTTCTAGTCAACAAGTAATTATTCGGCTCCTGTGATATGAAGACATACACTTGAAAGGAAATTTTTCTATTTGCCTTAATTTCTCACTTTAATCTGCATACATATATATACACGCATAGATATATATACATATGTGTATGTATATATATATTTCTAAGTTTCAACTACAGCTGGAGTGGAATCTTCACTGAGTAAGAAATGTCATAAAAAGCATTTTTCCCTATAAAATAGTTCTAATACATTAGCAATTCTAACAGGGATTTATTCTTGGCAGAATACATTCTACAGCTGCTATTTATATTTGTTCCATTTTAATATTTTCTTTATCAATTTGTAAACAGGAGGCCAGATAAAAAAGATGAAAAATTCAAGAGGGTTGATGTTGGCCGAAAAAAGGTGCTGAATACTCTTCACCATGGGAACCATCCAGAAAAGAAAAATGTACCCAGATTTCCAAAATAGCTTTCCAAACCTTCAATGGAATTAAAGTTGAATTTTATTGGTTTTCTTCCTTCTGCATATGTATAAACTGAGAATAGAAACTATTCCCTGTAAGGAAGCTTCTATACATATAGCAAAGGATTTTGATGACATTATAATAACCAGTAGAGTGAAGCTGGGGCAGTTTGTGATGATTTTGGAATCTCAAGACATTTACTTTCTGTTATAAAATATTAATGAAACAGCTGACAAGCCAACAAAATCCTAAAGGAGCACATCTCACAGGAGAGAAATTTGTTGACATTGATTTGGACTGTGAAGTGGGTTTTATGAACTCACTTATGGACGTGCCTATTACCTTTGTGTTAATTGTGTATTCAACGAAGAGATGCAGCGCTTTCAGAGGTAGACATCATCATAACCTCTTTCATTATTCAGTGCATTTCAAAGCTGTGAGGCAGGACGGTGCTTGGGCTGGTACTATTTTTATTTGCTTTTATATAGAAGTGACTTATCCTGCAAAATGAATGTGGATAGGTTATTGTTGTTTTAGTATTAAGCATTCGTGGTTTAATTTTTTTTTTTTTTTGCTGCAAGAATTGCAAGGCATGTGTTTTTTATTAGGAAGGAAAAACTAACTGATGATGATCAGAAATACTTTCATCTAGTAGTAGTATAAGTTGCTGTAACAACAAAGTTTAGGGCAAGAGGATGACTCCTAACTGCTGGGAAAAGTGCTGGCAAAAAAAGCAGAATATATATATATATATATATATATATATATATATATATATATATATATATATATATATATACACATACATACATACATACACATATTTCTTATTCAGTTCTTCATGGCACCCTTTCCTCTAGCTCTAAGAGCTAGGATGGTGAGCTGAAGTATCAAAAGTAGCCTAAATTCTACTGAATACTGAGAAATAACAAGATGTCCAGAGTATTTAATATTTATTTGGCTACTAATCCAGCACATGTTTACGTATCTCCCGGGTATTTTTTGTTATGTTTTGTTTTCTATCAACAGGGCAATAAAGACTCACTATTTTATAATATTTTCTTTGTGGTGTTAGGTTTTACCTGAGTAAGCTATATAGAATATTTTATCATGTTATAAGCAAGTATGTGCATCTGCATGTCAGCAGGCAGAGTTAGAGTAGAAAACTGGAGAACTCCCAGCATACAGAGGCACATGTACCCAAACATTTAGTTTGTATGAATCCAAATTATTTGTCTAAGATTTAACTTCAATATTGACCTCATTAGCACCATCTTTTCAACAAGCGAGTTAACTACATACACATATTAAATAATTGTGTCTCAAATGATCTTTGACAAAGTTTCAAAGATATTTCAATGGAGAAGGAATAGTCTTTTCAACAATTGGGCATCCATATGCAAAAAAATGAACCTAGACATATTGATAGATCTTACACCTTTCACAAAAATTTCACAAAAATTAAGTCAAAATGGATCATAGATTGAAATGTAAAAGGCAATACTATAAAACTTCAGAAAAAAATAAGAGAAAAAGTCTATGTGACCCTGGATTTGGTGGTGAATTTTTAGCTACACACACACACACACACACACACACACACACAACCTACAATACATGAAAGAACAAATTGGTTTGGATTTAATTTAAAATTTACAACTTATGTCCTGAGAAATACTCTATTAAGAGAGTAAAAAGACATGACACACAGTGGGAAAAAATACCTGCAATTCATATCTGATAAAGGACATGCATCCAAAATAAACAAAGAACTCTTAAAACTCAACAATAAAATAATCAACAAAAATTGGGCAAAAGATATGCACAGACAATTCACCAAAGAAGGTATACAGATGCCAAATAAAAGCACTTAAAAGGATGCTGAATCATTTGTCATTAGAGGAATGCAAATGTAAACAACAATGAGATACCACTACATTCCTATTAGAATATCTAAAATCCAGGGGAAAAAATGACAACTGGTGAGGATGCAGAGCAACAAGGAACTCTCATTCATTGCTGGAGGGAATGAAAAATCTTACAGCCACTTTGTAGGAGAGTTTGGCTGTTTCTTACAAAATGAAATAGTAGTCTTACTGTATGATCCATCAGTTGCATTCCTAGGTGTTTACCCAAACGTGTTGACAACTTATGTCCGCACAAAACCTAAGTTTTTATGGATGTGTTCATAATTACTAAAAACTAGCAGCCACCAAGATTCCCTTTGATAATCAAACTATGGAACATCTGTATAATGGAATATTATTCAGCAATGAAAAAGGAATTAGTTATCAAACCAATAAAAGAGTTGGATGAAACTTAAACACACATTGCTAAGTGAAAAAAGCCAGTCTAAATAGGGCATATACTGTATGATTCCCCTTACATGACATTCTAGCAAAGGCAAAACTGTAGAGACAGTAAACTAATCAGTGTTTGCCAGTGGTTCAGGGGGGTTGGGTAAGAGAGGTTGGAATACATGAGGCACAGGGTATTTTTTTAAGGCAGTGAAAATATTCAGTATGATACATAATGGTGGATACATGACATAGCATGACAAAGCGGAATGTGGAATATAACAAAAGAATCTAACTTTATTACAAATGTGTGAAAGAATATCATTGAAGAGGCTGGATGGAAACATTGTTAACCTAACTAACTTTGGAGATGTGTGGAGTCTGTAAGAGTAAAGGAAAAAAGAATTGTACATGAGGATTGTACTCTACTTGTTGAAGTTTTTTTTCGCCTGGGGGTGCTGGTTAACAATTCTAATATAGCTATGCATGTATACTGGAATTGAACAATTAAGTAGATGGCAGATGGTGGGAGCTAGGTTTCTAACTGTTGGGCTGGAAGGTTATAAATAAGCAAGGAGAGGAGGCTAGAATTATTGATGTGGTAATGAATTAGTTGAAGACTAAGTGTATGAACTCGTGTTTAACTTAAATAGGTACAGATGGGTACATTTAGAAATATAGATAGTATTTATAAATAGTATATAGGTTAGTATTCACACATATATTTCCTTGCTCTTTCAGCTGAGAAGGGCTAGAAAAAAAGACCTCAGGAGCAACAAACACAGATAACACTCAGATCTTCGTTTTGCATACCCTTTTCCAATAAAAGAACCGGAGCTTCTTGGAGAAATGGCTGATTCCAAGGTTGGAGCAGGAAACATACAAGGTGAGCCTGGAGTATCTTGTAGTGTCAGAAGGAAAGGATGTAATTAAAAAAAAAAATAACCAACAAGAAAAAACAAAAAATACAGTAATAGGGGTATATCAAAAGGACACATAGGCCAACTGAAAGACTTCCCAGTGGCCAAAAGTGGAACAATTTGAGCACCAAAATAAACAAATTTGTATTGATTTGTAACCCAAAGTATAAAATATCCATGACTCCATAATGATATTAATAATGATTGAATAAATAAAACATGGAGAATGAAACAAACATTTCATGCAGAAGAATCCAGTAATGTATGCCCACCTTTCCTTAAGTGTGGGTTGCACATAGTAAAGACTTTCCAAAAAGTGCGATATGGAAAGGAGTGGGGAGAAAAGGAACTTTGCAGTGGAGAAATCTGACAAAAACTACCTCAGCCGGGTGATCAATCAGGTTGATAGTGTATACTCTGGATACAATGTGATGAAAATGGCAGTTTACCTCTGTGGTCTTAATCACAAAAACCATAACTCCAGTCTAGTCATGAGAAAAACATCAGACAAATTCCAATAGAGGGGCATCCTACAAAATACCTGAAAATATGTGTGACCGGAAGTCCTCAAGACTGTCAAGCTCATCAAAACCAAGGAAAGTCTGAGGAACTGTCACAGCCAAGAGGAGCCAAAGGAAATATGATGACTATGTGTGATATGCTATCCTTGATGGGATCCTGGAATAGAAAAAGAACATTAGGTAAAAACAATGGGAACATTTAAAAAGTATTTAGTTAATAACAATGTATCAATATTAATTCATCGATTGTCACAAATGTACCATAATGATAAAAGATACTAATAATATGGGAAACTGGGTGTGGGCTTAGGAGAACTCTTTGTAGATCTTTGCGATTTTTTTGTAAGTATAAAACTGTTCCAAAATACAAGGTTTATAAACAGGAACTTCTCAAAGGTGCTCAAGAAGTTAAGCACATGTTAGGTGTGCTTTTCTAAATAAACAGAGATATTCACACACAAACATGAAGAAAACACGGAGCCACATGCTTCTTTTACAAATATACATGGAAAATTATGTCAATAATTTAACTGATTCTGTATCTTTATTTGTGGGATATATATTTCAGTGGAATCCTAGATACAATAAGGCATGTAGCCTTAGTTTCAGTTTTTAACAAAAGAAGGAATATTTTATACTAGAAAAAAAATGTACACCGTTGTGCTGAGGTGTGTTTAGTTGGAGTAGGTAAAAGTTAAGGAATTTTGACTCACATTGCCTCAAGTTTCATCTCAGCTCTGTTACTTGCACGTTGTATGAACTTTTGCAATTTACTGGATCTCTCTGCAATCAAGCTCCCTCATCTGTAAAACAGGTATGATAATTGTACATAACTCATAATGTTCTTGCAGATAGTAAGACAAATTCTTATAACAAACCCCTATGGCATAAGCAGTGCTCAATCTATGCTGCTGTTGTTATAATTGGCATAATGCCAAGAACCATCCATTTCCATATATGTATTGTCCTTAACATAGGCAACTATTTGACTATATTGATACATAAAAATAAGTCAATAAAATTTCTCTAAATATAGCCTTGTAGATGTGACAGTCAGACAATTCCATATTGATCATTAAGAGTTTGAAAGTGAGAATCCAAGTGGATCTCCTCTCTTCTCCCCCTCCACTCCTTTCTCTCTCACTCTTTTTTCTTTTCTTTTACTTGCTTCTTTCAAGGGTGCGAGTGACAGTGATTACAAAAGAAATATAAGGAAAAATGAAGAGGTCATAGTAGAGTGTCCTGGCCTGAGATGGTTGGACTTAATTGCACAAGCTTGAGAATTATATTAATCCAAACTGGTGGATATAATCGCTTAATTATTCATAACTAATGCAGTGATATTTAGGGACACACTGCTTAATCAAAATGAGTCCAACAAATGCTGTCTTTGTTGCTTGGAAGTTCATGCAATTAGTTCATTCATATGTTATCTAACAACTAATATGTACTAAACCCTCGGCTAGTCATGGTGCTACAGTGCTGGCAAAAAAGCCATCGTTCCTTTCCTTGTAAAGAATCCAGTTAGACGGGAGAATGGCGAGGGTTAAATACTGAACAAAAAAGCCATTTGAATATATGGTTGAATTATTTCCAACTTTGGTGAAAACTATACATTCAGATGCAAGAATTTCAATGAACATCACATACAAGAAATATGAAGCAAACTCCACCCAAAAAAATTTATAATAAAATTGCTTAAAACCCACTAATAGATTTATAAAAATTTTAAAACAGTCAAGGGAAAAAAGACTCCTTATGAACAGAAGAACAAAGATGAGGATTACTGCAGATTCCTCATCAAAAAATAATGCAAGTGAAAAGACAATGGAGGGATTTGATAGGGGTGGTGTACCAGTAGCTTCTTCCCAATCCTTTCTTGGCAGAAATTGACAAACTGATTCTAACATTTATGTGAAATCTGAGGAATCTTGAATAGATTAAACAGCTTTTAAAAGGGGGAAGAAAATTGAAACTCTTACACTACCTGATTTCAAAATTTATAATACTGCAATAATTAAATCATTGTGATATTGATATAAGGATATTGGTATGTGTCCTATTGGTATGTATGTGTGTTTATAAAATACCTACATAACTATGGTCAATTGATGTTCAACAAATGTGCCAAAATACTTCAGTGGGGGAAAGGACTTTTTTTTTCAACAAATGGTACTAGAAAAATTGGGTATCCATATGCCAAAAATAATAAACAGATACCTTTACCTTACACCATACCCAAAATCCACACCATAACTCAAAATTAATCATATACAAATATTTACAAGCTGCAACTAGAAAATTTCTAGAAGAAAACATGAGAAAAATATTTGTGATCTTAGGTAAGGCAGAATTCTTAGCCATGACACCATTAAGGATACTACCTTAAAAAATTGATATATTGGATTTTATCAAAATTGAAATATTTTGCTCTTCAAAATATACCAACAAGAAAATAAGAAGATAAGTCATAGACTGGGAGAAAATATCTGTGAATCATATATCCGATAAAGGACTCATATACAGATTATATGAAGAACTCTTAAAACTCAATAATAAGAGCTTAAGTGACATGATTTTTAAAATGGGTAAAATATTTGAATACACATTTCATCAAATATAGTTTCACTTTGGAAACCAGTCTGGCAATTTCTTAAAAATGTAGACATGTACTTAAAATAAGGTGCAGCAATTTGCAAACTCAAACATATACTCAAGATGAGACAGTAATTCCACTTATAAAGCAAAATGAAAACATTTGTCTACCCAAAGATTTGTATACAAATAGTCATACAATATTATTTATAATAATTGAAAGCTGGAAACATTCCAGATGTCCTTTAACTGGTGAATGGATAAACAAAATGTTGTATAGCCATACAGTGTGGAATACTACTTAGCAATAAAAAGAAACAAAATACTGATACATGCAACAAAATTGACAAATGTAAAACAGACTATGTCTAAGTGAAAGAAACCAGATATAAAAGACTACACACTGTGTAATTCCATGTCCTGGAGGTAGGACTGGTGTTTGACTTCAACTGGGCATGAGGTTAATTTTGGGGGATGATCAAAACTTTCTAAAATTAGATTAGGTGATGATTGCACAACTGTCTAAATTTTCAAAAATAAAAACATCAGACTGTACAGTTACATTGGATAAATTTGTGGTATGTAAATTATACCTCAGTAAAACTGATAAAACTTCAATAAAATAGAATTCAAAGGAACAGTGGAGTGAATTAATAAACAGCTTTTCATATATTACAGAAATAGAATTTGCTCTCAAAAACATTTACACACACAATTATAACTCTAGTTCCAGGTGATTTTACCAGTGAATTCTACCAAATGTTTAAAGAAGAAATAACACTAATCCAAAAGAAAAAAAAAATTCTCTCAGTATTTTGGCATACAAAGGAGGAAGAAACTTTCAATTCATTTTATGAGTTCATCAATACCATGATAGCAAGATATCTCAAAAAAGCTCAAAAAATAAAATTAAAGAGCAATATTCCTCATGAACATAAAGACAAAAATAATTAACAAAATACTAGAAAAATGAATCCAGCAACATATAAAAGTATAATAAAAAAGACCAAGTGGAATTTAATGTAGAAATGCAAGCTTGATTTAACAGTAGAAAATCAGTGTAACACAGTATAACAGAATGATAAAAAATCTTATGATCATCTCAATAGATGCAGAAAAGATCTTGATAAAATTTAAAACTCACTCATAATGGGGAAGGGCAGAATTCTTAGCTTTCTAGGAAAAGGAGAAAACTTTCTCAATCAGATAAAGGGCATCTACAACAATCACACAGCTAGGATGATGCTTAAGTGAAACATGAATCTCTTTACTCCAAAGTTTGGGAACAGAGTAAGTGTGTTTACTCTCACCACTTATATTCAGAATTGCTGCAGAGGTCCTAGCCAGTACAATAAAGCAAGAAAAAGAAATAAAATATATTAAATCAGAAAAGAAGTAGAACTTCTATTATTTGTAAGCAACATAATTATAGACACAAGGACTCTACTTGAATCTGTAACACCAGTAAATGAATTTAGTGAGGTGACAGTACACAAGATCAATATTCAAAAACCAATTTTATTTCTATATATCATCAGCCAATAATCCAAAAATAAAATTAAAATATTATTTCCCAAAACATAAAAAATATCAAAACTGGGAATAAAAGATAGGAGAATATCTACTTGAAGTTAGGATAAGCAAAGATTTCTTAGACAACACTCAAAAGCCCTAATCATAAAAGAAAAAAAAATCATAAAATAGATCTCCTTAAATAGACCATTACAAAAATGAATAGACAAGCTACAGCCAGGGAAAAATATTAACAGTCCATTAACAGGCCAAACTCTTCTTTGGTGATTGAATTCTGAAAGTGGTTATTTTTGTGAGGGGTGTGGAATGACTGGAAATGACGTAAGGAAACATTCTGAGGGTGATAGAAATGTTCTATACCTTGTTGTGGATGATAATTACTGAGAAGTATACAATTATCAAAAGTCATCAGACAGAACACTTGAGACCTATGCATTTTATTTTATGATAATTATACCTCAAGTAAAAATAAAAAAGAATACAAATTTTAAAAAATATTTAAATTTTACAAAGCAAACCCTCCTTGCCTGGAAAGAGAAATCAGCAATAAGCCCACAAATAGAAAGGAAGAAGGAATTAGATTTATGAAATGGAAATTAAATAAATGATTATGGGTTAGGCAGAAGAGTTGTGATCTAGACATTTTGGATCTACTACAGAGTTAATCACCTCTGGGTGATTAAGGGGGAGAGTCTCTAGAGAAAAGAATTTTCTACTAAAAAATGCGCATTGATCAAAATTCTTACAAGCAACTCAATCCAGGTATTGTGGAAAATGCATGATTCATTATTTTGACACCTAAATGTCATAACTATCTTTGATCCTTTTCCTTGGGGATACCTTACCTAAATGTGATAGAGTGGAAGAAAATCAGGGGGAGTGGGTGAGTAAGAATCTCTTTTTCTGCATCTCTCTATTCTCACACAAAAGGTAAATATGCTTAGCTCCACCACCACCGCAAGCCTCAGGGAGGTTTGAAAATCCTGGACAGATTTCAGACATTTCAGGGTCATTGTTCTCTGAAATGCAGTCCTGCTGCTTTTCCTCACTCCTAGGTGGGTCTCTGAGTGGAGGTGGCAATTCCTGAAAACACACACACACACACACACACACACACACACACACACACACACACACACACACTTCTTTTCTGTCGTCACATAAACCAGTAGACAATTAGATGGCATTTCCCTGGCTACAATGGGGCTCCTAAGAGATCTTCCAGTTATTCCTGCTATTTAGCTAATCAATCATGTCACCCCATGGTTACTGGAAGTGTGTTGGCTAAGATGATCAGCCATGTCCCCTGCAATAAACTCAACGGGAAAGCAATAAGAATTCTTCAGTTACAAAAGGAGCCCTATCTCCCCATCACTTCAATCCATCCTTGTAAAAGTTTCAGAATGGCCTTATATCTTCCTTTGAGCTTTTAGTGCTGTGAATGGAATACAGGGGAAGTCCTACTACTAGATTAATATCCACAGTGTATACTTTATATACCTTACTGTACAACTTAAAATAGCAGCTAGGTGAAAAATTACTGGAATAAATTACTTGTTAGTGATTCCTCAGAAGCACTTTTTCTGGGAGTCTCAATTACAAAAGTTACTCTTCTGGTAAACATGGAAACTGAGGCAAGCAGAATATCAGAAACATGGCCAATATTCCTTTGAATTAGAGTCTGAGGTAGTAGTTGTAATCAGAATTCTAGTCTTCTCCCTTGTGAACTAAGAACACTCTTTCTACACAAAGATGAATTTAGCAGCATGTAATTTTCCTTCTTATCCACTAAATGTGGGATTGAATTAGAGTTTACCTAGAGAAATCTAATTTGTAGTTTTGAAAATAAGCAAAAAGCTGTTAGACTGCAATGTTGATATTCTGATCACATTACATATGCATAAGAAGACAGTATCAAGCAAAGCTTTATTTACATTTCCTAAGTGGTTTTTTTTTTTTTTCATTTTGTATAAACTAATGAGTGGTGCTGTTAGGGAATATGTGTATCCCTCTTTGTGTAATGGATTAAGTGTGAGTCCTGTTAAACACTAGGCCATAAATCAGACTGTGTTCTCTATGCCTAATTAAGGGTTTACAGGGGGAAAAGGTAAATTCTTGAATGCAGGGCTCTACTCAGAAGCAGAGTTTGTTATTTCACAAAGGAAGTAGAGAGAGAAAGCAGAAAAAGGAGCAATTTAAGAGAATGAAAGAGAGGAAAACTATGAAAATGTTTTAGCCATTTTATTCTACTTCTCCTCAGATTTAAGAATGAATTAGTTGCTAAAGGGGCTGGATATAAGGTGAAAATTTTTATTTTTTAATTAGTGACTGAAATGCAATAATACTATTAATTGACCAGAGAATTTAAAATGAGTGTCAAAATAGTTCTAATCAATTAAAAAAGGAAAACTATATGCATTGACAGGGCAAAGAAAACCAGTTACAGAAAAGTTTTGAAGAAAATTTACAATTTTTTTCTTTTTAGCTACATATATTCCTATAATTAGAGTGCATTAAAATCTTAAAATATTAAACTGTTGTAGATTTCAAAAACAAAAACAAAATAATCAGTTAATCCGCTTATTTCCTAGTGGAAGAATTGTCAATATTTTAGATAAAATTAGTCTCATAATATTATTAAAACACTTCTGTATGTTCCTGGAGTGTGGCTAATGTTTATCAGCATTCTGACTGTACTTGAGTAATAATGCTGATATTTGGCATTATTTCACTTTGCTTTGTATTACTCCTGAACTACTCAGTGAAAAATTGGTGGAGGTGGCATTTTGCTATTAAGAGAAAAAAAGGAAATATATCTTGATTGGCTGGACTTTTATTGTATTTACAATAAAAGGAATTGATTTCCTAAATTTCCGATCATTTATGTTTTACTCAGTAAATATTTACTGTGGCTTGGATTATGACAAGTAATTTGCTTAGTGCTGGAAATTCAGTCAGTTGGGCAGGGGAGAAAGAAGATAAGGTAACCACCTTCATGGAATTTCCAGACTAGTTAGATCTTAATTGAGCATTAACAAAAGATGTTTAGGAAAAACAGAATTATTAGATGTTCTTATCTGTAGAATTCAGAGATTCTCCGCGTAGGCATAATACATATATTTCAGAAATAAATATTGCATGGTCATCAAGACCACCTAAAACTTCTCCCATTTCCCCTGCAACCCTTGACTCTATTCTCTCCCTTCAACTTTTATTACTCCTTCCCCACCCCACCTTCTGTTCTGTGTTGTGCCTGCTGGTGGGCATGTATGGGGGAGGGGTATAAGAGATTTTCTTTCATTCCAGACTTCCACAGGCAATGGGCATGTGGAATGGCAATGGAAGCAATCTCAGTCCCTTATTCCTGCCTGAAACACCTAAACTCCAATCTATGGTCAACACTTTAATTAGGATCCAAGGTGAAACCTTGTATTTCCTAAGAGATCGGTCATGACACAACAACTTCTGTCCCCAGATTCTGCAGTCTCTCTTCTCTTATTATTGGAGTCTCATAGGAAGGTGAACCCTTTCCCAGTACAGCATCACCTCTATTTTGTTTTATACAAGCTGATATTGATTACTGTTTGGATTTGGTCTGTACTGAACGTTTATCAATGGTTAAATATCTTACAATATAAAATAACATTCCAGGAGACAAAAAGATCTGCTGGAAATGATGAGGAGAGACATGCACACCAAAAGGTTGAATTGTTGAATTCTGAACCTAAAAGCAGGAATGGAAATTTAAAAAGCAGGGGAATGCAGAGAAGGTGCCATTACATGCCAAATGAATTTTTGAGCTACCCCTATTGCTATATAATTGGGATGGAGATCTTAGAAAAGGAAGAATTTATAGGGCAGTTCTAACTGGAGCCTGTGCTCTTTGAGTTACCTTTCCCTCCTCGTTTAAAGGAACGGTTCTTGAAATACATGTGATCTTATATGAAATTTAAATGAATGCTAGCAGTGCTTGGTGGATGTCATCTATCTGTTTGAATATTTTCCTAGTTCTAAACTATCCTGACTATTACTTCACTTATATTTGGAAAAGCTTCTCTTCATTCCTACAAATTTGAATGTTCAAATCCTACCCATCCTTCAAATCCCATTTCAAAGGACATTTCTTTCTTAAAGCCTTCTTTAATCTCCCCAGTAGAGAGTTATTTCTCTTATTAATTTTCACAAAATTTTACTTGTACATTTCTTGTGACATTCATCACTCTCTACCTCTGTTAAAAAAGATATACATGGAATTTAGCAAACTATAAAGGATCTATAATTGATCCATATGTTTCTTCTTCTCACCACATTTATCTAGAGACTGAGTTAGTCCTAAGGAAAAGTATGGTTGAATGTAGATAGATATACGTAGAAGAAAAGAATGTAACAACAGCAACAGCATCTCTGGAATGGTGACCCATTTCTATTCTAGTGCTATATGAAATATATGTTATTTGGGCATAGAATATTGATCAAATCTTTAACCACACTTACTTACTATGGACTATTTATACTCAAATATCCAAAAGTAGAGGTAGAATCCAAAGAGTCAGTTCAGAATACTTGTCTCACTGTCCAAGAATGGATATATAAACAACAACTAGTTTTTTAAAATATAATCAATTTATACCTGCTTTAAGTGGGATGATATATTTTCTCTTCTTTAATAATCAGAATTGGTTATTAAAGAATAATAATTTACTGCAAAGCCACTGAACATGTATGTTTTCCTAAAGTTCTTAAGCACTATTTCACAAAAATAACAAATTATATGTTCATATATATATATACATATATATACATATATATGTATGTTATGGGCTGATTGCTTAAAATAGGTATTCCTTAATAGAAGAGAAAACATTGGAATGAGAATACAGATGTGAGCATAATTCAAATTTAATGTATTTGAAATGTAAAGTAAAAATATAATACTCTGGAATAGAGTTATGCAAATTGCATGGGTACATTTTTGACCTAGGGATAACTTCAGTGTGTCCTCTAAATCCATTTTAAAAAAGAAAGAAAAAATGGAGATAATCTTTTGATTTTTTTTAAAAGATGCATAGATTTTTCTTATTCTAATGAATTAATAAGTTACATATTTTTAAGAATTAGCATAATCTGCTCTTTATGATTACATACTGCCTCTGCTTAATTTCAAACATTTTTATTACTTCAGTCATTTGACACTGTTCTCAAAGGAATCACCTTACTATAATTGTTTTGTTCTTAGACATGTCTTTTCATTAGATATAAATGTTCAAGTTAGGATTATTTATTTTTAAACATTGCAGTTTAGAATAATAGAAACTATGGGATTAGGGTCAAAAGACTTGGGTTTGACTGATTTAGCAAGAGATCTTGAATGTAATGTAATGTTTTTAAGCTTCATTTCCTCTTTTGTGCAGTAGAGGGAAAACTGTATGTTTAACTGCGTTGTTTCGAGGATCAAATGATATAATGTATATGAAAAAATACGAAGTACTATTTACATACCTTATTATTACAGCCAGGAAATAACCTTACATAAATCATCCAGAATGAGTGTTCTTTTTGTTTTTTAGATACTCAAGATAAATACACACATAATTATTGTGTGGGTCATAGAGCCATTTTTTTCTTTGCCTAACAATAACTTTATTGACCTAAACACTTCACCAGCGATCTAAGAAGTTGGAAAGGTTACAGTAAACTTTCAAGGCTTAACACTTTTTTTTTTGTAGTTCGCTAACAAGGTTAACAGTCCAACTCTTCGTGCACACCAAACCTGACAATTACAAATAATTTTTAAAATACATAAGCGTTAGTTGTGCTGTTTTTTACATATTCATCATGTTTTAGAAAATGATGACGCTATCAAAAAATAACCAGTGCTAAGACACTGCATGGCATTGATCCACGGCTACGGAGCTTCGGTCTTGCATTGTTTAAGATGATGTAGGTGGCTCAACATTGTGTCAAGTTGCACCTTTAACATTAGTTGTGCATCAGAAGAGGCTTTTTTTCCCCCACAGTTTCAACAAGGCTTTAGGAATCTACTCAACCCAGCCGAAAAGGGTTAAAGGAGTCCAGCAGAGGGGAGTAGTGCAGAGTAAGTGTGTGTGTGTGAGCGCACAGGACAGAGGCATCGAGTTGCGGAGCGGACTCGTACACAAGTTCCAAAGGCCACCATGTCCGCGGTAGTCGACCCTAGGGGGGCCGGAAAGGCACGGCCTTCGCGGAGCTGGCAGCGCCCTGAGGGTCTAGGGGGCTGGGTTGGAAGGAGAGGGATTTCGTGAGGGTTTCAGGGCGTGGCTGGAGTGGGGGGGCGCGCGGCGAGTGTGCGCGGGTGTGCGCGCGCGAAAGGGCTAGTGTGAGCGCGGCGAGTGTGAGCGCGGCGAGTGTGCGGCCGCGTCGCCATTCCCCGTGACGTCAGAGTGTATTGTTGTGAGCGGGGCCGAGCGTAGCATCCCCGGAGCTGTCACCGCGGCGGCCGCGGCGGCGGCGCAGCGCGAGCCCCCGGCGAGCGAGCCAGGCCGGCGCCGCCCCCGCCCCTGTCCCCGGCTCCACCGCCCCCGCCCCCGGCCCGCCCGCCGCGCGCCGCCGTCGCCGCCGCCCGCGCGCCCCCACCCACCCCACCCCCTCGCTCCATCCCTCCCACCCGCCGCCGCCGCCCGCGCGCCTCCCCCCGCGGAGCGAGTGCGGGTCACCGGGTCACTGGGTCATTGTCTCCGCGCCCGAACCCCGAGCACCCCGTGGAATCCCCCACGTCATCATCAGAACCATCAATGAGATGCAAACATGAAAGACAAGAGGAAGAAGAAGGACCGCACCTGGGCCGAGGCTGCCCGCCTGGTACGTACCGCTCCCCGCCCGCCGCCCGCCGCCCGCCGCCCGCGCGTCCCGCCGGCCCCGCCGCACGCCCCGCGCCGGCCTGCGGCGGCGGAGACGGCCACTTCCAGCCCGAGCCGCCGCCCGCTCGCCTGGCTCTTGCTCTTTGTTATTCTGCGGGAGTGGGCTCGCCCGGGGGCCCCTGTGTGTGTGTGTGTGTATGTGTGTGTGTGTGTGTGCGTGCGTGCGCGCGCGGAGGGGCGCAGCGATTATCTCGGGGAGCCCGGCGCCCGCCGCGCCCGGGACACTTCTCCCGGTACTTCGCTCTCGAGGCTCGGCTGTACCTCCTCCACGGGTGAATTTACGAGCGCTCGGCCCCGCTCGACTTCCCTCTCTGCTGCTCCGGAGACCTTTGTGTGGCAATTACCACTCCCTCCCGGCCCCTCCACCCCCCGGAATTTCATCAATAACTCTGTGCACGGTCTGTGTGTAGGTTCGGCGTTTGTGAGTTCATACATTTTACACGTGCATGCACGGTGTGTGTCCGACCCGGACTTGTGGAGCGTGTGCATGTAGCCTAGGTCGTTGCGTGTCTGTGTGCCGTGTCGTGTGCATTATATATGCACACTGATACGTGCATGTTTTGTGTGGATCAAGTTCGTTGGTGTTTGTAGGTATTGTGCTCTGCCCGATGTTTGTGTGTACATTCCATGCACGTGTGTACAATTTTGTGAGTGTGTGTGTGTTTAGTGAAGTTGGGTCAGTGTCATTTGTAGCGGGAGGTTATTAAGAGTGTACAGCTAGGTGTGTTTCACTGCTGACTTCCTGGGCGGTGTTACTTGGCTGCTTTTCCTTTTCTTTAACCTTTCGGAGCTTACGTTTTAATCAGCGAAAGAATGTCTCTATAGAAATGCTGGTTGGCAGAGGGGCGTCGGCGACTTTGGTTTGATGCATGTGTATGTGTGGGTTTTTCTTTTTTTTCCTTCATCTTCTTCTTTTAACGGACAGCTGTAAACGGTTGTTTTTTTTTTTTTTTTAAAGGATATTTCTGTACAGTGTGTCTCACGGGAATGCAAGGCATTACATTTGAAGCTCAGCCTTTCAGGGTTTCGGCTGCATAAATTAAATATTTATTCACCAACTTACTATCAGTTATAAATTGACCAAAAGAAAGCAGACTGCATGCAGCGGGGGTGCGGGGCGGGGATGGGGGGGGAGACCCCAGGATACGTTACTGGGTTGACTTTGTAAGGGTTGTTTTACTCTAACTGTGGTCGGGGTTTTTGATTGTTTGTTTTTGCTATTTTTTTTAAAGCTTTTGAGTAACTACATCATGTTCAAGGAGAACATTTGTCAAAAGTAATTATCTGAGTTCGGTTGAAGGGCCTTGCTGGTATGTCTTTGGATTCTGGCAAAGGGTTTTAGATAATTGACCCTATTGCCCTGCGAAGAAGTGGCAAAAGTCCTTTTTAATTGAGGTCTAGTTATTGGTAGCTGAAGTGGCCAGGCCCCTTTACTTCATCTTTTAATTTGTAACAGTGTATGTTATTATTTCTCCCCTTAATCTGTGATCGTGTTAATCGCTAAATCACTCACTGTCTATGGATGAATGGGCAGGTGATAGTCATTCTCTAACGAACTACATCTGGGAGAGGAAACTTATTTGTGAGGAATACGTGAAGAGTAAGCAGGAAGCGTTAAGTAGATGCCAGATTGATGTTATCACTGAATTTTTGCTAAAGCAGAGTACATTACTTATTGTTTGCTGAGCCATTAATTCAGAATTGTGTGAGGGTGTGCAAGGCTTCTGAAAACGCCTTCTTCAGTTTCCTTGGAGTGACAATCGAGTATTATTATAGAGCTCCAGTGTATGTGTTTTAAACAAGTGAACAATGAGTTGATTTATAAATATTTTAAAATAATGATTGATGAATTAGCTGTATCTGCCTGCAGAGAGTTCTTTAATAAGTAACAGTATTCTGATGGAATTTAAAGCTAACCATTTGTATTCAATCAGTGTATGTTGCTATTCTTGAAAGTCCTGTGCTTTATTTGATCTAATTATATTGTATTGATAAATCTTGAAATAGGTTTCCGTGTTACAATTTTTTGTTAAAAGTTGTGTTTTCCTCTTGCAAAGTTCATTGGTGGGAAAAGACACACTAGGAGTCATCAACACAAAAGAATTAATGATAGACCAGATGTCTGTATTTTAACCAGACATATTGAACTAGTAGTTATGGTAATTTTTCAATTTGGTTCAAGTTATTTTTCCCCTGGTAGTTGTACAAATGTGTATGTATTCAAAATGTGACAGTTGAAATAAAATACTGAATAAAATAGCAAGTAATTGTTACTGGAAATATCTTTTTCAGAAATTTGCCGTTTGTAGTAGTGACTTATGAGCATTCTTAACTTATTTTGTGAAAAAGGAGAAATGGTTCCATTTGGGTAATAGTGACAGTTTTTCACATTTTCTTTATGGTTACATGAATGCATATAGACTTAAACTCTCTTCCAAACTTGCATGAAAAACATTTTACTCTTATAATTGATAGTATTAATTTATACTCAGTGAAAAAGGGATGCCTTTTTTTAGCATTTCTGTCTTAGAAATACTATTATGTATTTTTACACTGCCACTGCTGATTTTGCTGTCGTTGTTGTTAAGGATTTTTAGCCTTTTCTCTATCAAATGTTAAACCAGATGTCTGATTTTAAAACTAAAGACTAAAGATGGATGGAAAATATGCAACTCAGTATGTGGTTCTTGCAATATATGAACTAAAGAGAGAGTATCCAAATTAATGTTAAGAATAACCTTCCAAATCATCCAGTGTACACTATGTATTATATATCTATATCTATATACATTTATGTGTGTGTGTGTGTGTATATATATATATATATATATATATATATATATATAACCTACTGGTGTGTGTGTTTGCATGTGATTATCTTGAACGAGAGGATATCAAAGCAGAGGAAATGCAAAATAGATTTTTTGAACTGAGACCAAAAGCTTATGCTTAAATGTAGCTTGGTATTCACTTTTAAGAAAAATGTATATGGAAGAACAATTCTTTCTAGAGTAACTGAGAACTTCCATTTGACAACAGAATTTTGGTTTTCTTTGTGAGAAAAGTATCCAGCCTCCAAATCTGTAAACTCTGAGTGTCAGCTCCAGGGATTTTATTTTAGATGGAGATGCAGCTATCAAGCTCTACCAATTTTCTCATAGAAGTATGTCCTGTTTGGATGTGGTGGGCTTTTTTATCTTAGGAAAGGAGGGATGGTGGCATAATTCCCCTGTATTTTCACGAATGCGGTGATTATTAACAGGCTGCCATTTTAAAATAGTAATATGACATCTTTTATTTTCTTTCTGCCCTGCATCAGTTGCAGAAATTTCAGCCTTCAGCCTCCCCCCATCCCCCTCGGCCTTCTGCAGTTGTGGTTGTTACTTAGCGCAGGGCCATTTAATATGGAGTCTGCTCCCAAACCAGATGCATTTTCATCTGTTTTATCTGCTCTTCTGAGGTTGTAGAGTCTCAGAGGATCCCACAATCACATGGAAGTATCTTCTGTCTTAATATATGTAGCCCACAATAAGAATAAAAATCAAAACCATAACTCATGTCGAGCTGGGGCTTTGACTTTAATCCTTTTGACTTTTATCTCAAGTCTTCACTCTGTTACTATAAATACAGTTTAAACCATTGTGAAAGCATCTTCATGCTTCTTTGTAAAAAATGAGGATTTGACAGGACTTTGTTTCACTGCACTGAGGGGTTTCTTTGTTACTGGCTTACCACAGAACATACTGTTATTTATATGTTTATTCTAGGTTAATTCTTTTTTTGACATGCAAAAATGTTGTTGCTTTGAGAAGTGCTTTTTGATAGTTTAATCAGTTTGTTCTATAGGGAATGCTGCTGTTAAGATAATGGTTCAATGTATTAATTTGTTCCCTGAGTTTCCTTCTATTTGTTTCATTCCTTACAATCTTTGTTTAGTCTCACTGGCACCTGAAAATAAATCTTAATCTTCAATAGCTTTGTGCTTGGTAACATGGCTGATTTATTTGCTCATAGTTTAGATACATTCACACAGATAATGAATATCAGTGGGTGTTTTTTTTTTTTGGTAGTTCAAGGTGACCTTTGGAAAAATTTTTAGTGGCAAATTTGACTCATTGTTGGGAGAAAACAGGCACATACCCCTTTATGCCACAGCAGAGTTACTGAAGATTTTAAGTAAATTGAAGTTTTGTAAATCATAATCTATTAAAAATTAAGTAGGGGTTTATTGATTAAAGGAAATCTGTGTGAATCTTTTGCACAGTGAAGATTCTTTTGCATAATGCATTATATTCTAAACAAACTGTTAGGGTTTCTGTCAAATAAAGCTGAATGGTAATGGTAGCTGTTAAACTAGAAAACAATTCATAATTGTTAATGTACTGCTTGCCTTGCCTTTTATCTTTGTATTTCAGAAATAAATATAATTTTTCGGGGGCGGTGAACATAGGGATGGAGGGGAGAGCATTGGTCTTGCTTTTGGCATTTTCTCACTGTTCTAGTGGTGCTCAGATTTTAGGTTATGACCAGGCCTTCATAACAGTTGAGAATATTTTGACTTGTGATTTGGGGTAAGCCCCAAAGGTGCACATGAGCCATAACGGTGACAGTGCTTACTGGTTTAGGAACCTGGCTAATGTGTTTGGCAAACGGAGTTTTATTTTCCAAAGCTTACATTTTGGTTGGTTTGATTCAGCTGTTTTCTGTGATTCACACATAGCATCATCTCTTTACGTCTATATCTCATCATCTTTCTTTCAGATATGGAACCTAAATTTTCATTTTGCAATTTGAAAGATGGAAAAGAGTTGAGCAAGCTGTATGCCTCTCGAGAAAAAAGAAGGAGTTTCAAGTTGGAAAAAAAATGTGTTTGAAATAATGAGGAATGTGAACTTGGGCCCAGTGTATAGGTTGTTAATTTTTTATTTCCTGCCGACATGTAAGAGAATTTTAAGAATTCTTTCTTAAGTTTTTCTCTCTTTGACAAATTCTTTAGTAGCAGATGAGCATATGGTAGCTTTTAGACTTGGAATTTCACTACAGAAAAACTAACTGATAAAGTAATTAAATTTAATTTTTAATAATGTAATCATTTCAACACTTCACTGAACTGCATTGGAAATGTGACGTATGGTCCCTAAATATTTTGAGGGCCCCTACATAGCATATGGTTCAAATGCCAGGGACGATACAAAGATATATCCTTAAGGAGTGTAGAGTTCAGTGGTGGAGACTAGAGAACTTGGAGGGTGACTGAGCAGACACCAACCGTGGGCATCGCATGAATGGTCAAGAGGCACTAGTTTACAGATTTACAGAAGGGAGAGGTGATTGCAGAAGGCTTACTGGATTAGGCGAAGCTTGGTTTCTCCTTGAAATCTGAATAGGATTAAACAGGTGACGAGAAAGCATTCTAGGAAAAGAGAACTGCACGGGCAAAAGGTGTAGTGTCAGGTGAGAGGAAGGGTTCAGGGGACAATGAACAGGCCAGTCTAGAAATCTCAGAAGGCTTGAGGGTGTGGGCACTGAAATAAAGTTGAAAATAAAATTGTGACCCAATTGGGGAGGGTTTTGAAAGTAGTATTAAGACAGTTGGACCTCGTAAATTGTAGCATGGATCTGGTGGGGTGGGGGTGGGGTAGTAGAAACACACAGCACACACACACATACCCCACAATGACTCTTCCTTACAGAGAGGGAACCCCGGTGGTCTGAGAGTGTCTCTGAATGCTTCCATTACTTAGAAATAGAGTCTAAAAGCAAAATTGTTGTTAGAAATATTTTATTTTAAATAACACAACTTTGTTCTGTCCCATAGCCTTTGCCAAATGAGGGAAAGTAAACATTAGTAAGTACTATACATTACAGTTGTAGAAAATGTATACAGATCACTCATTTGCCAAAAATACTCTCTTGAGATCAGTAGATAGCTAGGGTTATCTCAGTAACTCATTCTCCTAGTGTGGGGTTTAATGACGTGCCCAGTATCTTCACCTTGTTTGTAAGGAGCAGGGCTGGCATAGATCTTTTTTAAAAATTCTGTGCTGTCTTTCTGATTTTTTAAAAATAATACAAGCATTTTAATGGATGTGAATTTAACAGATTTGTTGCATGGAGGCATGGGGAGGATCCAAGCCTACATCACACTTACTGCCTGCCTTTCATTTCTCTCTCTTTCTCTCTTTTTCTAAGCATCAAAACTTTGCATGGTGGTGGTGGTGGTGGTTCATTTATAATTTAAAATCCCTTCTCCCCCACCCTTGAGGTCCTCAGTTGCAGATCCTGGCTCCTTCCTGCCGGGCTGGGAGGAGGGGCATCTGTACAGAAGGACTTTCCGCTATTTGCCAGCACTGAGTGCCTTGATTGTGCTGCCTTTGTCCCGGCACAGTAGGTAGCTGTGGAAATCTAGCCCTGACTAAAACTTTCCCTGAAGAGCCCTTGGGGAACAAATAGAAACATTATATGATTAGCCACATTGTTTTCATTATTAAATAAATCTACATAAAAGGATAGCAATTAACAGCTTTATCTGCCTGAACTTAGACACCTACCTTTCCTCTTGCCTCCATATTCCCGCTTGAATTGGTAACAGTTAACTGTTGCTGGTTTTAATGTCAGCAACTGACAAAGCTAAATTGGGAATAGGCACTTCTCCTGGTTGATTGACATATAGCCCTCTGACACATTCTTCTGTAGTTTTAAGGCAAATTCATGCCCTGGGGTTAGAGCCAAAGGGCTTGTCAGAACATTGACTTTAATAGCTGAAATATATAACTTAAATGACATCCAAGACCTTAGCTTTGGTGGAACTTTTAGAACCTGAGGAATTCTCCAAGGCAGTGCAATTTATACTTAATGGACAAGCTTAGAACTTGTAAGATTTTTGTCTAAGTATAGAGATGTATAATTTACTTTATGATGCAGTTATTTACCATGGGTTTATTTTGCTTATATTTAGCATAAATTAGTCCATGAACAACTTAGATAATGATTTTTTAAATAATTCCACAACTGATTTTTTTGGCAAGTGCTCCATTCTTCTTTACTAATCCAATAGTTGATTTCGGAATATATTATTTATGACTTAAAGAAGGAAATAGGAAGGACCCTCTTCATCTTATTCAGAAGACAGATGGCATTTTCAAGATTTTGTTAACTATCATGTTTTGAAACCTGTCTTAATAAATTCAGGGAATTAGAAATTGAGATTGGACCTTTGCGCTTGTTTTTCAGCTCAGTCATAGAGAAGACATGATATAGTGAGGCTGCTGGTTATTCTTAGGGTTTTCTTTTTTAATGTCAAAAATAAATGGCTACACATGTAATTTGTGCATGTATGGAAACCTTGTTGACATAGCTGCAGAACTAAGTCGCTGTCTGGACCATCAGGACTCTGTATGACCCTCCCTGCTTCCTCTCCCTACCATGCACAAGCAATAGACACTCTCTTATTTGAAAATGTGTTTAATAAGAAAATCTCCTTCCTTTAAAATATGTGTTATCGTATCTTCAAAATATCGCAGTCAGAAATTGTCATTCCTAAATTCTCTGTTTAGTCTAATTTCTTATCTCTTTTAAGTCAATCCTAGAAATCAATTAAACTTTTTGAATTAAACTTCTTTGATATTTTCCTTGTTCCCTTTCCATCACTCTTGCTCTTTCCTGCTTGCTTGAGGGTCTCCTTTCAGTTTCCCTCTTAATGCTGGTATATCTCAGAATTCTGTCTCCCCCGTCCTTTTTATTCTCCTCTCCTTGGGCAGTCTCATCCACCTCAATGGAAGTGTCCCAGGATAAGGACTCTAGCTTTGATCCTTTCCTTAAATTTTGGACTTACACTAACAATTTCTGTTGTTTATCTCTATGTACTATGGATATTTCAAATGAAATTTATGCAGTTCAGTTAAATATTCATTAGAGACCTCCCACAACTGTACCATGCATTGGGTCCACAAAGATGAAAGGACAGCACTCCTGTCTGGAGGAGACTTATCTGTATGCACGTAAACACATGGTGTCTGTGGAGAGTGGTAAATTCTGCCTTCTAAATATAGCTCACATTTAGCTCCTCCTCTTTTCATTCTCTATATTTTACTGAGTTCTGACCTTCCAACTAATTTCATCACTAATTTATTTTACAAATCTTACTTACTGAAGCTGTATTTATCTTTCTAGAACAGACCTGATCTTACTGAATCATCCCTCTGCTTACACTCTTGTGATTACCTGTAAGTTAAAGTCCAGCAGGTCATGGGAAGCCCGTTTCAATATCAGAAATCCTTTTGTTAAGTGATGTATGATTGCTTTCCCTAATAATATGCAAAATTTAGCATGTTCTGCTAAACCTTCCCATTGTGTAATAATCTCTGCAACCTTAGATTTATTTTAAATTCTTTGAAACATAACAAAGTAGTTATTTTTAATATGAGATAGTTAAATTCATCAACGTATTTTATCAACTTCTGTGTTCAACTTTATTTCTTGTATTACACTCACTCTCCAAGTTGCCTCCTTTAACAGCTTTTTTTTTTTTTAATTGAGGGTCTCCAGGTTCATAAACAGTCTTTGTATTTCTGAAATGTTTTTGTTTTGCCCACCCCTTAAAAATTTTTCTTATTAAGATTTTGTATTTTGAGTTACTTATAGATTCACATGAAGTTATAAGAATTAAAAAAGAGTGAACAAATGGCCAAATCCTCTCCGTATCATCCATACCTTTTCCCCAAACCCTCCATATTCTCATAATTTTAATCTGAATACAGTCAAGATTGGGTATACAAAAGTGGTCAACATCAGCCTTTAGGAAGCATTATCACCCAAATATGTGGGTTATAATTCAAAAAGAGATTTTTTTTTTTCACAAAGCTCAGCACATCTTCCATTAAAAAAAAAATTGGAGAAACTTGGTAGGAAAAAACTAAGAGATCCTATGTTGCTCTCACCTTTGAGTGATAATTTAACTAGTTGTAAAAGTCTTAGTTGACAATTTTTTTTACCCTTAGTACTTCAGAAATGTTTCTTCATTATGTTCTTGCATCAGTGGTTGTAATACCTTGTCTGTGGTGAGTTTCATTGTTTATTTTTTAAGAGGTAATATGCTTTTTGTATATGAGAGTTGTTACATGTTCTCTTTATCCTTGAAGTTCTGAAGTTTTAATGCTGTGTCTTAAATGTTTGTGTTTATTCTACCTGGTACCTAGAGTATACTTTTTTTTTAGAGTGTACTTAATTGTTGCCTTTTTATGCTTTAAAATTTTAATCATGTTTTGGTATAGAACTTACTTATTGTATTGTGTCCCCAGAAGGCCATGAATTCTTTAAAGTCTTCTAAGAATTCCCACAGCATCTCATAGTTTAGCTTATGGGTTAGCATTAAAAACAATGTGGAAAGGACTCCCCTAATACGGAACAGGATACAACAATGAATGTGCTGGCTTTGTCGGTCAGAATTATGGATTGCAAGCAACAAAAAACAATTCTTGCTAACAAGCAGAAAATGAGTTTTTTTTTGGAGGCCATAAAGTAGTTTGTATAATCATCAGGAAGGATCTGGAAAAAAAAAAAAAGGCTGGAAAAATAGGCAGGGATTGGTAGAGGCTGGGCAGCAAAAACACACACAGTCATGCTATAAGAACATTCTACTTGGGATATGGCTGTGGTACCACTACCACCACTCGTGTCACCACTGTGACTTAGTGCTGATATAGGACACTGCTATTGCTCCCAGTGTATCATACGGATGTATCATAATCCACTCTGTCTTTGCATCCCAGACTCAAGATTCAAATTCACAGGCAGATGCATCTAATTGTCAGACTGTGGTTCCCAAATCTATACCTTAGCTGCTAGGGACTGATGAGAAGGTGTACATGGCCTCTTCACTACTGTAGTGGAAACATCTCCATTCGCGTTTTCATAGTGACAATAAAGTCAACAAGGTTAAAACTGAATGCCACATCTCTTCCCACCTCCTGTTCCCAGCAAGTCTGCTCCCCCTTTCTTTCTTCTCTATGAAAGCCGTCACCATCTTCATAGTTCTTCAAAGCAGGAATCTTCTTGTCATCATTAATGCCTTTTTGTATCTTTTTCCTTTTTATCCAGTAATCACTGAGTTCTGCCAGTTTTACCTCCTTTTCTTCAAGTATTCAAATTCTCAAATATATGTTACACTTATATCCATTTCCACTGTAATTTACCCTGACTCAGGCAGTATGTGGGTTTGGGAAAGAATATAGATTAATGACAGGCCTAAAAGTCAGGCAGATGTATGTTTGAGTCTCAGTTCTGCTACTTACTATGTGTTTGACTTTAGGCAAATTATTTAACATCTCTCAATTTTAGTTCAATTGTCTATTAAAGGGAATAATGGCATTACAGAGTGGTTGGAATATTTAAATAAGATAATATGCATAATGTACTTAAGTACAGTGTCTGACAAAAGAAGGTGCCAGTTAATGTTAGTGTCTGGTAGTTCCCATCTTCTTGTTAAGTTGATACAAGCACCTTGTAAGTGGTTTCACTGACTCCAGACTTGCCTCCGCTGAGAATCATTCTCCTTTTTACATCCACAGCTGCTTCTTCAAAGGTAGAACTGGTTCATGGTATCCCCTTGATTCTGACTTAGTTCCTGTGGGAAACAGATGGCATTATCTTAAAATGGGTGATTGAAGAAAGTTAGGGCACAATAAAAGAAAAGAACAAGGGATAGTGAGACAAATCGGGGATATCACCAGCAGGAAGATGTAACTATCCTTAGACTGGAAGGGCCAAGAAGAGCAAGGAGTGGTTATTGCAGTGATGTGGGCTCTGATTATAGGAGAAGGGTGACTGACAGACACTGTGACCATAGGTGGTAGAACATAGCCACTGCCAGTCCTCACCCCTGCAAGAGGGGAAAACATGCACATTGACACTCGCTCTGCTCTTCTTCCATCCACTGATCTCCAGTTGGTGCCTCCTATTGGCTGAACCCACCCATTAGTCAGAGGACAGAGGACCTCCATTGAGGAAACTCAGTTTTCAGCCTACTGGGTCACAAAGCTGGGTGGAGAAGGGTAAAAAGTGAATCTGGAGTTGCTAATGGGGAATATACAAAGTACCTCTTTTTCAAAAACCCTTTAATAGCTTCCCATTATTCTAAGAGTATTGTGCCACTTGCTTCAAGATCCTTCAGGTTTGTCTTTTGCTTATATCTCCAGTTTCATTGCTTGATTCTCTTACCATTGGCATTCTAAATGACAGTCATATAAAAGTACTGTTAGATCTTTGAATTTATCATATTGTCCCATATTTTGTCTTGACTTTGTACATGTTATTCCTTTTCTTTGTAAAATCCTCCCTCCCTACCCTTCTGTTTCTTTTCATTTGGTAAATTCCCACACTTTCTTCAGATTTCAGCTTCCTTTGATAAGTTTTTATACGTTCCCAAAGCACTTCATAGTTGGGACAGTATATTATAATTAGTTGTTTACTTTCTTGTTTATAATTTTTCCCGAGTGCCTGATACACTACCTCATGTTAAGATGGTGCTTATTATAGTTAAATAAAGTGAATGAGTCAAAGAAGATTTTTCAGAGGAGCTGTTAGAGCTAACTTTTTTAAAGTTTTCAAAAGATCTGTAGAACTGCAACACTTCTGTCTTGATTTATTTCCATGTCATTGCTGAATTGTCATTGTACAATCTAGAGAAGGGATCAAATTTCCTGAGACTCAGTTGGAACTGATAGATTTTGAAAATCTGTGTCTACTGTCAATTCACTAGCCTCTTTTATTACTCTGAGATAATAATTTAATGAAATCAATGGCAATGAAAAATATTCAGTTCCTGCCATTAATATGTTAGGAGGTACCATGTGAATGCAATAAGATATGAACCTTGACCTTTGGGAAATTATCATTAAAAAAACAAAAAACCCTTAGGGCCCAAGAAATACTTTTTTTGTAAATTTAAAGTTGCAAGGTGTAGTAGAAATTCAGTAACCTAAAAGTAATCTTCTTTTATGTTTGATTTTAGTAAGGTACAGTGATGATCTATGAAGGCTTTCTATGACTCGCAAACCAAAAAGAGAATTATCTAGTGTATTGATTTACAACACAGATTGGAAATGTTTGCAAAGTAAATAATCTCCTTTATACACATAAGTAAAATATTTATAAGCTTAATGTCATAGCCTCCTTTTGAGAGTGTAGAAATCTGATATAATGATGGAATAGACTTCGTATATCAGTTATCATAAAACATTACTATTACTAAATTAACTAATAATTAACATAACAATTACTAAAGTAATGACTAATAATGGCTAATAACAGCTAATACTTATTGGGTACTTGTATACCTGATACTACACTAACTTGTTATATGCATTATATTGTTTAATGCTAAAAGCAAACTTAGGAGACACATTGTAGTATTATCTACCTTTTTAAATAAAGAGATTGAGATTTAGAGTGTCAGTTGAGTTTCTCTCAGTTGCAAGTGAAATGAATTTAGTGAAAACTAGTTTAAGCAAAAAGGCTCACAAAACTGAGAAGTCCAAGGGTGGACTTAGGTTGTAAGTGGATGTAGAGATATAGAGAATGTCATCAAAGTATTTGCTTTCTCTCCATCTTTTGTCTTTGTTTTTTCTTGGCCTCATACTGCAGACAGGGTCCGATAGAAGTCTTGGTCAAGATAAGATGGTTACTGCACCCCAGACCTGCATCCTCCAAGCTTAGCACACCAGTCTAAAAAGAATCTCTTTCCCTCCTCCTCATTATTATTATTGTTTTTGTTGTTGTTATTTTATTCAGTAAATGCCCTCCCAGGGAAGTCTTTACTTTGTCCTACTTGGCTGATATACCCATCCCTCACCGACAGCAATGGCCAGGATGAGGTGACATGATTGATTACCATACAGGGATCACACGCAGCAGAAGAAAATTACACAAAAGCACCAATAAAGATGGAAAGTATACTGGGAAAACATTATAAATGCCATTGTCTGGGCTTTTGGAGAGGGTGAGTTAATTTGCTGAGCTAGTAAGTAGTGGAGCAATGATTAAAACCCATGTCTGCCCAACTTAAGAGCTCTAGATTAAGCATATTAAAGTTAGATACTTTCTTATTCACTTTCTGGTATTGTTTTTATGATATTTCTTTCACATTTTCAAGATGTTAAAGCCTAGGCAGCCATTGCGAAGATTCCGAAGATTTCTTTGGGGTGTTTGCTCTGGAACTAACTTTCCTGATTTAGAGGCTAGAAGTTACAATGGATGGTTTCTGTTCTGTTTTCCCTCACAGACAAGTTTCTTTAAATAGAGTTATATTCTAATGGTCTTTATATAATATTTATAACGTAGTTTAACACAATTCACAATCTGAATTCACAAAATACATAATTCTGGATGAAGCTTCCAGGTACTTTCTGGCGGCAAGTAAACATATTTATTCGCTGACTAAATGCCAAGTTTTCTTCACAGGGATGATCATGACCCTTAGAGGATGTTAGTTCAGCGAAATAGAGCAAACTGTTCTTTTCCATAATGTAAATCCTCACTCATTTCTCTGAATATTGAGATAAGATCAGCATAAGATAATGACTCCTTATTTCATATAGAATTCTGTGGACATCACAATCTTATTGCTGTCACTTCTTATTTATTCATTTAATGTCTCTTAGCCTTGTGGAAATTTAACCATACCTTTTCATTTTCTTTTTTTTTTTTTTTTTTTTTTTTTTTTGCCTCACCACACGGCATGTGGGATCTTAGTTCCCTGACCAGGGGTCGAGCCCATGCCCCCTGCATTGGAAGCGTGGAGTCTTAATCTCTGGACCAACAGGGAAATCCCCATACCTTTTCATTTTGGATGAAGGTGGATGGCACTGAGTGTTGATGTTTATTCATGGTCTGCTCTAAGCAGAGATGCTACTGTGTATAAAGAGAAAAACACATTTAACCCACCAGGATCTTTAATGAGGAAATGAGAAAAATAAATAAAGACTGTTAAATATAAACAAAAATATTATCTATCTCCTGTTCTCATCCTTTCTCCAGTTTTTATATGTCTGTTTTACCACTTTTAGCTAATGCTATCTTCACAAACCAAGTTCTAATAACTAAATGGGAATAGAGGGACTGTCAGTAGGAAAAACAAAAATCAATGAGCAAATATGGATACTGTATTACCTTTTAATCTTCTAATGACTTTTCCCCCCCTTTTTCCAGAACTCACTATTAAATGAGCTCAGCTTCATGGCAGGAAATGCAAGATTCATGAAAGTTATTTTCATTTGTTAAAAGCTTTAGTGGAGAATGAGGCCCTTTTAAAATTAGTCCAGTCTTCCTGGTCCATCTTTTCAAGAATTGTCTCTTATTCTCCTGGTACTAGGTGATAGTCATAGGCAGCTTTTAACAAATGAAAGAAGCAACTTGAAGCACATTAAAGGTGTCATCCAGAAAAATGAATGATGAAGAAACAAGCAGTAGGACTTTAATAAAGCTTAGTGTTTTGTCATAATTTTCTTTTTCTTTGTGTTTCCGCATATACCCTTGATCTTAAACACCACAGAGGTTAGGGGCACAGACCAACCGCAGATTCGAAAATCTGTTTAACTTATAGTTGGTGCTCCCTACCTGCAGTTCCTCTGCATCTGTGGTTCCATATCGATGGATTCAGCCAGCTGTGGATTGTGTCGTACTTACTGAAAAAGATCTATAAGTGGTCCTGCGCAGTTCCAACCCATGCTGCTCAAGCGTCAGCTATTTTCAGTTGTGTTGGAGAGACCCTACAGAGAGAAAAAGATTGTTTTCTACTAAATTATTATTATTTTTTAATCTCTTCCTCTGTCTTTAATGAATGGTTGACTGGCTATTTTGTTATAGGCAGTAGGTTGGCGCAGGGTGGAACTTCTTTGCCCCTTGAAGTCAGGTGTTACCAGGTGCATGGTCTTATTCCCTCTAGTCAGGGTTTGATTCACCTTTTTCTTTCCCGGCTGTGTTGATCCCAGAAGCTGCTGACAAGGTGAAATTTCCGTCATCCTGTGTCTTGATTGGACATGTAGATGTGAATGAGGAATCAACATCTGTTTTAATCCACTAAGATTTGGGGGTTGGTTTTTACTGTTTCCTATCCCTGCCTGTCCTGACAGATACAGTCCTGATAGCAAAACAGATGTTTTTGTTCCAGGCCACCTTTTCCCTTTGTTTATGAGTCACTAAATGCTTCATTACATGCTTAAGAGGTAAGGAAAGCAAACAAGGTTAAGTCCCTGTTTTCTTCTTCATTGCATTAAATTGCTTTGTAAAATCATCCTCTCCAGTAAAAATCTTTGATATTTTTAAACCAGAAAACAATAGAGAATTTTCATTCACAGAAAATTCTTTTATATTCTCTCTTAAGATAATTCTGTTTATTTTTTTCCTGATAAAATAAGTGCTTTTCCTTCCATCTGTCTACTGAGGAGGACAGTTTTCTAACCAGAAAGAGTGGAACAATTATTGTTAACAGGGAATTGAATTCTTAAATAGTTGAAGAGATAGAAAAAGGGCACCTGGACATTTTCAACAAGTTCAGGTTCCCAAGTCCAGACAAAGTCTGTTTCACATTGAAAAGGTATGGCCAGATTTCCACACCACTGAGAAAAGGAAAGCAGATACTGTAATAGTATCTCCTTTCTTTCTTTTTCTTTCTCTTTCTCTTTCTTTCTTTCTTTCTTTCTCTCTTTCTCTTTCTCTCTCTTTTTTTTTTTTTTTTGCCTAGAGGAGTGCTGGTAGAAAGGAACACCCCCACTAAGGGATTATATTTCCCAGTCTGTCGCAGAGAGTTCTGTCTCCATTTCCCTTCCATGGAGGGCTTGGTCACCCTCGGGCTATTTCCCACCAGTTTCCACTCTTCTCTAGATACAGCACACAGAAACTCCTGACAGCTGACAGATTCCCCATTGAGCCCTACCTTTTCATGTAGGAAAAGGGGGAAAAAATGAAGAAAACTTGTCTTGAAAGCCTGCAGACTTTCATACCACAAGGAATGTGTTGACCATATGCATCTTAAACCAGGCAAACAATGTTTGTCCAGCCCTTGAACTCACCAGTATGCAGCCCTATCCATTCCATGCTCAGAAGCAAAAACTCAAAACCAGATTTCCTAGAATTTTCTACCAGTCTTTTGCTCAAATGGCAGTGGAGTTGTTGATGCACAGTCCCTTACGTGTTAAACTGTAATTTTCAATACGGCATAATTTATCTGTAGGAGACATTGATTTTCACAATGAATTCCTTATCTTCAAAGTTTTTTGGCCTTTGTATGGGGATGTACCTACTTCATTATAATTATTATAAGCAAAGCCACCACTGAATTGCTAGGGTCACAAAGCAGACTTTCATCTTCTCATTTTAATTCCCAATAATATGGAGATGATACATTTTGTTTTTATCTTCCCTTTGTACCAGGTAACCTACAGAATATTCCAGTATTTGTTCTCCTATAGGTTCTCTATACCTGATGGCAGGTGTAATTAGCTCTTAAAACCTGCACGTCAAGGTGGTTAACAGAACTCTCAAAGCTTTTTCTACAGATAGTTTCTACAGGGAGGATTTGATTCCTTGTGGGCTTAGTGCCTACTGCCTTTAGTTGAGTGAATCTAGGAGAAAAACATCTGGCCTAATTTATCTGCAGGAGTAATTAAATAATGCTGAATGGCAACCTCTAGGAAAAATCTAAGTAAGAGTTTCTGTAAGCACTAATTTAGAGTTGGTTAATAGGTAACTCTTATTTGTATTTCTTTCAAAGGGATAGATATTTTGATCACATTGGAGCTAATCATTTTTCTCATTCTGACATAAACGTGCCATTGTGGTATAATGAGCTCCCAGCCTGGTTGTATGCAAAACTCAACTGGTAAAATCAGGACTGAGGATGGCTAAAAAGCAATAGGGACTATCTGATTTCATAAAGAATCTTTTGTTGGCAAAGGTAAGTTTTAATGTTCCATTGCCCCCTTAAAGAGACTCAGCCCATACTTCATATCAACAAATATGGGCTGATTGAAACCAGTTCTGTTGCTTTGTGCCCTGATAAATATGGCCTTCATTTCTCTAGCACCTAGTTTAAGAAACAGGACCAGAAAGGAGGGTTGGACGCAAACCTGGAAAATTTGGCTAATATTAAGGTGAGTAATACATCAAGTAGAATATCAAAGTAATTGCCCCAAGAATGTATTTAGTATAAACTGTGATGCAGATACTTTAATTATATCTTAATTACTTGAGTACAGTAAATCTGGTGGCAGATCTTTGACTTGGCTTTTAGTATAAATAGTTACAGTAGATTTTTATGTATGATTCCAATTAGAGACAGGAAAGCACATGTCACATTAACCTTTTGGTCTATAGAAAGCCTATAGATCGTATTGTTAAAATATTAGGATACCTGCTTCATATTTTTTAAATGTTGGCCCTCTTTCTGAAGCCTGGGATTCAGAAGTTCTTTTAACTATTATTCATCAGAGTTGAGTTCTAGGTAAAGACTTCTTACTGCTAGAATTATTCATAGCTTTGCCTGGTGAGTTCCTAATTTTATACAATTGTTTAATTTTTTAACTGTTGTCTCTGGATGTTCAAAGTGCATGCTTGACAAAAGACTAACTCTGCATTTATGATTTTTATTTGGTTAAGAATTTTTAGTAATAGCTACTCTTCTATTCATCTTCTAAAGGAATCAAAAATTAACATCAGGTTTAGAAACAATCTATTTTGTACATTTTTTTTAGGTCCTGTGAAAGGAACTGACTGAGGGCTTAATAATTGGTATAGCAGACACCTTGGTCATGAACATTTGGTCACAAACAGTGACTAAAATCCAATTCTTACCAATTTAGTGAGAAGGAGAGTTTATTAGAAGACTTGTATAAACATAACCAGTATAGGTGAATGACGGTCCTCAGTAACACCTGGAAAGAAGGAATGAGTCTTTCAGGGCTCTCTGATCTTTGCTTCTGTCTGTATAGATGCCTTATTTTCTGTGTCTGGCTTCTTCTACATGACTAGGAACATGGCTTCCAGCAAGTCTCATGGTTTCATCACATGGCGTTATTACCAGAAAGCAACCGATATTTGTTTTCTTGAGTTTTAGGCTAATGTATCCTGGGGAAGATCAATGGTTAACCCTCCCTGTGTCCCCTCCCCTTGCCATCACACCACCCCATCATTAGTAGGCAACTCTTCAGTATCTACAGGAATAGAATGGCTCCCATTCAAATAAAAGTATAAAATGGTATTTTTCAGAAGAAGAGAATAATGTGTCCACAAAACAAGATATTCAGTACATCACTTTTTCCTTGCCATTTATTTATCTTGTTTTCATTCATTAGGCAAGTTTTATTAAGTGCCTACCATGTGCCAGGTAATCAGAAATATAGCAATGACCAAAAAGAAAAAATACCATGGTGATCATCACTTCTTCCATAGAATCTGACATATAATACCATCCATCACTGGAATATGGTAGGAAAGGGTCATTTCTGTGTAGACTAAACCAGCATTTTGAATGGATATGGAAGAAGACATGGCTTAGTCTCCTTCTTTTTAAGTCATTTGTAAGTAAATTAGATGTTTCTCACCCTTCCCTCCTCAACTATAGTAAACCAGAGGTTAAGTGTCTCCAGAGATGGTGATGGCATGTTTTATTGTATTTCATTTTGGGGTGTGTGTATGTGTGTGTGTGCGTGTGTGTGTGTTTGGTAAATATTTGTTAAATCAATGAATTATCAAGGAGGTGATGCTATTGTCTAACTACAGTCAGGAGAAGAGTTACTATTAACTGTAACAAAGCAACCATCATTGTTTTTGTCATTCTTCAACATTTAAGTGGTCAGAGTCAAATAATCCCATATAACAAAGTCATTTTCTACAATTATCTCAAGATATATTTTGCAACTAATTCCTTCTGGCAGCTACATCTGGATGCTGTGTCATTTCAGGCTAGTCTTTGAGAATAACACTGAAGAATTCCCCTGACTCAGATTGAATGATGAGTAATCTTTGCTTTAGAAAAAATTCAATATACCTGCATTTTATTTTCTCCATTGTGCTTTAGAGTATAGGGCATATAACTCTTTCTTTGGTGTTTGAATATTTATTTGTATTTTGTTTTGGAACTGATTTTAAGTTAGTTATTAATATTATATGATAGATGTATCTATTATATAAGTTGCATAATATAGAGATTATCTTCATATACAGTTTAAAGATTATGAAAGTAATTTGTGCTTCTAAATACACAGATATTTTAAAAGTATAAAATTTCCTCCTTCTGCTTTTGCTTTTCTGCCACTCTCCAGGGTAACAATTGTTAAGTGTTTGAATATTTTTATCTGGTGTGAATGTGTGTGTGTGGGGGTTTGTGGGTGTATTTGTATGTATACCACATGTACTTGAATATATACCTCCTCTATACATATTGTTCTTTTTTTAAAAAAAAATTATTTCTTTGACTGAGTCGGGTCTTAGTTGCAGCATGCGGGATCTGTCGTTGCAGCGCACGGGCTTCTCTCTAGTTGCAGCACCCGGGCTCCAGAGCACATGGGCTCAGTAGTTGCAATGTGTGGGCTCTCTAGTTGTGGTACACAGGCTCTAGAGCGCATGGGCTCAGTAGTTGCGGTGTGCAAGCTTAGTTGCCCTACGGCATGTGGGATCTTAATTCCCTGACCAGGGATCGAACCCGCGTCCCCTGTGTTGGAAGGTGGATTCTTTTTTTTTTTTTTTTTTTTTTTTTTGCGGTACGCTGGCCTCTCACTGTTGTGGCCTCTCCCGTTGAGGAGCACAGGCTCTGGACGCGCAGGCTCAGCGGCCATGGCTCACCTGCCCAGCCGCTCCGTGGCATGTGGGATCTTCCTGGACCGGGACACGAACCCGTGTCCCCTGCATCGGCAGGCGGACTCTCAACCACTGCGCCACCAGGGAAGCCCCAGAAGGTGGATTCTTAACCACTGGACCACCAGGGAAGTTCCTATTGTTCTTCAGCTTGCTTATTTTTAGTCATCACTTTCTTGTGGATATCCTCCTGTATCAGTCAATACATATTTTCTTTCTAATGGCTGTGTAATATTTTGTGGTATGTATGTGCCTTCATTTATTTAACCGTCTCTCTCTTACATTATGTCTTTCAAAAAAGTGTTTTGAATGATGCTTTATTAAACATGCAGGAAGAGCTGAGGATTTCTGTAAGAAAAATACCTAAAGACAGACTAGGTTCAACAAATGGGACCACCTACCTTTTACATTTTAATAGTACTGCTAAATTACCCTCCAAGTAAGTTTGGACTGTTTGCTACAAGGTAGCATATTGTGGTAGCATATTGTGGTGGTGAAACACTTGGAGTTCAAGGGTGTGAGTTTGAATCTCTGCTCTGCTTGTTACTTGGGACTAGCCTGGAATAAGTGAATTAAAATATCTGCATCTTAATTTTCTCATCTACAGAAAAATAATACCTACCTTGATAGGTGATTTTGAGAACTAAATATGCTAACATAAGTCAAGTTCTTAGAAAAGTGCCTCGCCTATTTTTATTACAAAATGCTTTCTGGCGTTATGTAAGTACTACTTGCTATTATTAAGGTATTACTGAGCACCTTGTAAGGATTTCCAAGATAAGGAAATTTGGGGTCTCAACTGATTGCTTCTTCAGAATGTTATCCTGAGGAGAATGCTGGCTTTGACCAGAGACTTCCATATGGACAGGTGTTTAGTCTCCCACATGTGGACAAATATACACATTAAACTTCTTAATTTTTGTAATATCTTATTCTACCATCTGCAAGTCTGCTTTTCAGAGTTGTCATATCTACCTATAGTAGTAAAATATAAATAAACTCCAAGTCGTCATTAGGGTATATACTCTTAATTTAATCATATTGGACCTTGGGAATACTACCTAACTGCATTATTTCACCTAATTAGTCTCAATTATTATATTGTTATGTTATGTTTAGATTTTATGAGAGGTTCAACAATAGAATTTATATGTGTTCTGTGCTTGCCTTTGAAGGTCCTGTCTATTACCACCCAGTGCCTCTGTATGAATTTCCATATGAGATGATTCTCTTAGTTTAGGAATAGGAAAACCTATCTACTCTGATAAACCAGTGTCTCTATGCTAACAGGAGTTAACTGATTGTCTGCCTCTGCATTTTAGCTGCCTTGGAATTGGTACCATGTTCTAGTTCACAGTCACTGCAACTTGATCATCAGGCATGATTTCTCATTTTTGAAATATTTCACTGTACTTTTCTTCTTTAAACTAATGCATAGTTTTAAAAGAAGGTGTGATAAGGAAAGTAATATAAAAGTTATATCCACTGTGTTTTAGATGGGATAAGAAACGATGAAATATGAGCTTGATGACGAACAAGACACTGAAAAAATCTGCATATGTGATCAGGAGTGCTGTTGATAATCATGGGGAAAATCACAGAGAACAGGGGATCAGTTGTCCAAGAATTGAACCACTTTGTAGCTGTGTGACTTTGGGAGAGTCAAATTTAACACTTCTGCGTCTTAGTTACCTCATCTGTCATCTGTAAAATGAGGGTGATAATGGTGTCACCTAAGTATGATAAGGTGGTTGTTAGGAGGATTAAGTAAGCTTGTATGTTAGAATAAAGTTTGATGCAGAGTAACTGTTGTGTATTTTCTATTGTTATTATTATAAAAAGAAGGAAAGGAAATATTTTGAAATTACAGACTGTAGATCTTTATCTCAACTCCCAGTAAAATTCTAGAGTGCATTATTAAACAGAAATGGGAGTAGTGATCCCTGGAAGGCATTATGGATTCTCTAAGTTAATTCATGTCCAATTAAATTTATTTATTTTTGATAGGATTGTTAGACGTACAGCAGGAGGATGCGCCTGTTGGAGCTAAATTTCAGCCAGTCATTTGATGTGGTCTCTTGTGGGACTCTTTTAAAAGTGATGGGCAAATATGAACTGGGCGATAGTATAATTAAATGAATTTTTAGCAGATTGAACTTCTGTAGATGAATTATACCGATTGGCTAATGAGTATCATTCTGAAAGGAGATCCCAGTGGCAGCCACATGGTTTGTCGCTTTGTTTTTCATTGCATTATTCACCTGTCATGAATAACTTGGAGGAATCCATCAACTCATGCTTGTCAAATGTGTGGATATCAGAAAATAAAAAGGGAAACTGAACAGTTGGACAAGGGAATAATGGTTCCAAAAGAAGTTTATAAGCTTGGATGAACAGCCTGCACCTAAAAAGATGAAATTTAACTGGGATAAATATTTCTCAAATTTGTGGATAACACAAAATTTACCTGTTACCTTAAATAATCAGGTATTAGGGAATAATAGGATTTCAGAGCCTGAAAAAATGGATTGAAACAAACACTAGTGCATTAGAGATACATTTATGTCTGGCAAGTTTGGAAAATACACCACAGAATTATGCATGTGGTTTCAGAAGCAAATGTTGAACGATCTGGAAGTTTTAGTTGATTGACAGTGTGAAGACTGCTGAAAAAGAGCAAGTGTTGTGTTAGGTTGTATTAAGGTAATTATACGAGTTAGAAAAAGAGAAGTAATAGTTTTACCCTACAGATTGTTTCAATCAGACTACATTTAGAATATTTATCAATGGTATTTAGCTTATTTATCTCAATGAGTATAATTCTTAAAGATGTGATTTACAGGTGACGTTGGCAAACTCAAGAATATTCAAAGAAGGGTGATTGGGAAGGTAGTCTGCAAGCTATTTTATATGAGGACTGATGGAAGAAACCAAGGATCCATTAGCCTGGGGATAAAGGGAGGCTGGGCCCCTAATAGTGTTTTCAAATAGGTGGCAATATATCCTGTGAATAAATTATTGGATCCCATTTTAGAAATTCGTGTAACACAATTACCTTACTTTAAGCTTTTATGATAGCAAAGTGCTTGTAATTGAATATTAAATATATGTCACATTCAAAGGCAAAAACTAGGACTACATAGTAGAAGTAATAGGAAAGCAGAATTTTTACTTGACACACAGAAGAAACTTTTTTAACAATTAGTAGGTTCTGAATAGACTATTTGCATATTTTTGTGGTATAAGTATTTCTTCTTCATTAAAGGGCTGTCTGACTTTTTAAAACAGGTTTTGTATGTATCATCATTTAAATAATTATTAATATTGTTCTTTTACCTGTTTTAGAACATTGTAGAAATTCTAGGTGTCTTTCACTTTCATGTTCTTTCTGTGTGTAAAAGGAATATAAACTGTTTGTAAAGCTTAGAAACTTACTGAGGTAGAACAGGGTTGCCAAAATCCCATAGGAAATTAGAAGTCAACTCTCAATTGCATAGAATTTTATCTTCAAATTCAGGTAGTGATCACGCTCTGAACTGTTCCAGGCCTCAGAAAGCCATCTCTCTACTCTCAGCTCTCCTCGGGTTTTACAAAGCTGGGCAACCAAAATAATTTAACTGTAAGACAGAATTTCCTTCTGATGAATATTCTATGATACTATGTGTCATAGTTGCAGGAAAGTTTGTCTGTACGTATATATTGTTGGAAGTAAGTTGTTGCTGCTGATATTCTCTATTTTTACTTGATTTGTAATACATGCATAACAGGATAATTTGTCCCCGCAGGGTGCTTGTCTTCCTAGGTAACAGAGCAGTGTCCAAAAGAGTGCCGTGGTGTATAATCCCTCTTGTTAAACACAGGGAGGAAGACTGTGGGTTGATGAAACCAGGCACCACATGGTGCAGGTTTACGTCTGAATCCAGAGGGAATAAATTTGGCTGTGATCAGGTGACAGGGGGTGGCGATATGTGTCTAACCTGATTTGTAGAAACCCTAGTGCAGTTTACGCAGGAAATCTCAGAGACACCCCAGGTAATGCCCATCATATTTTTTTTATAGCTCTCTTCTTTGTGTTGGAAAGATTCCTGTTTCTAAGCCGTGCTCAAAGGGGGCTTTTTCCCCCCCAGCCAGTAGTATTAGCCAGTGTTTACTAACACATGTTGCTGTAGGCAGTCAGTTGGCATACGGAAATAATCAGTACTTTTACACTTACAATCGCATTTAGTCCTCACAACGATTTTATAAATGAGGAAATGAAGAAACTGAGTTCAGGAATGTTAAATATCTAAGATCAGACAGCTAGTGAGTAGGTGTTCCTGCTTCATCTGACTCCAAAGCTCATAACCTTCTTTATTATTCTATAAAAATTCCTAATATAAGGCAACTCCAAACTAACTTGGTCTTCATGGAAGCCTACTTAGTGGTGCTATAATCTGATGCTGCAGACATGAATGAGGACCAAGGACTTCGATCTCATGAGGCTTGCAGTGTAACTGGAAGAATATCCTTAAACAGATAATGTTAATTAACGACAGGTGCTACCACGGGAAAGTACCGTTTAAAACATTATCTGAGAGTTCAAGGAAATATCTGATTGTTCTTAAGTGTGAGATTGCTGAAATGGGGATTGTGAGGTCGATATTGCATATAATATTTTGACTGTAGGCCCACAGTTTCTGTAAAAGCCTTGTGCTCAAGACAATAAGTAACTTAACTTAGTAAAAGGAGCAGACTTCAGTATTGGCTAGACCCATCACTTCCTAGGTGCCAGGTCTCAGAGGCACTCTATCTTCTTGGACATCTCTTTTTTCTGGGTGAAATAGGCCTGATTCTCAAGGCTATTATAACAAAAATCTTTTAAGTCACACATTCACATATATTACTATAGCATGTGATTTCCCCATAAAATGCATGCAAGTAGAATAGAAAAATTGTAAACATCACCCTTAAACCCTTAACTAGTAACCACATATGTTAGGAGCAGACAGCAACCTAATTGAGGTACAGATATTAGGTGGTGGGCAAGGTGCTGTTACTTTCTATGTGTTTAATTTTCTCATCTGAATACTACCAGCCATTCAAATTCATGTCTCATCAAAATGACATGAACCTTTGAGGTATCTCAAGAACAGTGGAAATAGGGAATGTTAAATATATGAATCCAGGGGTCTATTGTAATACAAGCAAAACCTCTGGAGACTTAGCACGGAAGAGTTGTCTAATACGTATTAACTGCTTTTATTGTATTTAAACATTGTCATCATCAATATCATAATGTGTACAAGTCCTGTCCTTCCACTTGGTAGCTTTATGACCTTGGACCAATTATTTCAACTTAGTGCATCTCAGAGGAGGTTAACCCTGCCTCTTATATGCATCTCACTGAGTTGTTGTCAGGGTCAAATATATATATATATATATATATATATATATATATATATATATATATATACACACATACATACATATGTATATATATATATATGTTGTACATAAGCAAATGAAATAATATATGTTGTGTGTAAACACTCTGTAATTGTAGAGAGCTATATAATGGTTTATTGTTATAAACTCCAAATCGTTTACCTAATACATGAGACCTTAAGTAGCATTTTAATGAACTGCCAATATGGATTAAGGGAAGACACTTTAATGTTAGAGAAAGAGCTAAACATGTATCATTGCTGTGATTTTAAGTTGTAGAAATATTTTTATTTTGCAGTCGAGTAAGTAAGCTCAGAAAATTTTCTTCAGGGCCTGAAGGACCAAGACTTCAACCATTAGATGAACACTGGTCTAATGTGTTTATCTTAGGGATACTGGAAATGACTTTTCTGAGTCAGCCTGAGTAAGCTTTAAAATGTTTGATACATAGTATTCCTGGACCAGAAAAATGCTGAAAGGATGAACCTAAAACAGAAAAATACATTCTTAACATGGCCTGTGTCCTCAGTGATTTAGCAAATATCTCTTTCCTTCTCTTAACTATGTTGCTATCCTTGTCTGCAGGTTTCTTTTTCTCCTCCTACTGGGGCATGTAGAAGTCTGGGAGAAGAGGTTTCTGGGACAAGAGTCTGTCTTGCCTCAAAGTTCTATGAATCTAAATGTCTTTGAGATAGGCTCTGATATAGTTAGTCACATTAGCAAAGAAGATGACATCCAGTGGTGTGTTTGCCAGTTCTGCACATGTGTTCATATCCTCTGAAATGTACAAGCGAATCCATTGCTAGGGAGGCCACTGATGGTGTGTGTGCTTTGTGTCCTTAGCCATGGAAATTCCGCTTTTGGGAGAGCAGTGCTGAATTTGCAACCTGTTGGGAGTAAAAATGCGGAAGAAAGAAGATAGTTGAGAATTGCGAGGCCTTTAGTGCATGAGAACGAAGCATGAGAGATATATAAGACACAACTCAGGGAGACAGAGTCAAGTGGAATCACAAATATAGCTCTAACACGGCGGAACAATTTGTTTCACAAAGAAAGAAAGGGCATTTTATGTAAAGATTGAACACTGTGACAGACTCTGATTTGTATAGAAGAGACAGTGATATCTGGCCAATGGTTTCTGATTACAGCCTTTTCTTGGCAGTGCGAGCTCTAATAATTCTAGCTACAGATTTTCTTAGGGAAACAGCAGTTTTAAGAGCCTGTTTTTGAGGAAATAAATTATAAAGCATTTCCATTTTCAGCAAAAAATTTTTTGAAAGGGACTAAAAAAGATCACTTTTTTAGCCAAAGTAAATAATGTAGGAGAAAGAAAACAGAGCTATTAGAAAGGAGAAACAATTCACGGTATTTGTGGAAAATATGATCCTGTACTTCTATACTATTAGAACTATTATGAATTCAATTAGCTGTTCATATAGATAATAATTATCACAGTTCAATGGCTTTTGTATGTATTAGTGATAAAATGTGAGGATAATTTATAAAAAAAGTGTATTCATAGTTGCAACCCAAAATATAAAACACTTAATAAAAAGCTTATTACAGCTTATAAAAGAAAACTTTAACACATGGAACAATGTGTGTACATTTCCTAAAAATTTAATTAGATGTCTCGTTTAGTTCCTATCTAAATTTCATCTGGAAATATAAAGAAGTGAACAATGAAAAATTTAAGAAGGAGTAATGAGAGCTGTGTCCTATCCAGATAGTGAAGTGTATTGTAATATTACAGCAATTTAAACAGGGTGGTGCTGGCACAGGAATTGATTGAAAATCAAGGGAGCATAGCAGGACCCCTGGATGAGCCCCAAGGATAGTGGTTTGCAGTTTATTTCAGAGGCCCTGAAAATTCCCAGAAGTGCCTTCAGCCATTAGAGGAAGTAAGTTCTGGGGGCTCTGAGCCCTCTCATCTCTACCTCAGCAGCAGCTCTGCTTTTATGCATTTTATATACTGGGTTCCCACATTTATATATTGGTTTCACATCCAAAAGAGTTTTCATTGCCCTAATATTAATGTATGCCAGAGGATGCCTCACTAACCATGACCGGCTTATGAAACAAATTATGTTGGGGAATCTTGACTTAACATTAATAGGAGGTGAGAGCTTAAGTTAGTTCTTCACCTGGGTACAAAAAGATACATTCCAGATGAATTAAAAAATGAAAACATAAAATACCGGCAAGAAACATTTGCAGATATTTACATGCTCTTTGGATAAAAGGAACTTCTAAATATGAGAGCAGGTGAAGTCACGATAGAAAAGTCTGAGGAGTAGTTCATGTGAAAATAGAAAACTTTATGTATCTCCCTAAATATCCAAAAAATAACCAACAAAAGGAATAAAAATCTGTTATTAACATGCACAACAGTGAATATGTCTTACTGTATAAATAGCTTTTTACACATTAATGAGAAAGACAGAAATATCCCATGTCATATCCCATATGATATTCATTTGAAATAAAGTTTTTGTTCTCCTTAGTATTTACAAAAATATAATTAGAGTAACAATGAATTGCAACTTCTTTGTCCTACTAGGTTTGCAAATATTGCTAAAAAGATAAGATTTAATACTGGCATATTTGTGGAGAGAGAGGCAGATTCATTTCTGCTTGGTGAGAGTATAAATTGTTAAAATATTTCTGGACACAGTTGACAGTGTATCAAGAGACATGACAGAGCTCACATCCTTTTGACCCAATAATATTCTAAGAACTTTACATTCAATATATTCTTTGGAAATTTATTTTTATTAATGAAGTTTTAAAACAACATAAATGCCTATCTTCAGTTAAGTGTTAATTATGATGCCCACTTTGAAGAATTTAAATTACATGAAGAAAAGCAAGACAGCTAACTATGCATACATGTACTTTATATAATTATAATTATATTTTAAAAGTATGTATGAATAGAAAAAACCTAGAAGGAAAACACAGATATTAGCAGGGGTTAATATTCTTGGTTGTAAGCTTATGAGTGCATTTTGTTTTCTATAATATAGGTATGAGTTTGCATTTTTCCAGTTCTTACAACCAGAAAACAAGATGATTTTATTAATAAATAATTATTATCCATGGCAGACTTGGAAATTGGATTTCCTATTTTGTTACAATTGAATCATTATTGACCAAGTCAGTTTGAACCTGTTTTGATTATCCGAAATATTAATTGACCCTCTTTCTAGAAAAAGCTTATTATGATACATGACCTTAAAAATTGTGGATAACCCTACTCCCTTCCCTGCTCTATTGCATCCTTGACCCCTGTTTCTAAAGAGGTAGGTACAAGGTGGAAAACAATTGGAAGAACACGTTAAATTCAAAATAAGTGTTACATAACCAGGAAGACATATTCAAATACTGGTTGTATTTGAAAATGTCAAGAAAGATAATCCAGGGAGTATGATTTTGCAGGACGTATGAAACCGTTAACACCTCATAGCCAAGACATCAATCGTTGGGGCGTGGGCAGTTCCTCAGTTTAACATTTGGGGCTGTAGTTTCACTCTGACTGTGGCTTCTTCCCACCGTCCTGTTGGAGTATGGCTGCCTGTGAGTCTGATCCATGTCTCTGCCATGTGTCATATTATTTTGATGCTATCCATGTTTTGTTCTGTGAAAGTAATCTTTCTATCTTTTGTTCTCTAAATGTTCCCACAGCTAGTTCAGTGAAGCTTGTTCACATCCAGGACCCTCTTCTTCTCTGTCCCCTTTCTCTGTCTTGCAGGAACTGAGGGTGGCTTCTGGTGTTTGTGTGGCTTCATCATTTCCTTCCTGCCTCTCATCCACTTCACGATGTAATTCTTGGCACTTTTACTTCCTTTGTAGAGTAGGATGTGATGTCATAGAGAAGGGGACAGGGCTATCCAAATTCTCTCAATTTCTGGGAGGAGCTGCCCAGGTGTGCTGAGGGGCCTGTACTCAGGAAGAGAAACAGGGAATCCTCCACAGTGAGTAACCCCACTTTCGAGTGTGCCCAACTTTCCATTAAAGCGTTACCCAGTACACTGGAGTTTCCTCTTCGGCCCTTTCTAGATTTAATCAGTTTGCCTTTTGGACATTCCCAGTTCAGCTCAATTTTCCTCCTTTCTCTCCCTTCTCCTCTGTGTCCCTCTTTCTGCCATCCCATGCCTCTCCCCGCCAGTTTCCCTCTTCCTTGCTTGCTTACTTGTGTATGTCTGTGTCTGTTGACCTTCTGCCCATATCTTCTGTGAGAGACCATTAGTGTCCCCAGCGTTGCCTATCATTTGGGATGATACCCACCCTGTATATAGTCCATGTGACCACAGCATCTCCTTTCAGTAATTCGTAAGTATGCACTGTTCTACTTACAGTTCTTCTTATTTTAAAAATTCTGTCGGCTATTTCATTTTCATGTCTGTATCTTTCCTGCCTTTCTTTGTGACCTAATCTTTTCCCCTTTACAGCTCTATTATGCAGTTTCCTTCTTGCCTTTTTTTTTTTTTTTTTTTTTTGTGGTATGCGCGCCTCTCACTGCTGTGGCCTCCCGCGCTGCGGAGCACAGGCTCCGGATGCGCAGGCTCCGGATGCGCAGGCCCAGCGGCCATGGCTCACGGGCCCAGCCGCTCCGCGGTATATGGGATCCTCCAAGACCGGGGCACGAACCCGTATCCCCTGCATCGGCAGGCGGACTCTCAACCACTGCGCCACCAGGGAGGCCCTCTTGCCTTTTTTTTAACCAATATTTTTACCCTTTAGTCCTCTTCCTATACAGCTATGCCTATGTGTCTTCCCCCCTTGACCATTCAGCTCTCTAAAGCATTCTCTGTGAGGACAGTTTTCCTTCTTTCCTACTGACATACTTGTTGCTACACTCTCTTTCCAGCGTAGCTCATATTTCGCTATTCTTTAAAGATTTACCAACTGCAACTAAGAGACTGATCCAGACTAGGAAAAATGGGGAAATTTCCTGGGAACTAGAAAGGGGAGAACAGGAAAGTGGCCCTAATGGTGAGGTAGGGCAGGCTGTGTATGTAACTCAATGGAGAGCCTTGAGGAGCAGGACCTTTGCTAGTGACCTAGCTGAAATTTAGCCATTGATCGTAGAAGAGATCACAGAGCTCTTTTGAACATATTTGGAAGCCTTTTTAATTTTTAGTTTTTAGAGTGACCCTGTTAATTCTTAATAATTATGAGAATTCTGGTGTAATATTCATAATAATCATAAATTAGGACTCTAGAATTATTAAGTTGCATGGGGCCATGACTTGTGCAGAAGCTCCTGTACAGAAAATTTAAGTAGGTGTCATCTACCCTTGGAGGAAGTCATTGTGAAGATGTGTGTGCACTTGTTTCTTGTACCCAGAGGTGGTCCTGTAGACCTTGTTGGTGAGCAGTGTGGGCACCGTTGTTTACGGATTTCACTACATGTAAAGTCCCTGGGTAAATAAAAGGGTCTTGCTTTCCAGGGCTGATGGTCTAATGCCTGTGGAAATAATTAACTATGTCCCATATATTCCCCATACTTTGTTTTAAAAAGTTCACTTCCACTCAAAAATAAGTAGGACAGAATGGGAGAGAAAGAGAATAGGACTCAGTTCATAAAGCTGAGATGGGCTGAATGGGAAGAGGAAGGGATTTACTTGAAATGAATTGGAAAAGGCAAAAGAAAGGAAACTGAGCTGAACTGGAAAAAACACTGTAATGAGATACTTGGGTTTCTGTATGCTTTTTTTCCATTTTGGCCATGAAGTGTTTTTATTTATTTTATTAATATAAGAGAAGTTGCTCAAAATATGAATCCAGTGAGGTTATTTCTGACCAGCACTTTGTTCTCTGCTCTTGGTGGTATTCAGGCTCATGTTTCCAAGGTCTTAGAAATTTAAGAAACATTTTAACAGCCTGAAAACATGACTTTAACCATAAAATGTCAGCAATTTTTAATAAAGGAAATTATATACATTTATTAACTTGGTGTTTTTAGGTTTCACATTTCTTTTTTTGGTGTGTATGCGTTTGTGACATTTTTGCAGAATGACCCCTATATGTTGCAGAAATTGCCATAGATGTCCAGAAAAAAAATTATGTTCTCACTTTGGACACCTGATCTGTGTGATGGAACCTAATTTTGGCATAACAGCCTTTTTAAAATTTTAAGGAAACATTGCATGATTCACACACATTTTCATCTTGTATGTTTCTATGCAGTAATCTAGGAATCTTATGCTTATTTTTATTTTTTTAGGCACTAGAAAAACACCCCAACTCACCAATGACAGCAAAGCAGATATTGGAAGTCATTCAGAAAGAAGGGTTAAAAGAAACAAGGTCAGTATTCATATTTACATTTTTTGTTTTCATTGATTAATAATTGCTACTGATTGCGAAGTAATAGGGGTATCTAGATTTTGATGTTGTAGATGATTGTGAATTAAGTAACTACCTGCAGATTCTTTTGTGACTACCAAATATTTGGGTGACCCAAGATTTCCTTGGAACTACCTGTTTGCTTAATAAATTAGACAGATTGATACAGAGTGTACTTCATGAACAAAGAGCAGCACTGTGTGAATTAGCCTCTAATTGGAGTTACTCATCTTTCTCTTTCTTGTAAGAGGAGACTTTCGTTTCTGAAAGTGAGTAGTGAAAGAGAAACTTTTTTACAGTCTTAATAGATAGATCCCAAGATATAAGATGAGCTCACTCTGATAAAATTCAAAGTGCCAACGAATATGGTTGAAAATTTAGTCCTCGTATTTAGAATTACTCTACTTGGAGCATCATTAATCAATTATTGAGTCTTTAAAAAATAACAATTTTTTTGAGATAGTCATATACCATAAAATTTGCCCTTTGAAAATGTACAATTCGTTGGTTTTCAGTATATTCACAAAGCTGTGCAGTCATTACTGCTATCTAATTTTAGAACATTTTCATCACCCTGAGATGGAACTCCATACCCCTTAGCAGTCACTCCCAATTCCCTATTCCCTCCAGCCCCTGGCAACCAGTAATGTACTTTTTATGTCTGTGGTTTTGCCTATTCTGGACATTTCATATAATTGGAGTTATACGCTATGTAGCCTTTTGTGACTGGCTTCTTTCATTTAGCATCATGTTTTCAAGGTCCATCCATGTGGTAGCATGAATCAGTACTTCATTTCTTTTTGTTGCCAAATAATATTTTATTGTATGGATATACTATATTTTATCTATGAGGATTATTTTTATTTAGTGATGAATTTTACAGTTTTGGCTTTATCCAGCAGTTTAGGGTCATATAAATGATATTACTCAAGGAGGAAAAAAAGTTTGTTACAGGGTAAAATAACCATAAGGCTGTCACATGTGTATCTACTCATCCTTGTTACATAGAGTGAATTTTTTTAATTGTATGAAGTTGTCTACCTGTAAGCCATTGAGAAGGCAGTGGTCTCAGCTTGGTGAAAATTAAATCTGCTGAGTTACCTTTTGAATCTGATCTTGAGATAGAACCTGCTGAGAGAAATCAATGTCCTCCCGAGGCCAACTTTTCCTAAAAAATTGGTATTACCTGTAACTCCCATTACTGTAACATGTGAATCACATCAGCTTCTAGCTGTTTAAAATGCATCTCTTGCAAGTTTAATCCATGAACATCACAATTTAGTGGGGTAGAGGATACCTAGGCTCAATTTTTCATCTCTGTTTTGGAGGCTTTTTCTGCCTGTTCTGAAGAAAGAGCCTGAGCTAATGTAACTACCCTGTTTGCAATAATTGTTCCTCCACAACGTGGAGGTAACACTGCGGAGGGAAGTTGCTGACAGAGCCTAAGCGCTATTCAAGGGGATCCTTGCTTCTAAGCCAGACGTCAGTGTGAGGAGGTAGGGAACAAAATGGGGACACCTGGAAATTAATTTTCCCCTTACTGCCTGTCAGAAACCCTGAAAATATTTATGCCATTTAGAAAGCACTGGACATGTTTGTGCTACAGCCAAAAGAAAAAAAATGGGGTAAAAATCTAGAGATCTCAGCTCCTGTCAGATGTGGGCTCTGAGCCAGAGGAACCCGAGAATGCAGGCATAAAAAGCTTCTCCTATAAGCAGACATTTGAAATTTGTTCATCATGATATTCTTCTCCAGAGGAGTGACTAGGCCACTATCAGCTATTATGTACCTTGAGATATAAATCCCCTGTACCATGGCCATGAACAGCATCTTAATTACACTTATCATTGTAACAACATTTTTCGTATTTTTTTCAAGATGCTGGTCTTCCCAGAATGGTATATTAAAGGGCTCTAAGTATATGTTAACAAACAAAACACAAAGCAGCTTCTTTAAAGAGTAAGAACATTGAAAAGGAAAACATACCCTATTCCTCTAAATACAACCCTCCCTCTTCATCCCCTCCCCCATTATTGTGTCCTTCTGTGAATAAAAAAAAAAAAATTTGTTGTTACAAGTACTGATGAACCCGTATTGGACTATTGAAAGTACCTGCAAGGAATTCACAAGTTGAATAGGAAAGGGACCAGGCAAAGAAAGAGACCATAGTTCTATTTTAAGTTCTACTCTGTAAAATCAGCTCTGTGCAAGGGCTCCAGAATATGCATTTTATGTTCTCATTTCTTTCTGTTTCTTTGAATTCTCCCTCCTGTCAGTTGTGACAGTTACTTATGGCTGGTATATCTGTGACTACTCTCCCCTTGTTGTCTAGTTTGCTTATTAGACTCATCTCTAAAATGAAAATAGTGGGAGGGTGGGATAAATTGGGAGATTGGGATTGACGTATATACACTAGTATGTATAAAATAGATAACTAATAAGAACCTGCTGTATAGCACAGGGAATTCCACTTCACTGTACAGTAGAAACTAACACAACATTGTAACATAACTGTACCCCAATAAAAAAATAAGTAAAAAATAAAAGTAGTATGTAGATTCTGAGTGAGTTTCAGCTTTCCTACCTGTTGTGTATATTGCTTTAGGGAGCAGATTCTGACATTTATTTTGCCTACTTAATGTACTCTTTTGCTACCTTCCAAATTCTTAAATGTTTTCCAAGTATTTATGGTAGCTGAGTAAATTAAGTGTAACTGTATCTATTTTTCTTAAGTAAAGTTACATTTAGAAAGTCCATCATCATAAGGTCAAACATAGCTGTTTCATTTCTAGATGTTTATTAATGATGTGTTTTTCAAGATGTGCAGGCTTTCAGATATGCCTGATTAACTGTAGGGGAGTGACGTGTGAAAGTTACTGATGTGTCCATAACCTTCCAGTGGTCTCTATGAACGAGAGGTCACGTTAGTGGCCCTCCTCCAAACAGTCCACCACTGCGCCTGGCATTTCTGGAAAAGAGAAGATTGGCCCCTTATCCATCATCATTCCAATGCCATTTGTTTTAAAATAACACCATTTGTTTCAGATACTGGGTTGGGGGCGTGCTGGTGGCCCTTCATTCTGTGTGTCAGGCAGATCTCCTTTAACACTGACCTCACTGGACTGTACATTTGTCCTTGTTTGTCTTCCCGCTGGTCTGTGAGCTCCTTAAGGGCAGGGTACCCAACACTCCTGGCACTCAGAAGATGCTCAGTAAATATTTGGTGAGTAAATAATCTTCCTCAAGATGTTAACTTGCTGGTCCTTAGTGATGATTTTGTCTTGCATTTAGAGTTAGAAGCTTCTTTTTAACATTACAAGTTGTATTTTTCATCCTATTTTTAATTGTTTGTTTCAATCAAAAGGAATCTACCAGCTTTGTGGGAATTCCATTAAATAGATGCATGCCGATAGCCTCTGGCAGATTAGCTGTGAACTTGAAGAAGGTTATTGTGCTGTTGCCTGTTTTCATACACTGTAGGTGCCTCTGGCTTAAACTTGTAACTTGCAATAAAAAATAAACCAATAATTTTGGCAAAGCTGATATGAGTATTTGAATGTGTTCAGTATATGTGATATTGTTAATTTATTTGACTGAGATGAAATTCTTGACATTTTATGGTACCTTTTCCTCTTTTCCAGTGACACTTTAAATTGCATAATTTTCATGTAGACAGGATAAAACGAGGACAGCTTTTTATATCATGTTCTGTGTATCTTCTTCAAGTTATTGATGAAATGTATAGTATATGATTAAACTCTATTTGGAAAAGCCAGACTGAAATAAGTACTCTCTGTGTGGTTTACAAAAAGGTATATAGATAAAATAAATTGTCAGAAGGACATATGGTTTTTGTTGGGAAAAAATTAATAATATGAGCATGGCATGATTTCCTAGAAATTGTTTTAATAAAAATATATTTGGTAAGTTTTAATTCCCTTCTGTATAATAAGATAGAAGATATTTGTCAATATAATTTTATTCTGGTCCATCTACATTGTACTTGCTTTACTGATTCTGAGTATTTCCAGGCTTCTGTTACTTTGTGTTTATGAGTTGTCAACGACTGATAAGACACTGCTATTTGGAATGCTTTTCAGATGATCAGAATCTTATAATCAATCAAAGAACCGTGTTGCTTGCATAGAGAGGATAGAAGTGTGCATATTCCAGACTGCGGCTTTTATGGATGGATATTTGATATGCCTGTTTGGACTGCTTGGCTAAACATTCCCACTTCCTCAGGGAGAGAGGGTGCTACTGTAGACTATAGCCTTGTCTGCAGTAATTAAACATATGTCCATAGCAAAGGAGAAGGACTCTGGGGGTTGTCCTAATTCTGCCTTTCTGTTTTTGGTTTGCTTATTCAGAAGTTATAGTTCCTTTACAAAGAGGACTGAGGGAGTTTTGATGCCTGAGGATATGTTTTTCTCTGCTCATGTAATTTTTAAAGTGATGCTTTCAAAGAAATGTGTGCTCTGTTTTAGTGACACACCCGGGGCAGCAAGGTCAAGGAGTGAGGTCTGTAACACTTACCTAGCAAGAGCAGAGCAGCCATTTATCAGTGGGGATAATTTCTTATGTGCCAGGCATTATTATCACAGGATACCTGTTATTAATGTAGCAAGAACTGTGATATAGTTGTCATATTACTTGATAATAGGTAAATTGCTTTCTAATGGAGGTGAGGCAGTCACGAAATAAAGGCCAAAAAATCACAGAGCAATTAAAAAACCCTCTGTTGGGTTGGGGGCAGGGCAATATTTATAAGGTACACTTTTACAATACTATAGATGCCTTACTTTAAAAATAATATATGTTAGATTTCATTGACCATTTATAGAGCAGCAACCTATAATTAAATATCACAGTAGGGACATTTGAAAAGACTTATAAACAATCTCTCTCGTGCTTGGTATTATTCATTGACATATTTTTGATTTTGCAATGTGGAGCATGCACTTGACAACCCAAGATTTTGTAATTATGCCGGTATCAATGAGAACTTTTTATTCCCCCTGTAATTCATAGAATAAATTTGTTTTAAGCTACTGGTCTTAAGGTCTTTCATGATTTCTGTTTTGCAGTCTCTGTCATGATATGCTGAAATTAGGATCTCCACTTTGTACTGTGGTTTATTAAAGATTTTTCTAGGGGGATAAAATGTCAGAAAATTCCATTACCATGTATAGTGACAAACAATAAAATTTCTTGGCATTTCTCTCGGTGAGATTTACGTTTCTAATTAGCACTTTAGGAGATGATTCTTTCTGGCTGCTGAAATGTTTTGTCTAAAGATAAGAAAGAAACACAAATAATTTCAACTGCAAAATCAATTCTTATCTCCAGACTCCATGTTGGCATCGCTTCTTTCATACTGAAACGGTGGTCTCGTTTGTTTGTGTTGGGGCATTTTAGAATTACAGCGTTAACTCATGGTGTCATCCTTGCCATTTGCCAACGTCTAATTTTCTGATTGTGTAAATGGTGTGAGGGATTCATCCTTAGAGAAGGATGAATGAAACGGTGTTGTTAACCAGAATCATAGGGGAATCTGCATGTATTTATGTGTGTATATTAGGTGTGTATACATGAGTGTGTGTAAGCAAGTCTGCATGTACTTATGTGTGTATATTAGGTGTGTATACATGAGTGTGTGTAAGCAAGCCTTTAGAATAATTTATCTCTTAGTTGACATAAACTTTTACTTGTCATTACTCAGATTAGAAATCTCAATCAGGGTCATTCCTAACTCGCTTCTCCCATCCCCCCCCACCCCCATGACCAGTTGGCTCTTGCGTAGTGTTAGTTCTGTGTCCTAACTACATCTTTCTCTGTATCCCTACTCTTTGCCATTTATTCTTTGCACTTAAAAATTTTCAACTAGATTAATGCAGTATCTTCTTATCTGGTCTCTTTAAACCTGGTCTCCCGTTTTTTAAATCTATTTTTTTCTCAAACAAACACTACCCCATTTATAGTAGCATTTTTTAACTGATAGTCCAAAATATCCCAGAGAATATATTGTGCCTAGTAAGCTATGAATCAAAAGCTATTGTCAGTTGTATGTTTGGATATAATTAGAGGAAATCAAGCATGATACTTTTTTCCTAATCACATGGTATGTGAATAAATGCATGATATTCTGATTATGTAGGGTTTATGATGTGAATGGTGAATGCATACATTATACCTTACATTTAGATGAGATTTGGAATTTCTAATCTGGTCATTTTTATATACATTTGGTTCTTCCCCAAATATGTCACTTAAAATGTTGTTTGTTAGTATTATATGCTTTGTTTGTGCATAATTAATTAGTTTTAAATTAAATGGTATAAAACGGATAAAATAAGTATTCATAACTTATACATGGGTATCACTAATTGTTTAAAAAGCAACTGATGTATCATAATTAAACTTTTTTTAAACTTAAAGTTACTTTTTTTTATAGTGACATAGTGATTGAGGTAATTCTTCAGGGGATGATAAGGCGATATATTACTGTGAAAGCATTCTCTGAGTTAGAAAATAATTGTGTGAAATATTACCCTACAAGGTCAGATTTCAGCCCCTCAGCACAACCCTAACCAACCTGGACTTGGGCAACTTGAAAGCCTTTGTAGTCAAGCATCTGATGTTGGGGCCACAGTTGACTACAGCTGACCCTTGAACAACTTGGGATTTTGAAATTTGTGGGTCCACTTATACACGAATATTTTTCAATAGTAAATCCTACAGTACTACACAGTCTGTGGTTGGATGAATCCGCAGACATGGAGGAACCACAAATATGAAAGGCTGACAATAAATTATATGCAAATTAACTCCCATGTTGCTCAGGGGTCAACTATACTTGCCTTTTGCTGTGAACTCTCCCCCATAATCTTTTCATAATATGGAAAGTAGAAGTAGAGCCCACGAGTCATTCATGGAACTGTGTTTTGTGTATGTGTGTGTGTGTGTTGCGCGCTCAGCTGGCAGTTTTCACTTTGTTCCATAAAAGGACTGCCGAATGGGGAGGGAGCACTTTTCAGGTAGAATGCCTCAAACTAATGTATGAAATTTGCAACAGGACTCCTCTTGGTTCCCAGGTTGAAGTTATAATAACAGCGATTGGTTAGTCTGCTCAGGCTGCCATAACAAATCATCATACACTGGGCGGCTTAAACACCAGAAGTATATGTTCTCACATTTCTCTCTAGTTCTGGAGGCTAGAAATCCTAGATCAGTGTCCGGCAGGATAGGTTTCTGCTGTGGCCTCTCTTCCTTGCTTGCAGACAGCCACCTTCTCACTGTGTCCTCGTATGGGCTTTCCTGGGTGTTTATGTGCAGAGAGAGAGAGAAAGCTCTTCAGTGTCTCTTTTTGTGAGGATACTGCACCTATCAGATCAAGCCTCCATCCTTAGGACTTCTTTCAACCTTAATACCTTCCTTAGAGATCCCATCTCCTAATATAGCCACACTAGGGCTTCAACATAAGACTTGGGGTGGGGGAGACACAAAAATTCAGTCTACAACAGTGATTCAGAATTTGGAACTTTATTTTTTTAAAAAAGAATTCGGAACTTTACATTTCCAGAGTTCGTGGCATACCATAGAATTTTTCTAGAATTTTGAGTATCTGATTCAACTTAGAAGGTATTCATAACAATATGCTTAACACTGTACTGTGCTTCTGTTTTTACATACTCCTCATATGTGTTTTCATATATTATTCCTAACATATAAACCGATAGAATACTTGGCTTATGTTTCGTGTCCAAATATAATGTGTAGAGTCACATAACATAAATTGATTTGGATTTTATTTGAAGGCTTTGGTAAAAATAGCTGTGGTGACTGCGTATAACCCTCAAGGCATCAATATTCACTAAGGTATGCAGTAATAGCTGTGAAATGGCCATTTCTTAATACAACTTTTTATTCTGTCAAGCTTCCTTTCTCCATCCTTCCAAATAATTGAACAAAAAAGGTAATTTAGGTGATTTCAGCTTTTTTGAGATCTAGGTATAATTTACTCCAGAAATACTGAGCACTCTATAAATATTTCAGTGCAGGAATAGGAGCAGAAATGGATATAATATTACATTGTATGTGAGTCTTTCTAAGTATCCTATGCAGGTTAAGATCTTTGGGGAGAAATAGGCATTTAACTGGGGTGGTATTATTTAATTTTTTTTTCTAGGTGGTGTTTTTCTCCTTATCTCCTCATTTCATTGCTTGTGCTCTTAATTGCCACATGCCTAAATGATTTTAAGTTTCACTTCATTGTTTTGAACTTGACAACATAATTGAAATGCAAAACTGTTGTTATGCTGACATGGGGACTTTTTATAGTTGATTTGTTCTCAGAGGAATAAAAATTATGACATTTTGTTAAGCCAGGTTTTCTAAAAGCTACAAGTGCATAATTCCTAAGAATAAGTCCTAGCTCTTTCAGGACAATTAAGGACTATTTATCCTACACCTCCCGAGATGCCTTATGCAGAATCAAATAGATAATTCTGCCTGAAATTCAGATGATTTTTATGAACAGTTTTTTAAAAAGTTAAGTCCTGTTTTAGGTGCTGCATAAGGCTTGTGTTTGAGCTCTGCTCTCTCTTCAGTTTGTTGGTAACCATCTTCTGGCCAGGTTCAGGGTACTCAGGTGTGTGGGTAGAGCTTTTCCCAGGTGCTTACTAGTCAAATGAGAGAACATCAGAGAAAGGAAAACAATTGTGGACATGTAGAAGTTAATCAATTAAATACCGACTAAGTGCCTCCTTTTTGCTCACTGTGTAAAGTCCTGGGGGTTTTGTGGAAGCTTTAAGGCATGTCTTCATTCCATTAACATTTATTAAGTACATGCTATGTTCTTGAGACTGGAAGCTGCTGGGTTAATAGATGAGTGAAGTTCCTTCTTTTGAAGGTTTAACAGCATAGTTCCAGACCCTTCTCTGAGTCATTCATTTACGTCATATAACCTCTCCTCTGTGGAGTATGTCTTCAGCCTAGTACATAATGGCTTTTTATTTTTATTAAAAAAATTAAACTTAGGACTTTCTAAATTCTCTCTTGAATTCTTAATAGAATATATGATATTCTAACATAACGGGAAGTGTTGTCTTTGCATCACAAATACAAGCTCATTAAGATTAGGGACACAGATCTTTGTATTCAGTCATTTATTTTGCCTGGTGCTGAGATACCATGCTTTATGCAGTATGTCAAGCAGATTAATGAGTGGGGGCTTGATGATTAAAAGAATACCTATTTTTTTAAATCATTTACTTACACTGGACCCAATACTAAGGACTTTACATGAATTATCTTTTTAAAAAAGTGATATCAAATTTACCATTTTACAGATAGGGAAACTGAGGCAGATGAGATTAAGTAACTTGGGATAGTTCATTCAGCTAGCAAGTGACATATCTGGGATTTGATGTGTGATTCAGAATCAATTGCATTTAACCTTTTGAAATATTTGTAGCCTGAACCTAATAATATTTTGATTTTAAAAGTATTGGTTATATGATTCTATCGAGTAAATACTCCCCCACCCCCTTAGCAGCTTTTCTGGCTAACTGTTGATTGTCTATATATATATTACTCACTGGTATGAAAGTCTAGCCTGTAGATAGGTGTGTTGAGACTCTCGATTTATAGCCTATTTGTAAATAGGGTTGAAATTTTTTAAAAAATTCCATTTCCATAACCCAGATTTGGAAGATACAAAGCCTTTCCCGAACTTTCACTGTTACGCTTGTCCAACATGAAGAGGATGATCTTTAGTGAAGATTTGGGCTTATGGATAGCAGCAAGATATATTTGAATTGTAACTTCTTACTGTTTTATTTAGAAGGTGATGCTGTAAGGGTGGGAAACATACTTTAGGTAATGGTAGAACCAAGGACTTTGTAGGATTCTCACTGTTTTGTTGTTGATATTGGACTTATAGATTGTTTCTGGGGAATGCGCTAACTGACCAGTCAAAGCATTAATTGCTAACAAAAGGCAGTTTTAGGGATTGGCAGTTAACTACCTTTATGAAATAACTGAATGAAAATAGATGAGACTGATTAAACAATGCTTAGGTGGGGGGTAGAGGAGGCTAAGTTATTAACATTGTCCTGTTTTTAAGATATGCATCTAGGGAAAGGAAAAAAGGTACAAATGAACAGATAAGTAGCGTCCGAACCAACATTACTGCGTTCTTTAGGACATTTTCTTAAGCGGAGAATAATCAGATAAACTTTACTGTTATTGGTAATCTGTATCCTGACCAATTATCCATCCTTCCTCATCTCATCCATCCATTGTATTTCCGCTGGGAGATAGAAGAACACCACTCTTTCCTTTTTATTTTTATTTCTTATTTTTACAAAAGACAGATGTAAAATGTCTGGGTAGATCACTTTCTCCATCAGACCACTGCAGATAGCCTGAATCCATGACTTCATTCCTCTCTAACCAGTCTGAGTGAAATACAACATTTGTACAATGATTAGTTTTCAATTTGTTGCTTAATTTGCGTTTGTTGAAGGTGTCCTACTGGTTGCTAGATGTAGAAAAATGGCATTCACGAATATTTTTTGGAATAAGTTGTTGCTAGTGGGATAGTCTAAAGAATGGCTAGTAAATATGTGACTCATCTTTAACTTAGAAGAGGGTGATCATTTCAGAATTTGAGAAGTGCAAAAGAATGTGCAAAAGCTCAGTAGTAAGTGAAGGACAGACCATAAAAAGAGAAGAAACGTAGATAAATCTTCTATTCTAAGGTACTATTTGAAGGGACATGTCTTTCAATTGATTTTCCTGAAGTGATGGGTTTTCATTGATCCAGTCACCCTTTATTATCTGGTTTTATTTGCCTCCCATAGTACTTATTTTGGCAGGAGTTAGGGGTGCAAGAGAGATTGTACTGTAATTTGTACTTCTGATGGTTATCCAGTGTTCTTGATTCTGGCCTCGTTGGCTTTTGGTTGCCATCAAGACCTTGCCCAAAGGAGGACTATGAGAAGAACAAGGGGAGGGGTCGTGGCTGCCTTTCATTCCTGCCTCTGTGGGCTGATGTAGAGAGCCAGTGAGCTCAGTAAGACACAGTGCCATGGATCACTTTATTGAATATGCTTAATCCAGTTATTCTTTAGAATGTCTGTAATATGCGTAATTTGTGAAGCAAGGGCGAATAGATTTGCCTGCAGACAATTTGATGCACACAGTCCATCCAGCCCCCATTTTCTCTTTTCAGATTTTCCCTCTGGACTCTTGCAGCCTGCTCTGTTTCTTCATTCACACCATGATAATATATTTAATTTATGTTTACTTATTAAATTTTCCTCTGTTCTCTGTAAAAAAATGAATAGCAATATTTAAATGTAATCACAATAAAATTGAGTGGCCTGAGAAGTCCAATGGGTAAATGAAAACATTGTCAACTAGTGTGAACTTACAGTAAAAATCTAGTATTCATTTACTGATTCTTTTTTCTGGCATTAATAACTCATTTGACTTTTCTTTATAAATGGCTCTTCAGTATATCAATATAGTATGAAATATATGTAATGAATATTTTATAGATTAAATAAAGTGAAACCCAATACAATTTGGAGCTGTCAAAGATTTTTTGTAATGAATTCCTGATCTGCTGTTTTATTCTTCACCTTTAATATGATAATATTGATCTCTGACCTTTCCACTGTTTAGGGTTGTCATATAGATTAAAATTTAAAAATAGATTTGAAAACCTATTACAACAACTGCATATTGCTGATTATAATACATCCTTTGCAATGAAATATTTTCAGATTTTTTTTTCTCAAGTTTTGAGAATTGAGGTCCAAGAATATCCTTTGAATTTGTATTTATTTTATAGCAGAGGCGTTTATATAAGCTAGTGTATAGGTTTGCATGGGTGTAATGGAGTCCCAGAATAGGTGGTTAAATTAAATAAAAGTTCATTTCTCACATTACAATCTGAAAGTGGGGAGTCCCAGGAATGATAAGATAGCTTTGTTATATCAGGATATCCAAGGAGCCAGGGTCCTTTTGTCGTGTTGCTCTTTTGTCCCTAGTATTTTGTCCTCATCCCATGGTCTAACGTGACTTGCCACCAAATCCATGTTCCAAGCAGCAGGTGGAAGAAGAGGCAGACACAGTCCCTCTTTAGATATGTTCTGTTCTAAGCGTTGAGTGCATCTGTTTTTCTCATGCCCCTTTGGCCAGATACATAGTTGCACTTAGCTGAGCTGGAAGATGGAGAGAGTATAGTCTGTTGCAGGAGGCTGGTTCCCAGCTAAAAAGTGGGAGGTAGGGAAAGGTAGTTACTGGGGAATAACTACCAGCCTCTGCTGTATCTATTTTTAAGTTAATTCTCATGATTAGGCTTGATTTAGGTTAAATATGTATTATAATTTTGTGACATTTGAGAAAATACCTATATATTTTACTTTATGCAAATATTAACATATATTTCCAAGTCTCTCTGACTCTACTCAGCCTGTTAACGGCCTTCACTATTTCTTGTCCTCTACCCACCCACTCCAAAGCCAATTCAAATGTCATGTACCACCTCCTCAGTGAAGGGTTCTTTAACTCTAGCTTTAGTTCATCATTTTATCCTTGCTATTCCTTTATAACATAATATGTGTGTTCCTTTGTTGTATCTAATAAACTGTCTCAAATTTTCTCTTGTTATAATAGGACTGCACTTTCCTTAATGGTAGAGTTTATGTCTCATTGATCTTCTCTTCCCCATGGTGCCCTTTATGTAATAGGCTCATGATATTTTCTGAATGGAAATTTGAATTCCAGCTCTGTTTCTATTTCCAACATAGTATGTTATCCTGGATAAGTCACTCAGTCTTTTCTTTTCTTTCTTTCTTTCTTTTTTTTTTTTGTCTTTTCTCTCCAGTGAAATAGGGAAAATTATAGCTCTTTATCTGCATGGTAGGGCTGAAATGAGGATAAAATAATTTTTAAAATGTACCATCAACTGTATATTTGATTTGTGAGATTTCACACTTGTTGCATTAGTAGGACTTTGGAAAAATTAATCAATATTGAATGGCTTATCAAGTCAAATTTGTATTCTAAGATATTTCACAGTAGTATTTTGGCACACTGATGCCAAAAGAGTCACGTTTCAATAAGAAGTATATGATATAATTTAATACATAATTTTTAATCTAAAATTTTATGAGAAGTTAGGAAAGGGATTCTAATTAGTTTGTGTTCTTAACTCAGATTCAGTGGTTAGATTTAAAACCATTGTTACTTGATGAAGCAGAGACTGAATTGTTTTTAATATGATATCTGCCAATGACTAATTTTGGGATTCTAAGATCAGGGATTTTCCCGATTTACAATGTACCAGTGGGTAAATTGTTTTTCATTACATGAAATGCTTTGAGGACAATCTTATTTGTAACTTGGAAGGTGCATTTCTCTAGCTAGCTCTCATACTTGGGCTACTTTAGCCTTTTGAATGTACAGTATAGGTGTAGTATTTCTTCTGCTTTTCCACTCTCCAAACTTATATGTGTTAAAATGTCATATCCTGACAGTGCCTCCTATTAATTATCTAATTTGTATGTTTGAGGGAAAACGATGTGTCTCAGAGTCCTGTGTATTTGTACTCTCATCCAAATTTTGTTTCAAATTTGATTGAGAAGCTTCCAATATACAAAATGAAATTTTGGAGAAGAGACTTTGGTAAACAAAACCACTTTGCTGTCTCTGAGGAGGTCTGCATTTAAATATGTAGGAAATGATTAATTTCTGGGAAAATCTACATCATTATTTGTGTGCTTCTGTCATTAAGGTTCTCACAGTTTTGACTTTAGTATTTATTGAATGTTCATATTATACTGGGAGTTTTCCATTATACTGAAATAGTTTTGCTATCTGTAAACTAAATACTATAGGATAGAATATATTTTACTTTTGAGTAGTGATCCGATTTCCCAGATTTTGTAAATTACATATATGCTAATGCCTTAGCTTCTGTTGGTTATTACTATCACTGCCACCATAATAGTTATTCATTATTTAAGATGCAGATTTTCTCCCCTGGATACTTTCCCCTCAATTCCCAGGCAGAAATATGGTCCCTTCTTTTATAAGGGTGGTTTTTAATGTACCTTTATCACAGTTCTTTTAGTTTATATGTTTTTCTCCCAACTAAACTATGGATCCCAAGACAGCTAGTGACATATCTTACTCATGTTTGTATATCCTGTATAGTTCCTAGATCATGGCAGACATCTCAGCAGGTATTTATTTGACTGAACATACATTACTCATAGACATTGTTAGCTGATATCTGTAAAAGGGATGGTTTGAGAAGACTCTTATACTCATGGCACTTGGCCAGACCCACAGGTTATGCAACAGAGAGTCTATATGTCAAACATGAGGACTTAAAATGTTAGGAGGAAAAGCATTGTATGTTACTAAGCACCAACAGGACTGTAAGTTTGAGCTAAGCAATCAAGTGATCTATTCCTTTCAGTGTAGTGTTTTCTGAGTCCTTAGCCTAGGTGACCCATTCAGCATTTTCCTTATGAGAGACGTGTCATTTTTTATGAGATGCAGTGAAGTTAGTGGAGAGTGTCCAGAAAAGCATAATGAGTATTATGTTTGGTATAAATCTCAGGTCCAAATCTATCTATACAGTTTCTGGATATTTGACATCAATGGAATAAGTGACTTGAGAAGCAAAGTATATAATGAGTGGGTAGAGGAAATAGTACCCCCGAAGGACATCACCAAACTTTTTCATTTTAGTAACTGGCAAGGATGGGATGAGTTTGGCCAGTAGAGTAAATGAAATGGAGATTAGAAGACAATTCTATTAATTTTAAATGGAATTATATGTGATGAACACTCATATAGATAGCCATTTGCTTGATGAAGATAATATTTTAGGGTAAGCACATAGAAAATATTGCTTCAGTGATTTAACCCAATTAATTTTATTTTAGACACACTCTGGAAATTGAGAAACTTAGTAACATTTTGCGCTGGGATTGAAAGTTTTAGTTTTCAGTATTACATTAGTTCGGAGAAAGGGGCAAGCAAAAAGGAAATATATAGTCTCAAATCTTCTAACAGAAGTCTCAAGAAGATAAAAATAGTGAATTCTCTGGTTAAACTTTGAAAACTCTATATAATGTCACTTTGTTTCTAAGAAGCCTATTCATTAAGAAGTGAGAAGGAAAACTGGTATTTTTAAAGTTGGTTTGTTCTTGTTCTTTAACATATAATAGCTGTTGGGGCCCATTGATCATTTTTTTTTTAATTATTCCTATCATTCGAAGTTGTTATTCATTTAAAGGTTGCTGCCTGTGTCTGCACAGTCAGCAAGGGCAGTCAGCACAGAGCTCCTGCATCAGTAGAGTCTAGTAATGCAGTCAAGGCAATGGTAGTTAGGATTAGGAAAGTGGTGACCCCCAGTGGGATTCAGGAGGTAGAAGGCACTTTGGTAATACCAAACAAAGCTTCAGTGGTTAATCTGGCATTGCTTTCCCATCTCCTGAAAAAGCCAAGGTTTTTCTGCTTTGTTTTGTTTTTTGTTTTGTAAATATCGGAAGAGTTTGATCCTATATACCAAGTTTCAAAGACTAGCCTTGGAAACCAATATCGTGTTTTCTCTTTTCCCTTCAGGCCAAAGTATGTTCCATTTGGGACCACCTCAACTACCTTACCAGGCAGCCCCAGGTCTTCATATACTTTCAGTTTCCCTTCTACTATGGAAAGGATCTTTCCTTGAATGTTCATATTTTCACCTTGAGAAGGCTATATATATTTAGGAGGGGTTAAGCAGCTGTAAATAAATGTGACATAGTAGAAGAGTGGGTTGTGGGAGTTTTACTATATATACACATATATAATATTTTCCAGTCTGGTTTCAGACCCCGGCATGGCTTGGAGACAGCGTTGGTGTGTATGAAGGATCTTCCTCGAATGAAGGATTTGGGACAACTTTCCATGATGATTATATTAGAGCCTCAGCTGCTTTCGTGTTGGTCATGAGGTGATGCTGAACCGAATGCTTGAACTAGCAGGAGTGGCTGGGATTGCATTGGAGTGGTTCCGTTCATTCCTTCCGGGTAGGTACCAGCTAGTGATGTTGGGTGCAAAGGGACGTCGAGGGTCCCCCCGTATGGAGGAACCCCGTCGTTGTCACTCATTCCCCGGTTCACGTTTAGTGGGTTTGAGGAGACAACTGGCCACCTGGAGGCCAGGCAGTGATTTGAATGACTGTGAAGAAAGTTATGAGGGTGGCTCTCAGATTGGTGTCGCTCACATACGTTATTTTTGTTTTGTCCGTGTGATAGTGCAGATTAGAATCGAAACTGAGAAAGTGTGACTTGTTGGAAAGTGTAAAGTTGGGAGGCCCTGCTGTGCTTTCTGATTTCTCTATCTGAATTACAGTTTGTGTAAACTATGGCCATATTTTGACTCCAAATTCGTCTACACACAAAAATCCTATGGCAACATTAGATAGAAAAGTTTTATTTTCCTTTCTGGTATATATCCGGAGCCTTCTTCCCTGTGAACACTGACTGCATCTCCATGATCTTTCTTGCTGAAGTTGTAGTCTGCTTGTTCACCCTTTTGCTTGGGGCTCTTTTAAGCAGTCTGACTACATTAATAAATATTCTTGCTGGTGATGGCTGATTTTCCCCCGTGAATGTTTTGCTTTATCTTCACTGAGAGCACTTCGATATTCTAATCCTGTTTTACTGAGAATCAAATTGAGTTGCACTTTTTAGTAAATGCTGCCTCTCCTTCTCCTTAAACTGCTCAGGCATTTTAAGTTTTTATAGAGACCGTGCCAGATTTTCTTCAATTTCGAACATGTTCTTTAGAAATGTGGTTCCTCCTCTTTGCTGTTATTTATTTATGTAATATTATTTCAGTTATTTTCCTTTACGGTAATGAAAAGCTTGCTGAGTGTTGAACATGGGGGAAGTGTATTAGGATTAGGAGTAGAATACAGGTAAAGAACGGAAAAGAACAAACAGATGTGTGTGTCTGTAAATATCATCAGAACTGTCTGTTGACTGTCATTTTGGCAAAAGGGCAGGAAACTAACATTTATGCAGTAACTGATCATGTCAGGCACTGAGCCAAGCAGTTTCTATTTTTTAGCTCATTTAATCCACAGGGTAACATTGAGAAGTGGGTGTTATTTCTTCATTTTACAGATGAGGAAATTGATGCTGAGAGAAGTTAGGTATCTTGCCTAACTTCACACAATTATAAGTGGAAGCTCTGGTATTTGAGCCTGGATCTGGCTGGTTCCAAAGCTCAGTCTTTCCATCCAGTCAAATGTTAAGCCCCAGGCAAATGTTAGACTTGAAGAGGGGGTCCCAAAGGAATAAAAAAGAAGAAGAAAAACCATGCCTATTAGAAGGCATGAACAAATCAAGGAGGAAATGAGAGACATAGGAATGTACTAGCATAACATTTATTTTGAAAATTTCCAGAGTTTTCTTAAAACTCAGTTTAACAAGCCAAGTGACAAAAGGAACAATTTTACGATCATCAAATGTTTAGCATTTATGGGATGAAGAGATTTAGAATTTCAAATCTTATCTCTATGTTTGGACATTTGTTCATTCTCTGCTTGGAAATTGAAATAATGATACCCCACACTGGACCCTAGGAAACTAGAAGGACCAGTGCATGGAAGCCAATCAGGTAGTTAGTAGTTATCTGAGGAGGGACAGCAGTTGAAGACCAATACCAGGTGTTTACTGTTTATAAAAGCTTTTTATTCTTTTAAATGTGTCTACAAGCTTTTCTATGTGGAACCTCAGTTTACCATTGCCTTTCATGTATAACATAGTGCTTGTGACTGAAGACGTGGTGAATTTTTGTGTTCTGCTTAACTAGTAATATATGTGGATTTTACTAAATTCTTATTTACATCTTTAGATGAAGTTTGGATCAATATTATCAATTTTACTTTTTATATTGATAGACAGCTGTCTCACACCATCCCAATATATTTATTTTAGGCATAGCCAGGGAGAATGTTGTTTCTGTGCTTATAAACTAACATTTGGCAATAGAAAGGTATTATATTATATATTAAAGTTGTTAATGTTATCCTAACATGATATGCTCTTATCAATTATGTTAATGGTACCTTAGAAAACGCCCCACTTCCCCAAAGAAGTAAAGCTTTTTAACTGTAATGATTTTCAACTTCAGTGCTGTGTTTTATCTACTAGCAGCTCATGAAGTAATGGTCATAATTGAATTCAGCACTTTAAGATTTCCTGACTTAGCTTAAACGAAATATTGATTTCATGAAATGAGGTGGCAGGTGCATCGAGGAACTATTTCCTGAAAGTTTTAAGTGGCTATTTAAACCCTCAAGAATATTAAAGCAGATTAAATGAGTGGTTTGGAGTTGTGCTTACTTAAATAAGATGCCTGCCAACTGGACAGAAGCCATGATACCTAAAGTTTTGTTTTTTGAAACATTGAAGAATGAAGGCAGAAGACCGTTTCCTCTTATTGTTACATAAGCGTAGATAGTTCTCTATAATTTTAGTAACTGTTTAATCAGTTGCCATTTAGTTAGTTGAGTAAATAGGGCCCCAGGTTTAAAATAATTTTTCTTGAATTATTACCTTGGGTCACAAAGTCTCTTCCTTTCCACCCCGATTATATTCACATATTGTTCTCTCATTTTGTTGCTGGAGTTGTTGTTTGGAGGGTCTCTGTGCGCCTAGTTGGAACATTGATATTGTTGTTAAATAATGTACAGGAAATCTTGTTTTGTCTAAAGATAGATTTCTCCCCATGGGTCATCAAAATGCGCATTTTTTCCTAAGGAAGATGTTTATTTCTGTGAAACAGAGGTAATACATATATAACATACTAGTAGCATTACTTCTGGAATTTATTAATATGTATATGTGTATAATTTTATAGTTTTCAAAAAAAATTAGCCTGAAATAGTATTATTTATTCTCTTTTTACATTTGCATTGGTCCTAGCCATTCTTACCTTTATTTTACTGTTTTTCTCTGTACAGAATAGTATTAATTTAGGTTGCTTTTCTGCAATCCCTACTCCCAACTATGTCTCTAATGAATCATATTTCCCAGAGGGTGAAATTAAAACAAGAACTAGGTGTATTAAATTTCTTTTAAGCCTACTGCCAGATTCTTAGATGTATTTTTAGGTGTCGAATACTAAGTTTGGGGAAGGGAAGGATGCTTAAATTCACTGGCCTTTGTATTTATTCTTCCTTTTTCAAGTTTGTTTTTACTTTATAATTCTGTCTGAATTTTGTGGATGTATTTCATGCCATCTCAAGTAATTATGGTGTTTGAATTTCACAGTACTTCTATTTCATAACAAAAGGCTATGTTTATTAAATATCTTTTTATGGGAATCCTTTTAATCAAAGCAGACAACTACCACTGAACAAACTGTCTTGAGAATGCAAGTGGTCAAAGAAGATGAGGAGGAGGGAGGAAGGAAGAAGAAAGCTAAATTAAATGGACATTTGTCCTGTGGTATGAATGCCAATCTTAACAGTAGTAGTTGGTGTAGTTATTTTTAAACATTTCCTTTATCAAACATTTAAAGGTAAAAATTTTCCCATAGCCAGCAAAACTCTGAGTTGAATTCTTTTGACATTCTGCTGATCAAGGAATTTCCTAGGAGTAGTACTGGAGTCTTCTGCAGAGAAGCGGTAGGAGGATGAATTAGAGATGAAGTAATGGACAAGGAAATATTTATAAACATTTTAAGTGTTTATGGAACATGTAATGGCTAGTTGTATTTTATATTGAGGAAGTACAGACATGATTGAAAATTTAAATATGCAAAGTCATAGCATTGGAAAAACTTAGAAAAATTCAAATCTAACTTTTGAATTCACCTTTGAGAGGGAATGACGTTTTACAGAAGCTGTAAAATAAACTACAAAGGAAAAGATGAATGTAATTGCCTACATAAAATTTTATGTATTTGCAGATCAAAAACAAAACATTAAGTGACAATGGAGAAAATATTCGTAGTTAATATTTTTAGCTAATATAAGCTAGAAGTATTATATAAAAAGATTATTAAAACAAAAAGAAATGTTGACCTTAGAACATTGTGGTCAAAGGTCATGAACAGAGGACCTTCAATGCATAAAACTAGGGAATAAACAAGTATGTGGATAAGATTTGATCTTACGAATAATCACAGAAATGCAAAGTAAAGAGCCACTGGAGATTGTCTTTTGGTTTACCTAATAAATTAATCATTGCAAGCACTTCACCCTGACTCCAAATGATGCTTTCTGCTAATATACTCCTAGTGACAGTGTAAGCCAAAACAACTCACTTGAAAAGCCAGTTGGCATTATTTGCAAAAGGTCATTACATAATTTATATCTCCTGAATTAATAATGCCACTTCTGCAAGCCTATCTTAAAATATCTCTGAATGTAAGGAAAAAAGTGTCATATACCCTAAAATATTCACATCAATCCTATTTCAATTATGAATAAAGAATATAAATGCTCACCAGTAATATCAGTGATTCTCAAACTTGACAGTGCAGTAAAATCAGTTGGAAAAACATAAGAAAATGCTGAAGGCTTGGCTCCACCAAAGATGTTTATTTAATAAGTTTGGGGTTGCCTCAAAATTTGCATTTCAAAAAATTCCCCTAAAAATTCTAATGCACAGCCAGATTGAAATCCACTGGCTTGAAACAAGTTGATAGAATATTTTTAACAATTCGATATATTTATTATGGCTGTGTAGTAGTTTCGACAGGGTGTAATATAAAATAAAATATTGTGATTCAATATTTAGGTAAATTATAACTTTAACATAGAAACCTGCTAGAAACACAGGCTAGAAGAAAGTTTGTAAAATGCTCAGAGTTGTTTTAAGGAGTTGAGATTTTTTTTTAGTTATTTTTTCATTTTTTCTTCAATGGACAGATATTTTAGTAATGTTCTTATATTACTTTTTATTTTATTTATTTATTATTTTTTTAAGTTTAATACAAATTTTTTATTCTGGGTGCTTTTTAACATTTCAAACAAAAACATTGCAAAAAAAGCATTGCAAAAACAATACAAAAAGATTTAAAATATATAATTTACATATAACCATCATGTAAGTATATGTCTTCATTATATATATTTTATTCATAATTTTGCCTGTAGCTTTATTTTAGTATCTTTTATGTTTCTTGTAATATAAGTTATATCCTTTATAAAAACCTTGCAGTGTTCTTACTAGAAGTCAAGATAAAAGAATACCAAATCAAACTAGCCAAGGATCTAAGTTATCCATCTCCTGATTTTTGGTCAAAATACAGGATTAGGATTATTTTCCTGTGGAGATTCAAACCTGAGGCACTTGCCATCAGTCTGATATTTATTTTATTTTACTTATTTTTTTATGTGCATTCTTATTTATTTATTTATTTTTTTAACATCTTTATTGTATTGGAGTATAATTGCTTTACCATGCTGTGTTAGTTTCTGCTGTATAACAAAGTGAATCAGCTATATGTATACATATATCCCCATATCCCCTCCCTCTTGCATCTCCCTCCCACCCTCCCTATCCCACCCCTTTAGGTGGTCACAAAGCACCGAGCTGTTCTCCCCATGCGATGCAGCTGCTCCCCACCAGCTATCTATTTTACATTTGGTAGTGTGTATTATATTACTCTTTAAAAGAAAAACTATGTTTAAAAGAAGGGTTCCTGCTGGCTAGATCCTCTAGGTAATTTCCTACTTATGGGTTGTTTCTACCTATGAATACAGAGATTTATTCTGACTTCTAAAATAGTCATATCCTGAAGTTAGAGTTACACCTCATATTATTATAATGAAATTCTTCATGGGATTCTTTTTTTCCTTTTTTCATCTCAGAAATATTTTCTCATGTAGTTTTCTGACTTTGGAATGTAATAAGCTCAAGTCAGTCACTTTCTCTTCTTTTATTAGTCTACATCTGTGCCTTTCAATTTTCACCTTTCCAAATACCATCTATATGCTGATGGCTCCCCAGTGTTTGTCCCTAACCCTAGCATTAACTCTGTGATGCATGTGTATATCTGAATTTAGGATGCATACCTTTAAATTAGTAAGTCCAGAACTAAATTCACCATATTTTTTCCCAAACTATCTCTTCTGTGTTGCCAATTTTAATTCATCATACCACCGTTTACCCCGAGCCCCTGAAGCAATCCTAAATTCCTTCTGCTACCTCATCATACACATCTTGTCAGTTTCTGTATCCCAATGGTTTTTGTCCCCCATATTTCTTCTCATGTATTTCTTGACTCTTCCTCCACATCTCTTCCTTACCATTATTTCTCTGGCGAGGTTCTTGTTATCTTCCCTGCAGTCTAGTACTGCAGGCTCCTCATTGATCTGTCTTCTTCTAGACCTGTCTCATTCTGGATCTATCCTCATGCGTACAGCAGGACAAGGGTATTTCCTTCCTTAAAATCTTCTGGGGCTCTCCATCATCTCCTGCATGGAGTCTAAGCTCCTCACCAGGGAGTTTAAACTGAGGTATAACTGCCATGTACGTGGCATGGTGCGTACCTTCCCTTTGGAATCTGATCCCAACCCTGTTCTCCCTCCCACTCACTGCTCTGGAAATATCAAATAATCATGTTTCTGCAGACTGTGTTCACTTCTGTCCCTGTATGCCCTCTTCATGCTGCTCTCTCTGCCTGGAGTGACCTCTTTACGTTCATTTGATTAGATCAGCAAAATTTAAAGATGAATACTGTCCACCATGGACTAAGGTGGGGAAAATAGTTACTCTCAGTGAAGGTAATTCGGAAGTAACTATCAACATTTTGAAAGCGCCCTTTTATATAAAAATTCTACTTTTTGGAATCTATCCTAGAGAAATAGTTATACCTACTGTCTTAGTCTGTTGGGGCTGCTGTAACAGAATACCGTAGACTGGGTGGCTTATACACAACAGAAATTTGTTTCTCTCTGTTCTGGAGGCTGCAGAGTCCAAGGTCAAGGCACCTGTGGATTTGGAGTCTGGTGAGGGCCTGCTTTCTGGTTCATAGATGTTTGACTTCACACTGAGTCCTTACATGGGAATGGGGGGAGAGAGCTCTCCAGGGTCTCTTTTAGAAGAACAGTAATCCCATGCAAGACGGCTCCATCCTCATGACCTAATCACCTCCCAAAGGCCTCCACTTTCCAATAGTACCACGTTGGGGGTTAGGTTTCAACATATGAATTTTGGGGAGAACGCAAACATTCAGTCTATAGCATACTTACAGGAGACATATATACCAGATTCTTCATTGCAGTACCATTTGAATGGGTAAAATTAGGTGCAAGCCACATGTTAAATAATAAGGAAGTAGTTTTAAAATTACAGTACAACATATCTACTCTATCAGATAGTAAGACCATTATATGAATATTAAGAGCATTTAATATTCTATAGAACATTACGAGCAAACAATATTCTATGGGAAATTTTCTCATTCATATTATTAAGTTAAAAAGTATGCATCTACTGGTATGCACTAACAGATCTCATTTCTGTTGAAAAGAGATTTAAAATACAAAACCATAGAGTTGAATATATGCATATGTATGAATGAAAATAGGAAAAGCTCTGGGAAAAAAACATGGCACATCTTTAATAGTCATTACTTCAGAAGCAATGAGTGTGGTTGGGGGAAGTTGAGAGGGATTTATTACTTTTAACTCTGTATAATGATGTACCTTTACACTTTCATATAATTTCCATGTGTTTATTTATTTGCTTGCATAAAAGTGTTTAAACCTTAATATAAGTTGACACAGGGGAGAAGGCTCTGATAGAATCAGAGAGAAGCCAAATTATGGGTAAAAGAACAAAATCATCAACAATCTTTTTTTTTCTTTTTTGAAAATACAGCAAAATATCAGACCAACAACCACCAGCTGGAATTAACAGATGTGGACATGTTGTCATAGTTGCTTTGGATTTCTTTTAAATAAAGTGTGGCAGAAAAAGCTGGAGTTCCTTTGATTTCCTTCTTTTCTCAGAGGCAATCAGTGTCATAGATTTGCTGTGTACTATTGTGGTTCAGAATTTTATAGTTTCGCTATGTATATACAAAGTATATCTATATCTATAGTTATAACCTACTGGTGAACATTTAATTTATTGGCAGTTTTTTTCCTGAACAAATAATGACTCTTTGTGAATATGCATTGAGTTTATCTAGGGACTGTACCAAAAAGTGGAATTGCTGATCTGTAAAACATGCACACCTGTTTTTTTTTTTTTTCTTTTTTTCCACTAGATATTGCCAGATGCCTTTCCAAACTGGTTGTATCAGTTTATATTCTCACTAGAGTATTTCATAGTTCCTGTTTCTGGACATCCTCAGCCAATGTTTGGTATTGCCAAGCTTCAAATTTTGTTCTCTTCTGTAAATCATGAAATGTTAGCTTATCACCAGCCACTGAATGTTTTCTGAGCATCTGAGTCTGACAGGGCCCTATGAGGGGAACAAGTCCTAAGGAGCTGATTACCACTGAGCCAAGAGGTATTAGATAGCACAGAACTAAATTCTGCAGTCACAGGACAGGCTGTGATGCCTACAGAGGTTCAGAAACCATCATTATGGATGGGAGAGTTAATTAGGAGCTTTTAGGAGGTAAAGGCGAGACATCCTTGACAAATGAGTAGGAAGAGAGGAGAACAGACGATTTTGAAGATGAAGGGAATATAAAGGCAGGCGGCATGGCTAGAATCAACAGTATGCCAATTGTCCAACCATTATTAATTGTCCTTAAAGCCTTAACCAGAAAGATATTAGTAGAGCTTTAATGCGTACCTGTTTTGAATTCATCATTTTACAAATGAGAAAATCGAGGCCTAGAAAAATGAGATAAGCTTGTATAAATCACTTAGCCTATTAGACAAGTGTCAAAAATAAAATAAGCAGGGGATTTTTTGGCTTATTTAACTTGTACATCCAATAGGCTGAACTTTAACGTGACTAGATAATGCAGGAGTCCAAGTGATGTCATCTTTCCCTGCCATGTTTTTTCTTCCTATGTTTCGCTCTGCTTACCTGTGGTTAGCTGTGTTCTCAGCAGGCTCCATCCTTGTGGAAGCAGAGGTAGTCACTAGCTAATATTTTTTGTACCTTTACAGTAAGCTTATGTTTTTACTGAAAACAATGTATGCTCATTCCCTTTATTTCTATATCAGTTTCCCCAAAGATACTCAGACTCCCACAATTTGGCCAGATAGTTTAACGTGGCTAGCCTTTCTGGTGGGGAAATCAGGACCATTTCACTGATGGCTGAACTGGAATAAGGTAAAATTCCTAAGAGAAAGGAATGCAGGGCGTGCCAATATAAGATGGCCATGTAGCCTGTGTAGTAGGTAGGGTGTTTGAGACACATAATTGTGGTCAGGAGTTTAAATAGAATATAGATGATATTCACTGTGAGTGCTTTATGTCTACAAATCCGTGATTGTAACAGTTTTTATAACAGTGATTAAGTTCATTTCAACAAACACCTTTTGAGTACATTGGGATTGTTTGTCAGATAATACAAATAAATAAATATGTGTCTATCCCCTGTGGAGTTCCCAAACTGGTTCGAAGTTGTAAGGGCAGGAGAGTTAGAAGTGTAAACAATTTTGACGGAAGGAAACCCTGAGGGATATGCAGAGTGTTGAGATTGTAATACAGTGAGGGAGATACCCTGGTATCACAGAAGGCTATGTATATACAAAGTATATCTATATCTATAGTTATGACCTACTGGTGAACATTTAATTTATTGGCACCATACAGGTGGTAGTTAAGCACTTTATTTTGAATGGTAAATGGAGCAAGGAATGGGATGAAATTCCAGGGAGAGGGTTTCACAGGAGCCAAAATAGAGAGATGGGAAACCACAGAAGCACATGGTTTACTGAGCTGGATCAGACCAGAGGAGAGTAGTCTGGGAATCGGGGAGTAATCTGAGAGTTGGGGAAGATGAAGATGAAGGAGGTGCCAAGTGTACTGTAGAGGATCCTAATGTCAGCCAAGGGCTTTGTGCTTCCTTTGGTGGGCAGTGAAAAGCACTGATTTAAAAAAAAACAGTCAATGAATCTAGTGTATAGCATGGCCTGAAGCCTGAGCAGTGTTTCATTTGTTTGTTTTTGTTTTTTTAATACGAAAATTGCTCTGGCACCAGTGGGTAGACCAAATTGCAGCAGGGAGATATTGAAAGCAGGGGTAGGGGTAGGAGCTATAGAACTGTCTTCTTGTGATGTAAAGATTGTTTGAATTAGGATGTGAGGTAGTAAAAAATGTATATTGAAAGGTGAATGTTGTTGAGGCAGAATAATTCAAATAGTCTGAGAAATGCTCCATTCCTGGGTGATGAAAAGGCGGGTACCCGTCACTGAGTGAGAGACATAGAGAATCAGGAGAAAGATCTCCACTGGGAGAGATGAGTAAGATGACTTTTATGTTGGGTAATATAATATTGCAAATATATAGTATTTTCATTTATATGTGGATACTGTTTGTAAATTTTTCAATGCTATTTAAAGTGTCTGGGTGTTTTTCAATTTTATAAATCTACACAGGGAAAAATAATCATCACACTGCTTTATTTTTTCACAAAGAAACAAATTTTTATATACCTTTAAAATAATTTTTAAGCATTTTTCTAATAAAATATTCCTGGGAATATCCAAGCTAGGTACTTTTTCCTAATGACCCTAACCATAAATAAAGTTTAGCATTTCCCCACATATATTTCTTGGCATTCTGTAATAGGGGATGTTGCTACATATTATTGTGGGGAGGATTTGAAAATTATATATGCTTAGGAAACACTGAGTTAAGTAGGTTTCTGGAGTTATGTAAGATTTTTCAGAGACTTTAGTGTATACTGTTAATGTATTTGGTGAGTTTGCAAAGGGAGAATGCAGCTTTTCCGAAACTCCTTTGACAGTTTTTTGAGCGTCACTTGGGACTAATATCCCATAGAACACATTCAGAAACACTGTAATATTAGCCATTGCTAACAAAATGGGAGAGTAGCTACAAGTAGAACATAGAAATTAACATTTTTATATGGATCTATTTTATCATACTAAATATATTTACAATGTCTGTTCTTTAATATATGAAATCCACTGTTTTGTTTTATTTTGGAAGATATGTGGGTGTTTTGGCATAAATGAAAATATTCTCTTTGAGATTATAGTTGTGGGGAGATAGTATAAAGTCCTGAAGAGCCATCAATGGCCATGGGTTGGCTGCCTCTACATTGGAGTTAGTGATAGAAGAAATCCACACATGATCCCATCTCAGTCATCTCCTTAGAATAAACTAGGGGCAACATCTAAATTCCAAATGATTTTCTTCTTTTTGTGGCACATGCCTCAAGGCTCCTTTCTCCTGAATCCCTTGTCATTTCATATGTATTCAGAGAATTCAGTTCAGCTCAGCCTGCATTTCTGTTCTGTACAAAGCACTGTCAGAGTGCAAATTTATTTCAAGATTAGTTTGGCATATATAATGTGCTCAATAAGTATTTATTCAACTAATGGATTGTGTTATTCTTTAATGATCTAGTTCTACAAAGAGGCACCTCAATGACGGATCTGAATTCTCTACCATATTCTCTCAAAGGTCCTTCTTCCTTAGTGTTCATAGGGTAGCAGTACCTGAACAAGACAACCAACAGTGTCATCTTCTGCTATCTAGTTCTTTCTTTTTATTGTTTGAAATTTACCCTGGGGGAGTCATTGTTATAGGCAATGTTGAGTGAAGATGGAGCCAACATCTTACCATTTTCCAGCATCTGGCTTTTCTTTGTGTGTTTCCTTCAAGTGCTAAATATTCTTCTGTAGTATCCAAGGATAGTTAAGTGGAAGAAACAACTCTATGGACAGGGAATGTGGGGTGGTGGAAAGAGCACGGACATTGGAATCAGTAGAATTTGGTTCCAGCTGTGTCACTTAGTTCTTATTTGACTACACTATGATTCTTAACCTCTCAGCCTCAGTTACATCTTTAAAACTAGGAATCTTGTTTACATTTTATGGTAACTGTAAGGAATATAGATAATAGTTGTGAAAGCCCGGTTGCATTAGGGATGCTCAATAAATGGCAACTATAATAAGAGATATTTATTATTATCATTCTGTTCTCTCTACCTTTACTGAATAAGTTATTTTCAATATTTATCACATGTGAAAGGCTGTGGGATAGGGGGTGTGCACACTTGCATATCTTCACTTATTTTTACTAATGAAACAAAAATGAAACCAGACAAAATATTACCTGAACCAATTCTTTAAACAAGCTACAGAATATTTAATTTCTTTCCATTTGCCATCCTTTGTACCTCTAGATGTTGGTTACTTTGAGCCATAATAGTAATAAATAATAATACTACTAATAATAACTCACAATTTTTGAACACGTACAATATGCCAGACATAATTCTAGGTGTTTTACATGTTTTAACTCATTAAATCTTCAGAATGATCCCCTAGGCAATAGTGACTTTTGTTATCCACATTTTGTAGTTGAGAAACCTGAGACCCAGAGAGCTGAAGTCCAAAGTCCTAGAGCTAGTAAATGGTCTAGCCTCAGCTGAGCTCAGGCTGACTGGCTCCAGACGTCACAGTCTTATTCATTGTATTCCACTGCCTTTCTTAGTATAGCAGTGGTAATATGGCATGTCACGACATGCATGGTTGTAGAGATACAATCGCCAATATTCAGCTATACATGTGGTGTGTTCTTTCCTTAATGTCTATAATCAAAGATAACCATCTCACCTCATATTTTAGTTGGAGGTCTTTAAAAATTATAATTTAGATTATATGCTTTAGCTTATATGTTTTTAGGGCCAATTTCTTAATTTTCTTATAGATCCTATTCTAAAATAATACTGAGGAAACTTTTGTCCTTGTATTGATGTTTTGAAATTCTTGTCTCCTAAAACAAAAGGTCTGTTTAGTGAATATGGCTGTATGAATCACTGTAGTCTATCTAGTGGTAGCTTGGTAATGTCCATAAAGTAGATACAGAGTCTAAGTTCAAATGCCTGTTTATATTCCCCAAATAATATATTTTTCTACTGTTCAAGCCAATCAGAGATACATGTCTAGGTTTAGAGTCTGAAACTGTTTCTCTAAATTTAAAAATTAAATTGTACAACATATGTCACTTGGTAATTTTATTTCTTGCCTCAATATCCCCACCTCAAAAAAGAGTACTTCGGACTGTCTCTAATTTTACCCTACACACATGTTGAATATTGAAAATCATGTAGGTATTCTTTACATAGAAAAATGCAAACTATCTTCTTTTTAAATATGACCCATCTCTTGAGGTAACTGGTTGTTCCTATTTATTTTTATATGTTTATATGGGCTTTGAAATCAGAGTAGAATTTGGATTTCAGCTGTATCAGTTAGCTGTTTAACTGCAGAAAGATTCTTAATCTCTCAGTCTCAGTTATATCTGCAAAACTGGAAATCTTACTTAACATTTTATAACTCTAATATTTATTATTTGTTATAAGTCAGTGCCCATTAAAAACTTTCACTAGTGATCCTCTTAGAGGGACTATGAAGTTTGGGACACTGTTTTTGTCTTCAAAATCAAATTTCAGAATTGCTGTAGGTCATTTTTTGGCTAATATTTTATGTGCTGGGATTCTTCAGATAACATATATATAAAGGATTCTAACTTTTACGTTTTTATTTTTCAATCGTTTTGGGGGGGTTCCAGACTAGCAGTAATATTTCTCAAGAGTAAGAAGTTTGTTTGGCTTGACGTTCTAGGGTAGTTTTTAATCATCTAGGTTACTGATTTATCAATAGATATAAACCTTGTGTATGTGTGTTTAAGAGTCATCCACATGCAATGGTAGAAATAGTTTATTCTTCTATTAGTAGTAGTGACCTGCCCATTAAATATGTAAGTACGTAAGTAAATCCAAAGGTGCATTATTGGGTTTTTTTTTAACATTTTAAAAACATTTTTTTGTGAAATGTGACATATATAAAGTGAAATGCACAAATCCTAAGTAAACAATTTAATTTTCACATAGTGAACACTAAGATTCTGTATAAAGAACTGAAACGTTCCCTCCACCCCAGAGGCCCACATAATTTCCCCTTAAAAATATATCCTTTAAAATTAAGACATTTTCTCTAGGCTATCAACACTGGAAATACTTGAAAGGAACTATTACTAATTTTTTTGAAAGAGTAACATAAAATTGTTTCAATTAATTCATATTAATAAGACAGCACAATAACAGACTAATAATGCTGCTTAATAATTGCTCCTTAAATTTGTTGAATTTTTAGACTTCAGTTGTTCAGGATTACTTTTTTGATGTTCCCATAATTGCAAAATGAGATTTTAGAATGTTTGCAGGAAATAGCTTTCATCTAAAATTATTATTAAGAGATACTTAGTCAAGTAGTTTAAGATTTGGATTATTTAAGTACTGTCTTGTAAAGCATTATTATGTTATATGGAAAGGAACAGAGGACCACAATGATGATATTTTCTTTGTCGTGTGTAAATATTCTTTCAATTGCATTCCCCAGATATTTGTTCTGGTTTTTAAAATTATTAAAATAGACAGGCCATCCATTCTCTTCACCAAGTGTGCACTATTAGTAAAATTTTATGTGTTCTGTCAACAATTTGATGTGATAAAGCAATGGTTTTTCTGTAGTTCACACAGCACTGGGGCTCTGCAAAGCATCTCTGGGGGTTCTTTGATGTCTAGACAGTTTAAATTATGCCAGCTCCCCTGCCTCCAAATTCCACCCCGTTCTGCTTCAGGGGTTGTGGGAAATGAAAACAAACCAGAAGGGTTCCACAACCCTACAGTCTAAGGAGGAAAACAAACAAATAGAATAAGGTGTATATCTACCCTGGCAGGTGTATAGGGAAGGGCTCAATTACAGGGAACGGGAGAAAGAAAAGAATTGGGGGCAAATAGTGTCCTGCTTATTTACTCCTAATTATATCCCTAGTATGGAACTATATGAGGCTTGTGGACAAAATGAAAACATTATGGAAGTGTTAGGGAAGAAAGTAGAATTCACCTTTTACCCCAGTCCTCCAGTGTTTTCCTCCCTGCCAACAGCCAAATCTAAGAGTTTGGTGTGTTTCTTGTACACTGTCTTATTTATTGAAATGGTAAGATGTAGAATTGCATTTTAAGTTTGAAAACTAACTCTTTTTTCCTTCCTTTCTTTTTTGTTTTCTTTTTATAAATTGGGATATCGCAATTCTTCCAATTCATCATTTTAGAAAGTAAGTAACTTTTGAAATTTTAGAGTTTTTTTGGTTAAAATGTTGTTTTATTATTTCATATATTGTGTACACATGCACATATTCTATTGCAGAAATTTTAGCTTTTAAATTCTGACTGAGGTGATTAACTCTTGCGTTAAGTGTGAACAGATTTTTTTAATTAAAAATAAGAAATATTGCGTAGAAGGTGTCCATGCTCTCTAACAATACAGACTTTTAGCACATACTTGCCTCATCTTCTTTCATACCCACAGTAGGTCATTGTGCTTTTTTAATATACACAGATGTATAAATGTATGTTTGTATCTTTTTTAAAGCTGGCCTAGGTATACTTGCTAGTTCTATTTTTTCTGGATATTAAAATAATAAAAATACATAAATGAGACTTTTATTTGCTCCTGTTCAATGACAGTTAATTAAGACATTCATGTTTTCAGGGAAAGCAGTCCAAAATTTCTAGACCTTATGGAAATGTTGAGAATAATAGCCATAAGTAAAGGGTATGAAAGATTTTTAAAATTCACTTTCCTATGGATATGCAGTGGATAAAACAGTTACCTTTTTAGTAAACACTTCACTCTTTCGATGCTAATGTTTTATTGTTTTAAATAAAATGGACTATATAATTCGGGTTTTTTTCTATGAAGAAATGCAAGTGATATGTTTAAAACTAAGTGACTATATCAAGCACTGACTTGAGTAGTAAAATTTGCATTTGATTGCAAAGTATTTAATTCTTCTGAAATGCAAATGTTATATAGTTTTGAAATAAAATGAATTTCATATGTTTGTTTAGGGAAAGATTTGGGAAAATTACAGTAGTCATTGAGACTTTTGGAGATCTATTGTCATGTGATTGTAAATTACATATTTTAAAAAATATTTCTGCAGTAAATCTTGAGTTTATTGAGTTAATAAACAGTATAATTTAATAATATGTTCAACAGAGCTTATTATTTATATGAAACTGGGTGTTTATCACTTATGTTTGCAGCAGGCATAGCATTAAACTGCTATTTAATAGTCAGTTTATCTTCTACAATTATCTTTGGTTTACTGTACCTTAGAAAGAAAATGTAAATTATAGTGATAGTAAATTATATTCGTTCCTTATTTTTTAGTTGTCTTTAAATCTGTATTATTCTCTAATATTCTAAATCTGAGTTCTTGGAATTGTGTGTATTAAGACCTTAGGAATAAAGAACAGGAAGCGTGTGTGTGAGGTTTGATAGGTGCACAGTTGTATTAAGTTATATTTTTAAAACATCGACATTGTTTCATTTTTATGTATAGGATTCTATTTTACTTGCAGTGCTAACATTTTCTTGCCAAGTCCCTCCAGAAAAATCTGTGTTTCTGACAGTTTCACCAAATTAAAGCTCCACAAATCTGGCATAATAATTCCCAGCTTCAAATTGTCTGTGCTTTTTCTAAAGAGAATGATGATAAAAAAATATATATTTTGCAGTCTTCAGTATACCATGTATAGCATTATTTATCTGGAATTTATTCATGGACAGCTATTTCTGGGAGATGAATATATTTTACTTTATAAGGTATGCCTGGCCCACTTTACATATGAGCAGAACATCTTTTATGAGGAAAAATAATGAAATGAGGTCTGTAAGCTTGTAGAAGCTTCGAGAGGAAAGATATTACATAAACGTCCAGCATTGTTTCTATGTGTACTTCAGTGTTCTAACTGCATTGTTCTATGACCAAATTTATATTAGGGCTCTGGCTTCCTGTCAAACCCAATGGAATCATATTGATGTGTTGGCACAGAGAAGCTGTTTCCTAAAATAATAAAGAGTGTTCTTCTTATTACAATACTTATAAACCTTTATGACCATGATGTGTATATATGCTGCCTTGCTATTGTGTGTTGTGTCAACTCAGCAAATTTGGCTTTTTCATTTTATTGGTGAGTATTCATAGTAAGTAAGAGATTGGATAATCTTGGGTTTTAGAAAACTTTTAATTTAGTTAGTGACATAAAAATATGTTTCTATCACAGAAATTCAAACTTTAAAGCCTTAATATCCTAAAGGTTCTCTTGTCCCAGGATATCTTGGATTACATACCCAGAACCCCTCCTAGGTAAATGGGGTGGAGTAAGGCTTCTAATCTTTATTGGTTCAAACAAATATTGATCTTTTAGCATATTAGGAAGTAAAATGTATATGGAAACATAAGTAAATGAAAGTAACAATTCTACCTCTAAATTCTAGTGTACAAAAATATCAGTTTCCAAACAAAACACAAAAAAAGTTCTGAAGTCTACCCCAGGAAATACATACATATTATACATTTCATAAACATCTTTTTAAGTATATGAATACATTTCAATAATGTTTGTAGGTACGTGTTTTGATATTTGAATCAATAGTGTAATGCTGTTTGGTTTCTTAAAAAAATCTGTCTTCATAATTTAGTCACTTGCATCTTTACTACCGAACATAATTATTAGGTGGGTAGAATTCCCAAACACATATTTCTTTATCTGACAAATAAAGAACTGAGGAAAGGATGTCATTGAAGAAGTTGTATCAGTGATGTAAACACAGATATAGATTTTTATTTGACCTTGTGAGAAATGCAATCCCGTGAGTAACTTAAATACTTGTAATTTCAAATCAGTTCTTCCGTGGTTTATTATTCTTTTGTTGCTTTTCAACCTATAGGATGGAGCTGTCCTTGAACTTGGTTTATTTGATCATTCAAGTGCAACCATCAAGTTGTCTGTAATATTTAAAACCTGAGGCTTCATGGTATTATTTGCAAAATAACACCACATAAACGTTTGGGCCTTGGTTTCTTTGAAATATAGTGTTGGTTGCTTTATGAATAAAAGCATAATTTCAATTCAGGAGACTTTTTGCCTGAAGCCTATAAGACAGATGCATCTGATTAACTTTGGCGAAACTGGACTGGCCTGTTATTGTAATGTAGATGTTTTCGGGGTTGGGAGGATATTTTAAAAAGGCATGCGAGGGGTCTTTTTTTTTTTTTTTCTTAAGAGACTGAGAACAGTTTTGCCACAGAAACTGCGTCTCAGACTGCTTCATTTTTTGCACACTTTTATTTTCTAGTGGAACTTCTCCATTAGCCTGTCTGAATGCAATGCTTCACACTAACACTCGAATAGGGGATGGAACATTCTTCAAAATCCCTGGAAAGTCAGGCCTCTATGCTCTCAAAGTAAGTTGGACTGTTCTGCATATTATGTCTGTTATTACTATGTATCATGCATTTACATGTGAAGGTAAACAAAATTAGACTTGGGTGAAGGGTAGAATGACTCCTTTGCCTTTTAAATGTTTTCAGATGTCTTAAAAGTGATTTCATATTAAGAATAAACAATGACATTTTCTTTAAAGAAAACATATCTGTGGTTTCACTCTAACATATGGTAATGGAAAATAGTTGTGGCTTCCTTAAAATTCTTGATTCTTAAAAATTTACATGGAGGAGTGCCATGGTTGATCAGCCAAGTTTTAAGATGATCACAGTTGCCAAATACTATTTGACTTAATGACCGTCAGTTGATATACGGGCTTCACACCTGTATGCCTTTCTGTCTTTTACAAAAAATAAGAAATGTACCCATTCTTCTTGAAAATTTGCTGATTTAAATCAATTATTCAAATTTAAAACAACCACTGATCTCCGGGAAGTTTTTACTAATAATGCATACTTGTTATATGAGAAGAATAGAGAAATAAAAAGCTTCAGATAACTGAGTCTTAATTATTTTAGTGTAATTCCCATTTCCATCTAGAATGGAAATGCCATGTAAGATGCAAAATTCCAGAGAACAAAAGCTGATGATCTGCAAATGGTTGCATAACTTGCATCAAGCAAAATCAATGTATTATTTCTTATAAATTTAAAAAAGTCTGCTTTAATAAATGATGGGTTACATTTAAAATTCATTAATTTCCTTTGAGAAGTTTCGTTTTGTTTTGTTTTGGGGTTTTTTTAATGCTAAAAGCTATACCTGGCAAAGAAGTAGGGGTTCTTTCCCAGCTACTTAGCGTCAGGCTCTTAAACTTTGTGTGTTTCAGAAAACAATACAGGTTAATCAAAGGACTTGTATTATTTCAGTTGATTTTTGTAGCTACTTGGGTATTTAATTTATAATTAAAATTCTGAGTCATTAAGCCATTTTCTAAAGTAAGGAAAATTGAGAAAAATGGAAACAACATATGTTAAAAAAGAACTTGTTTTTTGTATGGATTTTAAAGGTTATCCAAAAAAATCAACTATGGCAATGTGCTTCCCCACCCCCACCAAGGAGTAGTTTTACATTAAAAAGTAAATCAGTACTGAAATTCCAAATCACAAGCAACTGTGATAATTCCTTAGGACTGTGGAAGTATTTTGAATGTTTTCAGTTGCTAATACATCTCCATAAATCATTATTTTTAAAATAATATAGAAAGAGGAGTCATCATGCTCAGCTGATGGAACATTGGATTTAGGCTGTGAGTCTGAATTGGAAGGCACAGAGATGGCGGAGGTCAGTGCCAATGGGGAAGGAAATGGAGGTAAGTGTGACAAATTTCAGGACACAAACCCTGTTCTCTTAAAGGTTATGTAGAATTCCAATAACTTACTAATTGAGTTCCCTACCATTACAGATACAGTTTTCTTCTAAGCTACTACCTCTTAAATTTATCATCAAACAATGCTGGTTCAAAAGGTTAGCACCTAAGAAAAGTAAACAGCTCTTTGCTTTTTGTTTTATTTTGTATTTTAGCAGGATGGATTTCCCTGGGTAGTATTCTTGAGTGTTATCAGTATATTTCTCCTGCAAGCTGAGAGGGTTACTGGGGTATGTCGTGGTTTTATTCTTATATCAGTGAGGCCTGAGAATGCCAGTGTTTTATTTCTGATCGTGCTGATTTTTTCTATGATCACAAGTAGTTTTATAATAGCTTTGTTCCTAGGTTTGTCCTTAATAAATTAAGCTTAATGTTAACATTCCTGACAGCAACACAATGACCAAATAAGTTATATTCTTCTGAAATGCTTTTGAAAAGTGAGAAACCCTTCTAGAATCCTAAGGGGGCATTTTCCACCTCTGAATTCTGTCCATGTGGATTCATTTTTATCTTTCTCAAAACATTTGCATTATGATTCTGTTGGTGTATGTAATTTCTGTACTGCAGTTTTGGCAATTCTTTGTTCCACAAAAGCTGCTGTACTTTTCTTTAACCCTACTCAGTGGTCCCCCAAGTGGACCCAGATCATGATTTGAGAGGAAGAGTGTGTCATTAAAGTCTCTGTCGGTGGACTCATAGAAATCAGTAAATTATCTTTAAACAAAGAAACCTTAAAGGATCCTTGCAGAAAAATCATATTTCAGTAATAGCCCAAAGCCATTCATTTTACTAATGGTCATAAGAGTCCCTTTGTATTCTGACTGGCCACTCCTACCCTTTAAACTGATGTGCTTTCTGATAGTCCCCAAGGGACTGGTTCTGCTCCAGTGCTATCTGACCTGCAGCCGAGGTGCTGAATTAATGTAGGAAACAGATTCTTGTCTTAGTAAAATGGCTGAAGTCGGCTTTCTAGACTTTTTTTAGCTAACTTTCATTGAATTTGCTGTCCTTATTCCTATACCTTTTGAAAACTCAACTAAGCCCCCCACCATTGTTGTAGCAGTGCTGTGAACTTTGGCAGGTCCTTGTGGTTAGAAAGAGAACAAAGCAGAGATGCATGACATTTTCTGGATTTCTGGAAGGGGCACACCCTTCTCCTTCAGTAGGATGAAGGGGAACCTTATTGGGTCACCCTTTTTGCTGTACTGCCTGCTTGTATGAGCACTTACGTGTTCCCTCTCCCTCCTCCACCACCTCTCTGTTAACGTATATCAACGTTATGTATTGAGTTTCTGCTATGTGCCAAGTACTGTTCTTGACATTATAGTTACAGCAGTGAAAAAGAAGAACAGAAAGAGACCTCTCATGGATTTTATATTGGTAGAGAGACAGACAATAAGCAAATTAAACATGTAAAATTTACAGCTTATTCAGTGCCAACAAGAGATATGGGGCAAAATAAATTAAATAAGGAGATAAGAGTGAGAGAGGGGTATTTGAGAAAACACCCGAGGCAGTGAGGGAGCAGGCATTTGATGGGAGAGAGTTCTAGGTAAAAGAAGGAGCAATTACAAAGGTCTTGAGGCAGTAGAGTGCCTGGAATGTTCCAGAAACATCAAGAGGCCAGTGTAGTTGGAGTCCAGAGTGAGCAAGGGAGAAGATGGTAAGATACAGTGTCAGAGAAGTTATGGGGCCTGGTACGGAAGTTCGCTTCTTATTGCTCCATTTTTCTCACTGAAATAGGAAACAAGTTCTTCAGCCAAGGGTGAAGATGGGGAAGTAGCTTTGTAGATCTAAGGGGAAGGTAGAAAATGTTTGTCTCAAGTCCAACAGCATTAAGGACACTCCTGAAGTGGCTAATCCTGAACTTAACATGAGATCAGCCAGCCTAGTTGTACATATTTCTCCAGTCGTGTTCATGATCGCTGTTCGGGTGTGGAGTGGGTACAGAGTTGGATTGGACCAGAACTTGGATTTTTCCAGGTGTGAATGATGAAGCCAGAGTGGGACACAGTTGAGGGTACATGACATAGAATATTGAAATCCATCTCCATTGAATTTCAGCTGGCTGTGGAGGTGAGGGAAGACACGAGTATGTGTGGGATGCTGTGAAGGAGGAGGTGGACATCTCCCTAGGGTGGACAGATTGTTTTTTGTTTTGTTTTGTTTTGTTTTTGTGGTACGCGGGCCTCTCACTGTTGTGGCCTCTCCCGTTGCGGAGCACAGGCTCCGGACGTGCAGGCTCAGCAGCCATGGCTCATGGGCCCAGCCGCTCCGCGGCCTGTGGGATCTTCCCGGACCGGGGCACGAACCCGCGTCCCCCACATCGGCAGGCGGACTCTCAACCACTGCGCCACCAGGGAAGCCGCAGATTGTTTGATGTGGTGTTCTAGAGGAAATGAGTTGGAAGGATAGGTGATGTAAGAGTGGAATGTGTGAAATCGAGGTTAGGGTGATATGGGATGCATGTCTGAGATGAAAGAGGGAGGGTAGGTTGAAGGCTGTCATGAATGCTTAGGCAGTGTGTGTACCCTCTTCAGAGTGACCTGGCTGAAGTGACCATCAGCGACTGAAACTCAGCAGGCCTTCCTCTGCCCAGCTTCGTGTCCTGGGATGGAGCAGGGTCTACCTGGAGGAAATGTTGCCTTTTCCTATTTGCACAAAGATGTTGTAAAGGCTGGTGGTGGCCCTGCCATGAAATATTAGAGAATCGTCTGTGTGGATATTGAAACAGACAATTATGACAGAACTAGCATTGAAAGGGTGTGGCACTTAGGAGCTAAAATCTCCCGAAAATGAAAGGGAGTAATCCAGGAGTTGGTAAATATTTAACAAGGAGGAGCAGTCTGTTGATGCTGGAGGCATCTAAGGAGCAGGGAAGGAGAATAGAGTCCCCTCGTCCCATTTCCAGGCCCAGCGGTACAAGATGCGTGGAAAAGAAACAGGCTGCTACCTGAGCGTGTTCCAGGGGAAGTAGTGTCCATGGGAGAGAGCCAGGTTTTGTAGATCAAGACGCAAAGGGAGTGTTCAGGGAAAAAGTTAGAGGTTAATCAGAGATTTTGCTAACAACTAATCCTGAATGTCAGAGGAAAGGGTGGGAGGGTTTTAGTGGCTGGGAAGGGGTCGGGGACAGGGTGAGAGCACTTAGCCAGTAATTAAACCAGAGCAGGGATAAGCAAACTCCCCTAATTTGAAATGTGAATAGGTACTTCACCAAATAACACATACCCCCACATCTCCAGCTAATGTGACCAAAACTAGATTGCCTGGCCTCTCCTTTGAAGTTGTATTAGCGAAATTGCTTTGAGGAATCACTGAAAGAATAGTAAATAGCTTATTTCCCTGAGTATTCCTTGACTTGCCCACTTTTACATCTCATTGCAAACCACAATTGCTTCTTATAGGACAAGTATATTTCCTCTCCGTGTGTATACCGTAGACTTATGTGTATAGTCCATTAACCTTAGGATACATTTTCAAACTTAGATATTGAAAATATGTTGAGTGCTCACAATGCCTAGGCTTTGTGAGCTGTTTACATGTAGATTGTTTAATCCTGACAACATTCCTGTGAGATATTCAGTCTTCCTAGGCTCTGTTATTGTATTTTATTTAATTTTTCTATTTTTAATTTTTATTTTATTTTATTTTTGACCAGTGAGGAAATGGACTTAGACGTTAAATATTTCATCCAAGTGTCAAGCCCAGGTAGATGTGAGTGACACCAAAAGCCAGGCTCTGACCACTGACTCTGCCTGGGACTGTAGGGAACACTCTTAGCCAGGAGTCTTTGATGCAGTTTGGTTTTTCAACATTTGTCCAGCTCTGTACTGACTATAAACTTGAGCTTATCCAAATGAAGGCGTGGGCTACCACATGATTTCTTACGAATCAATAATAAATACTATGAACCTGAACTGGTTTAGGTGATTTCCTTGCTTACTCTACTTCTAATACGTATTTGAACCAGCAGTTAGAATGGATATAATTTCCACACTTCGTACAGCTGTACAAATATACTTTGAAAATATAATTAGAGAGGGAAGGTGGGGATGTGTGGGGTTGCAGGGGCATGGGAGAAAGGGCAAGGGGAGAGGAGGAGGGGAGGGGAGGGTCCCACCATCTGTTTTTTAAATCTTTATTCCCTTCTCCTTTTCCCATTCCTCCTTTGGGATGAAAGGGTGAAAAGTATCAAGGTGAATAATAACTGTCAATTGGTAGGATATGCTTGTGGCAGTCCAAAGAGTAAGCCTCTGCTAGCATAGAGCTATTTCAAATGAACAAAGATTAGTTGACATTTGTTGCACCACTAAAGGGGAAACACAGTGAAGTATTTGAAAAGAAAGCACTTTACAAAAACTGATAACCAGAAAGAAATCTTGCAGCCTGATTCCAGTAGTAACATTTGAGTCTTTAGGGAGAGTTAAGATAATAACGGTAATGTTTTTGTCCTTTTCTTTCAATCAGTTGGCCAGCAAAATAGATTTGTTTTTAAATGAGAGGTGCTTTGCCAAGATACCTTGTTTTAACGTTTTGTTGAAAATTTTTAGAGTTCAGGAAAAGTGATACATTATCAATTATAGAATTTACAAGACACAAAACTATAGTTGTGCATTATGTTTCTTTGACTCCTAAACAGTTTTTCAAGTTAATCAGAATTAGAGACTCAAGAAAGTAAACTCTTCACATTTTACAAGCTTAGCTCTAAAGATCGAAGAGTGATTTAGGTGAATCACTTGATATATCTTTGTTGACAACCCATGACCATTTATGCCAATATAAGTATAGATCTGTGTCACCCAAAGAAAATATGTAGAATTTTATGGGCTATTTTAGTCAGAGATTTATGGTTATGTTTGTGTCTGAGTTGTTTTCTGAACATAATACATTGGTATATCATGAGTTTGCTTACACATATTAAGTTGACTTACAGTGCATTGCTGACTGCAGAAACCACACATATTTTATAAGAAATGACACACTCAGTAGATCGTCTTCACTTTCTTCCCCATCTATTTATAAATTGTTATTAACAGGGAAAAAATGAGCTTCTCTTTTTGCGGCCCTGATATATTTCATGTTTAAAATCAAAAGCAACCATCCTATTCAATCTTTTAAAATGAGGAAACTGGAGAATGTACAATTTTCATCCATAGAGATCAAAAAAGGTTCTGCTTGTTATTAACCCTAATGGCTTTCAGGGAGGAAGCAGCACTCTAGCTGGAGAATTAGTATTTTCAAAGTCTCTATTTAGGGAAAAAGATTATAGAGAACACATATCCTATGTTTTAGTCCTCAGATCCCAGGGTGAATAATGATTCCAACATTTGAAGAATTTTCTGTGGTCCTTTTCATTATTCCTTATGGCCAGTTTTATAAGCAGGTTTCTGATTGTATGATTCTTGGCAGGAGTCGTGTTAACTTAATGAAACATTATTCTGCTCACTCTTTGTTTGCATTGGCTCAGAGGCCACAGAGGGGTCTTTTTTCAAAAGTGAAAAGTGCTTTAAGATGGCCTGAAGTGTGTGCATAGGATCTCTTTTGAGACATCAATTACACACAGATGAGGAGCTTCCTGGAGGAAGTGAGAAGGGTACTAATAAAGGTTTTGGTGCCCTCAAGGAGTAGTCACACTGACAGTTTATCAGTGGCAGTTTTATACTAGGGGAGAGAAAGGAAAATGAGGGGACCCTGGAGCTGTGAAGGGAGTGTTCAACTAACTTTCGAAAATGTCGCCCAACTATTTGGTGTGTCTCTGCTCTCAGTGTTATATGTCTGGTCTTGCTGGAGGCTTTTCAGGAGCTTGTCTGCGACTGCTCCTGTGTGATTTTACATCAGATGACACATGAGCCTTCTTTGTGTTCACCATCCATTTCCACCTGACAGCCATTCCTGAGAATCTTGTAGGAGGGAAGGGAATTGTTTCAGTGACTGCGTCAGGCCCCCTGATTTTCTTAGGTTAGGCTACTTTGTCTTTTATCCAACGTCTGAATTTTCGTTAACAGCTTTGTTGGCTCGTACAGACACCTGTTCTACATTGGTGGGCCAGGGAAACTTAAGTATGTGAAAATGTTGTTTAAGTTACACATGGAAGAAAATACAGAGGAAAAAGAATACTCTTCACAGTCAGAAATGATCATTGGCAGGATATAAAACTTCCTCTGCCCACTCTTTCTCATTCTCCTTTCTTTCATTCCAGCCCACAGCTTTCCCAGTTCAGAAGTATGAGGGACTTCAGAAGTTCATGCAGGCCTGGATCCTCTCTCATGCCAGCATTTTACTTAAGCCAGTCAATTAAAGTAGACATCATTCTAATAGTAAATGCCCAGAGGGATGGGAATCTCACAGACTCATTTATATTTGTCTCTCTGTGTTTTTGATAACTTTTATAGTCAAGAAATTTTTCCTTATGCTGAAATCTCTTGAGCTTTTAATTAAACCAATTTTCGCTTGTATTTCCCTCTGATGATGGAGAACAGCTGGGCATCATCTAGATATCACCCCCTTCATCTTAACTTCTCCAAATAACTTGTCCCAGCCCTTTCAAACATTACTTATAGATACTATTTTCCATTTCTTTTACCCATTAGGGACCTCTTGTTCTTACATATTTCTCCATGAACTATGAACTTTATTCTTGTGTAAGTGGATTTTGGTCAATTTTAACAGCCCAGAGTCATGAAAGAAAAAAAAGTTTTCTTTTTAAGTGCAGATAAAGTGACCCATTTAAATGTACTTTCCCCCTCTTTTCTTGTGCTAGGAGGGAAATATTTCATAATATAAAGACTGGAAATAGAGTATGGTCTCATGATAAAAGCAAACTCCCTCTCAAATAAAACCAAAATTAAAGGTACTCCCCCAATTACCTATCCTGACAAGCCAGATTTCTTTTTGATTGATATAGTTTGTGATTGGTATAGAGGAACAAAAGCATCCATGCTCTTAAAATGAAGTACTTTTTTCCATGATGCCAGATAATCCATTCTTTCGTTTTCTCTAAAGTGACAGTGTGTAACCATTTCTCAAACAGCTAACCATGTGTTTATCTAACTCTAACCCTAACCCTAACTGTTTGGGGCATATGGATACATTACATGGTGTCCTAATCATTTTTATTCTTGAATTTTTTCCCTTTAAAATAAGTTTTAGATCCAAAGGAACATTCATACATTTTATTTTCTATTACATTTACTTTCTTTAAAGTTCTATAATTATTTTATCAGAAATAACCAATTAGGGAGAATGGTTTCTTCTCCCTTTCTTGTACACTGGAGTTCTCTTTTATATGTTGAAGAATGAAGTAGTAGTGCCCATGAATGAAGCACTTATCCTTGACCTGTACCAACCTTTTAATGATATTCTTCCTGCATGCTTTTTTCTATTTCTCATTTTCTAGGTGGGTTCCTGTATTTCTGTGTAGATGTTTCAGGAACTTGCTGCAGTGTAGAAGATCACAGGTGTTGTGCGATACAAGATAATAGCTTCTAATGTTTCCCCCCTCACAGCAGCTTACTGTGTTATTATTCTCCATAATTCTGAGAGGAATCTGTGTTCGTTCTCTGGTAGGAGCAATTAGGTGGTTAGAGGCTGGTACCTATCATATATGCTTTTCCTATTAAATATTTTCATCTCTAGTTTGAGTTTCTCTTGTCTGAGTTTAAAGGAATATTTTTATGGATATCCAGAGGTACTAGTATAACTAAATTGCCCTGATGATAAATTGAGTGCTTGTTAAGAGAGATTCCTATACCTTCAGTTCCTCCTAGTCACCTGTAGAGATTCAGTGTGCTGTCTGGTGCAAACCAAAGTGTTTGTGAACCATTTGTGGACATTGCAATTAAATCGTGATACATCTAGTTCCGGGATATCAGATGAGCATCATTTGTAGCATATGATATCAGCCACCCAAATCTTTAAGGTGTCCGGCATGATTACATCTTATGGAGCGCATTCTTACTGATACACATGGCTGGTATAATTATCATCTGATTCTTTATTCCTCCTGGTTTATTTTGCTCCCTTTTCTGTAGGCCTCTTCTGAGTAAGAAGAGGACTTCATTGGCCTAGTGAAGCAGGCTGTAAAGTATAGTAATATTTTTAGTTATATTAGATATATTTTATTCATAGAGAATGTTGAAATATTATCTAATATCAATACTTAAAATGTTTAAACACTGTCTCCCTTGAAAGTCTTCAGGGAAAATTGCTGTTTCCATTATTTTATTGCTATTGTTTCTCTATTTAAATGCTTGCCTCTCATATCCTTTGAATGTTTTGTTTTAATGCAGTAAGGAAAATTGTTTAAATCTATTTACCTAAACCTATCTTGGAATAAGGACTGCTTTTGAGAGAAGTGGTTCTCCTTAGTCTGGATCCAGAAAGGATTAAGGAATTGTCTTTTCTCTGAAAGAAATTGAGTCCTGGAAATATTTAGTTGGGGTCAAATGGGTTTGTCTGGTTGTCATTAAGTTACCTTTAACAGTTTTGGGCATGTATTTCGTTGCTGTGTATATCCACAATATCTGATATGCACAATTTCAAATGTAAGTATGATACATAAGACATATTACAATACAAACATAACCTTTTTTGATTATTTGCCAATCTTGGGATACTTTTGAATTTCCTGCTTATTGATTTTTTAAAACAAATTTTAGTTGTCACCACCAGGTCTTTGTAGACTTGGTTTTTCTCAGGCAGAATTAATAGTTCTATACCATTGTTTTTTGAAAAAAAAAGTATTTTTAAGAAACCTGTGGTCTCAAAGTCAGGTCTTAGGTCTTAATCAGTGTTTTCCTATGCATTTTATACAGTCCTTGGCATGAAGGTGCTCAATAAAAGTTCTACAATTGAATGAATGATTAATAAATAAACAATTAAGCCCCCTCTAAGACCCAGCCCTCTTTTAAAATGTGATTGAATTCTCACAGTGTGCCACGGTATTATCCCTAATATACTGTGTGCTCTTCGATTTCAATTTTATTTATAAAAACTCTATTAAGCCTATAGTGTATGTCAAGATCATTTTGATAGAAAACTGTTTTTTGATTTGAGTGCATCTAGTTTGATTGTTCAGAAAATCGAAAGGAAGTGGTCAGAGGAAGAACTGATAGAAGTGAAGTTGGTCAAAGGATGCTCTTCTCCCTGCCTTCATTAGCCCTTTGAACCCCGGTTACCTTGGATAGCCAGTCACTTAGTGTGTAGTTTAATCGACATATAAAGATTAATATCTTTGTTGCAGTGACTCTCTTGTACCCAGATCCTGGGCTTTTGTGGTTCTGCCCCCACCCAGCTCCTGCCATTTCAAGTAAGCCTTGTGATTTCTAATTTTGACTTTTAAATGATCCTTATTTCACCATGCAAAACCTCCAGACTCTTAAAATAAGGCAACGAGTAAGGATGGCAGAAGGAAACGTATCCATGTTTGGTGGCAGGTCATACGACTTCCCAACTGACTTGCATAGGATGTTCTGTAGTTTGGTTTTCGTACTTTCCCTAATTGACTGTAGGATAATTTAAAAAATTTTAATGAAGTTTCTGTTTTCAAATTTTAAAAATTCGTATTTTATGTATACTTTAGCACAGTAAAAAACTATGCATTGCTGACCTCCCCGTTCATGAATTTTTGTTAAAAACGGTAATTGAAAGTTAACTTCAGAAACAGATACTTTAGATAGATTTAATGAAAATCAGATTGGACAGTTTAGTTTAATAAACATATAGAGACCAATGGCTCTGTGCCTGTCTTTGCACAGAAGTAAGTCCCTGAGTTTCTGGGCCTGTGGGTGGCAAGGCAGATGCAAGCACCAGTATGGCAGGGACTGTCATGGATTCTTACACTAAGTTCCAAGGAAAGGGTGGGGAGGATTAAGTCTACCTCGGAGACTGGGATAGTCAGGAAAGCTTTGGGGAAGCTGTTTGAGTTTGGTCTGTCGAGTTTGCTAGGCAGAAAGGTGGAAGAGGGACGGTCAGAGCAAGTGAGACATACAGCAAGTATCTGTGTTCAGGAAATGGCACAAGGTCTCGACTGACTGGATCAGAGAGGGTGGCAGTTGGGAAGGCAACCAGATGTGAGACTAGAAATAAAGACAGAGTCAAGATTGCATTCTGCTTTCTCCCTTCTTTGTGCCTTGGGCTAAAGGTAAGATCCCTCTTGTATACCTGTCAGTGGATTAGTACTTAGATTGGGGGGAATGTCATCCATACCCTCTCTAGCACTCAACTTAAAAAATATGAGCTCTAAGCCATATTTTCCAGTTCAGTCACATTGTCAAGTTGAATGGTGAATGAAAAAGAAGGGAGAGCGGGACAACTTGGGACTCTAAGAAAAGAGGCTGAAATCCAGTCTTCTTGGAACACAGTCAGCAGTTTCTCTAGCCTTCTAGGCTGTCTCATGATTACCTGTAATCCTCCGTCTCCCTTTGGTCCCAGCCTTCTAAGTAGAATATTTTGGAGGAGGGGTTTGGGAATCTGAGGGTGAATGAGGGTAGAGGTAGATGAGCAACAGCTACTGAAAATCCCATTAACTCTTTGAATTAAAAACTAGCAGATTAGCTTTTAACTATGCCTTTGGCTTGCCTGGTTTGGGCAGGCAAGCAAAAACGTAGACAGAAATAATATTTCTATACCTTTTAGCACATGTTTTCTCGTCTTCGGCTTGTCCAGCTATGAAAAGGGCAGGCAGTCTTGTGGGGTTTCCAGGTATAAAATCCTGGCATGCGTTTTGTGATGGTGCCAGTGTACAGTTAGGAAAAAAAAGAAAAAAAGCTTCTATTCTGCCCTGAATGCCAAGAAGATATCACTTTCTAAGCTTCATGTCAGTGTTAGATATTTATCGGATAAAACATCTGTCCTAATTCTTCACTCTCCTGGCTCCTGTTGTAATTTTACATACAGGGGATTTCCCCTGGTCCTTTCTCGAACATTAATTTTTCTTTGGCTTATATATTAGAGGCCAAACTCAGCCCCTTAGATAAATATTCAGGCAACTGTTTAAAATAAGCCCTGTATTATTTATTTATCACATCTGTTAAGAAAGCTGCAAAGATAAAGTAAAAACTGTGTGTTTCGTCAGAATATGAATATGCAAGAATATGTTCAACTACCTCTCTAACTATGGCAGTTTTGAGAATCAGCCACCCTCATCAGATACATGGCAGAAGAATGAATAAAGTCACTTCGATGCTCATGTTTGGGGTCTATATTGTCAATGGACGTGCACACACACACACACACACACACACACATATGCAGGCACACTGTTTGGGGCCTATGGATGCATTACATTGTGTCCTAATCATTTTTATTCTTGAATTTTTTCCCTTTAAAATAAGTTTTAGATCCAAAGGAACATTCATACATTTTATTTTCTATTACATTTACTTTCTTTAAAGTTCTATAATTATTTTATCAGAAATAAATAATTAGGGACAATGGTTTGACCCAGAGAAATAGGACCTACTTCAGAAAGAGGCATCGGGTATCGGGTAGGAAAATGACTCTGTAGTAAAGGAATTCTCATGATGCTTCACTTGGGTCTAGGCTGGAATGTGAATGTAAGATAGAGTAAAACAGAGTTGAGGTAAAGGAAATTGAATCACCTCAAGAAAAAACTTCACAGTGTTCCTTGATGCTTGTTTCAGTTTTATTGTCCTGCCCTCCAAATGAAATTCTGGTAAAGTTGAACAGAATCTTTCTTTTGGAAACACTATATGTAAATATATGTGAATCACTCTTAACACAGTGCAGTAGTGAATTTAAACAACCATTCAGTGTATACTGAAATAGGTATCACAATACCCTGTGGTTTCCTAGGTCAGGAACAAATAGAGCAAGTCGTAACTTAGATATCTATTATCCTCAGGAAGTGACAGCTGATTGTATACTGCTTATTGTAGCAGTCACAAAATATAAGACATAAAGCTTTGATTACATCTATGCTGATTCATTATTTGTTGTTTTTTTGATCCTGCTGCATTGAAGTTTACCTTTGAAACACTTACACTTATGAAGAAAATCATTTCCTAAGAAAATTAGTAAATTTGTTTCTATGTCCAGTAAGCAGAAGCATTCTCCTGTTTTCCACAAATTTCCTGAAACCCATGTACTGTATTTGGTTATCCTTTTTAACTACCATTAAGTTTGTATTTTTCTAGGTGGCAATACTAATTTAAGAATGTGAAAGTAATGAAATGTATTTGCTAATGCACACTTTACTTCTGGCTGGGCTTACATTCAATCTATTTAGGTCTGTTCATTTGAGATCGTATATCCTATCTGCCACCTTCCTCTCACCTCCCCAGTTTGTCACACTTCGTATCGACTCCAGAACATTGAAAAGGCCATCTATGTAATCAGTACAAAAATAAATTTATCTTTAGAATATAAACCTATGATTATTTCTAATCTTTCTTGATAAGTAAGCTTCGGCAAAGTGTTACAAATTAGTGATGATTCCAAAGAGAGAAGCCTAGAAGCCATAGTTTATGCAAGCAGTGTTATAAAATGTTTCTTTACTAGAACATTTAGACTGTTTTAAGCAAAAAATGTCATATTGTATTGAATAGAAAAAAGTTACCTGGTCTTAAACTCAGGGACTTCTCTCCCTGTATCCCTGGGCAAATCCTTTTGCAGCTTCAACCTTAGTGTTTCCTGGGCCAATCGCTCTCAGTTTTTTCTTGTCAGAGCTCAACGTCTTGTTCCCTGTACCCTCATTAACTTCCTGTTTCAGGTCCTCCAACATGACGCATGTAAATTAAACTTCTTTAGACATTAAATTTTTTGTATCAGTTCTTGGCCTTGAAGCCAAATATTCTAAGCGGAAGATTATGGACCTGGCCTTGGACCCCAGCTCTGCTGTTTCACTTGGCTGTGTGACCATGGGCAAGTTATTGACCCTTTCTGAGCTCTAGTTTTCTCTCTTCAATGTGGAGATGATACTTTTCCATCTCTCAAGGAAGCTGTGAGGATGAAATGAGATCCCATATGTCCAGCACCTGGCATTAATAACTAACAATTATTTTATCTTCCAAAACGTGTTCGTTTTGGCTTCCTGATTACTTTCTGTTACTAAAACAAAACTTAACTCTTTTTTCCAAGTATGCTCTTTCATGGACCACATGTTCATTTCTAGGCAACATGAGCTTGAGTCCGTCTAAAGCAGTGCTCTCGACACTAACACGTGCATATGCCTCCATTTTTTTTAACTTATGATTTGTACATTTTATTGTATTTATGTTTCATATCAAAATAAAATATTTTAAATAAGCATTGAACTATAGTTAGTAACATGGAAGCTAAAGTATTTGGTGGGAGGTGTATAGATCTTTTTTCTTTTTAGCATCTTTATTGGAGTATAATTGCTTTACAATGTTGTATCAGTTTCTGCTGTATAACAAAGTGAATCAGATATATGCATACATATACCCCCATAACCCCTCCCTCTTACGTCTCCCTCCCACCCTCCCTATCCCAGCCCTCTAGGTGGTCACAAAGCACGGAGCTGATCTCCCTGTGCTATGCAGCTGCTTCCCACTAGCTATCTGTTTTACATTTGGTAGTGTATATATTCCCATGCCACTCTCTCACTTCGTCCCAGCTTACCCTTCCCAATCCCCATGTCCTCAAATCCATTCTCTACATCTGCATCTTTATTCCTGTCCTGCCCCTAGGTTCATCAGAACCATTTTTTTTTTAGATTCCATATATATATATATATATATATATATATATATATATATATGTATGTATTAACATACTGTATTTGTTTTTCTCTTTCTGACTTACTTTACTCTGTATGACAGACTCTAGGTCCATCCACCTCACTACAAATAACTCAATTCGTTTCCTTTTATGGCTGAGTAATATTCCATTGCATATATGTGCCACATCTTCTTTATCCACTCATCTGTTGATGGACACTTAGGTTGCTTCCATGTCCTGGCTATTGTAAATAGAGCTGCAATGAACATTGTGGTACATGACTCTTTTTGAATTATGGTTTTCTCAGGGTATATGCCCAGTAGTGGGATTACATATGCCTCCATTTTTGACTAGAATCATTTTTAACTCCTCCATCTTCCTTTAAAACTCAGGTCAGAATCCTCCCAAGTTACTGTTCCTTGGAAAATTTTCTTGGATTAGCGTAAACCCTGGTGCCCTTAAGAAGTCTTATTTTGAGATTTTACAATATGTTCTCAAGCTGTTTTCTTCCATCTAGCTTCCCCTTGCCTCCTGTATTTGACATATGCCTTCATTCTGCCACTAATCATAGTGCTTCCTCACTTTGATTTTCCAAATAAACTCCTTCTCCCATCAAGTACACAGAGAAGGCCTGTATCTACACTGCTGCCAAAGTGTGAAATCTGGTCTCCCAGGCGGAATGTCTGAGGAGGCCAGAAAGAAGCGTTGGAGCTCCAGCACAGGTGTCATAGAGCAGAAAGTGATGGTGGGCTTGACTTCTATAGACTAGGTGCCCGGAAAGCTTGACTCTGGTAAAAAAAAAAAAAAAAAAAAAAAATGAGCAGATTATATTGTAATCTGCAGAGGACATGATTTTCTTGAAAGTAATTCTCTTCAGTTGACACCCAGCATCTCAGATTTCATTTTTCCTTCTCCATGCTGTTTGCCTTGACCCATAGAAGAGGATACACACACCCCAGTAGACCATAGATTCTATAGAAGGAGGGCTATTAAATAAAAGAATCATAGTACCTCTGAGGTTGGTAGATTGAAGACAATTTCATCAATGTAGATTCTTTCTTCAGAATGCTGTGCATTGCCCAGCCTCCCTACTCAGCTCCAGGAAGTACCTACTGACTCCCAACTCTTGAGACAGATATTGTGTTCTTTTTTATGTCTATACAATAGCCCAAAACATAGAAATTTTCATCAATTAATGGGTAAGGAAACCGAGGCTTAGAGAGGTTCAGTGTAACCGTGGCCACACAATTATTAAATGATCCCGTCTTTTAAATCGAGGTACTCTTCTTTTTACTGTGCTATTTTGCCTTATTTTACGTATCCATTTTCAATTGGAGAAAAGCTCCAAGTGAGGTAATTACAGTGGCTATAAAAAAAGGAATTCAAATTAGTAATATCATTGTCTCTGTTTCTAGTTTGTGCGAAGCAGGTAACTGATGAGGCATCTTCCACTCGAGATTCAAGCCTTCCTAACACAGCAGTGCAGAGCAAGTTAGTGTCTTCCTTTCAGCAACACACCAAAAAGGCTCTCAAGCAGGTAAGGTTGCTGGCATTTCTTCTTTGTCCCTCAGTTCTACCTACTTAAGGTAATGGAAGTAATGCATAGAAAGTAAAATAAATAAGAACATAGTAATCAGAAAGCAACAGAGATGTCCTAGATTCAACTAATCCCTTAATATTCAATATGCTGATTTGAATCTATGCTAAAAACTAGGAGAGGTTTGGCTGAGACCTTTGATGTAAAATAGAAGAGGGAAAATGTGTTTGGAATCATATAGAACTAAGATTTTGTGTGTGTGTGTTTTATAGCAAGTATATTGGGTTCATACATGCGTTGCATATTTTAAAAATAATGTCTCCCTTTATGGTCTTGTGTTTATCTGATAGTCGACGTCAAAATAAATGTAATGTCTTTCTTATTACTGAAATGCATTGTTATAAATAAGAAAAATAGCAATCGTGCCTTGCTTGTATGTAGGCTTATCCATTAGTGCGTTTGGTGCTGAATAGAGGTCAACTTTGCAGTATCATCCCAACATTACGTAAGCAGTCTTGAGTTGTGTGTCCTTGTCCAGAGACAGTGCTGGGAAGTGTGGTTATAATGTTGGGCTCTGGGCTCAGACATAAGCTGCTTACAACCCTTGCTACTGTGTGACTCTGGGTAAGCTACTTCTCTCCTCTGAATCTTAAACTCCTTCTCTAGAAGATGTAGAAAATAAAAGTACCCTTCACATGGGAATGATCCAAGAATTAAGTGAGGTGATACACTGAAAGCATGTGGTAGAATGAGTGGGCCATAATAATCACTCAATAAATGTTAGCTTCTGCTACCCAGCCCAGAAATGCTGAATGTGCCCAGAAGAAAAGAAAGAGATGCTATGGTTAGAGGGGAACATTGCATGATTGTAATAGTAATAAGGTCAATAAATATAAAGCTTACATATTTAGTCCTGAATTCATGGTTTTCCCTTGTTTAACTGCTTTCTTCATTTTTTATTTTCATCCTGCTGAGACAGCCACCTCCACTTCACCCCTTGCTGACCCTTACCAAGTCTAGGAATAGAGGTGTCATTCTAACTGATATATTTATAGCAAGAAGGAGAAGCCGTGTATTTAAATAAAGTTTAAAATGTTTTTAAAGTCCCACCAGCCTGTAAAGCTACTTAATATTCAATCCAATCCCCTAGACTTAGAAAGTCTCCACCTACTCCTCTATTACAAACAAGGAAACTTAGGAAAGAAACTTAACATTTTTGTAGTGAATTCTGTTACTTTTAAATTCTGTGTTAACTACTGAAATTGCAGTATTTCCTTTTATTGGTATTATATTTAGGGTAGTAACAGTGTTTCATCCTGCAGAGGTCAAATACTCTTTACTGAGCTTGCCATTTGTATCATTGCTCTTGAGAAATGTTATAGATGCCAAAGAATAAAACTGAATTCAGTGTTGAGATCCCTTTTTAATTGGTGAAATAAAGAATGTATGATGGTAGGGAAGCCTGGAAAAAGGCTGATTCAGGTGGCAAATAGGATGCAGGTACTAAAACACTAACCAGGATGGAACGAAAGATACAAAACTGGATACTGGTAACTGGAGCATTTAAGAAACACAGATGCAATCATAAATGAAACTCATACTTCTGAAAAGCAGTGATTTAGAAAATGTGTATACACTGTGAAATCTTCCTCCATGTGAGTGTACAGATTAACATTCACATCTCTGTATTGCTATGCCTCATTATTTTTTACTTTCTTCATTTTGGTTTCATATCCTTTGAACTTTTTTTTTTTTTTTTACAACTACTGAAACATTACACAGCTTTGAGTTAGTGGGGATTTTTGTTTGTTTATTTTGTTTTGTTGTAGAGCACATGTTCGTGGAAAGTGCCACTTGCTTGATTAGGGTCTAAGCCTTGTTTTAAAAACCCTGCCCTGTAAGCTTCTCAGTGTCCTCAAAGAGCTATTTATTAATGTCTTAAAACTTCTTGTTGTATAACCAAGTAACAAATTAGTTACCCATACAATATGGCACAATATAGAGCAGATATGCTAATGTTTGATTAATAATCAAATTCATACTGGGAATACATTTAGAAGAAAAGCTGTTCTTGCAGAATTTTGCCCAGATTCCCTATAATTGCTGAGTTTCTTCAGACAGCATTTCAAAAATTGACTGAACATGCGGCATTTTAAATTGTAGCAGCCTCAGCAAATCTGCAGCTTTCTTTTTGATAGTTGAATGGCTGTGACCATGTAGAATTCTTTGTAAGTGTATGTGCCATTATATATCCATATATATATATTTTCCATGGTTGTGAATATGTTTTGTGTGTACACATACAGGAACAAATCATAATCTCACCAATGTAGGGCCAGCCAAATAACCTAATAATAATTACATTAGCTGTCATTTATTTTTATGAATTCTAGACATTATTCTCTGCATTAATAGGCCCTATGCTGTTTAATCCTCATACAAATCCTTTAAAATAATCCTTTAAAATATTTTTCAAATGAGGAAGCTACCACCCAGAGGAACTTACACAAGATTGTCCAGTGAGTATATCTTGGAGATGACATTTGAACCCAGAATCACAGTTTCAGGTTCTGCCTTCTTAACTAGTAGTTCCTTTTAGCATATGCTATATAATAGGATAGATGGATTTTTGACATTATCCAAGGAAATCTACATTCTTGAGTATTTGTATAATGCAAGGGAAACATAGTCATTAAGAATATTATTTCCTGACACAGACTGCTTATGTTCAGTATCGGCACATATTAAAGGGAGGTACTTGGGTGTGTTAGCTTTTACCATTTTACTAGAAGTATATTCTGAGTCAGTGGGGTTTTAGTAATTCAACTATAGCTTGTCCAGCATAGATTCTTAGAAAGAAGTAGGTGAAAAAAAAACCAAAAACAAAACCTAGTAGCTTTATATGCATAAGTATAGTGAAGAAAAATAATTTAAAACAAACCTCATGCAAAATAAACCAGACATAATTTCCCAGCTCTGAAGCCCTCACCCCCACCCAAAGCATGATGCTGCAGAGAGTGGGTGCTTTAACTTTGCACTGCTGTTGATTGCAGTGTAATTACAGGCTGGACAATATGGAGGCGATAATGCCCCTTGGCTATTGATGTAGAGTACTTTCATTGCTCCTAATATTTGGGTCCTTTTAACTTTCTAATCATCAAAACATTAGTTAATATCATATGTTGGGTGTAATTGCATGAATAGCATGTTGTTATTTCAGTAGTTATATTTCTGAATAGGATCTTCACGATAAGCATATTCAGAAGCCCCTGGAGAATAACAGATTGCTGATTATTACCTTGTTCCCTGTCTTCTTTCTGCCTTGGTATTTTAGCTTTAATGATCCTAAAAGGTGTGAAATGATTAGATTTTGAATTTCAAGGAAGCATAATTAAGAAAGATTAAATTTGGGAAGTTTCTAAACAGCAGAATCAAATACAAGGTTAAAAAAGGATGGGTTGAGGTCTGTTATGATGGGAGGTAACATGATGGAGAGCAGAACCTTTCTGTGTTGTTCCTGTTGGTTTCTTTGACTTCCTGCATTATTTATTTAGGGTGGTAGAGTTTATTCATAAAGTTGGAGATCCTTTTCCTTCTTCATATCGCAAAACAGACATATTCCTGGTATTTTGCTTTCGCTTTATATGTTTGACCAGTACTGTGAAATTCCAAAGGTTATGTTGCATGATAGCAGTTTCTGGACGTGGGTGTTGACATTTAGCATTCTAGCAACAATGCACATTGTTGGTGCCTGACACAGCCAGCTGTTTCATATGTGTGTATTTCTCATTATTTTAGCATTCACGGCATGTGCTATTTTCCGATTTCTCAGTGAAGGGCTTACCGCATCCAGTGCATTCTTAAGTTACATTGTTGGTATTCTTTCTCTATGAAAACAAAGAAGGTATTACTTGTTTATGCAAATTCCAAGTTAACATGAAGGCCTCTGGCTTTAGATTTTACTTTATTTTTCATTGGGGTGGAAATGAGAATTCTTCCAGGTTTTTAGAGTTATCCCACGCTTTCTGTTTAAAAAATAAAATGTTTATCTAAAGGTTTTCTGTCTCTTTTTACAAGAGAATGTTCTGATACCTCTCTAGAGGAAAGCATGCTCACTCAGCATCTTTTGATTTTCACTTGAAGCCAGAATTGTAATTGTGTGATATGATCTTTACTTTCCTAGACTGGTTTAGCTCTGTTATGTTGGTTTCCTTAAATAAGTAAGTTTATTTCCAAGTACAAGCCTGTAAATTTCCTTCATATTGAATGATACCTGGAAGTACTAAACTTGGCAAGTCCAATGTACTCTGTGTAGTTTGGGCATGAGGACATTATATGTCTGGGCAGTTTGAAAGACAAGCCTTTTAGTAGACTGCATTTACACTTGCCATCTGCTTGTTTATTTAGGTTTCGGTATTGCTTCTTTCTAGAATTGAAATTAGGATTTAAAGTTGTTCAGTAAGATATTCCGTTAGCATTCCATTGTATCCCTAAGGGTTGAGTAGTTGGAGGTACTTCATTGATATCATCTTCCTAAAATGAATCTAGGCTAATATAGTAAGACTTATTGTATAATATTAGTGTCAAAATAAAACCATGCTATAGATTGATCAACAGGGCCACCACTAGCTAATTAAAACCTTTGGTGTAGAATAGAGAAAGTCATCCCATCCCCAAGTTGTCACAACAACAAAGAAATCTCCCCTTTCAGGGTATCTTTGTGCAGAGCAAATCTTCCATGACCATCAAAAGTGGCCTTCCTGGGCTTCCCTGGTGGCGCAGTGGTTGAGAGTCCGCCTGCCGATGCAGGGGACACGGGTTCGTGCCCCGATCCCGGAAGATCCCACATGCCGCGGAGCGGCTGGGCCCGCGAGCCATGGCCGCGGAGCCTGTGTGTCCGGAGCCTGTGCTCCGCAACGGGAGAGGCCACAGCAGTGAGAGGCCCGTGTACAGAAAAAAAAAAAAAAATAATAATAATAAAAAAAAAGTGGCCTTCCTAATTGTATTTTCTTAAGCTATTACATGGATGTATATTTTCCAGGCTGGGGTACCCAAACTTAGATAATTACAAGGTAAATTGCATTTAACCTCTGTTATATTTGTAGCATAAAATAGGAAGTTTTCTTGTTCTCTTGGAATGTTAGCTACAGCTCAGAATTAAGGATAATGGGATACAGGAGTACCCTGTTGTGAAGCAGGGTGCTAGACACAGCCTCAAAGGACTTACTGAGAGGAGGCCAGGTGGCCATCGACCATCCCCCAAAAGCCTATATGAAACATAGCTCTGTAGAGTTCCTATTTAAAAAGCCTTACCAACATTGCTGTCTCTGTTTTACAGAGACATTTACCCTAGTAATTTACTCAGCATTACTCAGCTAGTTAGTTCTCTGATTCTACAGCCTCATACCGCACAGTCGTTAAGACGGCTCTGCATCAGCCCCTGTTCTGCTGCAAGTCAGCACAGTAGAAGACGGAGCTTTTAATACCTCTCTTGGGCAGTGGTCAGACTCATTTTTGGGGGGAGGTGAGGAACTTTGGGAAAGGTGTTTATTAGCAGGTATCCAAAATTGATGCCCTCAGGCTGAATTTGGCTCAGAGACCTCTGTTTTGTCTGGCACATTGTTTAAAACAGGAAAACTCACCTACAAATCCAGTTGTATTGCTTCTCTTGAGTCATTACTACCACCTCCAATAGGGTATATGTGCCCCAGTCCTCAGCCTCCCCCTTGTCATGGTCTTACCCCAGCTAGTGTGGTCCAAAAATAATTGCACATTTTTCAGGGGATTGGGAGGAGGAAACACGCAGCATGTGTGAGGGGCCCAAGGGCACGTAGTTGCAGAAATATGGGTATCTAACCAAAGCAAACAAACACACAGACCATGAGCAGCTAGCCTCTTTATTTGCAGAAGGCGTGCCCTGGAGTGAGGAACTGGGAATCACTATACTACTACCTGCCTTGTGGACATAACAGGTGCTAGAGTTCTCTTGTTTGGAGCCAGCCCAAACTATCTCAGACATCTCAGTTGAGTCAACATTGGTTTTTTCCCCTCCATCCACATTCTGATCTGCTCGGAGGGTATCCCCAGGGTCCACAGTCAAATAAATCCTGCTTTCTAGAAAGTGAATTAGAATCCTCAAGGTAGCCTAAAATGGCTACGGATCTAGTAAATGCTATCAAGTTGCCCCTTCTCATAGCTGAACTCTGATACTCCTGAGTTTGTTTACTAGCCTGCGGGCTTTACTACTGTGACTGGCGTCATATTAAAAAAGGCTTCCCAAGTTTTGCTTATTTGGCCCTAGAAATGTTATTTGGGATAAAAAAATAATGCTTGTTTTTCAGAGGTAAAGCAAAAAAAAAAAAGTGTGTATTTTTAATACACTTAAAACAATCATTGAAATGATAGGCATAGTTTTTTATCACTTACAGGCACATGGTGTTGCATTTCAGTATTTAAGAAAATGTTGTACCAGGAAATATTGTTCAAATTTCTGAGCAGGAAATACATATTCAGTAAAAAATCATTGAGACCATAGAAATGGGCTCAATATTGACTAGCATTCCTTATCCCTACCTTGGCTCCAGCTTGGCTGTTTAAAATTCAGAATAGCCTTGGGTTTTTCTTCTTATTACATTATGTATATCATGGTTTATTTCTGTCCAACTGCTAATTTTTCTATAATAGAGTCTTCTCCGCTCTAAAAATTGAGGACAAAAGTTTTGTTACTTTAATAATTATTTACTACAAACACTGTAAAAAGACATGTCATCTTTGACTTTATGATTCCAGTTTCTAAGCCTCTTGTTATATCATCTCTTTTTTTCTTAATCAACATTTTCCAAAATACACCTCCCCACCATGCCATAAAATGAGTATTTTTAAAATGCCTATTTGGATTGCCAAGGGAAAAGTTTGAAATCTATGATGTAAAGACTCCTAAAAACTAATCACTCTTTATACAGGTTTTAATTGTTTTGTGATGTCTTACATAGTGGGTAAAGATGGGCCTAATTGTAATTTCAGGTACTGTGTTGCCTCATTCTGTTTTATCATTGGATTGATAGGTTAATGTCTACAAAGTGCTCAGAGTTCTCACACAAGGCTAGAGAGATTTATGCAATTATGTACACACCTTAATGAAAGAGTAAATGTCATAAATATTTTATAGCATACATGCTCTCATTCAGAATATTATTGCCAGCAAGCTAAAGGTGAGGAGGATGGCCTCTTATTCATTTTTTTTTTTTTTTTTTTTAATTTTTTTTCTTTTTGCAGTATGTGGGCCTCTCACTGTTGTGGCCTCTCCCGTTGCGGAGCACAGGCTCCGGATGCGCAGGCCCAGCGGCCATGGCTCACGGGCCCAGCCGCTCCGCGGCACATGGGATCCTCCCAGACCGGGGCACGAACCCGTATCCCCTGCATCGGCAGGCGGACTCTCAACCACTGCGCCACCAGGGAGGCCCTCTTATTCATTTTTGTATCTCCTGTCCGCCCACAGTGCCTAGTACTTTATAAAAGGTCAATAAATGTAAGAATTGAAGGGAAGATGTATCCTGTTATTATTAGCAACAGTATCATTTGTAAGCGATTTCCCAAGCCATTCACTTTCCCACGTGGTTTTAAATCTCATCTGAATACGTCTTTTCTCATTTAAGTGATACTTAATTTTTCACATCTGCAGTTATTTGATAGTTAAATCTTATGGTCAACGAAATTTTTCACATCTGCAGTTATTTGATTGCTAAATCTTATGGTCAACGATTTGGACATTCAGGTAAAACCCTTTGCAAATGGTATTGTTTCTGTCAGCAAGGGGATAGACAGTCAATGCAGTATTTCAGGAGACTGTGACAACTATTGGTCAAAGGACATTAGTCAAGTAACTGAAATGTTATAGAATTGGTAGAAATTACACAGAAACAAGGAATTAAAAGGTTGGAGACTGTGGTCAGCCTTTTAACCTTTTGAGGAGTTTTAGTATTCCTGGAATCGTGAATTTATCTTCTCTTCAATTGTGTCTGCTTAAGACCCTTTTTATTACAGGTAATTTTCTGCATAAAACGATCAGCTAGATAAGCTGTATTTCAAAACTTTCCAGTGTCTTTTCAGTACATTATCATCACCATGGTTGATTCATTTATGAAACACAAAGCACTCCCATTTGGAGCAATTTATTCTCGTTTCGGTCTTCTTTTCCCTGGTTTTGCCAGAATGCCGTAATGTTCGTGTTCTGAAGGTTAATGCCCAAAGTCAAGCAGACAGAAGCCAAGTGCTGCAAGGTTTCCAAGATTAGGACTGATTCCCTTCACAGAAATAAATGATTCCTGCCATGTTCAGTGATTTTGTGCAGCGCTCCCCGCGGCTGAGTGAGTGCATCAATACTGTAGTCCTTACCTGCTGTACATACTGATGACACTCGGTGTTAACTTGATTGACTGAGCAGCCCACTGGAGAGGACGCACCTGCAAGAGAAGTGCAGACATATATTTTTATCCTGGTCTCGAAACATTTATTTTACATTTCTTTTCCTTGGGAGTCATGGTTTCAAATTCCATGGGCTCTCAAGCCACACTGCTCAGGTAGAGCAAACCTTTATGTGCTGCTTTGTTTTCAGAATTCTACCGAAAATGGTCTCAGGTTTATACCCTTTGCCAAAGCCTGATTTTATGCTTTTGAGGGAAAATGACAGGAAGGTGACGCTTAAGAGTCCTGACAAATGAGTGACTCTGTGGAATTTGTCTCTTAAGAGGTTCTATCTAATGATGGGCAAGTGGATCATTTAATTCAATTATGAGAAATCATTTTGACTATATTTTTCTGTTCTATTTTATTATCATGTTTTGTAGGCTTTGAGGCAACAGCAGAAGAGAAGAAATGGAGTCTCAATGATGGTAAACAAGACTGTTCCTCGTGTTGTTTTGACACCATTAAAGGTGTCTGATGAGCAGTCGGATTCGCCTTCAGGTAAAGAGCAAAAATATTGTATGCTTGGCCAGTTTCTTCCCGGAGGAGGCTTTCTCACCAAGAGAGATGTCATGAATTTTCTCTGGAACTGAATAATATTTCCACTTGAGGTTTCATTTAATTTTTTTATACCTTAGACTCTTGCAGTGATTCAAAAATAATAGGGTATTTCGCTCTTAAAAACAAAACAAAACAAAAGCTTGCTCATCATCAAAGGACTTCATTTGCTAATGTCAATAGATGCAAGAAAATGTGTAGTACTGCTAGGTGGATTTTTCTGTTGTTGCTTTGGCTTTTGTTTGAATGTTGAACTTTAATGGTGGACCCCATGCTGATGTGTAATGCCATCAAAAGCCGTCCTTCCGTGAGTGTGAATTTGTTTTTCCATCCTCTGCTGCAAAATCAGGAATCCTTTATTAGTTTTTGTGTTCTGGCAGCATTCTTCTCACCTCAGTGCAGCCCTGACCATTTCTTCTAATTTACCTCTGTCACTTTATCAGCTATGTACCATTCTGTATATTATAGAGTGGTGTTTGCGTTTTCTCTTCCTGCTTCAACATAAAGTATTAATAAAGGCATGATCTCTCCCTCTCTCCAAGCCTCCCTTCATCCTTCATCCTTCTGTCTCGGTCTTGCATCGTCTCCAAGTGGCATAGTATTGTTGAAGCTTATTCGTGTATTTTCACAAAAGATCTGAGTGCTTCTTTGAAAAGCTATCAGATCAGTGAACGTGTCTTTGACTCCACTATCAGGCCATCTGTTCATGCTTTTTGTTCTGTTTGATTGATTTATTGGGCTTTTCTCTTTATATACAGTAGAGGAATCAGATTGTGGCCAAAGGTAGTGTATTAACTCTTAGCAAAGGAGATAATATCTATGGTTTGTAAAACAATTTGAGATTTTCCTTTTCAAGGACAGCAAGAGGAAGATAATGACATAATAACTATTTCCTTTTTTTAGGATCCGAATCTAAAAATGGTGAAGCAGACAGTTCAGATAAAGAAATGAAACATGGGCAAAAATCCCCCACTGGAAAACAAACGAGTCAGCACTTAAAACGATTAAAAAAGTCTGGTTTAGGTGAGTGTTCAATATACTATAACATTTCACATTTTAGATATTTAAATCTTGTTGAATGAAGTTACGGGGACTTTTTTCTTTAATAGTTAAGGATATTTTTAAATCTTCCCAATTTATCTAAACCAAAAAGGGTGCTAAAGAAGGCAACATATTACAATGGAATGATTTTCAGCATGTTGCTAAATTTGTGAATGATACTATTGGGTGAAGCAGAGGCTAAAGATAAGAGGTTTAAAACGATCTATGTATTCAAGTAATTATCTGCCAAGTCATAATTCTGTCTAACATGCAGTGTTTTTTTCCTGCAACTGGGTTTCACTTTATCAGAATACATTGTATTGGGGGGAAAATGCAACTTTTATAAAGTGTTCATTGAACTGAAGAGTACACTGTCATTGGGGTCTGCTGCAGTAAAACTGCTCTGCCTTGCTTTTCATCTTATGCTGTTTGAAATATTCAATAGTGCTTGTCTGAAAAACAGTGTACAATTGCCGAGAAGTGTGGCAGACAGTTACTGGGTCTCGCAAGTCAGTACCAGGTTTTCTTTTGAAGATTTCCTTCCTCATAACTTTTCATCAGGAACTCAATAGCAGCATGTGGGGGGAAAAGGAATATGGGAACTAAAAAGAGGAAAATAAATGTATCCTAGGCTGAACATTAAAATTCTAGACCAAACCTGCCTTGTTGGATGTCTGGACCTAATGGCTTCATTTCTGTCTCTCAGTTATTTCATCTCTGAGTTAGGGTAATGATAATGACCTAGATCATTGTAACATTTTGTAAAATGGTGGGTAGAAAGTAAAGATTTATTGACCTGAACTTTATTATTGGTTCTACCACTTACTTTCTTGGCAACTTAGGGTAATTCTTATTTGCAGATTTTATCTGTTTGTAAAATTCAAGCAAGATTTTAACCCATTTATTTATTTATTGAGTAAAGATTTATTTGAGTGCCTACTATATACCAGGATTTTGTTAAATTCTAAGAACATATTTTCAGTAAAGTCTTTGAATGGGGTTTAGATAGCCTTATGTAAGAGATCTTTGGGAAAGCAGAATTTATGTTTGTTTTAAATTCTTTAAACACAGCATAATTATCTTTTTCATTGTTTCCAAGGCTAAATCATTTTATAGTTATTGTCTAGCCCAAAACATATGTGTTAGTTTATAAACACCTACGTATATACTGACATGTTTTTTCCTAGTCTTTTTGAGTTTTCTAAATTAAGTACTTTGAGTAGCTTCTGAAGCTGGAAACTGTAATGGGAGAGTGATATGTAAAGAATGTACTAAAAAAAGAAGCCGCCCCCCCAAATATCATGTTATGTTACCCTAAGTAATTTAAAAGTCAGTGACCTTCAGTTAAAAACAGTCTGCTACCAACCTCAGGAAAGTCAATGCCATATCATGAGTTTAAGAAAATTCAAGGCTAAATTCTTAGCTGCCTTCAGGGCTGGGGTTCAACAAGGCTCGTACTCTTGTCAGGATCCTGTCAGATGCTCAGGTCTTCAATCAGGATCTCTTGTTCTAATTGTTGTTACCTAGGAATCCTGCACGCAGCTTAACATCTTACATGTTAACAATCATACAGTAAAGGTTAACAATCATACAGTAAAGGTTTTTCAGCTAATTTGTTAGCAAATTTAAAAGGTGATAAAGGAGACCACCATGTTCTTTTTAACCTGCTTTTTTCTTTTAGACTATTAAGTAGTAGAACTAATGAAGCTACTTTAGTGAAGGAATGGAAAACTACCCGAATTTAATGCAGTGGTCTTGGTACTTTGACATATTATCTCATTTACTTCAATTATGTACAGTTGAATTATTTTTATTTTACAGCTGAGGAAACGGAGGCCCAGAGGGTTAAGAGGGTTGTCCATAATGACACAACTATTACAAGCCAAGGCACAGCTAGCTCCAAAGTCCAAACCATTATTTCGGAATATGTTCTGAATGTCTATAATCATCCAGCCTATGTTGTAGACCTGTGGGCACCACTGAGGAGTAGCATAGCATCTATGACGTGATGAGCCTGCCATGGGTGTTAAAATGCAGGTACACTAGTTACACATAGAAGGAGAGCTAGCAACTAAAAGATTTCCTGTAAAATCAGAGGAAGAAGGTGGGATTTAAGGTCAAAAGTAACCTGAAGGTGATTACTAGGAAGGAACGCTGACTGACTGAGTAACCCAACAAGCAGCTGAGTACAATGGCTTATTTTGTGCAAATGAAGTTGGTAGTACTTAAGCCTCTAATATATGCCCAGCACCATACAATGAAAAGTGAAAACACGCAAAAGGAAAGAAAGGTCCTTAAAGGTGACCATCTCCAGATAGAATCCCATGTGTCTTCTAGAAAGTAATGTTTCTAATGTCCTGTGACCTTAGGAATCTTACAGAGTAAAGGATTCTCTGTTCTGTGCAGCGTTTTAGAATCATAACTAAAATGTAAGTTCCTTGAATTAGGGGTCATTGACTTACACTTTTTAATTATGCTTCTTCCTACCCAATCACACAGTAGGAGTTTAAAAATTACTTACTAAACAAATCCAAGCTTCTAATGGATATCTCTGAGGGGTTTTTAATAAATGTCCTCGCTGAGCTCAACTTCTGGGATTCATTCCAATATATTTTATTTGGTTTAATCTTTTTGTAGTGAAGAATTACAACTTTGCTGGTTTCATAAAATGTTACATACTTTTGAAATAAATTAATGCAGGAAAATAAAAATAAATTTGAATAGTAACCGTAAATACTATCATCAAAAATAACTTTCCCCGGGCTTCCCTGGTGGCGCAGTGGTTGAGAGTCTGCCTGCCGATGTAGGGGACGGGGGTTCGTGCCCCGGTCTGGGAGGATCCCACATGCTGTGGAGTGGCTGGGCCCGTGAGCCGTGGCCGCTGAGCCTGCGTGTCCGGAGCCTGTGCTCTGCAACGGGAGAGGCCACAACAGTGAGAGGCCCACGTACCGCAAAACAAAAAAACAAAAAACAAAAAAATAACTTCCCCCAGTGTTTTATAAATAATATTTGACATCTCCTAATGTATAGCCATAGTCAGGGGTCATCTTAGAAAAATTGAATTATATCATTTTAATTAAAAGTACTAAATTTAATTAAGTTTAGCCTGAATAATAAAAAAGAATGGAAGTAAAACCAAAAACAAAATTGCTAAACATCACCACGAGATATATTCATATCTAAAAGTTCTCTCCAAAGATATGAAAAATATGAAAAACTGAAATGGGAATGATGATCTTTTTAACTACTCAAGCTTTGGACAATATATTATAAAGGATAGGGAGGTAATTATACTTATAGTCCCTCTTAACTCCATGTTTTTGTTATATTATTTTGTAAACATCAAGGTTGTTAACATTTAATAATCTTTTTTTTTTTTACCATAATCCCCATAGTTCACTAAACCCCTGGTACTATATGGTAATGGATTCAGTACTCCCTGGTAGACTGTTTACACAATTTCTTAATTTGTAAAGGGCACTTGGATTTATGTTGTAGATTATTAGATTTTGCCCTCTGATAATTTTTTTTCCTTAGACTTTGCTCTTTGAAAGCCTATTTTTCTTCTCTGAGCTCTTTCAGAATCCATTTGTCTCTAATTTCTTTGAGACAACGAAGAACTCTCATTTTGAACTCTTTCTGTATTTCTTTGGGCAGTTCCTCTTGCAACCAAAGGCCTTGGTCTGCCTCTTTCATGTGCTCCTTCCCTCTGTGTGAGTGTATGTGAGTGCATCTTGTGTGCACATTTTATGCACAAATACTGTGTGGCTTCCCTTCTGGGAAATAGGAGGCTTTAAGCCAGCAAGGTCTCCAAAGTCTGCAGCCTCTACTCAGATTGGTTCTCTTCAACTCCCATTGGTCAAAATAATAATTTCCCTGATCCTGATCAGACACTTTCCCATGATTTTTATTATGACTACAAAGTGTCGTCTTCTATAGCACAGACACTTATTGTGGCAATTTGGCAATTGTTGCTTCTCTGGACCTCAGCTACTTTATACTCTCTAGTGTCCAGGAATTAGACACTAAACTGCCTACCTCTTTTCTTCCTCTGCTTAGTGTAGAGAGATGAGATACCAGCTTTAATGAGATAAGACAATCAGATATAATGAGCTTGTTCTTAAGCCAATTAAGAGTAAGTATGTAAGGATAATTAAAATGGAATTAAACATCCTGTGTGGCAACAAATTTAGCAGTAAGTTCATCTGCTCTGTCTTTGTTCCAAAATTATAAAACATAATTTTGCTTAGATGGACATCTTTGAAATTGATCTTCTTTTGACTTTGTCATAAAACATTTAGAGAGGCACATAGTCTTTTTTTTTTCCCTGATACCCTTAAATATTTTGAACCATACCAAATAGTAACCAACAGCATAAGTTCTACTTCTCACATTGTCCATAATACATGTTTCTAAAATTTTATGATTTTCTCATTTCCCCGATACTCCTTCCCAAAGTTACTCTTGGTAAATGACCTCAACTCCCTCATATGGAGAGTATTTCGGCCATACATAAGCATTAAGCAAATTCCTTTCCTGTATTTTCAACATTTCTGTCTCTAGGTTTTGCCTTTGCCTTCTCTGCTGAGAAAATAAGCTTCTTCCTAATTCTTCTCTTCTTGTAGACTATTTTATTTCCCTGTGAAATACTTGAAACATATAGAAAAATACAGATGCTAATAAAACATACATCTATATACCTGTCACCTTGACTTGATTCCTAACAAATGTTAGGAGTTTGTTGGGCAAAAAAAATAGATAAAATTTTTGTACTTTTTTGTGTTTATAAGTGAGATTGGCCAACAGACTTTCTCTCTCATATTGTCTTTGTTTGTCCTTATTTTGGAATAAAAGTTATATTAACTTCATAAAGTGAACTGAAGAGCTTTCTTTACGTATTCACTGGAATAAGTATAAAATGAGTGGTGGGAAATTTCCTTGATGTATTGGTAAAATTCGTCTTTAGAGCTATTTGTAATATGTGCTGCGCATGTATGTGGGGAAGGAGAGGTCTATTTATTTTACAAAAGTTTTCACAAATGTATTGAGGTTTGCTATTTTTAATATAATTTGAAAATTTGCAAACTTGAAATACTTTCTGTCTTCAAAGATACTGGCTAAAGTCATAGTAGTATGATTTTTATGCATATTATACTATTTAAAATCAAATTTTAATTATAATTTTATTTGCCTTGTATATCTATACTGTATCTCAAATTATGTGCCTATCTTTCATTCCTATTCATGTTTATTTATGTCGTCTCTCACTAGATTTATACCTATTTTATTAGTTTTAAAAAAATCCTTTTTCTATTCTTGATGGTCTTCATTGTTCTTTTCTATTCATGAATATCTACTCTTATTCTTTACAATCTTTCTCCTTTCTTCTTTCTCCAGTTTTTATTCTATAGTTCAGTCATTAACTTCTTGATTTGCACACTTAACTCTTGAATTTTCAATATTTTTTCTACCCTCGAATATATACAATTTATTTTTAAAACAAATTCAGCTGCATTTTACAAATTTTGGCGTTATCATTTAGAATGTAAATATTTTGTAATTTCCATTACAAAACATTTCTTTAACTTATGAGTTACTTAGAAGTGTACTTCCAAATGTCCAAATATATAATGAGTGTGGGAAGATTGGAGAGTTGCTTTGTGTCTGTTATTGATATCTAATTTTACTTCTTTGTGGATAGAGAGATGAGGTTTTATATTATTCTTCAGTATTGTTGAGACTCCGTGGTCAGTTTTTGGGTTTTTTTGTTGGGTTTTGTTTGGGTTTTTTTGTTTTCTTTACTGTTTCCTGAGTGCTGACCAAAAAATTGCTTTCTCTTAAGGGCTCAGTGCAGTGTCCTATGTTAAATTCATTGGTTTAAGATTGATTATTGAGTTTTTAAAGTCCTTGGTATTCATAAGACAAGTTTTTTGCTTGTTATCTCAATGTGGCATTACATAGTGCCAATTTCTCTTTTTAATTCTCTCAGTTTTAAATTTTGAATGCTATGCTGTTGAAATGGATGCAGGCTCTAAGTCATTGTATCTTTCCAGTGAATTATTCCTTTTATACTCAAGGAATTACTTTCTTATCCCCAATAAGGTTTTTTTTACCTTTGTTTATCTTTGATGTTAATATTGTAGTATTGCTTTTTTTGTTGTTTTGAATGTCTGCCTGGCATTTCTTAAGTTAATCTCCTCATTTTCTTCTGTTCCATGTGATTTTTATTTCAAGTATATCTCTTGTAAAGCAGCATATAATCAGATTGTGTTACTTTTAAAATCTAATATGAAATCCATTTGTATTTTTTTACTGTGTTGGGACTTAATCAAAATTTTTTTTTCTCCTTTTATGCCTTCATGTGATTGAGTTTTCCTTCCATGAATTTATTTGGAAGTTTTAAGTCTTTTCCATTTCTCCCATTGACTACCTATAGAGTTTTTGGATGGAATGTCCTATAAATATCAATTAAGTCCATCTTGTTTAATGTATCATTTAAAGCTTGTGTTTCCTTATTAATTTTCATTTTGGATGATCTGTCCATTGGTGAAAGTGGGGTGTTAAAGTCCCCTACTATGATTATGTTACTGTCGATTTCCCCTTTTATGGCAGTTAGCATTTGCCTTATGTATCGAGGTGCTCCTATGTTGGGTGTATAAATATTTATAATTGTTAAATCTTCTTCTTGGGTTGATCCCTTGCATGCAAATGGAAATCAGCTGGAGTAGCAATTCTCATATCAGTCAAAATAGACTTTAAAATAAAGACTCTTACAAGAAACAAAGAAGGACACTACCTATAGAGTTTTAACAAACTAACAGTATCCCTCCTGTTTCCAAACAGTGCCAGGGTTATATGGTGTTCTCATTTCAGTCACACCTTCCCATCTCTCATGCAGTTGCTGTCTCCTGTTTTTTTTGTTTTTTTTTTCCATTTTGTTTTAATTCTTATTAGTTGTTAGTATTATTTTTCACTGTTAATGTTTATTTGGAGTTACTCATGTCTGTTAATCTTTTAGTTTGTCATTGCTTCTGCAACCCACTCATTCCTTCTTTGAGTTAATTTCTTTATTTGTTAAGAACATCCACTAGTACTTTTTCAGCAAGATTCTCTAAGGGATAGTTTCCATTTTGGATACTGAAAATATTCTTATATCATTAATATCATTGCCATTTAAAGGGACTTTATTATTAACGAAATTCTAGATCGATGCTTCTTTTCTTTTGGCCCTTTGAAGATATTTCATTGTCATCTGTAATTTATTGATGATAAGGTTCCTGTGTCTTATTGTGATCCCTTTAGAGGTAATCTATTTTTGTTCAAAACTGTTTTAAGGTATTCTTTTTATTTTTGATGTTTTGCTATTTCAACACATCGGATGGAGGAATGGGTATTTATCCTTTTTGAGATTTGGTATGTTGCTTTATCTGAGGACTCTTGTCATTTTTTCAGTTCTAAAACTTTCAGACATTAGCTCTTCAAATATTGCCTCTCTGCCATTTGCTGTGTTTTTTTCATTCTCAAACTCCTGTAAATGTGCATCCTGACTGCTTATTCCATTCCCTTTATTTTTTCGCTATCCTGCTTTTTTGACCATCATTTTTAATGCTACATTCTAGATATTTTCATCAATTCTATATTTATTCAATAGTTATTTCACTGTATCCATGGAATATTTTTTTTAAATTTTAAACTAAATTTTCATTTCTAGAAGTTCTATGTGTTTCTGTTTCAAATCTGCCTATTTTTAAAATTACAGTGTCCTGTTTCTTCATAATGAGTTTATTTCCTTTTTTGTTTCTATTGTTTAAAACAAGGGACAGCAAGTTTTTCTGTTAGGGGCCAGAGAGTAAATGCTGTAGGCTTTGCGAGTCATGCAATTTCTGTCACAACTATTCAACTCAGCATTGTAGTGTGAAGGCACATCTAGACAGTAGCTAAACAATTGGGCATGCCTATGTTCCAGTAAAAGTTTATTTACGAGCAGTGACTGGACTGGATATAGTTCATGGGCAATAATTTGCTGACCCTTGATTTAAATCACACTCTATTAAAATCACATTCAAGTGATTCTCTTAACTCAAGCAACTGAGAGTGGTAATTCTTCTGTTTGATGCATCAGCTGACTGTCCCTTATGGTGGATTGTTCCCTTGTGTGTCATAATCTCGAATTGGGGGCTCTATATACAGCCGTCTGTTGGAGGTCATTGTACCTGAGTTGTAGAATTATCCTACAAAGCATACTGGCATTTCAGGCCTCACAGCTAATATTTTTATAAAGGACTGCTGTTTTAAAGTATTACCCTTAAATTACCCTGAATAGGAATCTTCTGAAATACTCCAGTGCTTAGTGCTGTGCATGACACTTGGGGAGCACACAGCTATCAGCTCTAATGCTGTCATTATCTCTATTAAAACTAACATCACTCTTATTGTTATCATTGATCCTAGGTCTCATAGGATCTACAAAAACTGTAGTTGTTACCGTTTATGCTCCTAAAGTTTTTGAGGATTCTGATTAATTGGAAGACCATAATTAAAATACTTTTTTATCTAGACCTAGTGCTACTTTGAGTTAAAAATACAGATGGTATTGCGTGATGTAGAAATTATGAAAATTAAAGACAACTAAGGCAAGATAGAAACCCAAAGAAACTTTGGAGATTTCGTTCTGAAATATCATTCTTAAAAGAGATAGAATTAAATACATTATCAAATATATATATATATATATATATATATATATATATATAGTCAGTATACATATGTGTGTGTACAGGTGTATGTTTTTCCCAATCTATAGTGAATTCATACCTCTTGCTTATTTATCACAGGACACTTGAAATGGACCAAAGCTGAGGATATTGACATAGAAACCCCAGGATCTATTCTTGTCAACACTAACTTGAGGGCATTAATAAATAAACATACGTTTGCTTCCTTACCTCAGCATTTTCAACAATACCTCCTGCTTTTGCTCCCAGAAGTGGATAGGCAGGTAAGTAGAAGTTTCAGACATTTGGTATTAGTCACCAGTTATATTATTATGAACTGGCAGGTCTGTTATCAAAGATGACTGATACATGGATGGATAGTTTTCTAATAATCTAGTATATTTATGTAATTTATATACTTAAATTCTAGCATTGGTGTTTTTGCTTAATCTGCCTAAACAGACTCATTTTTCATTATCACTAGTGAGCAAATTCAAATTTTAAAATACAGCACATTGCCATAGAGTGAAAACAACAGACCTACCCACATTGGGAAGGAAAAACAAAGAAATCAAACGTTCCATTATCAAATAAATCTTTGAAGTAGCTTCCCCTTTGCCTTGAGGGAATATTGAAGTGCAGCAATAAAAAGCCAGGGTTTCTAAGAAATTATGTAAATATTCTCATTCTCAATTCTTTCCAAAAACCATTTAAAATTTATGTTTGGATTTGGCTTCTGAGAGTCTATCATCGTGAATATGATTGCCTATAAATAATCACCTTTTATCTTTTTTTTAGTATAACTAAAAATGCTTTAAGTGTATTTTTGTATTTTTTAAAAGCCTCTAAAATAAGGAAATACAAATATAGACTCATAATAGCAGACATCAATCATTTTCTAAAGCTGTTTCCTTTGAAAAGAAAAAAAATATTTCATCGCATAAACTTTTATTAAATTTCACAAAACTATTACATTCCCTTGTGATTCTCATTTCAATAAATTTTGACACTGTATATAGTTTCCAGTTGATGGACATAATGTGCATGTGTTTATGAATTTGTATCTCAAAATGATAGGTATATCCATAAATTGAAATGGGCAAGATTGATTCAATATTTCCATATTATTTTGAATAAATTTTCTTAGCTTTTTATTTGATTCTGTTTTCTCCTAACTTACCCACCCTTTCATACATACTTAAAATTTGAAAAGCTGCTGTCTTCTATCATTCTTATGTATCTCTTTGGTGGAGATTATTATTGTTCATATTTAGAAAAATACTATTTTGATTTTGAGTACATTTTTGTTTGAAAATGTGTTCAGTATTTACTATGAATATAATACATGTTTGGTGTTTTGGAATAATGGAAATATCTATTAGTAAGTGCCTATTGCATGTTTATTGAATCAATGATTAAATACACTCTAGTTGGATACAGAAGCTGTATTCCTGAATAATGAAAATATGAGGTAGAAACAGGTAAGCTTAGGGGGGAGAGCACAAAGTAAATTGAGCTTTTATATGTAGAAGGGAAAAAAATCAGAGACAAATATAAGATCCTTGAATTGGGCCTAGAGGTATAGGCAGAATTTGAATAAAATAGATGGAGATGTATTTTATGTGAAAGATTCAAAGATACAAAATCAAAAGCTAATTTTGTGGGAGTCTGGATTATAGGAACAACAGTGCAAATGAGTCTGGAAAGACAAATTAGAAGTCAATTTTGGAAGATGCCTTGAGTATGAGGCTAAACAGTGTTCACGCTGTGTTTGCAGTGCAAAGACACTGAGGGCTTTTGAACAGAGCTATAATGTAATAAGATCACTGCTTTTTAAGAAAATGATTCTGGCAATACTGAAAAGGGAATGTTAGAGATGGGAAGCATGAAAGTGTTGTTAGAAAGCAATTTTAGTTATTCCAAAAGGCAGAATGAGGGCTTGAATTTGGAGAATAGCATTGAACTTGAAGAGGAGTAGGACCATGCAGTCACCTTCATCATCACCACCATCATCATTAGCACCATCATCCAGTGGTGGCAATTTTACATTTTGTCAAATAACACTTGAAGCAAGGTATAGGGAGAAGCCACTGATCATTCTTGGGTTTCAAGCTGGTGTGACTGAGGATGGAGTTCAGGTGTTTAGAAAAACTTTATTTTTTGGCAGGGGGAGGTGGATTTATTAGCTACGTGACTATTGCCTGCACTTCAACATATGTGTGGTTTGTCTTGTTTACAGTTGTACCTCCAGATCCTGGCATAAGATTTGGCATGTATAAAGTACTCAAATCTTTTTGGAAAGAAGAAATGACAAATTGTCCTTGGATTAGCCAAATATTTCAGTAACCCAGGAGGCAGTCTCAATAAACCTAATATTGAATTCAACCTGTAGCAGTTTCTGTTACTCAGTTTTTTCCAGTCACTGTGAGAAATATAAATGAATAAGGCACAATACCTGTTCTCAAAGAACATGTAGTCCATTGGGAAATCATTTATTCAAGAAATACTTACTGAGCATGTATTATGTGCTGCAGATACTGTGCTAAATACAGAGGCTTCAGGAATGAATCTTCCAGAGGAATAACAGACGGAGGAGAAAGACAACCTCATGCTGAAATACAGTTTCCTCTTTACTAGAAAAGAAGTCTGATAACTGGATAGATCTATACCAAATTTAGTATAAGACCAGGCAGAGTAATATAAATGTCAAATAGAAATATAAAGTCCTCAGAAGGCACGAAGTTTGAAGAACTTTAATCTGAAAGTAGTATTGGAGAAGATTTTATGGTGGAACAGATACTTATCTTGAACCTTGAAGGACTAATAGGTGTTTTGTAAGTAGAGCCAAGGGAAAGTGAATTTTACAGAGGGAGAGCTTGTCATTTACAAAGACTTGCTGTGTGTGTGGTAGGATGCTGTGCTAAAGGGTAATATGGTCTAAACCTCGATGACCCTGGTTGCAGATTAAGCTCTTTTAACTTTTTCTGAAACCAGTGGGCACCATCAGAGATTTCTCAAATGAGAAACAGCATACATAAAATAATTTAAATAAATACTTTAGTCCCTGGACATAGGGCAGGAGAAGAAGATCCAAAGGATAAATAAAATATTGTCATCATTTTCTCTTAGGAGCCAGTAGCTCTGTAAAAAAATGTATTGGAGAGGCAGAAAGATAAGACCCAGGGAGACTGGGTAAGAGACAGTCACAGTAGTTGAAATAAGAGATACGAGTCTGACCTTAGACATTGGCCTTGGAAAAGAAAAGAAAGGACTGGATTCCCGGCATATTTTCAACCCAGAAGAGTGGGAATAAATGACACTGCCTATGGGATGGTCTGGAAGAAGAAGGTCTGTAGAAGGTCTGGAAGGCAAATGGAGATTTTACTTAGGGTGACTTGGGAGGACAGGAAGGCTCTGTGGGCCTATCAGCATTTGACATCAAGAAGTTTAGAGCTCTTTCTCCAGGCCCTGCTAGAGTTGAGCTCAACCCTATCTCCCAGCAGAAAGGAACAGGCAACTTGATAAAACAACCTTCCAAAACTGGTCTATTTCACTTCAGTTTATAAAAACCCCAAAATCGGTGAACATCACCATTTTCTAGGCCACAATGAGTAGGAAAGGCATGGAAATGTGAATCTGGTTACATAGATTTATTTGAGCAAGTGGAAGGTACTGTAATTATGTGAAATACCTATGAATTTCACTTGTACAAAAGCTTGTTTTCACGTATTTTTACAAAATTTGACATTCCCAGTTTTTTCATTTCCCTCCTTTGACTACCCCAGGTTTCTGCCTGATTTCTCCCCTGAAGCAGTCCTACAGGCTGTCCTCTTCTGGGCCAAATGAAGCCAAGGTTTATTTCATTATTACATCTTTAAAATAAGGGAAGCTAGGTTTCCCTTTACCTTGCCAGCGCCAACTATCATTAAGCCAACCTGTATTTTTTTCTATATTTGTACTTTTCTTTCTTTTTCTAGAGGTCTGTTTATCTTAGATTACATTTTTTACATACTTCTAGTTGTTTTATAACATTGTCACAACTAGTTTTATATTTAAGTTTGCTTTCCACACATTATGCTGCAAGTAACAGAAAACTGAACTCAAACTGACTTAAATATAAAGGGGATTTATTGGCTCAGGTAATTATAAGATGGAGGTTAGAGTGGGCTTCTGGTTGCTGGTCCTGGAATTCAGTTATTATCAAGGACCCATTTAACTGTTTAATGAATTCATTTAAAAAAATCTCTCCCTTGTTGGCACTATTCTAAACCTGAATCCCTTTATAGTAGGATGGCTACCTGAATCAAAAAATGGGTATTTTGGGGCTTCCCTGGTGGTGCAGTGGTTGAGAGTCCGCCTGCCGATGCAGGGGACACGGGTTCATGCCCCGGTCTGGGAAGATCCCACATGCCGCGGAGCGGCTGGGCCCGTGAGCCATGGCCACTGAGCCTGCGCGTCCGGAGCCTGTGCTCCACAATGGGAGAGGCCACAACAGTGAGAGGCCCACGTACCGCAAAAAAAAAAAAAAAAAAAAAAGGGTATTTGCCTATTAATTCACATTCATGGGGAAAATACTTCTGTCCCAGTATTTCAAAGATAAACCTGAGTCACATGAATGATACTATGTATCAACAGATCTCAGTGACTACTTCTTAAACAATGACTCTAGCTGAGGAATTGGAATATGCAAGTTGGTTTAAAGCAACCAGGCCTACTCCTGAATTTTAGAGTGCTCACCAACTCCTAAAGTAGAATGGTACACTGTGGAGATGTCAGGAAAACTTTAGAAATCTGGTTTTTAGGAAGTTCTATTAGAGGCTATGCAATGGAGGGTGGGAGAGAAGTCAACTATCATGTCCACTGTAGTAGGGTAGGTATTGAGTTTGGTTTTTAACACGTTGGGTTGAGATGCTTCTATAAACTATATGAAATGCCCAAATATGGCTATATATATTCAGGTTTTGTGACTGGAGAAGATGGAATTGGTGATTAAAATTTACATAGATTATACTGTTAGCTATGGGATTTGATGAGACTGTGAGATATCATGGCCATCCCAAAGGAATACATATATTTGTAAGAAAGTATTAGAAAGGGTATGGGAGGAGCCAGGGAATAGATAGAAAATAGCAAATCTATGAGAGACCATCAATGGGGAGGTTATGTACAGGCAAGTGTCTCAGATGGACATTAGGAAGTCACTGGGGAGTAAGTGGGACATCTTTTCTTTGTTCCTTTAGATCCACCCTCCACGTTCTTTACTCTGCTTTGCTCCAGGAGGCTGTATGTGGAGACTCATCCACGTATGGACTACTGCATCAAGAGAAAGGATGCCTCTGTCTTCCTTTCTTTTTTTTTTTTAATTTTGAAATAATCATAAACTTTCACAAGATTTAAACATATATTAGAGAAGAAGTTTCAAGCCTCGTTATCCATCCCACCCCCCGCCCCCAGTATATCATGCCTTTAAGCCTGTTTTTTTCTGCAAACAAGGGCGTCCTCTTGCATAAGCACAGTGCAGCCAATCAAGATCAGGAAGCTAGCATTGATCATTCTTACCGTGTGATTCTTAGACTCTATTCAAGTTTAGCCACCTGTCCCAGTAATGTCACTTTTAGCAGCAAGATTCAGTATGGAATCTGTCATTTTATTTAGTTGTCGTATCTTTTTAGTCTCCTTCCTTCTAGAATAGTTCTTTAGTCATCTCTTGACTTTCATGATTTTGACACTTTTGAAGATTATAAGCTAATGTTAGTTTGTGTCGTACTTCCTAGTGATCAGATTCAGATTGTGTACCATTGGGAGGAATACGATAAATGATGCTGTATTCTCCTTGCACCTATGAGGTAGCACACAATTTTGAGTTCTCCCAATCATTTGATAAAAATGTATCCGCCAAGTTTCTTCAGTGTAAAGTTACTTCTTCCCTCTTTGTAATTAAATAGTATTTTGTGAGGATGTTCTTTTAAACTGTGCAAATATCCTGTTCTTTAGACTCTCAATTTATCCACTTATTCCTATCTGTATGGTTTCCTTGTTTCCTAGTTTTTCAGTAGGTTATTATGCTCAGTTGTCCACATTTGGTCACTAGGAGCCTGTTCAAGCTGGCTCCTGTGTCTTCTGATGTGTCTCCATCACTCTTCGAGCACTTCATTACTTTAAAATACGTGGAATTGTTTCAGTCTCATCTCGTACTTTCCCTGTCTCAGCCCTGGAATGAACCCTTTCTCCAAGGAGCCATGGTTCCCTTTAGTGGAAGATGGTATTTAGAAGTCAATGTCTCGCGAAACATTTGCTCTTTGCTATTGGGGTGTTGCTTCTCCCAGATCTATGACAGACCTAGGAAATATACGTATGTGTATATAGGAATGCATACATCCATACATGTGTGTTCATGTATGTGTGTGTGAACACCTCCTTCTGTGTCTTGGAGATAAGGAACATCTTATAGAAGAAAGAGTATGAGCCTATATATAAACATAGCACAATTTCTATCTACATTTATTTCTATGTATTCCTCTATATCTTGTAAACCATGAATTCACACTAATACCTTCAATGCTAATCTAATACCCCATAGTTCATTCTAGTTTTCTCCCTTTCCAAAGCTGTTTGACAGTGACAGTGAGAAACTCAGTTTCTATTACCCTTAATATATCTAAGTAGTCCATTAATCCCCTTGTAGGTAACCAGTCTTCCATGTTGGCCAGCATATCTCCCCATGGGGATGGTCTCCTTACTGCCCTGAGGCTCTGACTTTCCATGACGGCCCACGTACCCACCCACCTTCCTACTTGACCCCTGACCCTGTACAGGCCTGTCCTGTACAGGTGCCCATCCCCAACCATGCTCTGTCTCTGCAGCTCCTCCCCAGGCCTCCCCTCTACCTCACCCCGCTGGGTGCTGTGATCCCACTCTGAGCCATCATGAGCCCCTCACGCAGGGGCCTATGTTAATTTTAGCTTCAGGCCTGAATTCCTCAGGAGGGGGACGAGAAGGCCTTCTGGATTCTAATAGGTTTCAGCTCTTGGGAAGCCCCAACAGGGGATTGGGTGGAGAAGAAAAGTGAGGCTGAGCCCCTCACCTGCCCTGTGTGGTCAGCACGGGCCACATCCACTGACCAGCTTCTGTCAGAAGGCCCTTGCCACACAGCTCTCTCTGTCCAAATTCCAATCACCCCCTTCTCCCCTTACCGTTCATGTCAAATACTAGCCCCCATCATTAGCTCTGGTTTACTGCACTTCCCTCTGTGGTTTTGCTGCATCCTGCCCACACCTTTATAAATAGTCACTTTAATCTACTTTCTTTGAACGATGATGACTTGAATGAGCCACCTGTACCTGCCAGGCTCCTGAATGACAGACCTTTTGAGGAAGTAGAATGGTGTGGATGTAAGCAGACTCGGGTGGTTTGGGGGAGGACTAGGATATATAGTTCATTCATTGAACCAGTGTTTATTTAACACGTATTATGTGCCAGATAAGCATTGATGATATAAACATTAATAAGTTCCACTTCCTACCTTGAGGGAAGTCATGGTTAGAGAAGAGTGGGGGTGGGCGTGAGGTGAAGGCCTGTAGGTCCAGAACTCTGCCATGGTGTTAGTATATGCATTGTATTAAGGTGACATAGAGGAGGTGATTATGTTCCGTCTGTGGGAGCTGGAGAAGGTTTCAAGAGAAGGTATTACTGAACTAGGTCCAAAACAATGGAGGAAGTTTCCCAAGTTAAGAAGTGTGTCAGGCATTTCTAGTAGAGGAAACAGATGTGCCAATAATCATACTGATTACGTACAGTGCTAGGCCTCGTACAGAGATGAGCACTAATGCTCACAGTAACTCTCCAAAGAGTCTGCATTATTAACCCCACCTCATATGTGGAAACTGCGGATCAGGGAGAGAAAAGGACTTAACCTAACTTCTTCCAAGTAAAAACGCGGGAGCCAGAATTTGATCACAGGTTTGTCTAGTGCCAAGTTGATGCTCTTTCCCTACATGATGCTCCCTGGCACCCAAGAGAGAGGCAGAGAAGTATATGATGTCTATCCACGCATAATTTTAGATGACTGGGATATAGGGTGAGAAACTTGAGGCTAGAAAGGTAGGCTGGAGCAAGCCTGTAAAAAAGGCCATGTAGAACATAGCAAGATTTTACATTTGGAGCATGACATTATTAGATTTATATTATAGAAAAAGAGCTCTATTGGAGGAATGAAGTGTGGAATAGAGGAGAGATTCCCCCATTCTCCACCTGGCTGTGGTGTAGCCACACTATCTTCCTTCCTGCCCCTCAGACCTCAGCCTGTGTTCTCTCTCAGCCTCTGTGCTTGCTCACAGCTCCACCAGGAATGTTTTCTCGGCATCATTTGCCAAGGCCAGCTCGTTCTTCTCCACCAAGTCTCAATGTCAGCTCCTCATAAAGGCTTTTCTTTCCTCCCCTCCCATCTAAAGTAGCCTCTCTGGATGTTTTCTGTCTTAGTTATCTATTTATTTCCTTTCCTGCACTTGTCATAGTCTATGATTAACTTGTTTAGGTATTTGTTCATTTGTCTTTCCTCATGAAAATAAACAGCCCCAGGACAGTGGCTCTGTTTCTCCCATTCACTGTGCCTGGCATATAGTAAGTGCTCAGTAAGTGTTTTCCTAGTGAATGAATATAGCCTGGGAAGCCACTTATAAAGCTAGTTTAACATATCTGATAAACATAAGAACTTTTGCCAAAGCCAAAGAGTGAAAAGGAAAGGCCTCATTCATGAGACATTGTATTAGTTTGCTAGGGCTACCATAACAAAATACCACAGACTGGGTGACTTAGAAACAGCAATTTATTTTCTCACAGTTCTGGAGGCTGCAAATCCAAGTTCAAGATGCTAGCATATTTCGATTCTCCTGAGGCCTCTCTACTCGGCTTTTAGACAGCCTCCTTCTCTGTGTGTCCTCACGTGACCATTTTCTGCATGCCTGCATCACCAGTGTCCCTTTCTCTTCTTATAAAGACACCCCTCATATTGGGTTGGGGCCCACCTATACGACCTCATTTAATCTTAATTACCTCTTTGAAGGCCATGTCTCCAAATATAGTCACATGGTTAGGGCTTCAACCTATGAACTTGTGCAGGGGGGCAATTCTATCCAATACAGGCATTTTAGAAATAAAATCATCATGATTTGGTAATTAGATTTGAGGGGGAGGGAAGAATTGAATACCCCTTTTAGGCAGTAAGTATTTATTACGCATTTGAGAGTAGCAAAAGATTGGTATGTTTTTAAAGCTAGGATGGGCTTAAACATGTTTTTGTCCTAAAAATTGAGGCAGTTGATAGAAGAAATTGAAGATAGAAGAGAGAGGATTTGATTTATGGATGAAAGTCTTTGAAGAGATGGAAAAGAATGGACTCTATTGATAAAGAAGCTGGTTTAAGAAAAAAATGTTGATTTCTGAGATCAGAGAGGAGAGAAGCAGGAAAGGAGTGAAGAAATAACTAAGTGTGAAGAGTATGGTGCAGAGTGAGGGGTTTTCAGCTGGGTGGTGGTGTCTGTGTCTTCTCAGAGGCTAGAGAATTAGGGGTTTCACAAGAGTTAAAGGCTTTGGAAAGCAGCTTGATGGATTGTACTGTGGATTCATCCTGGGGAAGAAGTGGCTGCTGAACAGCATTGAGGCCCCATCTGAGTTCAGATGCCAGCAGACACACTTGGTCTACTTCTGTGTTTTCCACCCCGCAGTGCTAAGTATTGGTACGCTTAGCTTGGTGCCAGGAGTTGGATTTTGCCAGGGTGTTGGAGATTTACAAAGGAGCCGAAAGGTTGTAGGGGACTTGTGAGATGCTTGTGGGGGTGGTTGATTATGGGGTCCAGGCTGGATAGGAAGAAAAGTTAGATCAGAGGAGCTAGAGTGAGTGGAGGTCTCAGGGAAAGGAAAATGTAGATTAAAGGAAGAAAGCTACATTTTGAATGAAGAGTCTCAGAATAACACACTTTGAATATGATCAGGTTTGGGTAAACGCATGAGTCAAGTGTCATCTCCTTGGCCACAGCATTTTGGTTCAGAGATCAAATACAAAGAAACAAGAGGCCAGAGCAACATTGGTCAGTGCCAGTGAACAGGCAGAATTGTAGCTAGTTCTTCCTTCAGTCCCCACGTAGGAATACTGGCTTAATAAATTCAGGGCTTGGGTTTATTTCAGGTGTGCCTTTTCTGCTTAGCTCTCTGCAAGATGTGCTTGCAGAATTCTTAGAACCTTCTAGATTATACATAACAGATGCCTTCTTTCTTTAAGAATTTGTACTTTATAAACGATGTCTACGTAGAACAATTTTGAGACCTTTTTAAAATATATGGCAGCTGGTGGAATAAATGTCAACTCAAGTGGAGTCTTATTTAGGTTTTTGTTACACTTTCAGGTTGAACGTCACTGATGAATAGGTTATTGTCATTTCTGTTGTCTGTATCATTTTTAAGTGATGTTCATCTCTTTCTCCATTCAGTGGCGTCGGCCTATCAGGGCTGTCTCTCCAAATACTTATAGGACCATCCCCCAGCTGCTTCTAAATAAATTATGCCTATTATTTTTTTGTCCAAATGGTAATTGCAGCATTTCAATCCATTCTTACTAATCTCCCGATTTGGTTCTGCATTCATATGTGTGTGTCTGTGGTCTGTTAAATGACCGGCCACTGAAGGATATGTACTCTGAAGGATATGTACTATGTAGTCTCTTTAAATCCCTATCTAGCTTTGTGCTCTTCAGGTTTTTGAGCTCACTGGTAATAATGCACATCATTTTAACTGTGGAGAATGTCATTAAACTAAAATGGAACATTTACACAGTCCCTTTTGCAGAGAATTTCGGACCAGGAAAATGAATGTGTGTGTCAGACATTTTACAGCACATGAGAATGTGATTTATTGATTTCTGATGGCTCTGTTGGCATCAGTGTATATATTTAAAGAGTCACGCAGCCTTTATAAATACAAATGGGAAAGGGCTTTCCATCTTTTTCTTCCATGGAAATAGCTCATACATTTGCAATAACTCAGGCTCCTCTTAGAGATTGCTCTATGTACTGTATATGTTGATTTTAAAATTATACCGTCATTTTATTCTACAAATAGCATATACAATGAAATGTCAGTTTACCAAACAGATTATAAAAATTCAAAACTATTAAAGATGTGAAAAAATACTCATATCTTAAGCCTTTAGGTAAAAGTAAGCACGTACCTGAGAGACGTAATTATTTTAATGTAACTGACATCTTGGCTTTTTCCCTGCTTCTGAAAGCGAATCTTAAAGTACTTAGGAAATCCAATATTCCTTCCAGACTAAGTCACTTACTGGTGATAGTAAATCATACATGACCAAAGATATCCTTGCAGACCACGCCTTGGTATTTCCATTCTCGCCATTTGAGCTTTATGCTCATGCAGGGAAGTGATTTCATCTGGATATTATTCATTTCTTAGCTAACTGGATAGTTAACATCAACTTATGTTTATCAGGATCTGCTTCAGTGTATATCAAATAATGTTTAGACTGGATTGAATTACAGATGTGCAAGTAATTGCACATAATAGGCAATCCAACAAATGGAGCCCACTCTGTCCCGTGCATAAGGTAGTTAATTGAAGAGCACAAACTTATTTAACATGGACAACATCCCATTCTGTGCATTAACTCCCTTTTTTTCTCCTTTATATTGAATACTAAGTGGCCACCCCATGGCCTGTGGGAGTGTCTTTGGCCCTGTATGATCACCAGCCATTGGCATATCAGATTAATAAATATTTACTATTGTCATCTAATATTTGCATAATCACCTTTTGTTATATAAATTATTTAGTAATATGTGTATGCTTAATTCTTAACTACCAGTTTATACAGGAATGGAGAATAAGGAACTTTAACCTTGCTTTATCATACAAATGACTAGAGTTTGAGAAAGGGAGTCATGCACATGGCAGATTATGTATCAGTGCCTCTCCTTTTTATAGGGGCGTTGTAATGCCAAGGTCACCGTGGACCATTAGGGACGGGTGTCCTACAATGACTTACCCTTAAACTAGGCTCGAGAGTAGAAAGAAGAGAACAGATTTCACTTATTAAATCACCTTTAGAACTCATAGTAGTAGTTATCAAACCCTATTCAAAAAATAAAGTTGCCTGAGAAAATATTTTGATTCCATTTGTAAAATTTATTAAAGACAAGTGTAAAGGAATAAAGAATCAATTGTAGGCAGGAAGTAAACAGTCTAATAACGTTTGAACCTCTGGATTAAGGTGGCAGTATAAGTCTGCATATTGAATTGCTTCTCTGCTTCTAGATTCCCATTAAAATGATACTGGCTTTTTCCCATCAATATATTTCTTTATCAGTTCTGGAACCTGGGGGAAGAATGCCATCCAGATTCCAGAAACTGGGAGGAGTTTCTGCTGGAGGCGATGAAGGTGAGACTAGACGGAGGTGAGAGGTGTCCAAAGTACAAGTGGCCACCTGTAGAGAGCTGCCTGTGGGATTTCACTGAAAGGGACTGTAGAAACTACCTTAGGCAAAACCAGCTGAGTTGTCAGGGCCGGAGGCAAGAGTGGAGCCTTCGGGAGAAACAAATCTCTATCTGGCTCCTGCTCTCTGGAAACGTTCCCTAGGATTTAGTCTCTCAACTGCGGACGTTTACAACACTGCAGAAAATGTTTCCAGTCTATGCTTGCCTAAGGGGTTGGCTGGTTTTCTATGTCCAAAGGCTGGCTGTTTTGCCAGCTAAAGGGAGGCCTAGCCTCACTGATGTATCCTTAAACAAGTGGTTAATACGTTTTTTATTACAGAATGAATCGCTACTCCCCACAAGTGCAAACCTCTACTTGGGGAAGCATCAGTGGGGTAAACATGCACTTTTTCCTTATCTGAGCCTGAAAGACTTCTACAGGGCCCAACAGAGTTTCTGAAGAGACCATCTCAATATCCAGTAATGATCCAGCACCTACTGACCTCCCTGTCTTATGTTGAAAAGACAGATCAATAATGCAACATAAGAAAGATGTGGCAGTTCAAAAAATAGACCCAGTGTGACAGTTCAGAGAACAAGACCCTCTGTGTGTTACTGAAACAGAATAAAAATGATTTCAACAATATCTATTAGTAAGCTGAAGACGACTGAGGAAAAAGTAGTTGTATTTAAAATAGTAATTGAAGTTTTACAGTGGGCTATGCAATGTGCTAGACATTGGGGATACTATGTTACATGAGATTGTCCTGCGTCTGCTTTCACGGAGCTTATAGTCTAACAGGAGAAACAACATTGAAGGAGGGAGTGTACAGGAAGCCCCTGGCAATATAATTTTCAGGAAGAGAGAGGAAGCTTGTGAGCAGGCATGGAAGTGAGCTTGATATAGTTAAGGTATAGGCAGACCTCAAAGATATTTTGGATTCGGTTCCAGACCACTGCTATAAAATAAATGTTGCAGTAAAGGAAGTCACGTGAACTTGTTAGTTTCCCAGTGCATATAAAAGTATGTTTATACTTAGTATCTTAAGTGCACAACAGCATTATATCCAAAATAACAATGTACATATCTTAATTAAATAATACTTTATTGCTAAAAATTGCTAACCCTCATCTGAGCCTTCAGAGGGAGCAGTCAGAACCCACACATTTATTAAGTTTACCTTCTTATATGGGTGTGGTTTGTGGTGCCCTGAAACAATTATAATAATGCCATCAAAGATCACTGGTCACAGATCACCATAACAGATATAATAATAATGGAAGTTTGAAATATTGTGAGAATTCCCAAAATAGGACACAGAGACACAAAGTGAGCAAATACTGTCAGAAAATGGCGCTGATAGACTTGCTTGATGCATGATTGCCACAAACTTTCAATTTGTAAAAAAACGCAATATCTGTGAAGTGGAGTAACACAACAAAATGAGATATGCCTGTATCTGTAAATAGCTCAATACTTTGGAACCTTAAGCTGTCTTAGGCAGAACCAGAAGTGTTCAGTCCGTGGCAGATTCTTCCCCATCACTGAGGCCTGTGTTCTTCCAGTCTGCCTGGTGAGAACAGACTTTGTGAGTAGTTCTTGCCCAGCCCCTGATAGTTTCCTCCAAGGAGAAGTCCTCTCTCTGTGGTGCTCTGGTTCTCTTCTTTGGTCCTATGATTCTCTTCCTGTGAACTATAACTGCCTTGGTTTCCTCTGATACTCAGCTTCAGTGTCTTGTTAGGCCAATAGATGAACGGATTGGTGTCATTTACTGGGGTAGGTAAAACTGGAAAAAAAGCATGATTTTAGTTTTGGCCATGTCGCATCTGAGGTGCCTTTGAGAAGTCTGTATGGAAATTTTGAATAAGAAATTGGCTCTATAGGTCTGAAGTTTAGAGTTCTAAGCAGGAGTTTAAAAAAAAATGGGAACCACCAACATATAGATGTTAATTAAGACCATGGATATAAATGACATGTACTATAGAATAGAATGAGAAGAGGGCCCAAGACTTAGCCTTGAGATTTCCATATCTTAATGGCTGAATAAAAGGGATTAAGCTTGCAAATAAAACTGAAAAGTAATAGCCAATGAAGTGAGGTAGAGGAAAACCAAGTGTTTGTATCACTGAAATCAAGGGAGTAAATATTTAAGGAGTGAGTGGTTTATATTATTAAGGCTTAAGTATTGAATAGATGACGATGGAGAGGTCACCATCAGATTTCACATGTGTAGTTCACTGGTGGTCTTGACAAGAGCAATTTTGGAGGCATGGTAGGGAGGAAAAACCAGTTAGAAGTGGCTTCAAAAGAGAATGGAAGGAGACAATTTGGATAGACTGCTTCATTTTTTCCCCTGCATGTAAATCTTAGAATTTCTTAGATCTTAGAATTCCTTGTTGAGAAAGTTCTTAGATCTAAGAATTTCTTGTTGAGTACCTTGAGGCCAGTGTTCTCTTTTAAAATTTTCTATTGTAAATGGGGTCTTTCCTTCTGTAATAGAAGTGTTGTGTATGTGAAAGCTATTTTTTTTCTTAGCCATCTTACTCAATTTTTGATAATTTTTCATTGTTTTTCATTTTATGCCCTTGAGTATTCCAGAAAATCATATCACTTACAAATGATGATCATTTTAATTCCTTGTTTCTCATTAGTGTACTTTTTAGAACCATTTCATTTATTTGATAGTGAGGAAAGCCAGATTGGAATAGGATCAGGGTTGAGTTAAAGAAGAAAGGAAGGAAAAAATAGAGACAGGCATATCTTGTAAAAAATTTGTTATGAAGTGTAAACACTCATAAGGGTAACTGGAACAGCATGATTGAAGAAGAGAGGTGGGGTTCTGTTTGATTTATTTTTTCATGTGGGGGAGGATTTAGTATGTTTATTGTCAAAGGAATAGAGGACCATTGAGAGGGAGCAGTTAAATAGTCAAAGTAAAAATGGAAACTGGTTGCCTATTATAATGATCTCTTAAAAGGCAGGGGTGGAGAAGGCAGTGATCAGAGCACTGGTGGAGAGGTGTTCCTGAGAAAGGAAGCAGAGCACCATTTCCAAGAAAACTGGAAGGAAGGAAGAAAGCCGGTGAAGAAGATGGGTGTGACACTTGGTAATAGAAAGTCTAGGGGTTTCCCATCTGATCACCACAGTTTCATCCCCCTAGAAAAGGTAGAAGTCAAAATCATGGACTGGTAGTGATGGGTATGTTGAGATAGGGAGGAAGGTAAAGAGCTTGAGGTGAATGGAGTTTGAAATAGTCACTGAAGAGTGAGAGATTGAGTTCACTGAAAGCAGCAGAATAAGCTAGCTTGAGAGTGAGTGATACGTGGCCTGGAGTTGAAGACTTCATTATCAAACCTGTCTGCTTTAAAGAGTGGATTTTTCCAAAAGTACTGGCTGTAGAATGTCAAGGTCCACCATGGATTGGGCTTTTGTCATATGGGCATATCCAGATGATGAGAAGGGCAAGAATCATAGGAACATGATGAGCCAGAAAATCTAAACTTGACAAGGAAGGGAATGATGAAAAGAGAGGAACGATGGACCGGGTGAAAGTAAAGTGATGAGTGGACAGCAGGTCATAATGAGTCCAAGATTGGTCATAGTAGGGATAGGTGAACAAGCAAACTAGAAGGAGGGAGCAGGGTCAGAATAATATATGATTAAATGCTATTGTGATAGAGAAGTTTTGGGGATTTTTCTGTTTTTCCTCAAACGTCTATAGTCTCTTTTTAAATTATCCATAGCTCTATAGAAAATTTGATTTTTCATGTATGATGTGGAGTTTCGTGTCTAGTTTACGAATATATTCTCTGTGTCAATACCTAAACTGTTCTAATCTTTTTTTTTTATATTTAAAAAAAATCCTTTAGATTTTTAGAAGTGTGAGTCCTGCAACTTTTTTTTTTTTTTTCATTTTCAAGGTGGTTTTGTCTGTTCTGGGACCCTGAATTTCCAAATGAATTTAGGATCAGCCTGTCAATTTCTGTAAAGAAGACAGTTGTAATTTTGATAGGAATTGTCTTAAATCTGTAGATCACTTTTGAGAATATTGCCATCTTAACAATATTAAGTCTTCTGATCCATAACTTGGGATGTCTTTCCATTTATTTATACCTTCTTTGATTTCTTTCAACTATTTTTTTTTTTTAGTTTTCAGAGTATGTTTTTCATTTCTTCTGTTAAATTTATCCCTTACTATTTTATTATTTTTAATGTTATTGTAAATGGATTTTTTTCCTTCATTTTATTTTTGGATTGATGTTAATGTTATTGTGGTTCCCTTGCACATAATAAGTCTTTTTTCTCTTGTTTATTTCAAACTTTTCTCTTTGGCTTGCAACATTTTTACTATGATGTGTCTGGGTGTGGATCTCTTCATATTTATCCTACTTAAAGTATGTTGAGCTTCTTCAATTTTTTAGGTCATTTTTCATTAAGTTTGGGACGTTTTGGCCATTATTCCTTTGACTATTTTTCTGCTTCCTTCTCTCTGTCCTCTCTTTATGTTACTCCTGTTACGTATTCATTGATACACTTAATTGTTTCCCATGTTTCTCTGAGGCTCTGTTCATTTTTTTCATCCTTTTTCCTCTGTTGACTTCAGAATGCATAATTTCTATTGCCATATCTTCAAGTTTGCTGATTCTTTCTTCTGCCAATTCAAATTTACTGTTGAGCCCCTCTAGTGAAATTTTCATTTTAGTTATTTTACTTTTCAATCCAGAATTTTCAGTCAGTTTATTTTCATAGTCATTATCTCTTTATTGATATTCTCTATTTGATGAAACATTGTCATCATACCTTCCTCAACTTATTTAAGAATGGTTTTGTTTAATTATTTAAAGGTAGTTATAACGACTGCTTTGAAGCCTTTTTGTGTTAAATCTAACATCAGGGCCTCTTACAAGGAGCTTTCTTGCCTGATTGTTTTCCAGCCTATGGGTCACTCTTTCCTATTTCTTTATGCTCCTCTCCCTTCCTTCCCACAACTGCCCCCCCACCCGTACATTTTACGTTATCTGCATCTGTATACTGATTCCACTCCAAACCCTTCTCCAGGGATTGTTTTCGTTGTTGTTTTCCTGTTAATTTGATTAGAGACTTGGCTGGATTATTTTAGTGAAATTGATTTTTCCTGCACTATGAAGCCTCTGATGATTCTTCTCAAAGAGCACAACCTTGGCCATGATCACAGTCATGCTTGAGTTCTATATTCCTTTCCCTGATCTCTCTATTAAACCATTATAAATGCCTATGCTGAATCTAGTTGGTATTTAAAGTATTTTTTTTCCTTAAAGAAGGAGAATATTTCTTTTGATTGTAATTTTATCATTATTTATCATAATCTTGAGGAATTTGTTTATATTTGCTTTGGGGGATGGGATAATCAATTTACATTAGGTTTTCAGTGCTCACAATAAAATTACTTTTTGCCATTCACAAACATTGTTAGCCTCTTTCTAAGTATTCTGTTTCCTTGGTAAGCAAGGGGGATAAAATTAATGGGTAGATATAATGACTGTGTTAAAGAATTTTACAATCTCATTTGGTATCACACTCAGCCCTTAGGCTCTGTTAATTGCTACCTAATTGCTTTATTGTTTTTAACAATGCTCTGGGGCATAAATTTGTCCACAGTCTGATCCAATTAAATTAGGCCACTTTGCAAGGATGGTTTTGAGGCTAGTTTTTGAGATTTGTTTGAACTCTAGGAGGGCACCTCTTACCTGTATCTTTCCCCTGGTTCTCTCTGATAAATTAGTTTATAAAAAATTAGTTTATAAAAAAAGACCTATGGTTTAGCTTGTTGCTCTTATAGAGCTAACAGTCTCCCCTTAATTGCTCACCAGCAAAATCTCCCTTTGTATCAAGAGCATCCTTCAGCTTAAGCTTCCCTGCACTCTGTTTTAAGTAAAATCAGCTTTTGGGGGGAAACCTTAGAAGGTCTCTGTTCTTATCAACTCCCTCTTGGCCTGGGAAAAATCTAGAGCCACTGTTCCAGAGCGACACTCCTGCTTTAGTAGCAGAGATTGGTGGGGGTGGTAGCCTCTGGTCTTCACATCTTGCCTCTGCTGGAATGGAACCTCCACCCCTACAGGTGGCTTAGGTGAGGACATTCAAGGTCCCAGTATTCCTGGCTTGCTTCCCCTGGTGTAACGCTACCATCATAGGGTGATCACTGGTAGAGGAAAGGTGCCACTGAACTCTTGGCTACACTTGCCAGGAATTTAACCTCTGCATGTCAGGGAAAGAAGGGGATGAGGAAAGCTGTTGACCTGCCCCTCCCATTGAGTTACTGCATTCCTTTACTGGGAGCTGAGGAAAAGGAAGCCCCTTTTCCTTCAGAAGAGGGGGCTCTCTCTGGGGAGGAGCTTCCATCACAGAGATCTGTTGGATGGAGGCATTGCTTTGGGGCTTAATTGACACACTCTTTCTGTGGTTACCAAGATTTACTAGATTTTTTGGATAATACTTTCTTCACATGCTCTATTCCCTTAGGACAGATTCCAGAAACATTAAATTTTTGTTTTGTTTTGTTTTGTTTTTTATAACATCTTTATTGGAGTATAATTGCTTTACAATGGTGTGTTAGTTTCTGCTGTATAACAAAGTGAATCAACTATAAGTACACGTATATCCCCATATCTGCTCCCTCTTGCATCTCCCTCCTACCCTCCCTATCCCACCCCTCTAGGTGGACACAAAGCACCAAGCTGATCGCCCTGTGCTATGCGGCTGCTTCGCACTAGCTATCTATTTTACATTTGGTAGTGTATATATGTCCATGGAGTTCTCTCACTTCATCCCAGCTTACCCTCTCCCTCCCTGTGTTCCCAAGTCCATTCTCTATGTCTGCGTCTTTATTTCTTTCCTGCCCCTAGGGTCTTCAGAACCTTTTTTTTTTTTTTTTTAGATTCCATATATATGTGTTAGCATACGATATTTGTTTTTCCCTTTCTGACTTACTTCACTCTGTATGACAGACTCTAGGTCCATCCACCTCACTACAAATAATTCAATTTCGTTTCTTTTTATGGCTGAGTAATATTCCATTGTATATATGTGCCACATCTTCTTTATCGATTTATCTGTCGATGGACAATTAGGTTGTTTCCATGTCCTGGCTATTGTAAATAGAGCTGCAGTGAACATTGTGGTACATGACTCTTTTCGAATTATGGTTTTCTCAGGGCATATGCCCAGTAGTGGGATTGCTGGGTCATATGGTAGTTCTATATTTAGTTTTTGAAGGAACCTCCATACTATTCTCCAAAGTGGCTGTATCAATTTACATTTCCACCAACAGTGCAAGAGGGTTCCCTTTTTTCCACACCCTCTCCAGGATTTATTGTTTGTAGATTTTTTGATGATGGCCATGCTGACTGGTGTGAGGTGAGACCTCATAGTAGTTTTGATTTGCATTTCTCTAATGGTTAGTGATGTTGAGCATCCTTTCATGTGTTTGTTGGCAGTCTGTATATCTTCTTTGAAGAAATGTCTGTTTAGGTCTTCTGTCCATTTTTGGATTGGGTTGTTTGTATTTTTGATATTGAGCTGCATGAGCTGCTTCTATATTTTGGAGATTAATCCTTTGTCAGTTGCTTCGTTTGCAAATATTTTCTTCCATACTGGGGGTTGTCTTTTCATCTTGTTTATGGTTTCCTTTGCTGTGCAAAACCTTTTAAGATTCATTACATCCCATTTGTTCATTTTTGTTTTTATTTCCCTTTCTCTAGGATGTGGGTCAAGAAGGATCTTGCTGTGATTTATGCCATGGAGTGTTCTGCCTATGTTTTCCTCTAAGAGTTTTATAGTGTCTGGCCTTACATTTAGGTCTTTAATCCATTTTGAGTTTATTTTTGTGTATAGTGTTAGGGAGTGTTCTACTTTCATTCTTTTCCATGTAGCTGTGCAGTTTTCCCAGTGCCACTTATTGAAGAGGCTGTCTTTTCTCCATTGTATATTCTTCCCTCCTTTATCAAAGATAAAGTGACCATATGTGCATGGGTTTATTCTGGGCTTTCTATCCTGTTCCACTGATCTGTATTTCTGTTTTTGTGCCAGTACCATACTGTCTTGATTACTGTAGCTTTGTAGTATAGTCTGAAGTCAGGAAGCCTGATTCCTCCAGCTCCATTTTTCCTTCTCAAGATTGCTTTCGCTATTCGTGGTCTTTTGCGTTTCCATTCAAATTGTGAAATTTTTTGTTCTAGTTCTGTAAAAAATGCCATTGGTAGTGTGATAGGGATTGCATTGTAGATACAGATTGCAACTGTAGATTGCTTTGGGTAGTATAGTCATTTTCACAGTGTTGATTCTTACAATCCAAGAACATGGTGTATCTCTCCATCTGTTTGTATCATCTTTCATTTCTTTCATCGGTGTCTTATAGTTTTCTGCATACAGGTCATTTGTCTCCTTAGGTAGGTTTATCCGTAGGTATTTTATTAATTTTGTTGCAGTGGTAAATGGGAGTGTTTCCTTAATTGCTCTTTCAGATTTTTCATCATTAGTGTATAGGAATGCAAGAGATTTCTGTGCATTAATTTTGTATCCTGCTACTTTGCCAAATTCACTGATTAGCTCTAGTAGTTTTCTGGTAGCATCTTTAGGATTCTCTATGTATAGTATCCTGTCATCTGCAAACGGTGACAGTTTTACTTCTTTTCTGATTTGGATTCGTTTTATTTCTTTTTCTACTCTGATTGCTGTGGCTAAAACTTCCAAAACTATGTTGAATAATAGTAGTGAGAGTGGGCAACCTTGTCTTGTTCCTGATCTTAGTGGAAATGGTTTCAGTTTTTCACCATTGAGAACGATGTTAGCTGTGAGTTTGTCATATATGGCCTTTATTATGTTAAGGTAGGTTCCCTCTATGCCCACTTTCTGGAGAGTTTTTATCATAAATGGGTGTTCAATTTTATCAAAAGCTTTTTCTCCATCTATTGAGATGATCATATGGTTTTTCTCCTTCAGTTTGTTAATATGGTTTTTCACATTGATTGACTTGCATATACTGAAGAATCCTTGCATTCCGGGGGTAAACCCCATTGAACATGGTATGTGCTGTTGGATTCTATTTGCTAGTATTTTGTTGAGGATTTTTGCCTCTGTGTTCATCAGTGATATTGGCCTGTAGTTTTCTTTTTTTGTGACATCTTTGTCTGGTTTTGGTATCAGGGTGATGGTGGCCTCATAGAATGAGTTTGGGAGTGTTCCTCCCTCTGCTGTATTTTGGAAGAGTTTGAGAAGGATAGGTGTTAGCTCTTCTGTAAATGTTTGATAAAGTTCACCTGTGAAGCCATCTGGTGCTGGGCTTTTGTTTGTTGGAATGTTTTAAATCACAGTCTCAATTTTAGGGCTTGTGATTGTTCTGTTTATATTTTCTATTTTTTCCTGATTCAGTCTTGGAAGGTTGTGCTTTTCTAAGAATTTGTCCATTTCTTCCAGGTTTTCCATTTTTTTGGCATGTAGTTGCTTGTAGTAACCTCTCATGATCCTTTGTATTTCTGCTGTGTCAGCTTTTACTTCTCCTTTTGATTTCTAATTCTATTGATTTGAGTCTTCTCCCTTTTTTTCTTGATGAGTCTGGCTAATGGTTTATCAGCTTTCTTTATCTTTCCAAAGAACCAGCTTATAGTTTTATTGATCTTTGCTATCGTTCCCTTCATTTCTTTTTCATTTGTTTCTGTTCTGATCTTTATGATTTCTTTCTTTCTGCTAACTTTTGCATTTCTTTGTTCTTCTTCCTCTAATTGCTTTAGGTGAAAGGTAAGGTTGTTTATTTGAGATGTTTCATGTTTCCTGAGATAGGATTGTATTGCTATAAACTTCCCTCTTAGAACTGCTTTTGCTGCATCCAATAGGTTTTGGGTCGTGTTTTCATTGTCATTTGTTTCTAAGTATTTTTTTATTTCCTCTTTGACTTCTTCAGTGATCTCTTGGTTATTAACTAGTGTAGTGTTTAGTCTCCATGTGTTTATATTTTTTACCGATTTTTTCCTGTAATTGATGTCTGGTCTCATAGCGTTGTGGTTGGAAAACAGACTTGATATGATCTCAGTTTTCTTAAATTTACCAAGTCTTTATTTGTGACCCAAGATATGATCTCTCCTGGCGAATGTTCCATGAGCACTTGAGAAGAAAGTGTATTCTGTTGTTTTTGGATGGAATGTCCTGTAAATATCAATTAAGTCCATCTTGTTTAATGTATCATTTAAAGCTCGTATTTCCTTATTTATTTTCATTTTGGATGATCTGTCCATTGCTGAAGGTGGGGTTTTAAAATCCCCTCCTATGACTGTGTTACTGTCAATTTCCCCTTTAATGGCTGTTAGCATTTGCCTTATGTATTGAGGTGCTTCTATGTTGGGTGCATAAATATTTACAGTTTTTATATCTTCTTCTTGGATTGATCCCTTGATCATTATGTAGTGTCCTTCTTTGTCTCTTCTAATAGTCTTTATTTTAAAGTCTATTTTGTCTGATATAAGAATTGCTACTCCAGCTTTCTTTTGATTTCCATTTGCATGAAATATCTTTTTCCATCGCCTCACTTTCAGTGTATATGTGTCCCTAGGTCTGAAGTGGGTGTCTTGTAGACAGCATACGTATGGGTCTTGTTTTTGTTTCCATTAAGCCAGTGTATGTCTTTTGGTTAGAGCATTTAATCCATTTATATTTAAGGTAGTTATCGATATATGTTCCTATTACCATTTTCTTCATTGTTTTGGTTTTGTTATTGTAAGTCTTTTCCTTCTGTTCTGTTTTCTGCCTAGAGAAGTTCCTTTAGCATTTGTTGTAAAGCTGGTTTGGTGGTGCTGAGTTCCCTTAGCTTTTGTTTGTCTGTAAAGTTTTTAATTTCTCTGTTGAATCTGAATGAGATCCTTTTTGGGTAGAGGAATCTTGGTTGTAGATTTTTCCCTTTCATCACTTTAAATATGTCCTGCCACTCCCTTCTGGCTTGCAGAGTTTCTGCTGAAAGATCAGCTGTTAACCTTATGTGGATTCCCTTGTATGTTAATTGTTGCTTCTCCCTTGCTGCTTTTAATATTTTTTCTTTGTATTTAATTTTTCATAGTTTGATTAATGTGTTTCTTGGCATGTTTCTCTTTGGATTTATTCTGTATGGGACTCTCTGCACTTCCTGGACTTGACTGATTATTTCCTTTCCCATATTAGGGAAGTTCTCAACTATAATCTTTTCAAATATTTTCTCAGTCCCTTTTGTTTTTCTCTTCTTCTTCTGGGACCCTTATAATTCCTATGTTGTTGCATTTAGTGTTGTTCCAGAGGGCTCTGAGAGTGTCCTCAATTCTTTTCATTCTTTTTTCTTTATTCCGCTCTGCGGTAGTTATTTCCACTATTTTATCTTCCAGGTCACTTAGCCATTCTTCTGCCTCAGTTATTCTGTTATTGATTCCTTCTAGAGAATTTTAAATTTCATTTATTGTGTTGTTCATCATCGTTTGTTTGCTCTTTAGTTCTTCTATGTCCTTGTTAAATGTTTCTTGTATTTTATCCATTCGGTTTCCAAGATTTTGGATCATCTCTACTATCATTACTCTGAATTCTTTTTCAGGTAGACTGCCTATTTCCTCTTCCTTTGTTTGGTCTGGTGGGTTTTTACCTTGATCCTTCATGTGCTGTGTGTTTCTCTGTCTTCTTATTTTGCTTAACTTACTGTGTTTGGGGTCTCCTTTTCACAGGCTGCATGTTCATAGTTGCTGTTGTTTTTGGTGTGTGCTCCCAGTGTGTAAGGTTGGTTCAGTGGGTTATTTAGGCTTCCTGTTGGAGGGGACTGGCACCTGTGTTCTGGTGGATGAGGCTGGATCTTTTCTTTCTGGTGGGCAGGACCACTTCTGCTGGTGTGTTTCAGGGTGTCTGTGAACTTATTGTGATTTTAGGCAGCCTCTCTGCTAATGGGTGGGTTTGTGTTCCTATGTTGCTAGTTGTTTGGCATGGGGTGTCCAGCACTGTAGCTTGTAGGTCGTTGCATGGAGCTGGGTCTTAGTGTTGAGATGCAGATCTCTGGGAGAGCTTTCTCCATTTGTTATTACATGGAGCCAGGAGGTCTCTGATGGACCAGTGTCCTAAACTCGGCTCTCCCACCTCAGGCTCAGCCCTGACACCCGGGCCGAGCACCAAGACCCTGCCAGCCACGTGGCTCAGAAGAAAAGGGAGAAAAAAAGCAAGGAAAGAGGGGCTTCCCTGGTGGCGCAGTGGTTGGGAGTCCGCCTGCTGATGCGGGGGACGCGGGTTCGTGCCCTGGTATGGGAGGGTCCCCCGTGCCGCAGAGCGGCTGGGCCCGTGGGCCATGGCTGCTGGGCCTGCGCGTCCGGAGCCTGTGCTCTGCAGCGAGAGAGGCCTCAGCGGTGGGAGGCCCGCATACAGAAAAAAAAAAAAAAAAAAAAAAGAAGGAAAGAAATAAAGTCATTAAAATACAAAATTATTAAATGTAATAAAAAAAGAGAGGAAGAAAAAAGAGAGCAACCAAACCAATAAACAAATCCACCAATGATAACAAGCACTAAAATCTATACTAAACTAAACAAAAACAGACAAAACCCTAGGACAGATGGCAAAAGCAAAGCTATACAGACAGGCACAAAGAAGCATATACATACACACTCACAAAAAGAGAAAAAGGAAAAAATATATATATATATATATTAAATAAAGGAAGAGAGCAACCAAATCAATAACCAAATCTACGAATGAAAATAAGCTCTAAATACTAAACTAAGATAAACATGAAAGCAGAAACAAATTGGATGCATAAAGCAAACCCCAAGTCTACAGTTCCTCCCAAATCCACTGCCTCAGTTTGGGATGATTCGTTGTCTATTCAGGTATTCCACAGATGTTGGGTACATCAAGTTGATTGTGGAGATTTAATCTGTTGCTCCTGAGGCTGCTGGGACAGATTTCCCTTTCTCTTATTTGTTCACACAGCTCCTGGGGTTCAGCTTTGGGTTTGGCCCCGTATTTGCATGTAGGTCACCTGAGGGCATCTTTTGGGAAGTCTGAGGTCTTTTGCCAGCATTTGTTTCATGTTCTGTAGGAGTTGTTCCACATGTAAATGTAGTTTTGATGTATTTGTGGGGAGGAAGGTGATCTCCATGTCTTATTCCTCGACCATCTTGAAGGCACCGCTGTTTTTTTGGTTTTTTTTCGAAATAATTTTCACCATTATAGTTGTATCACTGGGGACAGGTTCACAGACTTCCTCATACCGGCATTCTGCAGAGGGAACTCCATTACCATTAGATTTTAATGTAACTTTTATAGGTGGTAATAAATATTGGTTCAAATTGTTTTTCTCTGCTGGATTATGAAGGATGCCAGAATCATTTATTGAATAAGCCATCCTTTATCTAAAAGTGACATATTAATAATACATGGATATTTTGATATGTGTTATAAGGTAGTAGGTACTCAATAGATACTTTTTAAATGAAATTTAAATTAACATTTCTGTGAGTAAAAATACCTCAGAAAAACTGCTTTACATTCTTCCTGGCACCTTAGATTATATTTCACATTCAGACTTCAAAGAGAAAAATTGCAGTTTTGCTAAGCTCTTTTATTTTATAGAAGCTTATAAAGAGAGGGTTGTATTAAAGTATAGATTTAAAAAACAACAACCTAAAAAACAACACAGAGAACCTGACAGTATTATCAATACCTATATTATTTACCTGTAGTAATTGTTTAAAGTATTTTTTCCTCAAAGAAGCAGAATATTTCTTTTGATTGTACCTTTATTTTATCATTATTTTCCATAATTTTGAGGTGTTTGTTTATATTTGCTTTGGAGAATAGGATAGTTAATTTCTGTTAGATTTTCACTGGTCACAGTAAAATTGCATTTTGCAACTCATAAATATTGAGAGTGTTTCTAAGTACGTATCCTGTTTGGTAAGCAGTGGGGATAAAATTAATGAGTAGAGGCCTGCACTCAAGGGCTTTACGAGCTAGAAGAATCTTCAAAAATAGTGTGCTAAGTTATAAAATACAACTGTGCTATTGAAATGTGGGAGTTCAGAGGTGATAAAGATCCATAGAATATATGTTTCATTTGTTTTCCTTGCCTAGAGTAATTTTGCATCAAGCCTTTATAAATTTGTTTTTATTAATTGATGTTTTAGTGCCAAATTTTTGGTTATTTAAATCTGGTGTTTTGAGCATAAGATATCATTAAATAAACGGTGAGTGAAAGAATGAATGCCTTCATGGAGGGTTGAGGAAATGCTTCAGGTGGTTCAGTTTCCCCATTTTCTTTAACTGCCTCTTGGGATTGTTTCCAGAATGTTACTTTTTGTGCTCTGTGTTCTCATTAAAATTATTCATCTGATATTTTATCTACTCAGAGATTCTACTGAAAGAAAAAGAAGGAAGCTAGGAAAAAACCTATTAAACAGGATTGACTAAGCTCTTACTGATGCACAGGTATTGTTTGATATGTTTAATAGCTTAGAGATATTTATTATATTAATATATTTCAATATATTGATATACATTTGGTTCTTAAGAAATAAGGAATATTTTTGCCTCTGAATATCTTAAAATACACATGCATACACTTAATGTTACAAAAGGCAAAATAATTTTATAGCAATAATGAAGCTAACATTTATTGTGTTCTTAATATCAATTAAGAGTATTTCATTAGGGAAGAAAAAGTATTGGAAAATACCATCAACCAACTTTACACAGATACATTTTCAAAACTTGAAGATACACTGCAATTTTCTTTTTTTTAATTTAACTGAAAATACTTTCCTTATACCAAATGTTTGACAATTTTATTTAAATTTAATGTGGTCAGTGGACTACTATAAGCTTTCACTTTATATAAAAGGAACCATATTCAGCAGCAGCATCAAGTTTTAACTCTAGCTTTTTTTAAACATATGCCAAGCTACAGATAATTGCGGAAAATGTTAAACCTGCATTATTTTAAGCAAGCCCCCAAATTTACCTTGGCCATTTCTGATTTTATCAGTGCTAGGTCTTTCTCAGAAACCACATTTCTCTTACTTGTTGTCCTATAGGTCAGCTATTTCTTAAAATGAGGGAGTAATGGAAGGAAAACGTAATTACTTCATTTTTATGTAAACATTTTATTTGAAGTACAACATGCAGACAACTAAGTGTCCATCTGATATTTGTATATTTTATGAATTTTTGAAAAGTGAGCATATCCTTAAAACTGGCGTACAGATTTTTTACAAAGATGGAGCATATCCTAGCATTTCAGAACTCTGCTTTGCCCCCTTTAATTAACACTCACTCAGAGGAACCCGCTATCCTGACTTTTCTCACCATCAACTAGTTTTCTCTGTTTCTGAACTTTATGTAAATGAAATCATTCCGTGTGTACTCTGTTTTATTAAGCTAAATATTATGTATGTGTGTGAGATTCATTTTGTTGTGTGAGGCAGTAATTAATTTATTCTCATTGCTGTGTAGTATTCCTTTGAGTGATTACATCATTATTTCCTTATTGAATCTTTTGATGGACATTTGGATTGTTTTCAGTTTGCATTATTTTTAGTGGTACTGCTCTGAACACTATTGTATCTATTTTGGTTTGCCTAAGTACAAAAGTCTTTGGAGTATATGCCTATGGGTCTACTTGCTGGATAATAGAATTTGCACATATTCAGCTTTTTAAAATAGTATTAAACAGCTTTCCAAAGTGGTTACCCCAATTCTACCAGGAGTATGTGAACATTCAGCTATTCCACATCCTTACCAATACTGGAAATTGTCAGTGTTTATAATTTTATATTGTGGGTTTTTTTAAATTAGTTTCTGCTTTATAACAAAGTGAATCAGTCATACATATACATCTGTTCCCCCATCCCTTCCCTCTTGCGTCTCCCTCCCTCCCACCCTCCCTATCCCACCCCTCCAGGCGGTCACAAAGCACCGAGCTGATCTCCCTGTGCTATGCGGCTGCTTCCCACTATCTAAATACCTTACGTTTGGTACTGTATATATGTCCATGCCTCTCTTTCGCTTTGTCACAGCTTACCCTTCCCCCTCCCCATATCCTCAAGTCCATTCTCAAGTAGGTCTGTGTCTTTATTCCTGTTTTACCCCTAGGTTCTTCATGACATTTTTTTCCCTTAAATTCCATATATATGTGTTAGCATACGGTATTTCTCTTTCTCTTTCTGAGTTACTTCACTCTGTAAGACAGACTCTAGGTCTATCCACCTCATTACAAATAGCTCAGTTTCATTTCTTTTTATGGCTGAGTAATATTCCATTGTATGTATGTGCCACATCTTCTTTATCCATTCATCCAATGATGGACACTTAGGTTGTTTCCAGCTCCGGGCTATTGTGAATAGAGCTGCAATGAACATTTTGGTACATGTCTCTTTTTGAATTATGGTTTTCTCAGGGTATATGCCTAGTAGTGGGATTGCTGGGTCATATGGTAGTTCTATTTTTGGTTTTTTAAGGAACCTCCATACTGTTCTCCATAGTGGCTGCACCAATTCACATTCCCACCAGCAGTGCAAGAGTGTTCCCTTTTCTCCACACCCTCTCCAGCATTTATTGTTTCTAGATTTCTTGATGATGGCCATTCTGACTGGTGTGAGATGATATCTCATTGTAGTTTTGATTTGCATTTCTCTAATGATTAATGATGTTGAGCATTCTTTCATGTGTTTGTTGGCAGTCTGTATATCTTCTTTGGAGAAATGCCTATTTAAGTCTTCTGCCCATTTTTGAATTGGGTTGTTTGTTTTTTTGCTGTTGAGCTGCATGAGCTGCTTATAAATTTTGGAGATTAATCCTTTGTCAGTTGCTTCATTTGCAAATATTTTCTCCCATTCTGAGGGTTGTCTTTTGGTCTTGTTTATGGTTTCCTTTGCTGTGCAAAAGCTTTGAAGTTTCATTACATCCCATTTGTTTATCTTTGTTTTTATTTCCATTTATCTAGGAGGTGGGTCCAAAAGAATCTTGCTGTGATTTATGTCATAGAGTGTTCTGCCTATGTTTTCCTCTAAGAGTTTGATAGTTTCTGGCCTTACATTTAGGTCTTTAATCCATTTTGAGCTTATTTTTGTGTATGGTGTTAGGGAATGATCTAATCTCAAACTTTTACATGTCCCTGTCCAGTTTTCCCAGCACCACTTATTGAAGAGGCTGTCCTTTCTCCACTGTACATTCCTGCCTCCTTTATCAAAGATAAGTTGACCATATGTGCGTGGGTTTATCTCTGGGCTTTCTATCCTGTTCCATTGATCTATCTTTCTGTTTTTGTGCCAGTACCACACTGTTTTGATTACTGTAGCTTTGTAGTATAGTCTGAAGTCAGGGAGCCTGATTCCTCCAGCTCTGTTTTTGGTTCTCAAGATTGCTTTGGCTATTCGGGGTCTTTTGTTTTTGCAAACAAATTGTGAAATTTTTTGTTCTAGTTCTGTGAAAAATGCCAGTGGTAGTTTGATAGGGATTGCATTGAATCTGTAGATTGCTTTGGGTAGTAGAGTCATTTTCACAATATTGATTCTTCCAATCCAGGAGCATGGTATATCTCTCCATCTATTTGTATCATCTTTAATTTCTTTCATCAGTGTCTTATAATTTTCTGCATACAGGTCTTTTGTCTCCTTAGGTAGGTTTATTCCTAGATATTTTATTCTTTTTGTTGCAATGGTAAATGGGAGTGTTTTCTTGATTTCACTTTCAGATTTTTCATCATTAGTGTACAGGAATGCCAGAGGTTTCTGTGCATTAATTTTGTATCCTGCTACTTTACCAAATTCATTGATTAGCTCTAGTAGTTTTCTAGTAGCATCTTTAAGATTCTCTATGTATATTATCATGTCATCTGCAAACAGTGACAGCTTTACTTCTTCTTTTCCAATTTGGATTCCTTTTATTTCCTTTTCTTCTCTGATTATATTGTGGTTTTAGTTTGCATTACTATGATGACTAATGAGGCTGAACAATATTTTGTTTTTTGTATATTTGGGATAGTCCCTTTGGTGAATTACTAGTTCAAAGTCTTTAGTCCACTTAGTCATCTTTTCTTGTTGATTTTTGGCAGTTTTTGCTGGTTTCTTCTCTCACATTGTGGCTTGTCTTTTGACTCTCTAAATGGTGTTGTTTGATGAAGAGAGGTTCTTAACTTTAATGTACCCCAATTTGTTGATTTTTATTACTAGATTAAGCTTTTTTGTGTGATGATGAGAAATGTCCTTATGGTACCTTTAGATTTACATCTACAAATCATCTGGGGTTGAATAAGAGTGTTATATGAGATACAGACTTTGATTTATTTAAATGATATCCAATTTGCCAAACATAGTTTATTGAATGGAGCATTCTGTAATGTCACCTTTGTCAAAAACCACTTGACCAGAAATGTTTGTTTCTGTTATAGACACTATTCTTTTGCATTGGTCTTTTTGTCTGTTTTTGCACCCAGATCATTTTAGTTTGATTATTGGTAGCTTAATATCTGGCAGAGGCAATCCACCAACTTTATTTTTTTTTCCTTACCTATCAGAGGCCGTTTGTATTTTCGTAGAGATTCTGGAATAACAGTATCAATTTTCATAAAAGTACATGGATTTTGATTAGAGAATGCATCTAATATATAGACTAATTTAGGTAAGAATTAAAACTTTGCACACTGAATCTTCTAATCAGTGAATAATAGCTTGTCCTTCCATTGATTTAGGTCTTCTCTAACTTCTCTCAATGATTTGACAGTTTCCTTAGGAAAGATCTTATACATCTTTCAGTAGATTAGTTCCTCCATATTTGCTGAGTTTTCACTGTAAATATTTGTATGTTGATTTTTCCTAGTCAATGTACTAAGTCACTTATTAATTCTAAAAACTGTATATGGTTTCTTTTGGATTCTCTGAATATGCAATTATATTTTCTATACTACTTACAGTTTTACTTATTCTTTTAAAATTCTTTATTACATTATTGCACTGGATAATATTGATATCTTCAGTGCCGTTTCAAATAGAAGTGGTGTTAGCTGCCTTCTGTATCTTGTTTTCAGTCTCCGGGATAAAGGTTTTATGGTTTCACCTTTATGCAAGAAGCTTAATGCAGATTTTTTTTAAAAGAAGGTTTTCATCATATTAAGGAAGTTTCGTTCTTTTCCTAGTTTTCTGAGTTTTAATCACAAATGGTATTTTCTGCATCTATTAATATGATTTTCCCTTTATTATATTAATGTGATAAATGGCAAATTGCTTTTCAGACATTAAACTTTTTATTCCTAGAATAAACAAAACCCACACATACATACATATAAATGCAATTTGCTTATATTTTGCTTAGGATTTTTACATTTATGATTGAGGGAAAATTTCGCTTTTAGTAATTCCTTTCTGGTAATGTCTTTGTCAGGTTTTGCTAGTAGAAGTAATGCTGGCCTCTTAAAATTAGTTGGTAAATACCCCATTTGATGGGAAAGTTTGTATAGAATTTTTTTCCCAAAATGCTTAGAAAAATTCACTTACAAAGTTTCTAGGCATGGAAATCTCTTTGTGGGAAACTTTTAATTACAGATTCAATTTTTTTGTAGATGTAGAACTTCTCTTAAATTCAGTCAGTTTTTGTAAATTATGGTGTTTTGTTTTGAGAATTATGAAAATTTTAACAGTTCTATTGAAGTATAATTGACATAGAATAAACTGCACACATTGAAGGTGTACAAGCTGATATAGGTATTCATATATATTCATCCATGGAACCAGTACTACAGTTCAGATCATGAACATACTCGTCACCCCAGAGAATTTCCTCATGGCTTTCTGACCTGTCTACCTAGGTAAAGTCTTCTAATCCATAAGACATTGTATACCCCACTTCCCTATTTATTTAGATATTCTTTAATTTTTTTAATGTTTTGTAGTTTTCAGTGTACAGCAGGGTTTGTCTCCCTTGGCACTAATGATATGTTGTATTGGATCATCTTCTGGTAGGAGGTGGGCTTGGGGGAGGGCTGCCCTGTGCATTGGAGGCTGTTTGCCAGCACACCAGGTCTCTACCCACTAGATGTCAGTAGGATGCCACACCTCTAGTCCTAACAGTGAAAAATATTCTCTAGGTATTGCAAAATGTCCCCAGAGGGACAAATATCCTAAGGCTAAGAGGTTGAGAACAACTGGTACAGAGGATCTGTCTCACATCTTTCATTTGGATTTATTTATTCCAAAGTAGTGTTCATGCAATTGTATCATTTTAAAATTTCATTTTCTATTTGATGCTGGCATTTAGCAATGACATTGATTTCTATGGATTGTGATCCAACAATTTTGCTGAATTTACTTGTTAATGCTAATTTTTTTTTTTTTTTTTTTTTTTTGCTGTACATGGGCCTCTCACTGTTGTGGCCTCTCCCGTTGCAGAGCACAGGCTCCGGATGCGCAGGCTCAGCGGCCATGGCTCACGGGCCCAGCCGCTCTGCGGCATGTGGGATCTTCCCAGACCAGGGCACGAACCCGCGTCCCCTGCATCGGCAGGCGGACTCTCAACCACTTCGCTACCAGGGAAACCCAATGCTAATAATTTTTATAAATTTAGGGAAAAAACCTTGAGATGGCACTTCAAAAAGTATGTTATAAAAATGGCCAATAAACATATGAAAAGGTTCTCAGCTTCATTAGTCATGAAGTAAACACAAATGAAACCACAAAGAAATACACTGCACACCCAGGAAGACGGCTAGTATTTCAAGCAAATAAACATTAATTTTTTTAAAAAAATCATATATAGACAATAACAAATATTGGTGAGGAAGTGAAACACATATAACTCTTGCTTTGGTAGGAGTTTTCAACCACTTTGAAGAATGGTCAGACAATATTTATTAAAGTTCATCCAGCATTTAAATTCTTCTATACCCAATGGAATTAAATATATGTTTACCAAAAGACATGAGCAAAAATGTTTATAGCCATACTGTTTCAAAACCTAGAAAGATTCAAAACCTGGAAACTACTGAGGTACCCATAAGCCGCAGAATGTATAAATAAATGGCTGTGTAGTATTCCAGTGTTTGTATTTACCGCAATGAAAATGGATGAACTACCTCTACTCATAAGTGAATCTCACAAGCATATTGAGAATAACTGCCCAATACAAAAGTATATGTACTGTGTGGTCGATCTCCAAGGTCAAAACGGACACAACTAATCTGTCGTGTTATATTATCCTTAGGGATTAGTACTTGGGAGGTAGCACTATTCTGTTTCTTAAAGTGGATGCTGATAACGTGAAAGTGTTCAGTTTGTGAAAATGGATCAAACTATGTACTTGTAATTTGTTCGTTTTCTGTATATGTTACACTTCAATGAGAAGTTGTACAAATTAAAAAACAAACAGCTGGGGCTTCCCTGGTGGTGCAGTGGTTGAGAGTCCGCCTGCCAAAGCAGGGGACGCGGGTTCGTGCCCCAGTCCAGGAGGATCCCACATGCCGCGGAGCGGCTGGGCCCGTGAGCCATGGCCGCTGAGCCTGCGCGTCCGGAGCCTGTGCTCCGCAACGGGAGAGGCCACAACAGTGAGAGGCCCGCGTACCGCAAAAAAAAAAAAACAGAAAAAAACAAACAGTTGTTTTTCTTTCCATAATTTGGCTCTGCAATAGCCAGTCTGTTCTGTCACACATGCAAGGAGAATTCTCTTGCTTTCCTTCTCACCACCACTTCTGGTCACTCCACTCCCACCACAACCCCCAGCTACAATATCATGAAGTTTGTAGGTCTGTCTTAGAAGGTGAGCCATGGCTTTTGATCTAGACAAAGTGTGTTATTTTTCCCCTTCTTGTTGTACCTTGTTTCATTGGTAACTCATTAAGGTTAGCTAGGAAACTGTAATTAGCATTAGTGTCAGAATAAAAAATTGGGTCCACATGGGTCCACAATTGGAATGTCTTGACTGGAGAGAGTTGTTCATAATTAACTTTTTTTTTTTTCGTAATTTGAGTTTCCTCTTTCACTTGATCATATTCACTCGGGGGGGGGATGCCTATGAACGTCTGAAAACATACTGTATTCAAAGACACAAAAAGTAGGCTCTCCCTATTCATCTTACTAAAGACATATATATCTCTATAGTTAGGAAACTGTGTAAAGGGTACAGGGGATCTCTGTGTAATTTCTTATAACTGAATCTCCAGTTATCTCAAAATACAAAATTTCATTTTTAAAAAGGCAAATAATAAATGTATAGAGTCAGATCCACATTTACTATTTAAAAAAATCTGTTTAAAATAGTATTCATTCCAACCAATATAAAACTTTCCTTAAATTTTTGTACTTGATTAGAATATCTAATTTACAGTTCCCTGCTTATTAAGATATGGATCTATTGGTGAAAAATGTAACAATTTTTTTCATTCAAACATGAGAGGTTTATGCTTTAAATTATTGCCTTTAAGCATATAATGAAATATATAGATTTTCAGTTTACCTGACCATATGATACTTTTGATTCTATTTTTTTTTTTTACTGAATATTTGGGAAGTTTTGTTTGATTGTCTTTGGAAAAAAATTTACCAAGACTTTGTTTTATAAAATGTCTACAAAAATTTATGATAACCTAAATTTATATATAAAACACTACCTTATACATATCATTGTATTCTTTTCTCTAATGTTGTTTAAAGATGTTCTTCCCTTTTTCATTTTTCCAGATTTATTATTTCATTTTGATTATCTATTTGGTTTCCTGTATTATAGCCCAAGAGAGCAATTTTGTTATTTTAGAATCAATGTAGAGATCTTTTTTTCCCCTGATTTCTCAATTAACTAAATAACATATTATTTTGTAAACAGATGTTTGAATTTATTTTATTTCCATAATTTATTTACTCCTTTTGGGGAAACAGATTTTTAAAAAATTTCTAATGTTGATGGCATTCACATTTGCTCCTTTTTTTGCTTTTATATGTAAATCTGGTGAATATTCTTCCCACTTAATTTTTGATTTGATTTTGTGCCATATGCCTCAAACTGGCTTTCAAAATACACATGATTTTCTTCCAAAATTTAGTTTGGCTCCCCTGCCCTAATTGTGTAGAATATTTGTATAACTGCACTTGACTCCTGTTTATGAGGTAAGAACCATATCCTGGGCTATCCGAACTCCCAAATGACTGATTGTTCACTTACTAGCATATGGTTATTATTTATTTAGATGGAAACATTTTTCAGTTATTACAATAATGAACTGTGTCACCGGTAACTGATTTTTAAACAGCTTGGAATTTTAAAAGCCACTCTTCCTTTTTATCATTTGAATACAGTTCGGTGGTTGAGTTGATTGTTTGCATGTAGGTCATACATGTCCCATGGGTGAGAGCATATGGTGTGATTAGATCACTCTGCGTTTGTGGTGGGGTGGAGGTCTGTGGGTATCCCTCACAGAGGCAGTGCTGCATTTTTACAGTACTGCTTCCCTAAAAATTCCTCTCTGGGCTCCCATATTTTCACATTTTTGGTCTAGTCACTTGTATATTGTTCAGCAATACAGAATTTCTATCAAAAAGATTAAAATTCTATCCATTCCTGTAGTTGCTGGAAAAACAGTGATACAGTCATAAAATTTACAATCCTTATTGTCTTACATTTTCATACTATATGAAATTAATTAGTTTTGCATATTCCTGCAATTTCTAATTTATGAACAAGAGATTATTCTTTAGGCATTATTATTTGCTTGCTAAGATGAGATAGAGAATTAAAGGGAAAATAGATAGTGTTGTTTTGGAAAAAATTGAGAACTACTGTTGATCCTACAGTTGCTGTAATTTTGCTAAAATTCTCGTATTCCTTTTTAAAGTGTATTTGTTCATAGTAGTTAGTCATAAAGTATGATTTTGGCTCTTTGTTTTCCACTTTACATACTTATTGCAAGATGCTCACTTTAGTAATTCACCCTTTATTAATGACAGGAAGAGAATATGGATTATGATATGTTAGCGATTTCTCTCATTTAAAGAAAAGCTGTATTTTAGTTTTAAAGTCTAAATGATTGTTGCTCCTGATATTTACATTGGCACACCCAAGTAAGCTTGACATTCATTGAGAGTACTGGCTTGCAATCCTGAACATAGAGAGGAGAGATATGGAAGAATTTAGGTTACTGAGGAAAGAGTCAATCATTTACCATGCTTTCACATTTCAGAATGCTTTCCCATTTCACCTGTTGATTGCAATACTAGGTGACAAAATGAGTTTCCTTGTGACCACTCCACAGCAAATGCTCATCTGATGTTCTCTAAGTTAGTTTTCCTAGGAGACTTTCTACCAAAACTGCTACAAAATTACTACAAAAACTACTACAAAATTTTTGGTTCAGAGCACCACGGAAGGCTTTAGGAGTCTATGAAATTCCTGAAATTGTGTGCATTATGTTGCACGTGTGTGTGCATGCACACACCTGCTTTTGTCTCTTTATTTCCAAGATGTGTTAGTCAAGGTAGAGACTATGTTGTTGTAACAAAGAGTTCCAGAAAAGGGCAACCCAAACATAATAGCAGTTTTTTCTCTCACATAATAGTGCACAAGTAGCGTTGGTCCATGGGGATTGGGCAGTTCTACCCTTCAGAGTTATTCTTTCCCAGTGGTTGAAGCCAGCACATCTCAAGGATTGTGGAGGGCAAGCTTACAGAAGTAACATACAAGATACATCATGTTTGCTCACATTCCTTTGTTGAGAACTTAGTCTCATGGCCACATCTAACTACAAGAGAGTCTGGGAAATATCCTCTCTAATGCTGCTCCAACTCAGAGGAAGTGTGTGTAACTATGCAAAGGTAAAGGACAGAATGGATGCTGAGAGATTAGCAGCCTGCCACACAAGAGGTTTCATCTGTAGTTTCATCCATAGTTTTCATCAAATATAAAAAAGGTACCGTGAACCCCAAACATTTAAAACCACTGATGTAAAGTCCTCAGAAATAGTGACCCTATTTTAAAATGCATATTCTGTAAAGCTCTTTGACTGTCTTAAAACAAAAATTACAGAAAAATAACTTTCCTACACACATATTTTTTAAAAAATATAAATTATGTATTGTAATTATAGTATGCAAGAGAAATAAACAGAAATTGTTATTAATGAAATGTTATGTGTTCCAGTATGTAAATGGCCAGACATAAGCATCTGGGAAGACTTGCTGGGGAGTAGAATAATGCACATATATGTGGAGTGACTGTGATTGCCATGGCTGCAGTTGGAGACTGATACACATACAGCAGACTGTCGATAGAGGTTTGGAGTTAACTTTAGTGATGCAGTTTTCCATGAACAACTTTCATAGAAGTTCTGAACACAGCAAGTTGCAGTTTTCTCTCAAAATACACATTAGATGCATTTGATATCTACTGAGTTTTCCAAGAAAAAAACTCAGTAGGTGTCAAAACTCATGCGAAAAGATGGTGTTATATTCTAGCCTTGGACCAGCATAGCAGGCGTTTTCCTTGCATGCATGTCCTTTGAGTCATTTCTAAGGCATATGGGGTGCAGGGCATTTCTCTGTCGTGTGAATGTGGGCCCATTGCTGGGCCTCTGTATCTTTCCACTCTGCCCTCTAAAGGCTGGGAATATTCCCATAAATGTGAAAATACCTCCCCACGCCACTCTCCCCAACAGACACACTTCAATTGGCAATTCTTATTTCTAGAAACTTTTCTCCTAGACATCATCCTTGTCTCCCACTCTTTGCAGTTCTTCAGGGGTACCCCTATACTCACATATACACGGTGGTCCTTGCATCTCAGTGGTGTCTATTCACAGGCTTTAGGACAGACACCTTCAAGGATTCAGATCGCCTTAAGTGGCCACAAGTGCATGGAATCACGCCACTCCTTGAGCTTGTCAGCACCTACTTTCTTCCTTACTTCGTTTCACCCTATTTTCATTAACAGGTGCTCCTTTGGGCTGGATCTCAGGGATCACAGTCGTTCTTTTTTCCTTCCCTCTACCAATGTTGTAGAACCTTGGGCCTGGAAGAAACATTCGAGGCCTTCTATTTTAATCACTCCATTTTACAGACCTTGTAAATGAGTTTCATATGGTTACAGTAACTTGCCTAAGGACATATGGTTAGTTCTAACTCTAAAGCAGGCCAATTATTGCTCCCATATTTCCCTTGAGAAGCGAGCATCCTTTTTTATACTGTCCAAGTTTCCCTTCGCTCAGCTTTAGACCACAACTCATCTCCTGAGTTGATGGTATCCTCTAGACCCATGGTGTGTGCATCTCCCCGCCACCCCTCTCTCCAAGTGTCCCCCAGCCTCCTCATACTGGTCCTTCTTTCTGTGTGGCCCATGGTGAATTTACACGAGGAGGACCCATGGCAACTCTGCTCTATTTCTTTTTGCTTAAATTTGCTTGTTAGTGCTGAATTCATTTCTTGGGATCTTTCCAAGCCCCTTGTCCATTTTGTGGTGACAAGTTTAGTTAAAATTTACAGTTGGTAAAGTACCTTACCTGGAAACCAGTTGAGTGCACAGTTTGAAGTGCAGTGAGCTCGAATGAAGGTGAAGATGTTCGTCCGCTTGGCAGACGGTCCGTCTCTCCCTCCTGTTAGCACACCCCTCAACAGCAAGTGACTCAGGATGGTGGACATGAAGCTCAAGTGAGGTCTCGGTGTTTCACTTTATTTTATTTTATTCCTGCTTCCCAATGAAGCAGTTCATGGTTTCCATACTCTGGGGTCAAGTACAAACACAGAAAGTCACATAGACCTCATTTTTAAAAAGAGAATAATAGGTGTACATGTAGGAGAAACCCAACAGCATTTGAATTATGTTTCAATGGCAATTTTGTAAGAGTGACCAGGACATGGTTCAGAAAGGCCATTTTTTATTCTGGCCTTTGACAACAGTTTGAGAGTTCATTGAATTGGAGTTTTAAAGACATGTCTGTTGAGGGGTAGAGTAATAGAGTCTCACTCTGTGATTCTCGAATGCTCTGACTTGCTCTACTTTAGATACCAGGTAACCATTCCTATAGTGAACACAGTGTGCACAATATCATTCCCACAGAATATTCTATGGGGAGCAATGCTCTGAGCTTTCAGGAGTTTGAGAAAGACCACTCTCCTTGGCATAGTAAAGGCTCCAAAGTTCTGTAGTGAAGAAAATTGTTGAACTTTGTGTAAACAAAGTTAATTGAACATAAAATTATTTCCCTAGGAATATCTCAAGGATTCCTATCATAGAATGTATTGGGGAAATGAGGAAGTAAAGGAATGAAGGTTAGGTGTGTCATGTCTGTGACAGAAGTAATTCAAGTATCAGGGATGGGCAGGCATTCTCTGTTACTAACAAAAAGAGAGTTGTGTGTCTTAGGATTTTCATTTAGGTGCTTGGTGTCAGTTTGATTTAGGTGGCATGCTTGGCATTTTGTTATAAAAATTTACAAGCTGATTTAGAGTCTTATCTTTATGAAACTCTACCCTTATGATGTGCTATAAGTTGAACTGCTGGCTTGTTATTAATTTGCATTGCAGTCCAACTTTTTTCATGGTCTTTGGCCCTCTTTGCAAATGTAATTTCTTTCTCCAATGAACTGCACGCTCTCTTCAAAGTGGAAAATGTTTAATAGATTACTCAGTGTAATACTTTTTCAGCTGTATTCGTCCAGCCTTGCTCAGGTGGCAAGAAATGGAGATCTGATGAGTTGAGAGTTGGGGGACTTTAAGTAATTACGGGGGAGGAGGAAGGAGTTAAATGCATAGACCTCTCTCTTCTTTTGCTATGTGATCTGGGATATCTTGGTTCTTCTCAGGACATCTCTTATGGTATTTCAGACCTTATCTCTTTCCCTGAAACAGAGAGGAGGTGATTAATTGGTTATCCTAATTCATAGAATGTCTCTCTGTGACAGCTTTGTCTTTGACACTGATCTCTGGGCCAACAAGCTTTGGCCTGGGTAGCAGGACTGATATTGCTCAAGGCTGAGGGGCTGATTTCTCAGAAGGGAATAGTAGTGTTCAGGTGACCAGCCAGCACTAAGGCAGCAATGCCTACCTGGTACACAGGCTCTCCAGCTGTGATACCTAGTTTCAAAAGCAGATAATTCCTTCCAAATGTTGCTTCTTGGATATCATGGTGTCTGTGTTCAAGTGATGTAAACTTAATAAAGGACATACTTAAGAATTCCCAGATATAAAAGATCAGAGACTGAGCACTCAGTAAATGATGGCTAGTATTATTATATATTGATCTTTTGAAACTTCACTCTTTGTAAGTAGTATCTTTTAAAATTTCACTCACTAGGTAGTGATTGGGTTCTTTACATTTGTTATTTCTAATTCATGTAACAGCGTTGCAAGTATGTTTTGCTTTTTCCATTTGAATAATGAGACAAACAGAGACTAGGAAGCTTTTATTAAGCAACTGGAGCATCTTCAGACAGATATGAAAATACAAAACTGGGATCAGCAGCCCGATTTTCTAACTTTAAATCCAGCCCTATTTCCACTGTGACCTGCTGGGAGAATGCCAGGGACATCTTTGCACATATCAGAAGTTTGTTTTATTGTTTTTTGTTTTAATTTATTTGCACAACCTCTACATCCTACTCTGGTAGGATTTAATTTTTTTGCATATATGTAAAATTTAAATCCTACCAGAGTATTCCTTCCATTTTTTGTTTTGCTGCAGAACTGCTTGATTTAATTTGAAAATATACATTGTGCACACTTTGGGACATTGTATTACAGTAACATAACCCTGGTGTTGATAACCCCCTAGGTGAAGGCTAAAATCCGTTGTCTGCTTTTTTTCCTCTTTTCTACTTTACATCAAAAACAATAACTAAAAGTAGCTCCTGCTCTGTGTACATTCCTTATAAAATCAATTGATTATTTACCCTAACAAAAGTATCTTTGGGGTACCATCATCAAAAGACTGGATAAGGTTACATAGATGCATCAAATAGTGATCAGCTAAACCACAACAAAATTATTTTATTCAACAATATTTATTAAGTACCTACTCTATCATGGAGTGCAAATCACTGTCCCCATGGAGATTACAGTCTGTTCTTTCTTTATAACCCATCTTCTTTGATAATGCTGCTTGGAGTCTTGTATTCTCTCTTTTAATCCCCTGTACACAGATACATACACATAAACACACATACACACACACAAACACAGACACATTGGGGGTACTCTGGGGTGTGTCTGTCACACCTACTACCCAATAATAATTATTATTATAGCTAAACTTCTTGATATCTTTCCCTGAACAACCACTAGTCAAAACATTTTACATATATTTATTGATTTAATCCTCACAAAAACTCTATGAAGTGAATAGTTTGTCATCTGTAGTTTACAAGTAATGCAACTGAAGCATGTAGAGGTGGATCCTTCTCAGCTAAGAATATCCATTTTTAAAACAAAGTTAACATGCACAAACAACAACAACAATTCTAGATGCTACATAACCTTTCAGCTACCACAGTGTCACTGCATTTCTCTTCATAACAGTATTCTTTACCTCCCTTTTTGGAGTTTTGGTACCTTTACCTTTACTCACCCCAGGGCTTACTCCTTCCCATCCTTCACATACATCTTTGCCTAGAAATTAATACCTCTGAGAATCCTTCCTACGTACACATGCACTTAGAGCATTCTCTCATTGTACATGTTGCTTTCCCTCCCGGGACCTCAACACAGTTTGTCGTTATAACTTTATAGAACAGGGACCTATCTTTTTGTTTATTTTTTTTCCCCAACACCTAGCACATAAAGGTTTTTGCTTTGTTTTGTTTTTGTTTTGTTTTGTTTTGTTTTTGCAGTACGCAAGCCTCTCACTGCTGTGGCCTCTCCCGTTGCGGAGCACAGGCTCCGGACGCGCAGGCTCAGTGGCCAAGGCTCATGGGCCCAGCCACTCTGCGGCATGTGGGATCTTCCCGGACCGGGGCATGAACCCGTGTCCCCTGCATCAGCAGGCAGACTCTCAACCACTGCACCACCAGGGAAGCCCACATAAGGTTTTGAGTAGAAGAATGAATGCCTGCATGTTAATTAAAGGAAACCCCATGATATAATAGAAAAGGTATTATTTTGAGGAGTCAAATCCTGTTTCACCACTTACCTACCTCCCTGGTCATAGCTACTAAATTAATTAGAGTCATTATTATAGTTATAAATACAACTGTAACTGAACAATAGTAGATTGGGCCATTGTTTAACTGGGGAGAGGAGTAAACTTCAGGTATAGATATTAACAGACTATAAACGGGGAATTAAAGGCATACTGGTACCCAGGCCTGGGAGTTCTTATGGCATCTTTTCCTTCTCTAGGTACTTACCCTTACTTACTATTATAGCGAACATTACTTTTTTTCGGTCCCATCCTAGATACTAAGCTCTTGTGGCAGCAGAAGCCGTATGTCCGTTTCACAGTTCTTGGCAAGTAGTTATTGGCTGCTTATGAAATGTTTGTTAAAGAAATGAGTGACTAATAGTCACTTAAACACAGCTGTTCAGTGTATTAAAGTGGAAACAGTGATTCATTGACTCCCACAACCTTATAACAGAACCTTATTTTATCTCTACAAGGACATGAGCTTTTTTTCAATAAATAAAGCCCTAGTATTCTGTGGTTGCATTGGAAGTTTGCTTTTTCATTTTCCCCCCACAGAGGGAACATTGATGAAAATACAATTATGAGAGAATGTCTTTTAAGATACACACATTCTCATATTTGCTAAAATGTGTTTAAATTTTATTTATATTCATTTGGATCCAAAAAAATAAGTCAATTCTCATTAAGGCCTATCAGATTGTCCCAGTGTGTGGCCAGGGGTAGTCCACAAAGTTTAATGAAAGAGATGAACCATAAACATCAAAACATACTTCTCTAATTTTGAGAGGTTGATGAAAGCTTGATCTGTCCATGACTTGACTTCTGTCTTTAGATGTCTTTATTTCGTTATTTTTACCTATTTCACCACAGGCTACATCTCTTCTGAGCAGGATGCTGACACATTAGAGACATTATTGAATAGAGATTCCTCCCTTTGCAGTTTAAAGCAGAGTGATTCTTAGCAAAAGTGGCAGAATGTAGATGTGTAAAACAATGTCATTAGAAAATGATTTTTGTTTTTAATCCAGAAGATTAAGGGAAATCCCATGTAAGTAAAGTAATTGAAACTCAATAATTAAAGTCTTTTAAGAATCAATATCAGGATTCTTTTTTCATGTGTTTTTAATACCATATACATCCCTCAAGTGTGGATCTTCTGATTGTATATGCTGAAATTCATAGCACCAATTATGAGAATATCTTTTTCTCTTATTTCTAGGGAATTCCTTTTCCCTGTTAATTGGGTCCTGAGAAATTGCTTACCAGCAGGTCTTACCCTAGGGGATGGCCTTCCCAACCTCTAATTGAAGACCTCCCCTGCCAACCTGGAGGCTTGGGCAGGTGTCTGGTGGAAGGGAGAACAGTTCTCTTGGGAGGTGCAAGAGATTCCATTCCAAAGGCAATGGTTATCTTAGCTAAGTGGTTGGGTTGTTTACAGATTGTGTTTCTAGAGGAAGAAAACTTTATTACACACCTATAGATGTACATGAATGTATAGATATAGATATATAGATACATGCACATATATGTGTTTATATGTATTTTTTAATGAGGTGATCATCTGTTCCCACAAGACCAGCTGTTATTTTGTCATTTTATAATCTTCTTCTGTTTTCAAAGCCCTTTGCAATTTACATACTTGAACATCTCATTTAGTAATTAGATGTTGCCCACTCCTCTGCCTCAAGGACTTTATTCTAGTTAACAATTACACTGCCATCATCCTAAATACAGTGGATCTTCCACCTCCCAAATTCTTCCCTGCTGAACTTCATACCTTGTGGTTTCTGTCCCAGTGCTCAGCAGTGATTCCCAGAGCAGCAAGTAGTAGGAAGAAAAGGAACCAGCTCGACTCAGAAGAGAGGCTTTTATTATAAAATCAACTTTAATGGCCTGTCATAACAGTGATGACAAAAGCCTTCTACTTTTCCATCTAAATGTTGATTTGGGGGGGTAATGTTTTCTGAGATTCCTCTTTTGTTCACATTAGCTTAATTCCATGGACACCTAAAAAAATGAGGTGGAGGGAAGGTGAAAATGGTGTCGTGGTGTTTTTTCTTTAACCTCCATATAATTCCAGATAGTCTTGATTACAACTTTATAATGATAGTCTCTATGTATTTAAAGAAAAGTTGTTATATGTATTTATAGTGTGATATAATTTTTTAAAGTAATGTCGAATAATTGTTTTCTGCAGTGGGCTTTGAAATTGAGGTTGTTTAGGCTTATAGCATCATCCTTTACTAGTTTTCACATTTTATTTATTTATTTTTAATATTTGATTTTTGGGGTATACTGAAAATTATCCCATGTCCAGATCTTAGAAATTTGCATTCATGTTGCTTAACAAGGATTTAGTACCTAGTGTATGCAAATTCATTGTGCTAGGTTTATCTCATTTGACTGCTTCTGACAATAATACTTTCACAACTTTTAATGCATCATTTCCCAGACTGTATTCTGGAGAACACTTGTACTTGTTCTATGAGATATTGATAATTGTTCTGGAAGAGGATTACAGGGTTTAAAAGTTTGGGAAATACTGCATGATACATATATTCTTAAGGGTTTAAAGTAAATTCTAACATATTTGAGAATACTTATAGTAAAGAAAACCATTTAACCATATTTAGTAGATATAGGCTATAGTTATTGGATGGTAGAATCAATTTCCTTCTAGATAGATTACCCATTAAAATTATAATTACCCCTTAAAATTCCTATTTTGCAAAGCACAGTTTGGGAAATATTGTCTTAATGCAGTTTTAGAAGTAGCAATAAAAAATTATTGGCCAAACTGTCTTTAGTAAACCGTTGATCCTCTCTTCCTTACTGATACTGTCTTTCTCAGAAGGCCTCTTTCATTTTTTATGCCTAACTTTATGCTTAAAGAATTACATTTTCTCTTATGGATAAAACTTGAGCCGTACTTATATAGAGTCTTCTGAGCCGTCTGAATCATACTTAGTGGTAAGGTAAAAAATGAAAAATTACTCTTTAGAAAGAATGAATATACTGACTTTAATTCCTACTGGGGTATAGAATACAAGGGCACTGATGCTTGATCAGGGTATAAGAGGGTCAGTAATAACAGCTTATAGTCTCTCTGCTCATTACTCCTTTGCTTTTGCATTAGACTCCTGGTTGGCCTCTCACTGACTAGGTTGTCTTTTCTCTGAAGACCCTATTGATTGTTTTATTGGACACAACAGCTAGTATAGTGTACTGTACATGGTGTTGACCTAAGTAATTGCACATGGCTTGATAGATATTAGCACATACACAGTACAGATCTTCTTGAAACTCTTTCTTTCCTTTCAGCTATGATGCCGTCTGCTTTGATTTTCTTCCTACCTCTGGCTGCTCTTTCTCAGTCTTCCTAACAGGGTTTACTTCTTCTGCCCATTCCTCCAACGTTGGTGTTCCTCAGGGCCCTGCTTTAAGCCATCTTCTCTTTTGGTAAATCCTTTCTGGGTGTTCTCATCCATATCCATGTTTGCAGTTACACTTTCTTTGCTACTAATGACTAATTTTCTGTGTTTGATTCCTTCCTCACCATTGAGCTTCTTCCCCGAGTTTCAGCTCTTGATTAGATCATCTTTACTTGGATGCCTTCATGATGTCCTTATATTAGCATATCCAAAGAAAGACCCATCATTTCTCTGTCCAAGACACTGCCCCTCCTGTGCCTTTTCCTGTCCTGACGGCTGTTTCCAGCATCTACCAAATTATCCAAGCCTTATTCTTGGCCATCATCTTTCATGCCTTTATCTCATTCACCACCCACACACACGCTCACTCAGCCCCATCATTTCTGGTTCCCTTATTCCTCCTGGAGGACATGCATCTTTACTCCCACTGCCTGAACAGTCTTAAGACTTTTCATCATTTGTTCCATGGCCTTCTCTTGGTACTTCTTGACAGAAGTCCCTGTTTCTTGTCCTGTCTTTATCCAGGGCATTCTTTACACAGCATGCAGAATGATATATCTAAGACATCAATTTGGAATTATAATCAGCATCTCAACCTTAATTGTTTCAAAACTAAACCTCATACTCCCATAGTGTTTTCCGTTGTAATAAATAGCAATTTTATAATTTCAATTGCCAAGGCCAGAAGTCTTTGGTGTCACCCTTGCCTGCTTGCTTTCTCTCATACCACACATCCAATCCATCATCAAGTCCTGCTGGCTGAACCTTCAGAATATAATCAGAACCCAACCATTTCTCACCACCTCTACAGCTGTCAACCTAGTCAAGCTACTATTTGGATTATCTCAATAACTATATACTCAAGTCCCTGGTGAGTCTTTATCTTCTAAAACTATGCTCTCCAATACAGTAGCTGCTAGCCAGCAGTGACTACTGAGCTTTAGAACTATGGGTGATCTGAATTGAGATGTGTTATAAAAATATATACTGGATATGAAAATCACAGATGTGGCCCAATGTTTATATTGCTGTTGGACAGCTCTAAAGTCTTTTTTAAATGCAGCAGTCAGAGCTATCCTTTTGAAATGTCAGATCTTTTCATTTGTCAGGCCAAAATCCCAGAGGCTTTCCAGCTCGCTTGAGGGAAAAGCCAGTCTTTACAGTGGGCTCCGAGGCCCAGTGTGATCCTGGCCCCTCAGCCCCTGTTTCTCCTGCTTCTAAAGTCTTTCCATCTCTTAGGGCCTCCTCGCAAGCCCCACCTGAGGGCCTCTGCATTTACATCCCTCTACCAAGCATGCTCTCCCAACCATGGCTGCGTGGCTGCTTCTTCACTCATTCAGGTTTCAGCTCCGGTGTCCTGATCAACAGTGAGCATTAGAGAGGCTCATCCTGGACACACCATCTACATCAGCGGTCCACTTCCCCGCACACACTCAGCACGAACCTTTTCGTCTTGTTTTGGCTTCGCTTTGAATCGCTCCCCATTACCTGTAGGATGAAGTCCAAATTGCTGAGTATATCTAGGTGCCCCGTTATGATTTAGCCACTTTCTGACTCTCCAGCACATTTCTCACGCTTCCTCTAAGCAACCCACGTGCCACGCATTCCAAATCACTTGCAAGAAACCCCAAATTAGAAAAAAAGAGATAAAGAATCTTTTAGAGGTGCAAAGGATTATTATTAAATGTAAATATATTCTCATACAGAATTAACATTCCTCAAACTTCAAACATTGGATGGTTTGAAAGTAGCAATAACATCTTAATCCTTTGAATTCCACCGATATCCATCCCATAAAATGTACGTTAATATAATCAACCCCAAAGGCAAATGATATACTCACCAACAGAGACTTAAATCTTTGTGAAAGGATCTCTCCACAAGTAAGTTTTCCTTTAACCATACTTATTTTCTTCCACAACAGCACAGAGTTTTTCTCCTTCTAATTAAAAAAGAAGCATAGCTTATCAATAGCTTATTTGGATACTTCACTGTAAGAGAGTTAGGGGAGTTTTTAGAATGAATGTTTCTATTGTGGGTAATCAGAAAAACAAGAATTTATAGCTCCGCGATAAATAAATAAATAAAACTTTCAGAAACGTTTATTGTTCCAGCTCATTAAAATGCCATGTCTTTTGGACAGTATTTCTTAAACGCCATAAAATTAATAGTGTATTTTAAAAGTTTTATTGGCACATATTTAATTTAGCCCTAGTGTTTAATTGTGCTGTCTCAGACAGGCTGGAAGCCTGGCAGTTAATATTATTTTTCAGTTTTAAAAGAAAAACATTTTCCTCCCGGGCTAGCTTCCATACTCTTGAATGTGTTCATTTCACACTGCCTTGCATTTTCATGTGCTGAAATCTTGAGACTCTGTCAGAGCTAATCTGGATCTGGTATTTCTTTGTGTTTTAAAATTATGCTGAAATTTCAATTAATAGCTAATCATTCCCCTGGCCTGGCAGAACACACCAAACTAAAATCCTATTTGTCAGCTACTGGAGTTAAATTTTAAATCTTTCTCTTACACGAAGCAAGGACAGGCCAATAAACATTTATTGAGTACCTGCAATATAATAGGCATTGTGCATGGACTCCAAATTATAAAGCACCATGCATGTTCTCAGATGTAGAAAATCTAACCTTTTCCATTGTGCCTTCCATAACTGTACTTCATAGTAAACCAATTCCTTTTTCTCTTCAGGGCGCTTGCCTTCCACCTACTAGTCCTAACTGTTGGGGACACAGCACCAAATGGCATCCCTTGACTCAGTTCATATACTGTGTGCCAGCAGATAGTGTCCTAGGAGTGTCCAATTAAAAGGTGGGAAGGCGAGGACATTTAGCCACTCACGTCTTGGGGCTGTGGTAAGACCTTGAGGTGGGACACGTGCATGGCGATGTCACTGTACGTCACAGCTGTGCTGAGCTCAGGTGGGTGGGAGAGATGCACAGGGACCAGAACCATCTGCTGTATGGGGAATATGTTCAGAATATAAGGGCAGAGCCTTTTTCTTTACTGCCACCGTATTGCCTGCCCCCCAAAAGCGCCCGGTACACAGGTTCGTATGAGTGGCTTAATAAGTATCTATTGAATGAAGATGAAATAATTGTGAGTAAACAGTGAATCCATGAATGAACAAAGTCTTGCCTGAAATTTTCCAAGTGTATTGAATATTTTAGTATGGTTATCAGTGTCTTCTTAGATGAGGAAACTCAAGATCTCAAATCTGTGGCTGTCATGATGGCAGCATCCAGGATGTCTCACATCTGTTCAGTGTCTCTCTTTTCTGGATTTGTTGACCATTATCCGGCTTTGAGTTGCTAGTATTATATTTACTTTTAGACTCAGTATTCTCCTTTGCTCCCGAATGATGGTTTAGCTGACATATTCATGAAGGCATGATTTGAATTAAATTTTAAAAGAGGGACAGTATTTCAGTGGGTGAAAATGGGGTGTAGAGAAGACTGCAAATGAACAAAAACATGGGGCTAAGACGTGTCTGAGTGTGTTTTCAGATAGCAGTGACTTATTAGTGCTTAGGACACATGGGGTGTCTATGAGAGTAAGAGGAAATCTTTGAAATTGTAACTGGAGCTACAGTTTGCCAAACTGACTCAATAGCAGGCTAAAACATCTTCACGCCTTCACGAACGGTCCAGTTACTGATTGTTTGTGATGTTCCGCCTCTACAACAAAGCTCCCACTCTGTATTGTATGCTTTATATAAAACCATTCTGCCCCAGTCCTGTTACTTGCCCAAGACCCTAACCCATTTCACCTCTGGCATCAAGTTCTTCCTAACCACTCACGTCCACCTAGATACCCTCCCCTAGCTTCCCCCCCCTTCTTAATTCCCACTCACCTCATGCTTGGCATTGTTTAACTTTTTATGTGTTCTGTCTTCACTCCTCAACTACATGAGAAGCCAGCCAAGGACAGCACTAATTATTTTTATCCCCTGTGTCAGCAAGCAGAATACATTCACAGGGCAGATGTAGTAAATAGTTGGAAAGTTAAAAGCATCCAGTTCGATGATGCTTATCCAAATCTCTTCTATACGTACATGAATTTGAAAAATAATAAATTTGAGGAAAAAGGTTAGTAGCATATAGTTGCACAGATTTTAAACTTTGTATACCTGTTTTCTCTGTGCACCCAAAGAGGTGAGAAGAATAGAGTGAAGGGTATGTATGACAGTGTGGGTGTATTTGTTTTAATGTTTCAGAACTTTGTCATCTGAACCTCAGACAGTGGAAGAATCCAAGTGATCAGACTAGATTTATTTAGCTTCCACAAACTTTAGAGAATTTAATTAAAAAATAATCTAAAAGTGTACACATATGTAGATTTTTAATTTGGTATCATTTAAGGCATATAAAAATGACAAAGATATAAATTTTTTGATTAAATCACATACGTTTGTTATACTAACCACTAATAATGGAAATGCCTAATACAGATTTCCTTTAAGTTGATGTATTTAGTCATTATAATAGTCACTGTAAGCAGTACAGTTTTCCTACTAGGAAATTCATCTTTTGTTAGATTCCTTTCCTCCCTGCCTTTTACCCTGCTCTTTCTCTCTCTCGCTCTTTCTCTCTCTCACACACACACACTCACACCCTCAGTTTTTGCTTCTTCCCTGCATACTTTTGCTTTGAATTATTCTTAATGGAATCTTGTTTTTGTCGGCTTATTTCCTAGATGGGAAGTGATGGGATTTTACGCCTCAGTACTTCAGCTCTAAATAATGAATTCTTTGCATATGCAGCACAAGGCTGGAAACAGCGACTGGCAGAAGGTAAATTTCTGTTTTCCATTACTATTTGACATATTTAAGTCAACAGACTGTACTGAGATTTGCACCTTTCTCTGCTTCCCAAGTCGTTTTCCCCCCCTGAAGTATACTTGAGTAAAAACTCACATCCTATTTCAAATGACTTCATTAATTCTTTTGTTATACTTTGCATTTTTGATGTCCAGTATTTTTATTAATTAATTAATTTATTTATTTTTGCTGTATTGGGTCTTTGTTTCTGTGCGAGGGCTCAACTAGAGAAAGTCCAGTATTTTTGAAGAAAGCATGACGTTATCTGGAACATAATAAAAACTTTTGATATAGCAAGATTTTCTTTGGAATAATCATTTTAACTATGTGTTTGATGCATTGTGTATTCTCTAATGTCCGAGAGCCTGGAAGAATCTTCTTTTAATACAGTCTTCCCCTGAAGCCACCACTTCATCTTATCATTCCTTTAGTCACCAAGCTTCATGAAAGACTAAAAAATACCCAGTGTTACCACATTTTTACTCCCTTACCCACTCACATTTTTATGGTTGGGTGTGACCCCACCATACACAATGGGAACAGTCCCTTCTAGAGAATATGAATGGCTTTCTCATTGCAAAGTTCACTTTCCTCTTCTCAGTCCTTGGCATTTCATCTTCCTTCTCCTATGTCTCACTTGTTATCTACCCCATCTAATTTGAAATCATCTGCCTTTGACATTCATAATATATTTTAAATTGTGTCTGACAGCCTTTTCTCACCTTCCTTCAGGAGCTCCTGTTCTTTCACCTGATGGTAAATGGTGATGTCTCCACCATTCTCTTCCCTGCTATTTGCTTTTGCAACTATTCCCATGCTCTAAGAGCCTCATTCAGCTGGTTTCATTTATATAGCCCACATGCTGAGAATGTCCAAATCTGGCTGGAAGTCCTCTTTCCCAATCCTTTACTGCTCCATTCCACAAACCTGCTGGATCTTTCCAGTATCAGGCACCTTAAAACCAAAATGCCAGTATTAAACTCTCTTCCCGTTTTTTTTTTTTTTTTTTTTTTTTTTTTTGCGGTACGTGGGCCCCCCACTGCCGTGGCCTCTCCCATTGCAGAGAACAGGCTCCAGACGTGTAGGTTCAGCGGCCATGGCTCACGAGCCCAGCCGCTCCGCGACATGTGGGATCCTCCTGGACAGGGGCACGAACCCGTGTCCCCTGCATCGGCAGGTGGACTCTCAACCACTGCGCCACCAGGGAAGCCCTCTCCTCCCTTTTAATGTCTACTGTTTCTTCTGCCTTCTGTCTACTAAGGTCACCCCCTTTTCTCACAGCTCCTCACTTTGAAACCTTGATGATGTCTTTGTTCCTCTTCCTTCTCCCCAGGTCCATCTGGTTATGAACTGTTACTTGTGTCTTTGAATCTTCTTCAACATTCTCAAGATGCTGGCCTGACTGTAATCTCCATCTCTCATCTATGCTACTCAGTAGCCTCCCAGCCAGTTTCTAAGTTGCTTATTTGGCCATATTCTTCCCACACTCAACACCGCCAGGACCTCCCTCTGTCTCTTACAGGAATAATTCAGGGCTCTCTTTAAAACATTTGTTGGGTAATTGGCCACCGCCTACCTTTCCTATTTCACTTCGTCCTGTGTTCTACTCATAATTGGCCACTCAAAAGCATATAACTATACATATTCATATTTCTGTGCCTTGTGAACTAATTACTTTATGAAAGCTTGATCATCTTTCAAAAGCTAACTCAAGAATCAGGTTCTATGTATGGTCTTCCCTAATCAACTTAGGGAGGATTAAGTACTTTCCCTACACTTATTCTTATGACCTATACAGGGCTTTCCACATTGTGTTATTATACTCAACTGTGTGCTTTTTCTTTTACCAGACTGGTTTCATCAAGGACACTGAATATACACTTTCATTTAGAACCCCTAGCACAGTACATTTGCTAAATGCTTTAGAGTCTGTCTAAGAATAAATGACTGAGTGATCATAAAAAAAGAAGCTGTAGAAATATTATCAGTACTCAGCTTTTTTACCTTTTGGCATCCATAGAAGTTTATTCAAATTAGTTACATGATTTCTTTATTAACTGGCAAAACATATGACAACTTTTACTCAATATCTAAGCATTTTCTTTCTAGGGGAGTTTACTCCAGAAATGCAATTGCGGATAAGACAAGAAATTGAAAAGGAAAAGAAAACAGAACCCTGGAAAGAAAAATTCTTTGAAAGGTTTTACGGAGAAAAGTAAGTACTAGAGCATTTTCTTCTCATTTCTCTTAGAAGGAAATTAAAATGTAATTCTCTGTTTCACTTAGCACAATCATATGCTATAAAACTTTATAAACGTGTGATAAAAGGCAATAGTCTCTCAGTGTAAGAAGTTGCAGGTAAAATTATAGTGGCATATCAGCACTTAAATTTTAAAAATGCATTTCAAGGGTTTATAAATTGTCCATGAAAATTCATTCTGGACTGAAAGTAGCACATGAAATTCTATAGAAATCAATTTTGGCTTTCCTAACTGGATTTTAGTAAAAATCTCCTTTTTTTTTCTTTTTAATCTAAGCATTTTCATTAATAAATGCGTTAGAGATAAGTAGTCTTGGACACATATTTAATTCTCACATTTTTTTCCAAAAATTTTGACTCTCCATATACATTTGTTTAGTCCTTATTTGGGGGAGAGCCTGAGGTAATACCCTTTACTCTACCCATTTTCCTCTTTATGTAAAACCACTTTTTTTTTTTTTTTTTGCGGTACGCGGACCTCTTACTGTTGTGGCCTCTCCCATTGCGGAGCACAGGCTCCAGAGGCGCAGGCTCAGTGGCCATGGCTCACAGGCCCAGCCACTCCACAGCATGTGGGATCTTCCCGGACCGGGGCATGAACCCGTGTCCCCTGCATCGGCAGGCGGACTCTCAACCACTGCGCCACCAGGGAAGCCCTGTAAAACCACTTTTTAAAAAACGTATTTTATTCAAATAGTTGATTTGCAATGAGTTAATTTCTGCTGTACAGCAAAGTGATTCAGTTATACATGTATATACATTATTTTTTATATTCTTTTTCCATTATGGTTTATCATAGGATATTGAATATAGTTCCCTGTGCTATACAGTAGGACCTTGTTTATCCATTCTACATATATATAATAGTTTGCATATGCTAATCCCAAACTCCCAGTCCATCCTGCCCCCAGCCCCACTTGGCAACCAAAAGTCTGTTCTCTGTGTCTATGAATCTGTTTCATAGATAAGTTCATTTGTGTCATATTTTAGATTCCACATATAAGTGATATCATACAGTATTTGTCTTTCTCTGTGTGACTTAACTTCACTTAGTATGATAATCTCTAGGTACATCTGTGTTGCTGTAAATGACATTATATCGTTATTTTTTTATGGCTAGGTAATATTCCATTGTGTATATATACATACCACATCTTCTTTATCCATTCATCTTTTAATGGATGTTTAGGTTGTTTCCATGTCTTGGCTATTATGAATAGTGCTGCTATGAACATACGGGTGCATATATCTTTTTGAATTATAGTTTTGTCTGGATATATGCCCATGAGTGGGATTGCTGGATCATACGGCAACTCTATTTTTAGCTTTTTGAGGAACCTCCGTACTGTTCTCCATAGTGACTGCACCAATTTACATGCCCACCAATAGTATAGGAGGCTATAACCGCTTTTTAATTTATTATTTTTATTTGTGTATGTGTGTGTTTTAAAAATAATACCAGTCACACCTAAGTATGGTACTGACTGAGCTAATTTGAAAGTAGTTTCTCCTTTGCCTCATGGTTAACAGGAACATATTCTCCTTGGGCAGAATTTGAATCTCACAGACATTCAGATCCCTAAGAAAGAAAGGGATTTAAGAGCTGACAGTTGACAGCAACTTTAGATCATCATGGGTAGAAGAACTTGTGCTTTAATTCCCACATACACAATTAATGCTTGAAAGTTGTTGTTTTGTGTAAAAGACACTGAGGTGGTTGCAGGCAACACAGCCTATACCATTTGATCTAATTTCACAAAACTCTCCCTGTAAATGAGGAAGACCGTTGGGGAGCCTCACATGAGCGCTCGTCATAAAAAGACATCACGTGATGAGCAGCCTGTTTACTCTGAGCAGCCTTGCCTCTGGTGAGTCGTCCTAAGTAGCCCTCCTCTTGAGTTTGAGTAGGAAGGCTCCTTTTCAGTTGCTGCCCTAGGACTTTGGATGCATATACATATTTCAGCAAAGCTAAAAGGAGATAATTAATGTCCTTTCTCAAAAATTAACATTGTGGCAGGCTAGTTACAGGCTAGTTACCAGCAGTATTACTCAAGCCTGGCGGCGTCACAATCTTCATTGGAGCTTTTAAAAATAGGTACAGGGCTTCCCTGGTGGTGCAGTGGTTGAGAGTCCGCCTGCCGATGCAGGGGACACGGGTTCGTGCCCCTGTCTGGGAAGATCCCACATGCCGCGGAGCGGCTGGGCCCGTGAGCCATGGCCACTGAGCCTGCGCATTTGGAGCCTGTGCTCCACAACGGGAGAGGCCACAACAGTGAGAGGCCCGCGTACCGCCAAAAAAAAAAAAAAAAAAAATAGGTACAGATTTCCGACATCCACCCCAGATGTACTGATGGGTGATCTCCAGGAGTTGAGCCCAGGAATCTGTATTTTTAGATGCTTTCCCATCGTGCTCATGTACAGCAGGATTAAGAACCCTGCCTTCCTTACCTTTTCTGACAAAGGGGATGTTGGGAACACTCTTGTCAGTAATGGCAGAAGCATAACCAAGTTAGTTACCTCCAAAAAACTGGTCCTTAATTTTTGTTGAGTGTTGGGCCTGTGCTTTTATCAATTCAGTATTCATGCAGCATCGCCTCCATGCCACACATTATCCTAGATGCCAGAGAGCCTGCACTGTAGAGACCATACAGAGAGTTTTTCCTCAGTCAGCAAATAATCATTGAACATACTCCGGCTCTGATAGGTTTCTAAGAGCTTTGCAAATATTGTTTCACTTAACCCTCCCAACCATCCTATAAGGTGGGTACCATTATTATTCTTATTTTAAAAAGGGTTTAGGAAACTGAGAGGCAGTGAAACTAAGTAATTTCCCCAGTTTTACATGGTGTGGTTAAGTAATTGGCTCACCTGCAAATCCTTCTCAGAAAAATTCACACACCTACAATTTTTTACATGAAATTTGGGGGCTCCGTAGACTCTCATGGATATCAAGTTAAAGAATCCTGTCCTGGAAGGTGACAGCTACAATACTGTGAGTAAACATGACTCCCCATCAGCATCATTGAGTTCTGAATACAAACAGCTCTTTTACTTGGTTGACCCTTTTCTTGCTGTAGTTTATCCATAGAGTTTCTGTCCCCTTACATCCCTGGACTTCTTGCTTGTCTTTTCCTATCTTTGATTACATATTGGATGACTGATGTATTTTGGACATTTCATTGACTGCCCTTCTAGTTTTGTTACTTCTAGATTACCTACATTCCCTCAATATGTGAGAGATATTTTCCTAGCATCAGATAATTTTCAGTTGACTGACACCATGTGCCTTCTCATTATTCTAAGTTTTCCCAAGAATGTTAGCACTGAAATTCAGCTTTAGTTAAGATCTGTCTGATTTAGTTTTCTGCTCTTTGAGATCCTTATTTTGGTTCTTATTGGCTTATTCTGCCTATAATACAGTACTGTCCTATATTCATTTTAATTACTTGTAGGGATCCCATGTATATGCTAACTCAAAATTATAGGAGTTGGTCTGTTGATTTGCGGTCTAGATTTCAGGCGGTCAGAGTTTTCCTTTGTGTGGTTATGTGGTGTGCTGTGAACGTCTTCCTTCTATGCCTTATGCCACCTTAAGTCTATTTTCCCATGAAAATAATAAAATGTTTACACGTATGTTTTATACAGTGCTGTTTTCCATATGAGATATATATATTATATACATATATGATATTTAATAATATTAAATGTATTTAATAATATTCTTATTAATCAACTAGCTGAAATTTGGCTGCCGGTGGGTAGATTCTGTGTGTTCTCCATCTAACCTAGTATCAGTGGTATATCTGCTTGATCTGGCCCCAGGAGACCTTATTCCTAGCTGATTATTCTGCTCTAAATTCATCTGTAGTGTAGTTATATTATTCTGTTCCTCTCACTATAATATAAATTGTGGTTTAATTTGAACCCATCTTAGGGAAAGTTGAAAGAAAAGAGACTAATTATGAAGGAAGTGTCCTCTATCTTCCTTTCTCAGCCTTCTGAATTTTAGTGAAGAACGCAATGATCAAATACCCAAAAAGTGTATTCAATTTTATTTCCCTTTCATTTTGAGGATTTAATTTAACTAAAAGGTTGAAGAAGATTTTACTGAGGTATTTTCCTGTTATAGCTGTATTTCCTCACTCAAATATGTTTCTTCCTCTGGGAATGTTCTCTCTTCTGCTCATCTTTGTAATTGCCTGTACTCTAATTTAACTTCATTTAGAACAGCATATTTCCCTACCATCTGATGCTGACATTGTAACTTAGTATGACAGGAAATAGTGATTTACAATATTGTTGATTGCAAATTCTGATAAACTTTACCTTATGACCTGAACATTAGACTGGGCTATTTCTTGATATTCTACATTAACTTTTTATGGAATATCTTTACAGTAAGAGTTCTACATGAAAGAATTTTTAAAAGTCTTGCCTCACATGAATGTAATCTAGTAGAATCAACTTTGATGACCCCAAATATGTTTATTATTCTTTAGTGAAATTTCCATCTTGTCTTAGGTTAGACACTTAGATATTGTACTAAAATATGGTGATGGACACCTTTTACATTGGGTTAAGAGAACTTAATCTTTGGAAGTCATTTCCATTTCAAGATTTTACAACATACCCATCTTCCATTGATCTTAATTATTTGGTTATGTTGCATCCTTTAAGGACTATGTAATTTTCTATTATAAGGACATATTTCTACTTTCTGACTTTAAAAAATGTAGGTCTTATACATTCTTCTGCTTTTCAGCCCATATTTTTTTTAATCATTTTAGTATGCAATCTCCCTTGCTTACAGAATAAAAATCAATACTTTTTAAACAGAAGTAGAGTTTATTTTAGTTATGATTATAAAAGCAGTAGCAAAACTAATCCATCATAAACTGGTTTACATAAGCTAAACATGTTACTTAGTGATTATAAAATTAATTTTATGCATTTACTTCTATGAATACTATATTTGGTAAGAGATCCAAGTTGTACCTTTCATGTTTTGTGGTTGAACAATAATTTAATATTTCTAATTTCTGTTCAGGTTGGGCATGTCAAGAGAGGACTCTATAAAGCTCACATCTGGACCAAATAATGATGGAGCTGAAAGTAGTTCTTCATGTGGGACCTCTGGCCTTCCTGGTCTATCTTCACAGACTCCCTTGAAAGAACAACAGCCAAAAAGCATGAAAAGTCCAACTTCTCCAGAGCCTGATTTCTGTGCTACACTTTGTCCCATGGTAGACATAGGTAAAGATGTAATGACAGAGTCAGAATCAGAGGACATCTTAATCCCCGAAGAATCTGTGATTCAGGAGGAAATTGAGGAAGAGGTAGAGACTAGCATCTGTGAGTGCCAGGATGAGAATCACAAGACAATACCTGAATTTTCTGAGGAGTCAGAAAGTCCAGCCAACTCTCATGAGGAGCCCCAAATAGCACCTCCTGAAGACAACTTGGAATCCTGTGTTATAATGAATGATGTTTTAGAAACTTTGCCTCATATGGAAGTTAAAGTGGAAGAGAAATCAGAATCTCCCCAGGAAGAGATGTCAGTTGTCATTGATCAGCTAGAAGTCTGTGACTCTCTTGTTCCTTCCACTTCATCTGGGACTCATGTCAATGACACAGAACATAAGGAGCCAGAAACTGCACTAGAGACCAACGCTCCAAAAATGAAAACAGGGTCATCATCTTTAGAAGGCCAATTTCGAAGTGAAGGAATCGCTGTAGATATGGAGCTGCAGAGTGATCCTGATGAACAGCTTTCTGAAAATGCTTGCATCTCTGAAACGTCCTTCTCTTCTGAGAGCCCAGAGGGAGCCTGTACCAGCCTGACATCCCCAGGAGGGGAAACCCAATCCACTTCAGAAGAATCATGTACCCCAGCCTCCCTTGAGACAACATTTTGTTCTGAGGTGTCCAGCACTGAAAATGTGGACAAATATAATCAGCGAAATGCCACTGATGAAAATCTTCATGCATCTTTGATGTCAGAAATCTCTCCAATATCCACTTCACCTGAAATATCAGAAGCGTCTTTGATGTCCAATTTACCGTTAACATCTGAAGCATCCCCAGTATCGAATTTACCTTTAACATCAGAAACCTCGCCCATGTCTGATTTACCTTTGACATCAGAAACTTCTTCAGTGTCTTCCATGCTTCTCACATCTGAGACCACTTTTATATCCAGTTTGCCACTTCCTTCAGAAACATCTCCAATTTCCAGTTCTTCCATGAATGAAAGAATGGTGCATCAACAAAGAAAACCAACTTCCATATCTGAAGAACCACTCTCCCCCCAGAAAGATGAAGGTTCTGCCGCTGCCAAGCCCCTGGGAGAGAGCCTTACCTCTCAGCAGAAGACTCTATCAAATACTCCTGAACCTATCAAAATGGGTTCTTCTTCCATTGCTCCTGAAGCATATTCATCAGAAGAATTGCACAATAAGACCCTGAATCAGCAGCCTTGTAAATCACATGTTGAAACTGAGAAGCCCTATCCCGCTTCGATTCCAGAACTCCCTTCTACAGAAATGATAAAAGTTAAAAATCATAATGTCCTGCAAAGAACAGAAAAGAAAGCGATGTCTTCACCATTGGAATTACCTGTCTTTTCTGAAGAGACAGAGAGTAAGGGAAATGAGCTCCCATCAGCTAAATTACAGGACAAGCAATACATCTCATCGGTGGATAAGGCTTCATTTTCAGAAGGCTCTAGAAATAAAATGCATAAGCCAGGGAGCTCACAGAATCGGTTGGAGACCTCTCATACTTCCAAGTTGTCAGAGCCCTCCAAGTCCCCAGATGGGGTAAGAAATGAAAGTAGAGAATCTGAGATATCGAAGAGGAAAACCGCAGAGCATCACAGCTTTGGGATCTGTAAAGAGAAGAGGGCTAGGATAGAAGATGACCAGTCAAGCCGGAACATCTCATCCAGCAGTCCATCTGAGAAAGAACAGCCTCCAAGAGAGGAACCAAGGGTTCCACCTCTCAAGGTATGGTATTTTTTTTAAAAAAAAGGAAATTCCATAGATAGGCTTTTTCTATTTAGATACTTAATTTTTCAAAAATAAATGTAGCAGTTTATAATCTAATACTCCCAGCACCAGTCTAATATTAAATGATCCTTTTCAGACTGCGTTGAGCTCATACAGTAAGTTTAGATAGATGTACATATTTAGACCTTGGCATTTAAGGAAAAAGAAGGAGGGAGGGAGAACAGGGCCTGGAGGAGCCCACAGGCCACTGAGATACAGGGTCTCTGGGGGACTCCACAGTGTAGGACAGAGACCTGTATAAACTTGGAAAAATTTGAAAGATAATTCAGCATCCTATAAAAGTTCAGTAGGACTAGAGAAAGCAGTAGTCAAAAGTCAGAGGCTTGCACTGAAGAAATGAAGGTACGTGTTATCTCTTCATTGATTTTCCAACAAATGTTGAACACCCCCTCTGCCTAGCAGAGAGGAGCTAGCTTCTGAAAGAGCCTCATTAAATATTTCTTGAAAAATCAATGAAATCACTTCACAAACCCTGAGGAAAATGCTATAGATACGTAGGTATACAAATCCTACTATTTTATTTCCAAAATAATAAAGAAGTAGTTAACTTCACACAATAATAAAGCCTGTAGACGAACGTTCCTATTTATATATTTTATTTTGATCCCAGGTAGATTTTAACTCTCAGAAAACAACTCTTATATATAAATTGACTCTGCCTAACTAAACTAAAAATTAAGGTTAACTCAAAGAATTACAAATATACTCAAGATTTGTTTTTCTTAATCTTTCTCTTTATTTTGCTCTGCTCTGACACCTACTTTTAATATGTGACTCATGATCTCCCTAAGGTTGACTTTTAGGGGTGTGATTGTAATTATTCTATTTAATAAAGCAGTCCCTATTAAATAAGATTCTAGAGCTATAAAAGATGAATATTAAGCTCCCATTAAAACCCCGCTGTGCATTTTAATTTCTGAAGCAATGAAAAGAAAAATATAAGCATGCTTTCCATAGGAAATATTTTTAAACATTTCAGTCTAATTTTTTTGTCAGAAGCTTATTTTCAAAGTGATATATACTTTATGTAAAGACAGATGGATAGAGAGATACAATAAATATATTTAATGTTTGTTAGGCTTAATGTTTTTAATTTTTTAAACTAAGGGAAATATTTAAAAGGTAATACTGAATTCCTTTTCTAAATTCATCTATCTTTGGAACCTTTGGATTAGAAGAGAGCCATCAGAAATTTGAAAATGAGAAACGAGATAGCTCAGGAAGATAATCCATCTACCAAAGTACTAAAGCATAATTCCAAATTGACACGATCTTGTAGTATGTGTCAGGTATTTATAATGTCAATATATGTAAATGCACATATGTTAAGAAGAGAGGTGTAAGTTTTCTGGGAAGATTTTTTTCTAGAGGAAAAAATATAAGGAAATCTAGTATGTGTCAACAGTACAGAATGGGGAGCCCAAAGGCTCTGTCACTCCCTAGTTATATGAACCCAAGGCGGCCCATCTCCAGGGGCTCGGTTTTTTCAACTGTAAATGAAGGGCTTTAACTAGATCCCTGCCAGCTCTACAAATCTGTGACTCTGGGAATATTCTTAGTGACTAAAGCATCATAGGCATTGCTTTGGGATGTTTGTTGTTAGGTCTTGTGCCTCATGAATTTGGTGATGACTGAGTCTCTTAATTAGATGAGTGGGTGAACAGTGTGGGTTGAGACATTTACTAAATTCAGCAGATTGTAGATTTCCAATATCAAATAAGCTGCCCAACCCATACTCTCTTTTGGAGGCAGAAAACTAGAGTTGCCCTTGCTTTCAAGAAAACGTAATAATAATAATAAAATCCCTTTGGAAAGCAAAGCACTTTCATAAGTATAGTCTCATTCCATCTTTATAACACCTCTGTGAAAGAAATAGACCAGAAATAACTAGTCTTACTGTTTACAGTTTACAACAGTCATATTGTACGCTTATTTTACATATATATATGGCGACATGCTAGGTGGTATGGGACCACATAAAACCTACAGAGTCTCTGACTCGGGGAGATTATTGGAGAAACTGAAGTACACAGTGATTTGCCTAGGTTCACAGCATTCCTTTGTGTGAAGCCAGGCTGAGAATTCTAGTCTTCTGACCCTTGGCTAGGGCTTTTTCCTTTTTCCTTTGTGTCAAATTAAGACAGATAAATTAAGGCAGATAAATTCAAATAGAGTTTTGAATATCTCTATTCTTCCTGGCTGGTCTGAGTATCTTCATGCCAGCCAGGAAGATAAGTTGAAAGCTTACTATTTCTAACTCTTTTTAGCTCACCTCATTTTAAGAAGCCTGGGCTTTGTTTCCATTTATATGAGGCTTTAAAAGACGTTTCATTTCCATGCCAAATGAAGTCACCGGTTAATATTTTATGGATTAAAAACAGAGGTTAAAAATTTTAATTTTCACATTCGTGCTGCGTTTACTGCTGCTTTATACCCCAGAGGCCCATTCAGGGTATTAGGTGCCGTCCTTGCCCCCTCAGGAGAGGATGCGGCTACTCCCCGCCCTCGCGTGCCTGTGTCCCCACATCCTTCTGTGATCATGTACACATGCGCCTTGTCTGTGATTGTGTACACGCACTTTATCTTTCCATTTTCCCCCTTCCTGTAGATACAGCTTTCCAAAATCGGGCCACCCTTTATTATCAAGAGCCAACCAGTCTCCAAACCAGAGGCTCGCGCGTCATCTGGCACATCGGTCAGTGGCGGGAGGAACACGGGAGCCAGGACCCTGGCGGACATCAAGGCCCGAGCCCAGCAAGCAAGGGCCCAGCGAGAGGCGGCAGCAGCGGCAGCCGTGGCGGCTGCCGCAAGCATCGTTTCGGGAGCTATGGGGAGCCCAGGAGAGGGCGGAAAGGCCAGAACTCTGGCGCATATCAAAGAGCAGACGAAGGTGAAGCTCTTCGCAAAGCATCAAGCCCGAGCCCACCTCTTCCAGAACACTAAAGAGCCTCGGTTGCCTCCGCTCGGCTCAAAGGAAGGGCCTCCAAGCTTAGAAGTCTCTTCTGCCTCGGAAACAAAAATCGAAGGCTCGCCTGGTGTCATCATTGTCAATCCAAACTGCCGATCTCCCAGCAACAAGGCTGTGCACCTCCGGGAGCCCACCACTGTACTACAGCAGTCTCTCAACCCGACCAAACTTCCAGAAATTGCCACGGACTTATCTGTGCATAGTTCTGACGAAAACACACCCGTGTCGCACTTGTCTGAGAAAGTTGTTTCATCTACCTCTTCTGAAAATAGCAGCGTGCCCGTGCTTTTTAACAAAAATCCCGTCCCCGTGTCTGTCTGCAGCACTGCTATGTCGGGAGCAATTAAAGAACATCCCTTTGTGAGTTCTGTTGATAAATCCTCTGTCCTAATGTCTGTTGACAGTGCAAACACTACAATTTCTGCTTGTAACATAAGCATGTTAAAAACCATCCAGGGAACGGACACTCCATGCATAGCCATTATACCAAAATGTATTGAGAGCACCCCTCTTCCGGCCACCACGGAGGGCTCCAGCGCAGCGAGCCCCCGGGATGACACACAGTTACTGGCACCCAGCAGCAGTGCGGGCAGCCTGGTCTCCAGTCAGTACACCTCTGTGCCAACTTCCTCCATTGGAAGCAACTTGCCAAACCATCTCTCCACTAGCTCTGTCTTGATTCCCCCAACGGGAATGAACAGCAGATTTCCTTCTGAGAAGATAGCCATGCCTGGGAGCGAAGAACAGGCCACCATGTCCATGGGCACCACTGTGAGAGCCGCCCTCGGCTGCAGGGACCCTGTCACAGTCACTGACGCCCTGGTGGCACGCCCACCTGTCGCAGCGTTTACCGCAAGCATGCTGACTGTAAACTCTTATGACAGTCCTCCCACGTTAAGTGCTGAAAGCTTGGACAAAACTTCAGGGGCTCGGAACAGGGCAGACACTTCTGGGAGACCTCAGCCACCCCCGGGGGGCTTCGCGCCAGCAGCCATAAACCGCTCGATTCCGTGTAAAGTCATCGTCGACCACAGCACCACGCTGACCTCCACGTCATCTCTGACTGTCCCTCTTGAGAGCACAGAAGCCGGCGTGGACCTCCAGAGCAGGTCTGGGAGGACGGAAGCAGCCATCCAGCCCGTGGCGTGTCCGCAGGTGTCTGTCATCAGCAGGCCCGAGCCGGTTGCAAGCGAAGGCGGAGATCACGGTCCCAGTTTCATTGCTGCTTCCGCGGCAAAACAAGACAGTCAAACAATGCAGGCCACCTGCCCGGGTCTCCGTGAAGGACCCCTCGTCGTTCCAGATAACTTAAAGGCGGGGACTCCTCTGAGTCTCAGCTTTGCTGAGCAGGCGCATGGCATAACCGCATTCAAAAGTGAAGCCGACACAGCCTGTAGCCATCAGTATAACCCGGGCAGCCGGATCTGCTGGGGCGAGGACGGGGTGAGGAGTGCAGGACAGCCTCTGCTCAGTCACCCTGGTTCCAGTAAACAGAAGGAGTATCTGGAGCAGGGCTGTCCGAAGGCCATCAAGACCGAGCATGCCAGCTCCTCGCATGTGGCGGAACTTCACCCCAGGAATCTCATCACAAGCGTCCCTCTCCCCGTGAAGTCCGAACCTCACGACGTGGACAGGGGCTTTAGGATGGACGCCGACGACTTCCCTGGCCCTGAGCTGCATCCTCCAGCTGCAGGGGCAGCCCCGAGTGTGCAACAGACGCAGACCGTGCAGGCCCCCGCCTCTGGTCCCATGGAAGAGGCCATCTCTCTGGCTACGGACACCCTGAAAAGAGTTCCCAACGCAGGGAGCTCCAGCTGCCGTCTGTCATCGGTGGAGGCGAACAATCCCCTCGTCACACAGTTACTCCAGGGCAACTTGCCTTTGGAGAAAGTGTTGCCCCAGCCCAGACTGGGAGCCAAGCTCGAAATCAACAGGCTTCCTCTGCCTCTTCAAACTACCTCAGTGGGTAAAACAGCCCCCGAGAGGAGCGTGGTTGAAATGCCCCCTAGCTCTCCCAATCCAGACGGGAAAGGCTACCTGGCAGGAGCTCTCGCACCACTACAAATGAGGAAGCGGGAGAACCACCCCAAGAAGAGAGTCGCCAGGACGGGGGGGGAACACACTCAAGTGAAATGTGAGCCAGGGAAGTTGTTGGCAGACACAGATGTGAAAGCGGTGCCGTGTGTCATCAGCTCCGGCATGAATCAGCTGGGACTCAGCCAGCCGCTGAAGCAGGAGTGGCTGAACAAGCACCCTGTGCAGAGCAAGATGGCTCACAGCCCTGAGGTCAAACAGCAGAAGCGGCTGCTCCCCTCGTGTAGCTTCCAGCAGAACCTGTTTCACGTCGACAAGAAGGACGGCTTCCACCCCGACGCTGGAACCTCCCACAGACAGCAGTTTTACCAAATGCCTCTGGCTGCCAGGGGCCCCATTCCTACCGCGGCTCTGTTACCAGCCTCTGCCAAAGCCCCCGTGGGCTGTAACACGTTTTCCTTCAACAGGCATCTTGAGCAAAAGGGACTGGGAGAGGTTGGCCTCTCCTCAGCACCTCACCAGCTAAGGTTAGCCAATATGGTGCCCCCCAACATGCCCATGAAAGAAGGCGATGACATGGGGGGGACCCCGCACGGGGTGCCGCACAAAGCACTAGTGCATCCCCCGCCCCCTCCCCCCTTGGCTTTGCCCCCACCCCCGCCGCCGCCACCGCCATTACCTCCACCACCTCCACCTCTTCCTAATCCAGAAGTCCCCTCCGATCAAAAACAACCGCCAGTTACCATGGAAACCACTAAGAGACTTAGTTGGCCACAGTCCACGGGCATATGTAGCAATATAAAATCGGAACCTCTTTCTTTTGAGGAAGGTTTAAGCAGCAGCTGTGAACTGGGCATGAAACAAGTTTCCTATGACCAGAATGAAATGAAAGAACAGTTGAAGGCGTTTGCGCTGAAAAATGCAGATTTCTCTTCCTATTTGCTTTCTGAGCCACAGAAGCCTTTTACCCAATTAGCTGCTCAGAAAATGCAGGTGCAGCAACAACAGCAGCTCTGTGGAAATTATCCAACAATACACTTCGGTAGCACGAGCTTCAAAAGGGCAGCATCTGCAATTGAAAAGTCCATTGGGATTTTGGGAAGTGGCTCCAATCCCACCACGGGTCTGCCTGGTCAGAACGCTCAGATGCCCGTTCAGAACTTTGCCGACAGCAGCAACGCGGATGAGTTGGAACTGAAATGCTCTTGCCGGCTGAAAGCCATGATTGTGTGCAAAGGCTGTGGGGCCTTCTGCCACGACGACTGCATAGGGCCTTCTAAACTCTGTGTAGCTTGCCTGGTTGTGCGATAAGAGCTGAGTGAAAGATGCAGTATCCCTTTTCACCACGGAAAAGCCAAACGGCGTCAGCAACAACAAATTGAACAGCTCAGTGGTTTATAGCGTGCTAATTTATTTTACTTTGGAACAGATGATCTTTTCTCTAGATGATTATTTTCTTGCATTTCTGGGAAAGGAGAGATCACATTCCAGCCGAGGGGCTCAACAGCATGTCTTTTACATATTTAGTTGCCATTTGCAGCTTTGGAAAATTTCTATTCATGTGTATACAGGTCACTCCCAATTTGTTTCTTTCTTTTTTTAATCCAGGTGTAGATAGGAAAAGGACATTTTAAACTACTTAATGGTAACCAGAAATGGAGATGTGGAGAGAGATCGGTGACAGCAGTTTAAGGTGTTGATGCATTCTTCTGTAGATTAACCATTACAGCGAGGGTGCCAACAGTTGACTCCTTTGGACCTACCTTTACCATAGTGATTACATCATATTTGGAAAAGGGAATCTGATTTAAGTGTATGATTCCTTGTATTTACTCATATCACAAAAGATATTAAAGGAGGTATGCCATTAATGAACTCCACTGTCCTTATTCTCTTTCCTCCCTTTTGACTCTTTTCAGAGACTGGCAGATTCTCTGGCTCTGCCTTGGACATGGTACACATATTGTAGTGAAATGTCTTTTCCACCTGAAATTGCAGTGTGGGCCTCATGCCCAGCAATCTGGTTCAAGCCCTTTGACACCCGAGACTGTAAGATCAGTTGGACAACAGAGAGCCATAGGCCCAGAGGATTTCAGAGCTTCATGTGTGGCTTCTAAGAGCAAGTATGAAAAAAAAACGCCCTAAAATTCAAAGCAAACAAGTAAAATGCTGTGTATGCAAACACACCTAAATGCGTTGGCGATGTAAATATCGGTCCTTTCTATTCACTCTAATACAATTACTAGATATTAAAATTGGGGGGAAATAATCGTAACCCTTTATTGACGACACCAGTGCATTCTGGCTTCCGACTTTGCAGAGGTTGGCCACCTCTTTTTTTAAAGTGTCATTGATGATGAGAGGGACTGTAGAAGGCTGAAGTGTCAACATTTTTCTGAACAGTTTTTTCCTCATGAGTCACGATCTATGTAATTATATTTGACTCTCAACTAACCCTTATTTTAAAAAATTGTTCTGGGTGTTGCATGTTTTGTGTCCCCACCCCACCCCCCCTCAGGTGAATTCAGTGCATTCTTCATATTTGGGGGGAGTGGAACTGCTTTTGAAAAAGGGATACTGCATCTTACAACTATTGTCAGTGTTTATCCAGTAGTCTGGGTGTTGAGTATTTGAGCTCCATTCCATGTACTGTGGCCACCCTCATGCCAGAGAACAGCTGTAGTTCAGCAGGCTCTGTTCCCTAAAGCAAGTTCAAAAGCACATGCACACTGTGGGAAGGTGTAAGAACAGAGACCATGTCCATTTAACTTAAGATTACAGAGCACAAAATGTGGAATACCATTAACCCACTGGTTGATTGTGGCTGTCGAATTTTTAAAAATATGGGGGGAAAATCTTCTGTATCCAGGGTAAGAATTTGACAGATATTTTCACAAGGGATCATCCTAATCAATGTTAACTTTTGACATTCCCTTAAAATATGTCTTAAAAATTAACTGGAATGAGCAGAAATTTCATTCCTGGGGAAGAAAAAAACTTGTGATTTTTTTTATAGTAATCAACCATGGTATATTTTTTTCCTCCATATTTATTATTGTGATGTTGCAAATATCATTAGGTGATAGAGATGTCATTTTTACTAACAAATTGCTGATAGTGAAAGATAATTGATCTTAGAAAGAAAGCAAAGCAAAGAAGGCCTACCTCCGCGGCTGAGATTCGGTGCTTCAGTTGCTGTCACTTCTGTGTTTCACGTTAAAATTAACAGAATTAATGATTGAGAATATTAGCAATGCACTTAACCAGCCCTTCCCAAGGAAGGCTGCGTTAGTTCCAGCAGATCCCTAGTTCCCTGTGCACCAGGTGGTTTGGGTGGTGTCCTCATCAGCGGTGTCTCTGTGGTCTGCTTGGCTCTGATGTCATCTTGGTTCAGAAGGGCATGCTCTAGTCTCACAGAGGGGCACCCCTATACTATAGACACTTGCATGCCAGCTCCTTCTGCCGAATTCAGTTGCCGCTCTACCAGTGTCAGATACTGTCTACACCAGCAGATTCAACACTACCACATCAGTAACTGACACCGAGTTGAAACTGTGGTCTTCACAACCTTTGCACTCTGCATATGAGGCAAAATTGAGGTTGATGTGATACCGAGCTCATTATCAGTTCCATCATTGTGGGATACTGCATGCAAATTACTTACTGGGAATACAGAAAAGTATCCTTCTCTATGTTCTGATTTTTCTCATAATAAGTTTGGAAAATCAATTGCTGATCACACGTGGATTGTACCACCCTGGTCCAAAGAGCGTAATATTTCTCTGCCCTTGCTCTTTTTTGCCCCGGTTTAAATTCTTAGTGTTTGCATATGGTTTATATTACTGAAAAATTAATATCTTTGGGCTAGAAGAATGGAAAGAAAAATTCAGTAGTAAAAAGTGGGTCAGATATGTTACAAGTGGCCATTTAATATATATACAGAACCCAGTATATTTGGATTAGGCGAGCAGGTTCTTAGTTTCCTGATATCCACAGATATCTGCCTATGTGCAAATGGAGTATGTTATTTACTCCATGGTTATTGTGGTGTAATGTGCAAATTTTAGTGTGTGCATTATCCTGATGATTGGACACTGTGATATCCCTATCAGGAATAGAGCTTGCACATCTAACATGTAATTTTTAATTATTATTTTCACAAAGGATGTATTTCCCTAAGTAGCACTTTTGGAACAGGGGAAGGAAGAAAACTGCTATTCCCTGATCCCCCTCCTATACAGTATGCATATGCCTGAGATTGTATAAAGACATTTAGGTAGTTAATGGGCATGTTAATACAAACGTTCTGATGCAAATTAATTTTCAGAATGAAAATATTTTTCCTTCCCCAAAGTGAGAATAGCAGAAATGTCAGTGACCTGAGCAACGTAGCTATATGGACTATTTCCCTGCTAAGGTCTAGTTTGAAGAAAAAACTTGAAAACAAACCTTTGAGGTTGAGCCTGGTTGCTATAAAGACTTTGTGGTGGTATGTGTTTCTGGGATGAGCTATGGAAGGTTTAGCTGACTTCTAGAGCTTGGATATTCTTATTCATCCAAAATAAACAGATACAAACAAGCTGGTGTGTACAGTGCTTCATAAAGAAGCCAAGAGTAAGAATACATGATGCTACAGCCCCATGCCCTTTACAAACACTTGCACAGTTTCAAAAGGGGAAGTTACTGTGGCCTTGGTTTCCCAGTTCCTCCTGGGTCTGGTCCAGTCCCAGGTGACAGAAGCTGAAGCGCCGTTAAGGGTTGCATCCTCTCAGTGGTGTGGAAGTCAGCACCGCGCTAGCCGCCTGGAGAGAGTGAGCCCGCTGAACACGCAAAGCCCAGAGTCACTGTCCATGTTTCTAGAGAACAATGTGAAGAGTCCTAGGAAAGGAACTCGTCAGACTGTCAGGGGCCTATGTAGCCAAAATGTCACTGAATATAAAAATCTTGTCTTCAGTCCTCATGCTTTGTCACTGTAAAGCAAACAAAAAGCGTTTTTACTATAATTTAAAGGAGCTGCTTTTTTATAGCACATACTATTTCGCTTTGTACCCTATTTGATAGTTGCAGAATAATTTAGACTGTAGAAAAACTTTGTTGTATTTGTACTGTTCATGAATGTTTCCAAAAAAAAAGTGCTTTACTTGCTTGCCATAATTTTTCTTGTACTGCTGTATTTTTCCCCCTGGCTTCATGGAAACCTAATCTGATTCCTCTTTTCAGTACAGTTTTTTGTTTGTTGTTGTTGTTTTTTAATGTGTGTTTGTGAGTATTTTTTTCCTTTGGTCAGTATTCTGAATGTTTACATCTGTTTAACATTAGCCATTTAATGCCTTTTTTAAAAAGGCAGTATTACTCTTACAGTGTAACAGCAAAATGTGAATCAACCCAAACATAACATGCATGACAAACACAGATGGGGGGGCAAAGGCCCTGAACGTACAAAGACATTTTATATCAGCATACAGAAAAGTCAAACCCTTCTTCAGTCCTCTACCAAAGAATATATTATTCCCACAGGAAAAACTCAGAAAAGGTGTGTAAAATCCTCAGAAGGGGAGCAGTTGAATCAGTAAGACTGCTACAATTTAATAACTGTTATGCTTGCTTTGATACCTGACTAAATGTGACGGAGTGCAACAAGCATTGAAACGATTTTTAGACAGTGTTTTGTTTAGAATTCAGGGATCATGCATTCTTTAATGGTGCTGTTTGTTTTTTATTTCTTTTCTACAAAGAAAAAAAAAGTGTTGCCTACAAAAGTGACTGCTCACGATACCATAAGTTAAATGAAATGAAATGTTTGTCTCTTCATGTTTCTCTGTTTTTCCCTTTCTCTAAAGTAACAATTTGGGTTTCAATATTAAAATATTCTGGGAGAAAATAAAGAAATTAAACCTTCAATTATTGTCATCTTTAATTTTTTATGAAATGAGGTAGTTATATACACATAAAAGATACTAATAAATACATTCAAAATTTTACTTAACAAAAAGTTTATAAGGAGAACAAACCATATGCTCTTAAACTTTCTACCCTTCTTGGTATGGTTAATTGTCAACATACAATTATAACTATTGTTGAAACCTCTTTGCAATTAATCATGTCTATTGTACTATGCTTATTTAAAATTATATTTGAACCTTTTTGTTTTGTAAAATGTTGTTAATTCTTTATACCAGAAGACAGGTAAGTCAAGCAAATTGTTACTACCATATTTAATTTTAACTTTAAAATGAATTACCTCTCAAAATTCTTATTTAAAAGAATTGCTCTGGTTAGTTTTTCTTATCTTGCATTAAATATTACAGCTAGAGTGATTTGAATAAAATGCTGTGAACCATTAGAACAAAGTTGCCTCAGTTATATTTACATTGGTTAAGAAAATATGCATATCTTTACAGTGAGATGAATCTGAAAGCATTAAACATAACTGGCTGTTAAATCGTGAGTTCAGCTGTTTTTATCTACACGGAAAATGCTATCTTTAGCCACCAGATGGCAAAAGAGGGTGTTTACTTTGCAGGAAAAAAAGAACTAAAAACATGCTTCTTCCTCCTCATAAATTAAATTATTATAATGATGAAAGTACAACTTATTCAGGTAAGACAATGGAAGATAGATACTTCTAAGTTTCATTAAATTATTTTCACTGTAATACTGGCATTCCTTTTTTTGTCCTATTTTTTCTATTAAAATATTTAGAGAATGCATTCTTAATTTTATTTAGCATTGCGGAATTTTTTTATTGTTTTCATTACATTACTCCCCAGGCATCATCTATTCCAAAATTCATTACAGACAATTGTACAGTCAAGCATTCTTTAAGCTGACATTTCTTGAAATTTATCTGAGTACTTTATATGTTTAAATTCATTTAGTCTCATAATAGGTACAACATTAAACAATTTTTATATAAATATTTCATTATTCTTAATACACTAATGTGACCCAATTTGAATAACAATTGCTCTTAGGATCTAGGGTATGTATTTGTATCTATCATAGACTTTATCTGAGAACAGGTGATTTACCCGGTGATTCAACAAACTTATGTACGTTATTTAGAAAGAGCCTAGCCAGGAGAGTAGTTGGACTTCTTCCTGCAGAAGACAGTTGAACATAAATCCTAGACGGTGTGTCTCCTTAAAATTATTTGAAGACTTTGGTTGTAGCTTGACTAGACTTAATATTTCAAGCTCAGAGCACACACAGTTATCCACAGTGATACGCAGAAATCAGAAGTTGGAGTCCTCCAATGTCACAGCTAATCTGGAAGTCTAAATTGGGCAATGAACCCAGTATTTTTACCTGCAGAAACTTTTCTCCAGTTGCCAGTGCAATAAATTACATACATTCTCACTAACTGGAGGAAGGTCCCCTGATTTACAAAGCAAAGGCTGATTTTTTTTGCCATTTTATTTAAAATAGTTTTATCGTTTTTCAGCTATATTAAGTAATATCCCATTGTGATACCTGACTACCAGTAAAGCTGATATTGAATATATTTAGCAATCCTGCAAAGCATAGACCAATCCAAACAGATGCAGACAGATCAAAAGAGATGGCCCTATTATGACAAATCAGTGAAGAGTGGCTGAATATCAGTTTTGTGAACAAAGGAGCTCCCTGAATCTGCTTTTATCAATAGTTAGGATTTATACTTAGTATATCCATTGCACTTAGGGGAAAGTTTGTTTCTGAGGTACCTTTCTTAAGCTAAAATTTCCATCTACAATCTCTCTCTCTTTTTTTAAGGAAATCATTTAGAAGTGGTTCAAAGGTGAGCTTTAACCCAAACACAACGAAATGTCCAGGCATTTCCCCCTTTTGCTGTTTCCAAATACCTTGTTCGGTGGACACGCCCCATAAATAGCAACTTGGCTAAAGGGTGGGAACATCCAGCTGCTTCAACAGAAGGTCCTGGACACTTGAGATCAAGTAAGATTCATCTCGTTTTCTGGGTACTCATCACAACGTCTTCGTTTATCATAAGCTGGTAAGTGGAAAATAGGTTTCACCTTTTATCCAAACTTATATCTATAGTTTCAAATTATGATTTTATTTCAGGAAAACGCTGTGTTCCAAATCCTCATTCTTTTAATGACGAGGGAACGTGGAGGGATTTCAGAGGAGTGCAGAACTATGGTTCTATTTTCCTTGATTCATTTGGCTTTCAGTGTCCAATTCTGGGATGCTGGAACATCTTCCAGACACAGAGAGATAGGAGAGTGTGGTTGGCCTCAATGACTGTACGAACCACAAGAGTTTCTCCTGGATGTTCTTTTCCTATATATAAGTGGCAACATTTATGCATGTCCATTTGTATAGAAATTTTAAAAACATGATGTCTTACTGTAATATAAAATTCATTTGCCAATAAGTTTAAATTTCATAATGTGGAATTGAAAGGCTTGAGTGGGAACAGTTCTCCATGATGGCTTCTAAGTGGAAGCCACTGACACATTTTATACCTCTTCTTCCTTTAACCTATGAGCTCAGTGTAGACTTTTTTTGTACCACATAGGTTTGTTTGGTTTTATTTTTATTTTTTTGGTAAAATAATTTATATTTTCAGGGGAATAAGCTGTGAGAAATGAGTTGGCATCTTAAAAAATTCAATAATTCAAAAAAATTTTTTTAACTACATTTAGAGTAGGAATCTATGGATAATTCATTATCTCTAATCTTCAAATATGTAATTTCCTTACTGTTAGTGGGCCAGTCCAGAGCATCAGACATCTTTTTACCAAGAGAAGGACAATGTGAGATTGGTAGCAGACAGTTTCTTTTTTTCTTTTTTTTTTTTTCATATTTTGACATTGAAATGGTTCTCTGTTTTTGTTTTTGAGGTTTAATTGGCATAAAATTATATTAGTTTCAGGTAGACAACACAATGATTTGATATTTGAATATATTTTAAAACCATCACAGTAAGTGTAGTTAACATCCATCATAATACACAGTTACAAAAATTATTTTTTCTTGTGGTGAGGATTTTGAAGATCTACTCTCTTAGCAACTTTCAACTATGCAATTCAGTGTTATTAACTATGGTCACATGTTATACATTATATCCCCAAGACTTATTTATTTTATAACTGGAAGTTTGTGCCTTTTGTCTCCCTTCACCCATTTCACCCACCTCACTCCCCCGACTTCTGACAACCACCTGACCATCTGTTCTCTGTATCTGTGAGCTTGGAAACGTTCTTCTGTGGAATCTTTTTTGTCCAAAATGCTTTCCTTGGCAAAAACTGGGAGTAATCAAAGACACCACACTCTGCAATCTCAGTTTTCTAACTGTGATTCTCTTAGTAATAAATAATTCCTTTCCAAGTCTTTAGCCTTCATGATCTGAATGTGAAGGAGATTTTATAAATTCTCTTCATATAAATAAACTTTTAGAGATTTAGCTATGTACTACCCTGAATATGGCAATTTCCCAGAATTCCCAAAATACAGAGTTTCTTTATTAAAAAAAATAATAATAGATAATACTTGTGAAATGCTGTGTACCAAGTGCTGCAAAGCATTTCATAGGTGTTAATTATCTCATTTATCCTGAGAAAAATCCCATAAGGGAGGCACTGCTATTATATCTATGGAACACACAAAGAACCTGAGGCTTAGAAAGTTTAAAGAAAAGAATACACAGATCTGGAGTATGAGAAAAGGTTTTTCAGAGACCAAAGCCCATCCTCTTATTTGCCATAAGACACATGGCTGCTACACATACTGCTAAATACTGGGGATGCTGAGAAAAATCAGAGGGTCCCAAAATCTTAAAAAATTATAGGCCAATGGGAAAGATGATCAATAATTTTATTATGACAAGAGTGTAACCAAAACAGGTACAAAGTGCAGTGGGAAAAGTAACTGAGTGGATGAAGCCATTTAAGATTGCAACTGGACAAGAATGAAACATCCAGAGGGGTATCCGTTGCCACATCTGACACAGATTCAGGGCAGTCCCACCAGGAGGGAGGGCACACTTCCCTGTCAGTTTCCCTTGAACAGTGCTCATCAGTATCAGTCCTCCTGCTAATGATCTCTGCAGGGTGTATAATCCTTTACACATCTCAGAAGCCCTGTCACCAAGCCCTTCTTACATGACTCTAGGAATCTGTTTGGATGTTGGTAATATTGACAATTGATTTTGTAAAAGTTAACAGCATATTAAAACAATGTGGTACCCAGTGTTGATGATACTCTTTAATACTTTTTAAAAATCAATGTAATACATATGCCAATATTAAAAAGTCAAATCATATTACAGAGACTATAGCAAAAAATAGCAGTGCCCTGATATACATTGCATAGTGGGCTATTTTTTTTTTTAAGGAGTTGACATTTCTTCTGAGTATTCATGTTATTCAATAGGGTTCTGATAAGAAAACAAAGAGCAAGTCCTGCACCTGCAAGTTTCAGGTTTTGATTGAAGTCAGGGAACTCACAGTGTGTTGTCCAGTACTTCTGAGAAATAAAAGCTTCCCGATTTGCTGGTAATCACAAGAGGGAAACATTTTGACCATTGGGGGAAATGAAAAAACACAGAAGAGGCAGTCAACAGGTAACCCCGGGACATACAGTACCAGAGATAAACATCACCAGTATCAATATTTTTCCAAGCAAATGTTGACTGGTTAAGTGAGTCCTACTGATCCATTTATTCCCGCCCGGGGAACTGGGAACATGAGTGATAAGCTGCCACCATCCAGAGAAAAATATCTGGGAGCCCCAGTAGCCTCTGCCCCCCTGTCTGTTATGCCACTGCTGTAAGAACATGACTTGGAATTATTCTCCTCTTCAGTGTCTGACTCACCATCTTACCCCCAGGACAAAGCCATCTTTTATCACCTCTTACTTGTAAATGTTTCTTAAAGCACTCTGGCAAGCTAATATTTTAAGTATTTAATAAGCAAATATTTGAAGACATGTCAAAGTAACAATCAATTTATTTGTAAGGTTAGATTGTGTGAAAATTTTCATTTAGCTATTTCCAAAAATAGATGCTTTAACTTCCCTTTCTACTTGAGAGTGTGTCGTCTCACTGACGGTAAGCAGAGCTTACTCCCTGACCCATAATGCTTGTAAAGGGATTCTAACAATTGGGGCACTTCTAGTGCCAAGATTCATCCAACACTCAATGAGCAAACATTTTACTGATCCATATTGCTATGTTGGGTGCTGAATTATATAAGACAAATGTTCTTATTGATGACTTGATTCTTCAAGAAATATAAAAGTTACCATTTTTTTTAGTGTTTTGTGCTTCAGCATTGTGCCACGAAACATTTTCATAAGATAGAAGGAATTTTCTTTAAAAATGTCATTCAAATATACATTTCCAGGAAGCATCCTATTTCCCAGAACAGCGTGGGTGTGGATGGGAGGAATAATGAGAGAATCGAAGTTTCAGAGAGAGAAATCTCCTTTGAAGTCATAATTTAATTTATTGCCTACTTTAGGTTCAGAGTCAAAATATTTAGGCAATATAGTATGAGAGGCAAAATACTTTTCTGCAACTTCTACTGGAGGAATTACATTTTCTCACTTAAAATAGAAAAATGAAAAGCAAGAACTCCTTTGTGTGGAGAATGATTTGTCACCAAATTCGACTCATCTGGAGAAAACAGCACAGATGGTCTGGTTTGCTTCAGAATTGTGGTGTCATGTCCTGCGTGACTCACCAGAGAAGGTAAATCAGTGTCTCATTTCATTTTGGGTTCACTGTTGTACTAATAGATAGCAATGTCAATAACATTCTTTAGACTTTAGCAGAAAAATGAAATAAGAGATTATTTTTCCTATAGTTAACATTCAAGTGAATGAGGCAATGCTTTAAAAATACCTTTGCAAGCTTAATAAAATTCAGGATGACTTGACTTAAAAAGCCCTCTGGCTGAGGTCGAGCAAATCATTCCTCTTTTTTTTAGTGAATATCATGCTAATTTATCAGAAAGGAAAACCTGGGCTGGGCAATTGGCTATTCTTATACATGGTCATTTCTTAAAATATTGTCACAGGGGCTATTTCTGTGTGTAATTTGCCTGTGAGAATGGATATTTAAAACATACTTCAGCATATAGATTTGATATAAATATTACCAAGAATGAATGATCCATTTAATAACAGGAAATCTGATTTCCTAACCCCTAGTTCAGCAAATAGATTTATGCAACTCTGAAGAGGTAAGCTCCTATGTGAGAAGCAGATGTCTCTCTGGACTGTGCGCAGCACAGATTTCTACTTTCCTTCTGGTCATTTCCTGCATTACAGTTTATAGTTAGGAAGCTTCATTCATTTACAGCAAACCCCATATATGTCACTGGACTGAAACTTACTGAAGAGCAGGTTGTGGCATCTCATCTGTTTTGGTATCTCTAAAAGGTTCCATTGTGCACCAAAGAGAATAGTCCATCCATGGGCACAGCAAGCATTGTTTACATTGTTGGCTTCCTCTGTGCCACGCTCTGTCATGGCTGCTACAAGTACCAAAATGAACGAACAGCCCCAAATCCCTGAGTTTTATTTTCATGTGAGGAAACAGGTAGCAAAGAGTTGAACATATAATATACACAGTATGTTTGAAAATGCAAAGTGCTATGAAGGAAAATAAAGTCTAGTAAGGGCATAAGTAGGATTATGGTGTAGAGGTCATAAATGTAGATAGGTTTCCAGGGAAGGCCTCACTGAGAAAGTGCTATGGACTGAATTGTGTCCCCCCAAATTCATATGTTGAAGCCCTAATCCTGATTGTGACTATATTTGGAGGAGGTCCTATAAAGAGATAATTAGGATTTAATGAGGCCCTAAAGGTTGAACCCAATACTATAGGATTAGTGTTCTTGTAAGAAAAGATTACAGAGTTTCTCTCTCTCTCTGCCATGTAAGGACAAGCAAGAAGGAGGTCTCTCCAGAAACCAAGTCAGCCAACACCTTGATTTTGGACTTCCCAGCCTCCTGAACTGTAAGAAATTAATTTTTGTTGTTTAAGGCACCCAGTCCATGATCTATTGTTGTGATTTCCTGAGCTAATATAAAAGCCATATTTGAGTAGAGAACTGAAGAAAGTATGAGGGTGCAGAGGTATGCCAAGCGGGCATCTATCTGATGGAGAGCCTTCAGGGTGTAGGCAAAAGCAAATGTAACATCCTAGGTCTCTATGTTGTGGTAGATAATTTACATATAATTATCCTAATTCTCAGAATAGCCCTTAAAGAAGGGGAAGCTCTCACACAAGGCAAAATAATGAACTTCTAGGTCTTCCATTTACCAAGACTCTTGTGTGACTGATGGGATCAGCTATTTCCAAAGGCCCAACTTGAGAATAAAGTGTAACTTTCCCAGGAAATAATTAAAATCAATTATGTTTCCTTTGCCCATGTTATTAGCTTCTAATAAAAAGTTGGATTATTTATTTAGTCACCAAGCAAGATATTAAAAGTGTATCATATATCATATCATCTACTGCCTTGCTAGCTCTAAAGCCATCTCTAAGAGTTAAGAAAGTGTATGATCCGCATTTTCAGATAAGAAAAGTAAGAGTCAAACACATTAAGTCAACTGAAAAGGACCCTCTGTCTCCAAAGGCCATGCCCTTTGTAAAGCACGCAGTCCTGGGTACATGTCAACATGCGTGAACTACTCCAGAATTAGCTTCTCTGTCATAGCCCTCTTCTGGTTATGAGTAGCTGTAAATTTTAAAGAAACTGTCAGCTGGGATATGTTTTTGTCTCATAGAGCATTTTATTACATCTTTTATTCAAAACCTCTGAACAATATATACACCACTTTTTGACCTGTTGTTGATAATTGCACTATCTAAAATGCAGAAGCTTACAAAAAATCAAAAGAACAATTTTGCCTCTCAGTCATCAGCTCTGAAGTATTCCCTTGACATTTGTGAACAGCATGGGGGAGGAGACAAAGCAATAACCATGCAATAACTCTTTACTGAACCAGGAAGAAACTTCATCTGCCTACCTATATGTGCACCTTTCTGCGTATAGCCTTACAGAGTTCTAGAGATGAATGAATATAGGTCATAGCACCAGAAAGACTTCATTGAATTCAGACTTTGGTGTTGACAAAGAATGTAATCTAGGTTAATTTACTTAATCAGTCTGAACCTCGGAGCTTATCCATGTAACCTGGCAAGTTTGTTATGAGAAATAACGATACACGTAAACAGCTTAGCATAATGTTTGTTGCATGTTGCACTCAAGATACATGACCTCTTGTATTCAAAGAGACATATTCTTCCCCACAGTGTCTCCAATGCCTGCATTTTAGTTGGAAATGAACTCTTTATAAATATCAGTATTCCAGTGACCTTACCCTAACCTTAGGATTTATCATCATTTCCATTTCATATAGGAAGAAATGGAAGCAAGTGAAATGTAAATGTTTTTCCAAGTTTGTGTATTTCCTGTTAACAGTATTACTGAGGCCTCTGACCATATCGTTTTATTTAGAGTGTGAATGGTTCTGAAACTTCAGTATGCATTTAAATAGCTCAGGTAGCTTATTAAAAACTGCAGAAGTCTGGGCCTCAAACCTGGAGTTCTGATTTAGAATCAATCCAAGTAATTCTGATCGAAAATTCTGATCAGAAAGCTAAAAAACACATTGCACCAGGATCTCTCACTATATGAAATACTAATTTACCACCTCATGTTGGAAGGCTGAAAACCATCAGCTATCTAGCCTTCAAAATTAGCAACAGTTATCTATAAGAGTAAATACTAGAAAAATTGGTAAATAATTGACAAATGCTTAACAAGAAGAAACTGGTTATAAATTGTTCTAGCCATATGAGGGAATATTATTGAATAACTGAATATAATATTGCAAAAGGATATTGAATGACATGGGGAAATAATTCACATTATGTTAATAGAAAAAAAGAGCAGTTTAAAGTGTTATATAGATTAAATTTGTTATAAAGCAAAAAATAAAAAATAGGGGCCTCCCTGGTGGCGCAAGTGGTTGAGAGTCCGCCTGCCGATGCAGGGGATACGGGTTCGTGCCCCGGTCTGGGAGGATCCCATATGCCGCGGAGCGGCTGGGCCCGTGAGCCATGGCCACTGAGCCTGCGTGTCCGGAGCCTGTGCTCCGCAACGGGGGAGGCCACAACAGTGAGAGGCCCGCATAACACAAAAAAAAAATAATAATAATAAATAAATAAATAAATAAATAAATAAATAAAAGAAATAGACATTATTATTGTTGAAAAAGACAAGATAAATAATAACAAGTGACTATCAATGGTTAATTTAGGTTTAGAGATTCTGAGTAATTTTGTTCTTTCTCCTTTCTGAATCCTTCAACATTTTTTCTTTGAATAAATAAAACTTCTGTTAGTATATTTTTAAAGCTATTAAAAGTAATGGCAACTTTTAATTATTAGGAAAACAATGTATGTCCATCTACAAAATTATCCTGAGTAATGTTAAAATTTCATATTATGTTCATAGACTAATGGGTCATAAGGTTTAATGTTTTGAAGTTTTCTCATAGTCGAATATGCTAGTTTACGTTAGAGAGAAAAGTTAGATGACTATAATCTATCAAAAGATATTTTGTTGAAAAAATGTTGTCTTTTAGTATGCTAAACTGAAAGAGATAAGATAAAACAATAAGAAAGTATATTCATGCAGTATATTTATCAAATTTCTGCTGCCACCCAGTGGCTGCCCAATCTGTTTTACATATTTTGTTCACCTAGCTAATTGACCAGTAAAGTTATACTCTACATCTGTAGGTAAAATCAGCCTTCCAGGAAGAAGCCGTGATTTTCCAGCTCTGAGAATGACCAATTAAACCTTATCAAGTAATAGAAAAAAATTTCAATAGATCAGCGCTAAGATGTTTTGGATCCACATAAGTAACATTCCAACAACCCTGCTTGTTCCACAAATTCTAGAATCTCTTTCTTGCTATATTAGATTCCTTCTTAAGGTAATATTCCATGAGTCCCATGCAAGGGACAATTGCCACACAGTCGCAATTAACACCTGCTCGCTGAATTGGATCCAGTCACTTTTAACTCTCAGAGAAGAGAAAAGCTGAGGATGAGGCCAAACTACACTTGGACATCTCCAGAGGGCAGCCACCTGCTGTTCAATAAGGGCATAGCTAGACAAAACGGGACTGGCAGTTCTGCTAAGAGCTGAAGCAAGGTCCCCAGAGTATGATATAAATGAAAATATGTAAAAAATCATGAAGGAAAAATAAGAAAATAATACCTGAACAAGTTCCAGTTCCAGTGCAAAGAAGTTTTAGAAAAACAGCCACATCTAGAGAGCCAAATGAAAAATGTAAAGGTCAGATATGTAAATCAGTGTTTACATAGGTTTGCAAAAGCCTTGGGAGAAGAATGGAGAGATAAACACTAAAATATTATCATTGGTTACATGATGTCGGTGGAATAAAAGGAGAAAACTACCTTTCTCCTCTCTCTCCTTTTTTTGATTGTTACAGTGAACGTACATAACAGTAAATGTAATTTTTTGAAAAACCCTATGAAATATTTATTGTGAAATGAAGGAGAATGTGATAAGTATTGGTCTAGTGACTCCTTATATTTCTTTGAGTAGGAAGAGAAAAAAGCAAACTGAAATTGTCTTCAGGGCTGTAAAAGGGTCATTTTGCCGAAAAAAGACATGAATGTAAGAAAGGGGAATGGTAGAGATGCTCCCACACGAAGCCGGGCAACTTGGGGCCCAAATAGAACCAGGTCAACAAACGTAAGACAGAGATATCATCTGACTGAAAGGTATCTCACGAAACTGAAGCTATTACTAAATTGAACTTATGAAAGGGCAATGTCAAAAGTAATTTAGGAGCTAAAGGAAAATGAATAAAAAAGTGTTTGTATGGAATAATGGCACATTTCAAATTCTAATTGAACCACAATGTCCAACAATCATTGCTCTGAACAGGGGCAGACTGGAAAACCCTTCAGTAATTGTGAAAATCACACTCATGACTGATGCCTATGTGTCATTAATTCTAAATCAGGGAAGTGGCTTTGGAGGTTTTGAAGGGTAAAACAGGGATTGGTCAGTTGTAAAGATTTGCATCTCAAAGTCTTTCATTCATGAATAGATCTTTGCTGGCCCAGGCTGCCATTTTAAGCTCAGAGGGATAGGCATGATTTTTACTTGATTGTGTGTGTGTGTTTAGTGTGTGTGCCCCAGGACTCTTGTCTTTAAAGCACCTTTTTGGTTTAGCTTGTTCCTGACAGATTTTTGACTTTGGATGGCTGTGACATCAAAGACATAATGGAGATCTGTTGTTTATTTCTGTCTTCTTGGAGAATTAGCTTCTTACAAACCTAAAAAAGGTAGGATTTTGATTGCCTTCTTTTGACCAATTTAAACACATAAGTGATTTTTGTTATTAAATTAAGAATATGTAAAATGACCGCATTTTTGTTTAAATTATGTTTCTGAACTGTTTGAAAATCAACTATACAAAATTTATCTTCTTAGTTTCAGGACAGTAACAGTTGGTATACATTTATATTACTGATGAAACTACCAATGTTGAGTAAACAATACAGGAAATACATTAAGACCAATTAAAGTGTTAGTTTCTATGTCTTTATAAAATTGAATACTTGCTGACCACCTGTATACAGTAGCTTTCCCCAGTCACCTCTCTCTCTCTTCCCCTTACCTGCTCTATTCTCCTCTGTATAATTATCATTACCAAAGACAAAGCTTGAAGAATGGGGGATAAGAATAAAAGCTCAGTAATCAGTTATATAACGTAGATATGATGCTTTTATCTTTTTCTGATCTTAAAGTTAGCTCAATGTGAGATTGGTTCACTTAAGCAAGAAAAAAAAGAAAGAAGAAGGAAAAAAGGTCTGTTTTTCAACCACAAACTGTCTTCAACCAGTACTGAAATCCATCCGGGATTTGATTCAGATTACTACTACTTAATTTATATTGTGATATTCTTAGACATATTCTCATTTAACTTTGTAAACAAGCAAATCCAGCTGTTAGCTCATTAAACCTTTATATCTTATTTGTTTCCACTTTTACTTCCTATTTGGTAGTTATATATCTTACGCTGTAATCAATTATATTAGCTTGAAGCGAAGTTCTTAAGTATTAGTGTGGCAACAATCAACTTGGATGCTTGTTGAAAAGGTAGATTCTGGGTCTCAGCCATCAGAATTGGTATATCAGCAATAGAACCCAAGAATCTGTATATGCAGTAGGCAACTCAGGTAATTACACACATAGTCTAGAGATTTAGAGTATGTGATTGTCATCTGCTTTTATTATATCCAGACATGTAGTGTAACTCTAATAATCCCTTTAGAAGTCAGTAATTCTTGGAGAAAAGTGGACAATGCAAGCCGTAATATCAATACCTCTGAGAGGTAAGCTTACCATTGAGGAAGGTTTGTTGGATTTTTGGGAAAAAACATATGAGACTTTCCAAACATATGAAATGAGGTCATTTCACAGTTTTACACATTGGCAAATGATTTTTTTTTCCTTTCCTTTGCTTTTTCAATTTAGTTTCAGCTCCAGGGTTCTGTCTCTTCCATTTTACCTTTTTAATTTATTTGACTGTTCACCCCATAGGCTATTTGAGTACAGGGATAAAAGTAAGTTTCTGACAAGTTTTCATGTACTCAATATTATTTTCTATTAGCCTTTTCATTCAAGAACATTTCACTTGAAAAGCAAATGTGTCCTGCTGGTTAAAAGTGAAGTCTCTTAGCTTTAATTTATTTTCCAACTTATAATCAGCCCTTATGCTGAATCAACTAGAGTTATGTCATTTATCTCCCTGTGTAGAAACCAGAAGTACATATTTTTTTGAAAGGAAATTTATATAATTGAATAAATGTGTTATTCTAAGTATCTTGTATCATCTTTGTTTACATATACATGGACTCATATTACAAATTTAATATGGAGTTAACTTTACTGCACTCAATTCATAGAATTGATATTATTATATTTATAATATCCTCCAGCTAACTTTTGAATTTGCTCACAAAATCATTAAACAAGATTTTGGCAAACATTTGCCTTCATAAATACTAATACACAATTTAACAATTCAAAGTTTTGTCTTCTCAACTTTTCTAAATCATGCTGTGGGAATAAGTACAGATAGACATTTCTCCAAAGAAGATATACAGATTGCCAACAAACACATGAAAGGATGTTCAACATCACTTATCATTAGCAAAAAGCAAATCAAAACTACAATGAGGTATCACCTCACACCAGTCAGAATGGCCATCATGAAAAAATCTACAAACAATAAATGCTGAAGAGGGTGTGGAGAAAAGGGAACCCTCTTGCACTGTTGGTGGGAATGTAAATTGATACAGCCACTATCAAGAACAGTATGGAGATTCCTTAAAAAACTAAAAATAGAACTACCATATGACCCAGCAATCCCACTATTGGGCATATACCCTGAGAAAACCATAATTCAAAAAGAGTCATGTACCACAATGTTCATTGCAGCACTATTTACAATAGCCAGGACATGGAAGCAACCTAAGTGTCCATCGACAGATGAATGGATAAAGAAGATGTGGCACATATATACAATGGAATATTACTCAGCTATAAAAAGAAACGAAATTGAGTTATTTGTAGCGAGGTGGATGGACCTAGAGTCCGTCATACAGAGTGAAGTAAGTCAGAAAGAGAAAAACAAATACCGTATGCTAACATATATATGGAATCTAAAAAAAAAAAAAACGTTCTGAAGAATCTAGGGGCAGGACAGAAATAACGACGCAGACATAGAGAATGGACTTGAGGTCACGGCGAGGGGAAGGGTAAGCTGGGACGAAGTGAGAGAGTGGCATGGGAATGTATACACTACCAAATGTAAAATAGATAGCTAGTGGGAAGCAGCCGCATAGCACAGGGAGATCAGCTCTGCTTTTGACCACCTAGAGGGGTGGGATAGGGAGGGTGGGAGGGAGACGCAAGAGGGAGGGGATATGGGGATATATGTATATGTATAGCTGATTCACTTTGTTATACAGCAGCAACTAACACAACAATGTAAAGCAATTATACTCCAATAAAGATATTAAAAAAACATAAAGTACTGATGATCAGAATTTGAAAAGAAGAGGATATTTCAGATATTGGAAAATTAACTGCTGCAATGTTAAAAAATTGAATGTTGTAAAGTGAACTAATTGCATTTTTCTCATCCTTTAGATAATAAAATAGTAGCAAACCATAACAAATTAGATTACAGGTGAAGCCTTTAAGCTTTTGATCCATAGAAACCAGAAGACCCCAGACAAAGCTCATAAAAAACACAGCAAGAAAGATTCTTTTGATGTGAATGATTCAATTCATTTTGTTCTCATTCCATTCCTAAGTATGGTTCTTTGAACCATACAGATATGAATTTGACTTATTATCTTCAATATATATCTTACATGTTCTGTGTCCACACTGTGGCTCTCTTTGTACCATCCTCCTGAAATATATTTCCTGGCTTTCTCAGACTGTCTGAATTTTACTATTTCTCACATTCAAGTGTGTTTTTCATAAGCATGATGTAGCTTGTTTGAAAGAAAAGAGTGTTTTTACTTTCGGTTAACTTCCCAGAGCGCTTTTTTACATGTAAAGTGGAAAGAACTTGGAGTCTAGAGTCTGAAATCAGGGTTTTGAGTCACAGCTCTGCCATTAGGAGCTATGTGATTTTTAATTCTCTGACTCTTAATTTCTTTGCCTAATTTACATACATTACATTCAGGAGTGCAAAGAAAACTTATCATCTTTACATTCCAGCTGAAGACAGCATGAGGGAAATTTAGAAATTAAATTTAGTCAAATCTGGTAACCTCTGTCTGATCCAATTATTATAAATTATGTATTTAAGTAATGCCCTCTTTTAGAAAAGTACTTGATTTTATTTTTTAGAACAGTTTTACATTTACATAAAAATAGAAGAGACAGTAGAAAGAGTTTGCATATATCCTGTGTTCAGTTTTGCCTATTATTAACATCTTACATTGCTATGGTATATTTATTATAATTAATAAAACAATATTGATACATGATTACTAACTAAAGTCCCTGGTTTATTCATATTTCTTTAGCTTTAACTAATGTCTTTTTCTGTTCTAGGATCCCATCTAGTATATCACATTACATTTAGTCAATATGTCTTCATAGGCTCCTATTGGCTGTGATAGTTTCCTGGCTTTTTTCAGTTTGAGAAGTACTGGTAAGGTATTTTATAGAATCCCCCATGCGGGAATTTCTCTTATGTATCTGTTCAGATCATTTGTCCATTTTTTAATTGAGTTGTTTGTTTATTGTTGAGGTTTAAGAGTTGTTTGTATATTTTAATACAGGTACATTATCAAATTTGTTTTGAAGATATTTTCTCAGAAACCATGGCTGTCTTAGTTTTCTTACAATGTTTTGTGTGGAGTAGAAATTTTTAATTTTGATAAATCTAACTTTGTTCCTTTCATTAATCATTGCTTTAGTGTTATACATGAAAATTCATCTGCAAACCAAAGGTCATATAGATATTCTTCTATGTTTCTTCTAGATCTTTCGTAGTTTTGCTTTTTGCATTTAAGTATTTGATTGATTTTGAGGTGTTTTCTTTTTTCTGAAAGGTATAAGGTCTATGTCTAGTTTTACTTTTTGAACATGAACATACAATTCCAGCATAATATGTTGAAAAGAGTGTCCTTTCTCTACTTTCCCTTACTCCTTTGCCAAAGATCAGATGACTATATTTGTGTGGGTCTGTTTCTGGGCTCTTTATTCTGTTGCATTGATCAATGTGCCTATTCTTTCATGAACCCCATGCTGACTTGATTACTGTAGTTTTAGTATTGGTCTATGACTATGTTCTTCTTCCTCAGCGATGTGTTGGTGCTTCTGGATCTTTTGCCTTTTGGTATAAACCTTAGAATTAGTTTATAAATATCAACAAAATACCATTTTGGGATCATGAATGAGCTTACATTGAATCTATAAATCAGGTTGAGAAGAATTGGCAATAATATTAAAACTTCCAGTACATGAACATGCAACATCTCTCCATTTATTCAAATGTTTTTTTTTTCCATTTACTCTTTTGTTTTAACATCTTTATTGGAGTATAATTGCTTTACAATGTTGTATTAGTTGCTGCTCTATAACAAAGTGAATCAGCTATATGCATACATATATCCCCATATCTCCTCCCTCTTGCACCTCCCTCCCACCCTCCCTATCCCACCACTCTAGGTGGGAACAAAGCACCGAGCTGTTCTCCCTGTGCTATGCAGCTGCCCCTCAGTAGCTATCTATTTTACATTTGGTAGTGTGTATATGTCAATGCTACTCTCTCACTTCGTCCCAGCTTACCCTTCCTTCCCCCTCTCTGGGTCTTCAAGTCCACTCTTTACGTCTGCATCTTTATTCCTGTCCTGACCCTAGGTTCATCAAAACCATTTTTTTTTATTCCACATATATGTGTTAGCATATGGTATTTGTGTTTCTCTTTCCGACTTACTTCACTCTGTATGACAGACTCTAGGTCCATCCACCTCACTACAAATAACTCAATTTCACTTCCTTTTATGGTTGAGTAATATTCCATTATATATATGTACCACATCTTCTTTCTCCATTCATCTGCTGTTGGACACTTATGTTGCTACCATGTCTTGGCTATTGTAAATAGTGCTGCAGTGAACATTGTGGTACATGACTTTTTTTGAATTATGGTTTTTTCAAGGTGTATTCCCAGTAGGGGGATTGCTGGGTCATATGGTAGTTCTATTTTTATTTTTTTAAGAAACACCATTACTCATCTCCATAGTGGCTGTATCAATTTACATTCCCACCAACAATGCAAGAGGCTTCCCTCTTCTCCACATTCTCTTCAGCATTTGTTTGTAGATATTTTGATGACGGCCATGCTGACAAGTGTGAGGTGATATCTCATTAAAGTTTTCATTTGCATTGCTCTAGTGATTAGTGATGTTGAGCATCCTTTCATGTGTTTGTTGGCGATCTGTATATCTTCTTTGGAGAAATGTCTATTTAAGTCGTCTGCCCATTTTTGGATTGAGTTGTTTGTTTTTCTGATATTGAGTTGCATGAGCTGACTGTATATCTTGGAGATTAATCCTTTGTCAGTTGCTTCGTTTGCAAATATTTTCTCCTATTCTGAAGGTTGTCTTTTTGTCTTCTTTATGGTTTCCTTTGCTGTGCAAAAGGTTTTAAGTTTCATTAGGTCCCATTTCTTTATTTTTGTTTTTATTTCCATTTCTCTAGGAGGTGGGTCAAAAAGGATCTTGCTGTGATTTATGTCATAGGGTGTTCTGCCTATGTTATCCTCTAAGAGTTTGATAGTGTCTGGCCTTACATTTAGGTATTTAATCCATTTTGAGTTTATTTTTGTGCATGGTGTTAGGGAGTGATCTAATTTATTCTCTTACATGTAGCTGTCTAGTTTTCCCAGCACTACTTATTGAAGAAGCTGTCTGTTCTCCATTGTATACTCTTGCTTCCTTTACCAAAAATAAGGTGACCGTATGTGCATGGGTTTATTCTGGGCTTTCTATCCTGTTCCATTGATCTGTATTTCTGTTTTTGTGCCAGTAATATACTGTCTTGATTATTGTAGCTTTGTTGTATAGTCTGAAGTCAGGGAGTCTGATACCTCCAGCTTCATTTTTCTTTCTCAAGATTGCTTTGGTTATTCGGGTTCTTTTGTGTTTCCATACAAACTGTGAAATTTTGGGGGTCTCTGAGAGTGTCCTCAGTCCTTTGCATTCTTTTTTCTTTATTCTGCTCCATGGTAGTTATTTCCACTATTTCCACTATTTTATCTTCCAGGTCACTTATCCGTTCTTCTGCCTCAGTTATTCTGCTATTGATTCCTTCTAGAGAATTTTTAATTTCATTTATTGTGTTGTTCATCACTGTTTATTTGCTCTTTAGTTCTTCTACAACCTTATTAAACGTTTCCTGTATTTTCTCCATTCCGTTTCCAAGATTTTGCATCATATTTACTATCATTATTCTGAATTCTGTTTTCAGGTAGACTGTCTATTTCCTCTTCATTTGTTTGGTCTGGTGGGTTTTTACTTTGCTTGCTCATCTGCTATGTATTTCTCTGTCTTCTCATTTTGCTTAACTTACTCTGTTTGGGGTTTCACAGGCTGCAGGTTCGTACTTCCCATTATTTTTGGTGTCTGCCCCCAGAGGCTAAGGTTGGTTCAGTGGGTTGTATAGGCTTCCTGGTGGAGGGGACTGGTGCCTGTGTTCTGGTGGATGAGGCTGGATGTTTTCTTTCTGGTGGGCCAGACTGCATCCTGTGGTGTGTTTTGGGTGTCTGTGAACTGATTATCATTTTAGGCAGCCTCTCAGCTATTGGGTGGGGTTGTGTTCCTGTCTTGCTAGTTGTTTGGCATGGGGTTTCCAGAACTGTAGCTTGCTGTTCCTTGAGTGGAGCTGGACCTTAGCGTTGAAATGGAGATCTCTGGGAGATCTTTCACCATTTGATATTACAGTGGGCTGGGAGGTATCTGGTGGACCAATGTCCTGAACTCAGCCCTCCCACCTGGAGGCTGAGGCCTCATACCAGGCTGGAACACCAGATCCTGTCAGCCACACGGCTCAGAAGAAAAGGGAGGAAAAATAAAATAAAATAAAGTTATTAAAATTAAAAATAAAAAATTATTAAAAATTAAAAAGTTATAGAAAGAAAGAAAGAAGAGAGTAACCAAACCAATAAACAAATCCAACAATGATAACAAGTGCTGAAAACTATACAAAAAAAAAAGAGACAGACAGAACCCTTGGACAAATGGTAAAAGCAAAGTTATACAGACAAAATCACACAAAGAAGCATGCACATACTCACTCACAAAAAGAGAAAAAGGAAAAAATATATATATAAAAGGAAGAGAGCAACCAAATCAATAAAGAAATCTACCAATGATAATAAACTCTAAATAACTAAAGTAAGATAAACATAAAACTAGAAACAAATTAGATGTAGAAAGCAAACCCCAAGTCTACAGTTGTTCCGAAAGTCCTCTATACTGCCTCTATTTTGGGATGATTCGTTTTCTATTCAGGTATTCCACAGATGCAGGGTACATCAAGTTGATTGTGGAGATTTAATCCACTGTTCCTGAGGCTCCTGGGAGAGATTTCCCTTTCTCTTCTTTGTTCGCACAGCTACTGGGGTTCAGCTTTGGATTTGACCCCAGCTTTGCTTGTCGGTCACCTGAGGGTGTCTGTTCCCGCCCAGACAGGGTGGGGTTAAAGTAGCAGCTGATTCAGGGGCTCTGGCTCACTCAGGCCAGGGAGAGGGAGGGGTACGTAATGTGGGGTGAGCCTGTGGCGGTAGAGGCCAGCGTGACATTGCAACAGCCTGAGGTGCACTGTGTGTTCTCCCAGGGCAGTTGTCCCTGGATCACGGGACCCTGGCAGTAGCAGGCTGCACAGGCTCCCGGGAGGGGAGGTGTGGATCATGAACTGTGCTTGCACACAGGCTTCTTGGTGGCTGCAGCAGCAGCCTTAGTGTCTCATGCCCATCTCTGGTGTCTGTGCTGATAGCCGTTGCTTGCGCACGTCTCTGGATCTCTTTCAGGTGGTGCTCCAAATCCCCTCTCCTTGCACACCCTGAAACAAATGGTCTCTTGCTTCTTAGGCAGGTCCAGACTTTTTTCTGGACTCCCTCTGGGATAGCCGTGGCACACTAGCCCCCTTCAGACTGTCTTCACGCAGCCAACCCCAGCCCTCTCCCTGGGATCTGACCTCCAAAGCCCGAGCCTCAGCTCTCAGCCCCCACCCACCCTGGTGGGTGAACAGACAAGCCTCTCGGGCTGGTGAGTGCTGGTCAGCAGTGATCCTCTGTGCGGGAATCTCTCCACTTTGCCCTCTGCTCCCCTATTGCTGCACTCTCCTCCATGGCTCCGAAGCTTCCCCCCTCCAACCCCCGTCTCCCCAGTGAAGGGCCTTCCTAGTGTGTGGAAACTTTTCCTCCTTCACAGCTCCCTCCCAGAGGTGCAGGTCCCGTCCCTATTCTTTTGTCTCTGTTTTTTCATTTTTCTTTTGCCCTACCCAGGTATGTGGGGATTTTCTTGCCTTTTGGGAAGTTTGAAGTCTTCTGCCAGGGTTCAGTAGGTGTTCTGTAGGAGTTGTTCCACATGTAGATGTATTTTTGATATATCTGTGGGGAGGAAGATGATCTCCACATCTTACTCTTCAGCCATCTTGAAGGTCAACCTATTCCTAGGTTCTTGTTCTGCTTGGTGACTTATTGGGTCTTCCCTGAGGTGTGGCTTGTATACCTGGTTACTGCTTGCTCAGAAGGTGTCAGGAGTTGTGGTCTGTGACTAGTGAGTCAATGACCTTTTCTCTCCTGGCTCTGATAGTCAACTCTGCTGACCCAGCCCCACCTTAACCTTGCTGAAACTGCTAACCTCCACAGTTATGGCAATGCAGCCTATTTAATCTGCATCTGAACATCCTTCATTTAGCTCTTCAGTAGGGTAGGGACCAATCTGAGAGATAAGTCTCTCTCTGAGTCCCGAATAGTCAATGTTAAAAGCCTCTCTGCTTCTGACTCTGCTCTCAACGTATCTACCTGGAATTTTAGCTCAAAGGGAGCTAAACAACCTTGTGACAACCTCGTCTCTCCAGCAGCCTCTGCACTTTATCTCCTTTTTCATCTCAGGAACCACTCAGGGCCAAGAAGAATGGCCTAGTTTTCCCCTTGTTCTTTTTCTTTTGCATGACTCCATTCTACAACACGACCTCTTCCTTACCACTGTGTCATTTATTCTATTTCTTTTTCAGAAATTATAATGGCAGAAATGCCACCTAGAAACATGACTAAATGGAGGGAATAAAACACATTTGGGAGTAGCTTCAAGATGGCGGAAGAGTAAGACACGGAGATCATCTTCCTCTCCACAAATACATCAGAAATACATCTACATGTGGAACAACGCCTACAGAACACCTACTGAACGCTGGCAGAAGACTTCAGACCTCCCAAAAGGCAAGAAACTCCCCACGTACCTGGGTAAGGCAAAAGAAAAAATTAAAAAACAGAGACAAAAGAATAGGGGCCGTACCTGCACCTCTGGGAGGGAGCCATGAAGGAGGAAAGGTTTCCACACACCAGAAGCCCCTTCATGGGCGGAGACTGCGGGTGGCGGAGGGGGGAAGCTTCAGAGCCGCGGATGAGAGCGCAGCAACAGGGCTGCGGAGGGCAAAGCGGAGAGATTCCCGCACAGAGGATCGAGGCCGACCAGCACTCACCAGCCCAAGAGGCTTGTCTACTCACCTGCCGGGACAGGTGGGGGCTGGGAGCTGAGGCTCGGGCTTCAGTTGGATCCCAGGGAGAGGACTGGCGGTGTGAACACAGGCTGAAGGGGGCTGATGCGCCACGGCTAGCCGGGAGGGAGTCTGGGAGAAAGTCTGGAGGTGCCAAAGAGACAAGAGACTTTTTCTTGCCTCTTTGTTTCCTGGTGCACAAGGAGAGGGGATTAAGAGCACTGCTTAAAGGAGCTCCAGAGACGGGCGCGAGCTGCGGCTATCAGCGCGGACCCCAGAGACAGGCATGAGATGCTAAGGCTGCTGTTGCAGCCACCAAGAAGCCTGTGTGCGAGCACAGGTCACTATCCACAATGCCCTTCCTGGGAGCCTGTGCAGCCTGCCACTGCCAGGGTCCCGGGATCCAGGGACAACTTCCCCAGGAGAACGCACGGCGTGGCTCAGGCTGCTGCAATGTCACGCCGGCCTCTGCCACCCCAGGCTCACCCCGCATTCGCACCCCTCCTTCCCACCGGCCTGAGTGAGCCAGAGCCCCCGAATCAGCTGCTCCTTTAACCTTGTCCTATCTGAGCAAAGAACAGACGCCTCAGGTGAACTACATGCAGAGGTGGGTCCAAATCTAAAGCTGAAACCCAGGAGCTGTGCGAACAAAGAAGGGAAAGGGAAATCTCTCCCAGCAGCCTCAGGAGCAGTGGATTAAATCTCCACAATAACTTGATGTACCCTGTATCTGTGGAATACCTGAATAGACAACGAATCATCCCAAATTGGGGAGGTGGACTTTGGGAGCAACAATATATATTTCCCCCCCCCCTTTTTTTCTCGTTTTGTGAGTGTGTATATGTATGCTTCTGTGTGTGATTTTGTCTGTATAGCTTTGCTTTTACCATTTGCCCTAGGGTTCTGTCCTTTTTTGTTTTGTTTTGTTTTACTTAAAACATTTTTTTCTTAATAATTATTTTTTATTTTAATAACATGTATTTTATTTTACTTTATTTTATTTTGTCTTCTGCTTTCTTTCTTTTATCCCTTTTTTTCTGAGCCATGGTGGGGGGACATGCTCTTGGTGCTCCAGCCAGGCATCTGGGCTCTGCCACTGAGGTGAGAGAGCCAAGTTCTAGACACTGGTCCTCAAGAGAGCTCCCAGTTTCACGTAATATCAAAAGGTGAAAATCTCCCAGAGATCTCCATCTCAAGGCCAAGACCCAGCTCTACTCATCAACCAACAAGCAACAGTGCTGGACACCCTATGCCAAACAACGAGCAAGACAGGAACACAATCGCATCCATTAGCACAGAGGCCACCTAAAATCATAATAAGGCCACAGACACCCCAAAACACACCACCAGACGTGGACCTGCCCACCACAAAGACAAGATCCAGCCTCATCCATCAGAACACAGGCACTAGTCCCATCCAACAGGAAGCCTACACAACCCACTGAACCAATCTTAGCCACTGGGGACAGACACCAAAAACAATGGAAACTACGAACCTGCACCCTACGAAATGGAGACCCCAAACACAGTAAGTTAAGCAAAATGAGAAGACAGAGAAACACACAGCAGATGAAGCATCAAGGCAAAAACCCACCAGACCTAACAAATGGGAGGAAATGCGCAGTCTACCTGAAAAAGAATTCAGAATAATGATAGTAAACATGATCCAAAATCTTGGAAATAGAATGGAGAAAATACAAGAAACGTTTAACAAGGACCTAGAAGAACTAAACAGCAAAAAAACAGAGATGAACAACACAATAAATGAAATTAAAAATTCTCTGACAAAGGATTAATCTCCAAAACATACAAGCAACTCATTCAGCTCAATATCAAAAAAACAAACATCGCAATCCAAAAATGGGCAGGTGATCTAAATAGCCATTTCTCCAAAGAAGATATACAGATTGCCAACAAACACATGAAAGAATGCTCAATGTCATTAATCATTAGAGCAAAGGAAATCAAAACTACAATGAGATATCATCTCACACCGGTCAGAATGGCCATCATCAAAAATTCTACAAACAATAAATGCTGGAGAGGGTTTGGAGAAAAGGGAACCCTCTTACACTGTTGGTGGGAATGTAAATTGATACAGCCACTATGGAGAAGAGTATGGAGGTTCCTTAAAAAACTAAAAATAGAACTACCATACATCCCAGCAATCCCACAACTGGGCATATACCCTGAGAAAAACCATAATTCAAAAAGTGTCATGTACCAAAATGTTCATTGCAGCACTATTTACAATAGCCAGGACTTGGAAGCAACCTAAGTGTCCCTCAACAGATGAATGGATAAAGAAGTTGTGGCACATATATACAATGGAATATTACTCAGCCATAAATAGGAACAAAGCTGAGTTATTTGTAGTGAAGTGGATGGACCTAGAGACTGTCATACAGAGTGAAGTAAGTCAGAAAGAGAAAAACAAATACCGTATGCTAACACATATATATGGAATCTAAAAAAAAAAAAAAAAAAAAAAAAAAAGGTCAGAAGAACCTAGGGGCAAGACGGGAATAAAGATGCAGACCTACTAGAGAATGGACTTGAGGGTACGGGGAGGGGAAAGGGTAAGCTGGGACAAAGTGAGAGAGTGGCATAGACGTATATACACTACCAAATGTAAATTAGATATCTAGTGGGAAGCAGCCACACAGCACAGGGAGATCAGCTTGGTGATTTGTGACTACCTAGAGGGATGTGGGGGGGATGCTGGGAGGGAGAGAGATACAAGAGGGAAGAGATATGGGGACATATATATATGTATAACTGATTCACTTTGTTATAAAGCAGAAACTGACACACCATTGTAAAGCAGTTATACTCTAATAAAGATGTTAAAAAACACACACACATTTGGTTAATATTCTCAGTGGATTCACATCTTTACAGCTATAAAATAGGTTTATTGATAATCTATTTAAGGGCTCTCTTAAAGATTGGGATAATGTATTTGCAAACTATTTGGGAAATTCTAGTCATTATACAAATGTGAGTTTTTATTATTCAATACTCTAAAGATAATCGCTAATCACTGTCATATAAAATAATACAAATACTATAATTCAGGGGTATATGTGTATTTGGGGCATCAAATGGGAAACTTTCAGCAAAGAAATAGCCACCCTGTGGATTTTTAGAGATTCCTAAACTGGTTAGTTTAACTATGAAGGAAAAGGAGTGTAGCAAATATTAGAGAGTTGTTTAATATTTTAGCCTATTACTCACCATAAAGTTCTTTGTTTTCCCTGAAAGCATTAATAATAGATTAGTTCTGTGGTTGTTTTTTTTGGAGAAGTATGCCTTAAGCATCTTTGTGAGGATCTCAAAATAAGCCTAAGGAAGAGAGAGAATAGAGATTCCCAACAGGAAACTCATAGCAAACTACCCATGATGTGTTTGATGACTCTAAAAGTAATCAAATGAACGGTAAGCTGTTTTGGGAATGTTGTGACTCTTCCCTGTGGTTCAGCTGGACTGTAGAATTAGACTTCGTTTTAACCAACAAGCACACAAAGAACAAATTCCTCAGCACTGAAGCAGTAATGGTCATTTCAGCAAAATTTCACACTGTTCCTATCATAAGCAAGGCCTGGAGGTAGGCAATGGAGATAAACACTCAGATGAGAATGGTCAGTGTACTCAAGCTCTATATGGGAAGATGACATCTAAACAGAAATTTCAAAATAACGTGACAGATACTATGATATAGGTAGCTATGGCTGTACAGAGAATCATCACTTAAGTCAGAGCTGGGATTGGAAAGTGGCTTTTGGATGAAACAACACTAAATCTGAATCCTGACTATTGAGTAGGGCTTATCCAGGCAAAGAAAATGGAGATAAATATTTCAAGCAAAGGAAGACTAGGAAGACATATGGGAGTTTGGCATAGACAGGCAATTTTAAGCAATTTATTGTCACTGGAACCTAAAGTGTAAGTAGGGAGTAGTGGGGGATAGAGGCTGGAGAGGGATACAGGAGTCAGGTCGTGGACGGCCCCTGTGCCACACTAAGGAGTTAGTGCTTTATCCCATGGGTGAGAGCCAGCCAGTGAGGGATTTTCAGCAGGGCTGATTCACAGTTGGTTTTATGTTTTGGATGAACAACTCTGATGTCACCGTGGAGAAAAAGAGTGAGACAATGGACAGAGGCACTCACGAACTGTTACAGTTACTCAGGAAAGAGATAATGAGAATCTGGTCTCTACCAGCAGAGATAACACGGTATAGATTTGGAAGATGTGTAGAGTCTAGAACAAACAGGATTCTGGAACCCCCTTAACCTGTGTGTAGTGGGGAGGGAATGAATAAGTGGATGAGGGATGGGATGAGACTGGGATAACCTTTAGTTTTCAGGGTTAAGTACAAAACACACTGATATCTGTGTTATCCCACAAAGGAGGAGAGTCCATTTAGGGGAATGGTGTAAAAGTCAATTTGATACATATTGACTTGGATGTGTTTGTGAGGCATCAAAATTGTAGTAGGCAATTGATTAAATGATTCTGAAGCTTTGGAAAAAGATGCGGGCCAAAGCTAAATATTAGCATGTCCTCAGCTTATAAATAAATATTCATATCATTAGAATTAATGAGAATGTTCCAGGATAGTGTGTAGAGAGAAGAAACCATTGGCCCGAGGATGTAACTCTGGGAAACCCCTGTATAAATGGGGCAGGATGCGCAAGCACTCCCAAAGAAGTAATGGTTTGAGTAAAAAAAGAACAAGAAGAAACGTCATAGAAGGCAAGTGTCAGCAATATCACCTGCAGCTGAAAATACCAGCAAAAGTCAGGATGTAAAGATATCCTGTGTATTTGGAATCACGGATTTAAGATTTTCCAAAGCATTTTGGGATATGTATATTAAATGACTGAATGAGTACAAAATAAAATCCTCCAATAATTCAAGGTACTTTTTGAAGAGCCAGAGGTCACAACATAGCAGTTGAGGAATGAATAAAAAGTGATAAACTAACACATATATATGGAATCTAAAAAAAAAAAAAAAAGGTTCTGAAGAACCTAGGGGCAGGACAGGAATAAAGACAGAGACATAGAGAATGGACCTGAGGACACGAGGAGGGAGAAGGGTAAGCTGCGACAAAGTGAGAGAGTGGCATGGACATATATACACTACCAAACGTAAAACAGATAGCTAGTGGGAAAGAGCTGCATAGCCCAGGGAGATCAGCTCAGTGCTTTGTGACCACCTAGAGGGGTGGGGTAGGGAGGGTGGGAGGGAGACTCAAGAGGGAGGGAATATGGGGATATGTGTATACGTATAGCTGATTCACTTTGTTATATAGCAGAAACTAACACACCATTGTAAAGCAATTATACTCTAATAGAGATGTTTAAAAAAATAAATAAATAAAATAAAAGGAGAAACTGAATACAGCAAATACAGACAAAAACTTCCCAGAAAACTGAGGAAAATGGGAAGATAGGACCAATAGAAAAAGAGTGATGCAAAGTTAAGAGGGTTTTCTTTGGTTTCTGTTTGCTTTATTTCTTACTTTTAAATAGAAGAGACTTTAGCATGTTTATGGTTTGAATTTCCTTCAGTCAGGGGAGAGAGACTTTGAACCTACAGGAGGGAGAAAGTGCTGGAATACAAAGAACCAGAGAAAGTGGTGTGGAAGCGAGATGAAGATATTGGACTTTGAAGGGACAAGATCAGAGAGAAAGAAGTTAGGATGGCTGCAAATATAGACAGAAATCTGGGCTGGGGAAAAGTCCGGTCCATTTACTCTTGGAGGAAACATGATATGCTGAGCATAATGGGGGTTGGGTATGGAATGCATATGTAAATTTTTCATGAATCTAACTAAGTAAGGATTGACTATTAAACCATTTAATTAGAAGTGCTTATTGACGCAATGCTTCAGAGCTCTGAGGCTTTGTGTTCTCAAAGATACTCAGAATTAAAGCCTTTTATCTGGACTGTCAGGCAGAAATATAAAAACAAGCAGTCATAATATTGACTTTCCTTCTGATTAACCTGCCCATACCATTTTAGAGAGAGGAAGAAAAAAATCACATCATGCTGGAGAGTTCTTTATGTCCATCACCCTCTGGGTTGTGTTGTGCCATGTTTGCTTTCCTGTCTTTCCCACTAGAGGTAGTGTGGTAGAGTGGGAAGAACCCGAGGTTTGGAGCCACAGAGACTGGGTTGCATCTTACTCTTTCTGTTTAGAAGCTGAAACGTCCTGGGGTAAATTACTTCATGTCTCTGAGCCTCAGTGTCCTCATTTATTAAATACATACATCTCATAAACCTACTGTGTGGGTTTGGTACAAGACACAAACTTTGAATGTTGCTCAGTGCTTGGGACTCACTAGGGCTACCAGTCTCAGTTTCTTTCCTAGGCTGTGAACCCCTAAAGGGCAGGGAGTGTCTTAGTCCTGGATTCCCAGTTCTTAGCACAGTACTGGATACACACATGTGTACACACACACACATACACACTCTTAGAAAATATTGGTTGATTGGTTGAATGAACAAATAAATCAACTAAGGAAGTTCTACAGCTGTTAATATTTTATAATTAAAAAGAAAAACTTAATGAGAACAATATACATTGATTTGTTTGAATGTCTTTAAGCAGAGGCTTTGCAGGATCCTAACCTGCCCCCCGCCACCCCGTGCCTAGTACAATGATATATAGTAATTTTTTTTATTATGGTAACTTTTTGCTAAGGTTGCCTTTGACACCTAATGAAAAATAACTCTTCCCCTTTAAATCTTTTTTTTAATTTTGGTATAGACAAGTGGGCAAGTGTATCCCACAATAACAAAGACATTGACTGTGCATGTGTCTCTCTTTTTTCTGTGTAATTGTTCTCATTATGGGGTTTCCTCCCCAACCTACTTGTTAGACATAAAAACTTAACATATATAAAGGTAATGTGCAGTTCTCTGCTTTTAAAAGTTTCTTAGATGCTGTAAGACAGGGAACCCAAAGAAATCTCCTTAAAGTCTAGCTTGGTTAAAAGCTCCTGTTCCTGGGTTATCAAAAACCTGGGGGAAAAGGGTACAAAATAAAGAGGGAATATGAGCACTAAATCTCACAGAAGGCAAATTTTAAAAAAAGTATTGGCCCATATTTCCATGGTCACAGCTGATTTACTTATTCTTTATGTACAGAGAAATTTGGTAATGGCATCATTAGTCACTGAGCGGTGGTTACTGAGTTTTCCAGACACAGAACAAGGCTGAGTGGGAGGCATCATGACATTTGCTCATTAGTGGATCCTTTCATTCGCTGTTCTCTGTTTCTTTCTATCTGGACATGCAAGGTGAAATCTGACTCAGACTCTCGATTCTGATACCCATCTTCTGCTCCCACTAAAGGCAGCTGAGTGGAATTGCCACCCATATCTTTTTTTTCTCCACAGCTCAGTTTGTTGGCTCAGTGTGCAATTAATTAGCCTGTTCATGAAATTCAATCATAGCTGACACTTTGTGTGCAACACAGAGGATAGTGGAAGGGGCCTGTCAGTCTTTGCTCAGGACTCAATGGATTTCTGTCCCTCGAGGCTTGGCAGGGACATTTGAGGAGCACAGGCTCCAAGGGGCAGGAGTGGAGAGCTGAAAGTCTAAGGAGATGTTTTACCTGCAATGGGTTATTTAGGCTTCCTCCTGTCTGTCTGTCCTTGTCATATTGTATCCAGGGGAGTGTTACCACATGGCCTTATTTTAGGAAACTGTATGTCTCTAGTCATTATAACTCTGCTCTGTTCAGGAAAAGAGTTGCAGTGCAATCAGTGAGCAGTAATGATTTTGGCAGAAAATTTCTTTGAATGGATTTAAAGATGGATTCATACTACATCATCAAAAGGGGAAAATGCAATTTGTTTTGTTTGTTTGGTTTTGTTTTCTGTGGCTTAATTGACCAGTAGAATATGAAACTGAGATCTTCCTTTTTTTTTTTGGCATTTAGAGAACAAAATTATCCCTGTATATAAGGACATCATCATTTTTTTTTTTTTTTTTTTTTTTTTTTTTTTTTTTTTGCGGTATGCAGGCCTCTCACTGCTTTGGCCTCTCCCGCTGCAGAGCACAGGCTCCGGGCGCGCAGGCTCAGCGGCCATGGCACACGGGCCTAGCCGCTCCGCGGCATGTGGGATCTTCCCGGACTGGGGCACGAACCCGTGTCCCCTGCATCAGCAGGTGGACTCTCAACCACTGCGCCACCAGGGAAGCCCTCATCATTTATTTTAAAATGGCCTACTATTTTGCCAGTCATCAGCTTTTTCTACCTATGAGACAAAAAGCTTTTCTTTCCTCTTTTGAACATTCTCCCCTACCCTCCCCACCCTGCAAACTTACATTTTAGATTCTAGAAATCCTTTTTTTAGGAATGTTTAAAAGATATAATTTTAAGAATAGTAAATGTAGTGAAAATGGAAAGGACATGAATGGCTATCAATAGAGTGCTGTTAATATAAGTTGTGGTTTGTGCAATGTCGTTCCCTGTAGCAGTTAAATAAAACAAAAACCTATATATTTTGATCTGGAAGGGTGACAGAAGCAAGTTATAGGGTAATACATGTTGTATATCAATTTTTATAACAATATAGATGTGATTATATGTACATGTGGCAATGTCTGTATAAGGGCGGCAAAGAAAAAAGAAAGAAAAATTCCCAGTGGGAAAATATCTTAAACTATATTCACCAAAACATTAATAATGATTGCCTTTGAGGTCTGAAATCAGTGAAAATTTTACTTCATTGTATAAATACTTAAAAAGAAGTGGGTGGGGCTTCCCTGGTGGCGCAGTGGTTGGGAGTCCGCCTGCCGATGCAGGGGACACGGGTTCGTAGCCCGGTCCGGGAAGATCCCACATGCCGTGGAGTGGCTGGGCCCGTGAGCCATGGCCGCTGAGCCTGCATGTCCAGAGCCTGTGCTCCGCAACGGGAGAGGCCACAACAGTGAGAGGCCCGCGTACCGCAAAAAAAAAAAAAAAAAAAAAAAAAAAAAAAAAAGAAGTGGGTGATTTTAAGGGTGACTTTTGTAGCTTTTGATCTTTAAAAATTAATTTTTATTATTGTTAGTATCTGACCTTTACCTTATAAAGGTATTTTTCTGTGCTTCGGCATGGACACTCTATATATCTATAGGCCATATATAATCTTTAGATGGAATATTTACTCCCACTGAAACTAAAAGAAATCACCAGACAACAAAAATCATACATTTCTTTAAAGTTAATGAAGATCTATAGATACAAAAATATCTAAAAAACAAGCAAGCAAACAAAAAAATAGTACACTCCAGAGAGATGAGCCCTCTGAGACCAATTGCTGGAGGTGGTGGCAGGGCTCGTAGTGGTTCAAGCCTGCAGTATTTTGTTTAGACAAGGAGAAACCAGCTACCTTTGAACAAGCCCATGCACTGGCATGCTGGATGCTGGATTTGAAACTGTAGGAGTCTCAAAAGCAGAAAACAAATGTTTTCTATCAATAAATTATCTTACATAGGAATTTTAATAAGTTAAGGAAAAGCTGGGGGTGGGACTGGAGAACAGAAAGAGATCTCTGCAGGTTTCTGTTCTGCAATCCTAAGTCCTGAAGTCTTATGGTCTCACAATCTCCTGGCTTCACAGATGTGCAGTCTTGAGGTTCTCCTGTTTTGTGATTTGGTCCCAGGGCCCTACTGTAGAGAGACAGTTAACTCAAAGTCAAAGCAGTTGAAGCCAGAGATGAACTTAGTCTAATCAAAGTCATAACTAAACTCCCACTCAACTCAACTTGTGATGAGATAATGTATATCAGTGCTGCATCCATATAAGAAGTGGGGTTGAAGAGCAAAGAGGGATCTAGTAAACTCCTGGTGTTCTAATTCCAGTGATCTGTTAGAGGAATTAAAGCCACGACCCGACCTCATTCCAAACCAACTCAACCTTTGATCAAATCAAGCTGAAGTCAGGTCTAGAAACTGAACTCAGCAGAACAGTAAATCAAGTCAGATTTCTGCCTACCTTACCTAAAGTATCTTTCTGAAGACAATTATCTATCAATCAAGGTTCAAGCAGAAGACAGAAACCACAGAGAAATTTGAACAGGGAAAGTTTAATGTACAGTTTTATCACCTTTAACAGGGGATTGGAGTAATGAGGGATGGACCAGGGAGAAGTAAGAACTATTTTGACTTATTTCACTGGAGTACATACCTTGGACATGTAAACACTAGTTCATCCACAAAAAAACAAACAGGCACACAAACCAACCAAAGTATAGCTAATGAGCTGAGAGAGAGAGAGAGAGAGAGAGAGAGAGAGAGAGAGAATGAAATCATAATAGTGCTTCATTAAAACAAAGAAGAAAAACAGAAAATAGGGAATATTATGAATATTATAAATAAATTTATACTAATATACTTAATGCCTTAAATGAAAATGCTGTCCACAGATATCTGTATTTAAATATTTATAGCATGATATTCATTGTAGCCAAAAATTGGGAGCAATCCAAATATCTGTTAATAGGTGAATAAATAAACAATTTATGGCATATTAATACAATGGGATGCTAGGCAGCAATGACAGTGAATGAACTTGTGATACACACAGTCACATGGATGAATATCACAACCACGTTGGGCAAAGCAGCCTGATAAAAGAATACACACTGTATACTTCCATTTACATGAACTTCTATAACCGGTGAAATTAAGTGTAGTTGCAGAATTTAGGTGTGGTTGCCTGTTGACAGTGAGAGAGGAAACAGGAATTATTGACATGAGAGAACTTTTTTGGGTGATTGATAGAAATATTCTATATCTGGTTTATAAGGAACTGGTTAGAGAAGTGTATACATTTGTTAAAACTCACATAAATATTTAAAACGTGTGTTTTGTAGATAAATTATGATTCATTAAAACTGATAAAATATTTAATTGAATAATTATTTAGTTTCTACTGTGTGTAAGGCAAAATTCTGGGTATGAAATCTTAGCATACAATTTCACATTACTTACAAAAGACGGTCTTTCTCTTCTATGTAGATGTTAGTCTCCCCTAAAACTGTTTATTGATCCCTCTTTCCTGCCCTCCACCTTTCTCACCCACAGGCAGTATCAGTTATCTCGTTTTTTTATTCTTGAGACTGGTTTGATTAAAGTAAGAATAATGATCTTAAGATGTTTTATTTGCTTGTTTTGTTAGTTTTGAGGAGACGTAGCCACATCTATGTTTTTAAAAATCGGCACAATAGAGAGATGAACAGATAAGCATCCAACTTTCCTTGTCATCCCTATCAGTTATTTCTTACAAGAAATCATTGAATATCAGTTTGTTATTGCCTTTGTACAGATGAAGACTGATGGTCAGGCCAAATAGTGTTCTCAGATTCACATATCAAGGCCTCAAAACTCTAGGATTCAGATGTCATCATGCCCCACTTTCATGTTTATGAAAAATTTGTTTTCACTGGATAATTCCATTTATATATCTCAAAATACTCCTCTATAATTTGGGGGAATAAATAGTGTTCCTTCTGTCCTACTATAATCCAGATCACAAAACTTGCCCCTTTGAATCTAAATATCTGTTTTTCTTTTGATGTTGCTACAGATGTTAAAAGAAAGGATAGAATAAGAGAAAAAGCTGGAGTGATTTTTTTTCATTATTTCTTTATACTCCACTTATATAACATATAGATCTTGGCTAAAATTCTTTAATTGAAGTTCTTTGGAACTTCAGCAAACTGGATTCAACAAACCCTAGAGATTTCTTCATAAATTTCTGATTGTGTTTCTCTCCATTTGTACACTGCTAGTTTTTTAATGGTTAGCATGACCCAAGAGAAAGTCCAAAAGTGAAAATTTACATTCTTATATGCTTCATTAGGTAAGAGGCACGTAACTTATACGTTATTTTATTTAAAATATATATGAAGGCATGTGTTTGATATAGCACACTAACCAACTGCTTCATGTTACAGAAATTGTTATTTGCTTTAATAACAAATTTGGGGAGTTGTTATATAATTCTTAGAAATATTAAAGTAGAAAAAGAAATATATCTTGATTTTGCAGAAATGTTCTCCCAAACCAATGGTAATAAATAATTAACTTACCTCATTGGAAATATTCTTTAACCTCGGGCTAGTCCACAATTACATTATTCTTTTTGATCAAAATAGTATAAACAAGTCATAGGCAAAATACTCTGTTGGCTTTAGGATCTGAAACAGACTTTTGATCATTTGCCTTCAGGCCTATCCAATCTTTGTTCTTTTGGTTGAATTTTCTGTGTTTGTGATGAAAATGAAAGAACCTAAAACATTGCATGTTCTAGTATATTTCCACCTATGATTCACAAGACTCTTTTTTTTCTCTCTCCTTATCAAGGCTCAGCTTATATTGTTGTGTGTTCTTGTTGAAAGTGTGCTAGCTCTGATAAACCAAAGCCCTTTCCTTTACCATTTTTAGAAACAGTCAAATCTCAAGGAGACTTGTTCTGAGGATTAAACGGTGTACAAATAAATACATACTGAAGCCCAAATCATGATCATCTTCTAACTTTGAGAGTATCAAATAATTTTCTCTATGAATAAGCCTTGTGTAGTTTGACTTTTCCCACCTAGAAGTAGTGATGTGCATGTGTGTTACAGTCAAATCCAGTGCTGAGAGATTTCTACAGCTTGTAGAAGATGTGAACAAGGAGGGGGGACATTCTCATGAACACTTTGGGGTTGTATTTCTCCCTTGTCCATTTGTGTTCCATTTCTCTGGCCTTTGTTCCCTGAAGCCTGAACTGTGTTTCTTACTGAGGCTTGGAATAGATCTTGCCACAAATCGCAGAATCATGTATGTGTGTATGGGGTGGTGGTGCTCGTTTCTCTGGTCATGGAGGCTGAAAGCTTGGATCTTTGAGTGGCCATTGGTAGCATGTTCATTTGCCCACCTCCATCTTCCACTGTGGATCTCTAATAGGTATGTTGATCATGTAGAAAATGGAAAATTAGAGCTAAATCATCTTTTCTTGTTATCATCCTCAAAAGGAGTCAGAGGAGGGAAGGAGGAAGAGCAAAAAGGAACTGTCTATAGGACAAATTTAATTATCCAGATTTCATATGGAGGGGCTTGAATCAAATGCCCTCCAGAGGCAACCATGGAGCAAATATTACACATCTGAGGGAAAGACTCAATCCTGATGTACAGCTACTAATTTCCTAGGCCACTGGCATTAGGATAGGCTGCCCAAGTTACCTGGGTGTCCCATGATTGGCCAATATAGTAAGGGCAGAATTTTGCTTCAGCAGGTGTAAAACCTGTTGTTTACTTAACAGTGTTGGCAGTGGCGGCTGCTGTTTGTGCTGTTTCAAAGCAATTAAAGAGGGTGCTGTTTATAAGGTTGCCAGGTGCTGGCTTCCCTCTGTGCTGTGACAGGTGGGGCAAAATTTTATGAAAACACCTGTCAGCCTCCAAGACAGACCTGTGCTAACTGGCTATTATGTACACAACATTTAATCTTTTATGGGTTTCGCTGACAAAGCAGGAAACAGCTACAATGCCCTCCACCAAGGGCTGAAGAGATATATGTAAGCACTTTCTTGCTCACCACTGCAGACAAGCATATTTTGGATATTATGAAGATTTTATGACTTTACATTTATCGGTTGTATTTGGAGACCATAGAAAAAACACCCCAAATGGGAAAAAAAAGTGTTATCTAGAGACATCATATGTTAATAATTAATTATCATGACAAAACTGATTTATGAAACCATAAATACTATAAGACTATTTTCTCCCAGTGCTGAAAAGCTTCTCATTGTCTTTGTTTTTAGTCACAGTTTGTTTCTTCTTAGAATAGTTGACATAAGAAAAATACCTAACATTCATGCTGAAAATAAATAAATGAAAAGAATTACTACAGCTTTTGGATTTGTTTTTTGTTTTTTACATCTTTATTGGAGTATAATTGCTTTACGATGGTATGTTAGTTTCTGCTTTATAGCAAAGTGAATCAGTTATACATATACATATGTTCTCATATCTCTTCCCTCTTGCGTCTCCTTCCCTCACACCCTCCTTATCCCACCCCTCTAGGTGGTCACAAAGCACCGAGATGATCTCCCTGTGCTGTGCCGCTGCTTCCCACTAGCTATCTATTTTACATTTGGTAGTGTATATATGTCCATGCCTCTCTCTCGCTTTGTCACAGCTTACCCTTCCCCCTCCCCATATCCTCAAGTCCATTTTCTAGTAGATCTGTGTCTTTATTCCTATCTTACCCCTAGGTGAACACAAATGTGACTTAGGTCTTTAGTTTTCATTACACAAACAATGGAAAACTTCTTGTGGAAGAAATAGAAATCTAGAGATATTCCAAAGGTTAGATCACAACTATTTTCTCTTTGGTATTAAAACCTCCTCAGATGAACTCAGGAGACACATTTAGACTTCCTTTTAAAACATGCTTGACAAGTCTTAGCCATCTACCAAGAAAAAATTCTTCCATCAGTCTTAGAGCTGTGGAAACTCAATAAACTCAATAAAGTCTAATGGTGTTATCTTAGAACTATATTTTTGTGTTTTTAATTTTCCATTGAAAAAGTGCCTGATATTCTGCCCCCAGACAAGGAAGCTAAACAGAGCTAACAGTTTGTGGTATTTGAAGTGTATCTTCAACCTACTCCTCATACACCCCTTTTTTCCATTTCCTTTCTTCTATTAAAAGTTGCCTTTCTATTAGGTTATTACAAGATATTGAATATAGTTCCCTGCGCTATACAGTAAATCCTTGTTGTTTATCTAATTATATATAGTAGTGTGTATCTGTTAGTCCCAACTAATTTATCCCTTCCCCTTTGGAAACAAACTGTAAGTTTGTTTCCTATGTCATGAGTCTATTTCTGTTTTGCAAATAAGTTCACTTGTATCATTTTTTTAGATTCCACATGTAAATGATGTCATATGATAGTTGTCTTTCTCTGTCTGACTTAGTACCACAATCTCTAGGTGTAACTGAATCACTTTGCTGTACACCTGAAACATTATAAATCAACTTTAGTTCAATGAAAATTGTTTGCTTTAAAAAAATAAAATAAAATAGGGCTTCCCTGGTGGCTCAGTGGTTAAGAATCCGCCTGCCAATGCAAGAGACACGGGTTCGAGCCCTGGTCCGGGAAGATCCCACATGCCGTGGAGCAACTAAATGCGTACGCCACAACTACTAAACCTGCGCTCTAGAGCCCGCAAGCCACAATTACTGAGCCTGTGTGCTGCAACTACTGAAGTCCACGCGCCTAGAGCTTGTGCTCTGCAACAAGAGAAGCCACCGCAATGAGAATCACATGCACCACAGTGAAGAATAGAACCCGCTCGCCACAACTAGAGAAAGCAAGCGCGCAGCAACAAAGACCCAACGCAGCCAATCAATCAAACAATCAACCAATAAAATAAACCAAAAAAATTTGCCTTTCCAAAAAGAAGCTTAAGAACTTACTCATACTATTCATTCATCAATGACTGATATAGAATATTCTGTTACTTGTTCCTAGAACATTTGCATTTTAGGAGCAAGTAATAAATATTAGGTCAAGGGAAACAAACAAACAAACAAACAAAACCCTAATTCTGAAATGTGAAGGATCAGCAAAGAAAGAGGGGTGTATTGGGGAAGCAAAGGCATTTCTGGTTTGCATGCACATGCTTCATGACTGGCTCTTTCATGTCAATCCTTAATGAAGCTCACATGTGTTTTCTTAAGAGAGGCAGAAGGTTGGCTGGAGCAGTGATTTGAATCCCAGTTTGGCCATCTGCCAACTAGGTCCAGCATTTTAAAGCTCTGTTCTTTCATCTGTGAAAATGGAGAGAATATCAACACCTTCAGCTAAAAACTATTGAGGGAATTTCAATTAAATGGCAATATATAAAAGCACCTAGGATAATACTAGACGCAAGTGAAGCACTGGAGAAATTGTGATTTTTCTTTCTTTTCTTTAATTCAAATCTAGTTTAAATTTCTTCAGGAGATAAAGTTCATTCTAAGAGCACCCTTGCTGGTTCATATTCAGCGAGGTGGAAACTGACCACATCTTGGCATTTATTATTGTAGAGAACCACTCAGTAATGATTTATTACTTTTCTGTGAGAAAGGCTTTTGGATGAAATGTGAATCTTTGATACTCTCCTCCCCATCTTTCAAGGAAATATTTCATAACCATCTGATTTAATTGTGAAATGCAAAGTTAGTTTTATTAAATATATTGAGTTTCATGTGACCTTCAACTTCCCATTTCATCTGGCATGAACCTTCATTAATGTTCACCACTGTGATTAAGGTAACATTTTAAAACTGCCACAGAATAATCTAGAGGTTATTATACCTGAGAAAAAAAACGCCTCCATTTCCAAGTTTCTGCTAAGAATCTATGTTGCCCCCATTAAAAATTCTTTTAAACCATGTGGAGAAACTAATTTTTTAAATCAGAAAAGCACCATGTGGGTTTGACATGTGTTTTTTTGTTTTGTTTCATTGTGTTTTTGTTTTTTTTTAATTTTTTGGCCATGCCACGAGGCATGCGGGTTCTTAGTTCCCTGACCAGGGATGGAACCTGTGCCCCCTGCAATGGAAGTGCAGAGTCCTAACCACTGGACCACCAGGGAAGTCCCTGCATATGTTTGTTTCTGATTACATATTTACAATTTTAGTTTGTTTCATTCTTGTTTTACTGGCCGCAACTACAGATAAATAAGGATACTGGATGTGGACTGGATACTATACTACAGCACCCTTGATGTGAGTAGGATGTTGGAAGCAATGATGATAAGATTGCAAGGTCAACCTTGAGCCAGACTGATGGCTCTGATTTCTTGCAATTCCAGCTGTGTGTTTTGGGCGAGTTGGGTTCCCTGTTGATCAGTTTCATCTTAAGTAAAATGAAATGAAATTTTATATCTCATAAGGTTACTGAAAGGATTCAATAGACAAAGCAAATGTTTAAAATAGAGCCTGGCTCTCAGTAAATAATTGCTAACTCTTGTTATTAACTATTAAAATTAGATTTTAACTCATTTTCTTTTCATAGGTAATTTTTTTTGAAGAAATGATTTCTACAAAACCCACAACACACAATCTTTTTCTTTCTTGTTTATCTTCTGACCTCCAGAAAGTAAATTTTATCTCCTTCCTGGGTAAAAAAGTGAAAACCTCATATTGCAAATATAAAATCTCATAATTGGGTTTTCCTAATGTAATAATCAATGAAGATGAAATCTGAATTTATATTGGGATGTTAATGTCTTAATATTTATGGACTTTCCATGTCAGATAGTCAATAAAAAAAGGAAATGGATGCTAAGAAAAGTGATTATTATAGTTAAAAGAGTGATATTAATGATTAAGGACCTGTGGGCATGGTGGAAAAGAATAGCCAATTAGAACAGATATTTCCTCATCATAAAGAAATTACCACCCAGGTTAGTTTAAATAGTTTTGATTTACAGAAGAAAGAAATAATTAAAATTATGCCAATACACGCAGAGGATGATTTTGTGTATGATGATCAGAGAAGTTTTCAGTAAAATATAATTGTGATCTGCTAGAGACACTCTTGTATTTTATTTGTAATCTATAGGAGAAAACTAGACCCAGAGATCTTAGTGTTTTTCTAACAAAGTATCCCATAGAATTTATTTCTTGATATACAAGGCTGGTCAGTTCATTTTCAGTTTTGATGAAAATACTCCACTTTCTGTAACAAATGTATTCTATAGACTAAATTAAAAATACAGTGTTTCAGGGCCTCCCTGGTGGCGCAAGTGGTTGAGAGTCCGCCTGCCGATGCAGGGGATACGGGTTCGTGCCCCGGTCTGGGAGGATCCCATATGCCGCGGAGCGGCTGGGCCCGTGAGCCATGGCCGCTGAGCCTGCGCGTCCGGAGCCTGCGCGTCCGGAGCCTGTGCTCCGCAACGGGGGAGGCCGCAACAGTGAGAGGCCCGCATACCGCAAAAAAAAAAAAAAAAAAAAATACAGTGTTTCACATGCTTCATGAATGTTGAATGTTCTGTTTTGGGGAGGTGAAACAAGAACTATTTAGTGCCCCAGCAGAACAAACACCAAACAAACTTGCAATTCCCATTGAGTATCTCCTGAAGATATTGCTGCTTTTGTAGTATTATAACTAAGACATAGCAAGAGACAGAGCCTTCACAAATGTAAATAGAACCTTTTCCCCCTTCTGACATGTCTCTTGCCCTGCACTTACTTTGCTTTGAGTCTATGATCACCGAATAGAAATATCCCAACCTTATCATTATAACTTTGAAATGTTATTGACCAATAATATTCTTCCACAGAGATTATAAAATATTTTTGTGACCTATAGTTTATTTTACTTTTAACAACACTGGATCAAAATTTTACAGCTATGTTTTCTATCTCCAAAATGTGAATGTTAAACTGTTGTAAAACTTTAAATGTTAAGCAACCATTCAAGAACATAACCAGCTATCCTAGACAATCTCTGCCCTTTCTTAGACAAATCCAAAATATGAAGTAAATACCTCTTTGAGATTTATTAACCAACTACAAAGGAAGCAAACATTTTTCAGATGGCAGATCTCCTCCTTTGGGAGTCTCCTTAAATGAGGTGTTCATTGGGTCATATTCATGAGTATACCCTATAAACAAACAGAAAACAAAACCACTAGGCTTTTCATAAAGGTGTTATAATGCTATTCTAGGAATTTCTTTTCCAAGAAATTCAGGTCCCTGGGTTGCTGAACCATCATTTCATCCATTACTCTATTTACTGTCCACAGATTCTTGAGTCCTCTCTACCTTGACAATTCATTACCTCTCTACAGTAATGAATTTTAAAGGAGAGGGGATTCCTCATTTCCAAACCTCAGTGCTTCAGTTTGGAACTTAAAGTCTTTTTGTTACCCTGTTTACTCTCACATTCTCTTCTTATCATTCTTCCTCATTAGTTTCTTCCTCTTGCTTATATTATTAACATATACAGAGTTTAAACATTTTAGGAGAGAGAAAGAATACCATTTTGTTCTATTATGTACGTAGTGTATACATTTTATGGTAAAGTACTCAAACAATACATAAATAGGCAAAGTCTAACATGAATTTTTTTCTTTGTTTCTTTTCCTCCAAATTGAAGTTGTCCCCTCCGAGGTAACCATCACTAAAAGTTTGATATTTAAACTTTCATGTGTGTTATATCCACATATACTCACATTCAAACATGCTCATTTCATTCATATAGTTGTATGATTTGCTTTCTTAAAAAGATGTTTTGGAGATCTTTCCAATTCTGCATACATAATTCTACTTCATTCATTTTAATAGCTATATAGTATTACAGAGTATGGATGTTCATTTATTTTGTAATGTCTAAGATAAAAGGTATAAGGATTACTTCTGATAAAATCCCTGTCCAGTTTAAGAAATGATGTTACAATTTCATGGAAGCTCTCTATGAAACCCTCCATGACCCTATCCCAATCCCTCCCTGTCCCTTCCCTCCTCCAGTAACTCCAAACTTGAATTTGGAATTTACTATTCCTTCACATTTCTTTGTACTCTCTACTTTTTATTACATTATTTATGTATGCTTAAACACTATATCATATTTTTCTGCATGTTTCTAAACATTATATAAATAGTATCAAAATAAATTTAATATTTTCCCTCAGCAAAATGTTTATGATATTCATCAGTGTTGGGATAGAAATTTCTAGTTCACTAGTTGTTAATTTTTATTGATGTAAGATAATTTATTATATAACACAGTATATTTATTCACTCTCCAGGTAATGGACATTTATATGTTTTCAATTTTTCAGAACTAAAAATAACATGTTGAGAACTTCTGGTTTCTTGTCCAGCATGTAAAAAGCTTGGAAGTCATCACTCCCATCCTCACAGAGGCTGAACATATTGAAAATCAATAACTCTTCTTAGATTTATCAGAGAATTGAAGTCACAAGTCAAACTGCTGACACTAAAACTGAAGAGACAGACAGGTGGATACAGAGTATCACAGGTACTAGAGCAGAAGCCCAGCAACAGAAACATCCTCAGAAATAAGTACCAGGGTAGAAAAACCTAAATTGCAATTAACAAATTGCTAGAGGTCAGGATAGGCAAATCGAGGGGGCCCAGCCTCAGGGGGGCCTGATACTTTTGTGAGTCTTACCTCCAGAAGCCATACCAGGTTCTCACAGTAAACATCAGAAAAAAATTTCCCTTTGTTTATGGCAGGGAGAGGGGGAAAGTAGCCATACTGAAATATGTCGAGGGCCTTCTGTTCTTCTTAACAAAGCCTATCATCAAGGGAAACTATTTTACCAGAGCCTAACCAACTGGTGTCTTACCAGAGACTAATGGACCTGAGACAAGGGAAACATCTAACTCGAGACCACTCTGGCCTTTCTGTCTCACCTAAGGGGGAAACAACTGAAATGCTGGTAAAGGTCACAGACCAGGGGTACAGCTCATTAAGAGACTGAGACCTAATTCTAAGGTGATGCTATCCTCTCCCCACATCTTACATTACGTCAACAGGACTCCTGTGTAATAACAGGAAAATACAACAGAAAGAACTGCATAAATTAGACTTATTTAAAAAGTCTCTAGGAAAAACCAAAGACAGCAGCAGAGATGAAAACAAGGACACCAAAAACAAAACAAAACAAAACAAAAAACAAAAAAAACACAAGGAGACCTGAGGAAATTTTAGCCTCTGACACTCACAGTTACAGCAAACCATAAACACAGACTAACTGCTGGCCAAATAAATGTAAAACCTCACACTAAAAACTATTTCACTTAGATCTTTAACTAAGCACATCATATCTGGCTTTCAGCAAAAAGAGGCAAAAAGCACAGTTTGAAGAGGTAGAGCAAGGATCAGAACCAGACTCAGATAGTGTAGAGATGTTGGAATTATCAGACAAGAAATTTAAAACTGTCATTAACATTATGAGGACTCTAGTAGAGGAGTGGACAAAATGCAAGAATATATGGGTGATGGAAGCAGAGAAATGAAGACTCTAAGAAAGAATCAAAAGGAAATGCTAGAAATTAAAGCAACCACACTGTAACAGAAATGAAGAATGCCTTTGATAGACCCACTAATAGACTTAATATGGCCAAGAAAAAGTTCTCTGTGTTTGAAGAAATGTCAATAGAAACTTCCAAAAGTGAAAGGCAGAGAAAAAAAAAAGAATAAAAAAACAGAACAGAATATTCAAGAATATGGAACAATTACAAAAGTTGGAAGTTACACACAGTGGAACTATCAGGAGAAGAAAGAGTAAAAGGAAGATAAATATTTAAAGCAGTAATGTCTGAACATGTTCAAAACTTAATGATATACACTAAATCACAGATCCAGGAAACTCAAAGAACAACAAGCAGGATAAATACCAAAAACCACATGTAGGCATGAATATCATATTCAAACTACAGAAAATCAAAGACAAAGAAAAATCTTGAAAGAAACTGTGGAGGGGAGCAGGGAAAAGAATTACATCATACTTCTCTTCAGAAACCATGCTAGCAAGAAGAGTGTGGAGTAATATATTTAAAAGTGTTGAAAGAAAAAAAACACCAACCCAGAAATTATCTTTCAAAAGTGAAGAAGACATAAAGACTTTCTCAGACAAAAACTGAGGGAATTTGTTACCGGTAGACCAATCTTGCAAGAAATGTTAAAAGAAATTCTTAAGAAAGAAAGAAAATGACTTATGTCACAAATTCAGATCTACATAAAGAATTAGAAGATAAATAAATGAAAATGAAATCTCTTATTTTTCTTAATCTTAATTTATCTAACAGACAAAAGTTTGTTCAAAATAATAATGGCAACAGTGAATAGCTTGTATAATGATTGAAAAAATGACAGCAATGCCATTAGGAATGGGAGAGGGTTATCAGGAAGGTGCTCACACTACCTGTGAAGTGGTCTTGTGTTATCTGAAAGAGGATTTGGATTAGTTGCAAATGTATTTGCAAATTCAATGCTAACCACTGATGAAAGGAGAAAAATAGTATAATTGCTAAGAGAGGAGAAAAAATGGAATTATTTAAAAGGACAAATTTAACACCAGAGAATAAAAATATTTAGTATGAAAGACAACAAAAGAAAAAAAGAAACAAAGAACAAGGGCAATAAATATAAAACAGTAATAAGTATGGTAGCTATTAATCCAACTATATCAATAATCACTTTAAATGTCAATGGTTTAAATAAACCAATTAAAAGACAGAGACAGAGGGGATAAATAAACAAGAACTAACTCTACTTTATCTACAAAAAACCCACTTTAAATATAAAGACACAGATTAAAAGTAAAGAAGTAGAAAAATATATACCATGCTAACATTAATCAAAAGAAAGCTGGAGTAACTCAATTTCAGGCAAAGAAGATTTCAGAGCAAGTGAAATTATCAGGAATAAAGAAGAGCATCATATGATGATAAAGCAGCCAGTTCTCCAAAAAGACATAGCAGTCCTTGGGGCTCCCCTGGTGGCGCAGTGGTTGAGAGTCCACCTGCCGATGTGTGGCCGCTGAGCCTGGGCGTCCGGAGCCTGTGCTCTGCAACGGGAGAGGCCACAACAGTAAGAGGCCCGTGTACCACACACACAAAAAAAGACATAGCAGTCCTTGACATCTGTAAAATAATTCGTCCAACAGCAGAATACAGATTCTTCTGAAGCTCACACAGAGCATTCACCAAGACAGACCACATTCTGGGCCATAAAACACATCTTAGCAAATTTACAGTAGGTAAATCATTCAAAGTGTGCTCTCCTAACACGTTACAATCAAACTAGATTGGTAAAAGAAAGATAGCTGAGAAACCCTCAAATATTTGGAGATTAAACAATATACTTCTAAATAATACATGAGTCAAAAAGAAGTCTTAAGAGAAATTTTAAAATATTTTGAACTAAATGAAGATGAAAACACAAATTATCAAAATTCATGGTATGTAGCAAAAGCACAGTACATCAAGGAAATTTATAACTTTAAATACATATATTAGAACAGAACAAAAATCTAAAGTCAAATATCTAAACTTCCATCATAGGAAACCAGAAAAAGAGCAAATTAAATCCAAAGTAAGCATAAGAAAATAAGTAATAACAATAAAAGCAGAAATCAATGATATGAAAATAGACTATCAATAAAGAAAATCAATGAAATCAAGAACTGGTTATTTGAAAAGATTGATAAAATTGATAAGCTTTTACTCAGGTTTACTAAGAAAGAAAAGAGAGAAGACATAAATTCTTAATACTGATCATGAAAGAGGGGCCATCATTACTGATTCCATAGACATTAAAATACTATGAACCACTCTATGCCCACAAATTTGATAACCTAGATGAAATGAACCAATTCCTTGAAAGAGATAATCTACCAAAACTCACACAAGGAGAAATAGATAATATGAGTAGATCTATGCCAGTTTAAAAATTTAATCTGTAATTAATAGCCTACAAAAACAGAAAGCACCAGGCCCATGTGGGTACCCTCATGAATTTGCCACATCTAAGGAAGAAATTATAACAATTGTCTGAACTCTATTCCAGAAGATAGAAACAAATGGAACATCCTAACTCATTCTATGAGGAAAGAATTACTGTAATACCCTAAACAGACAAAGAAGTTGTTAGAAAGGAAAATTACAGGCCAGTATCTCTCATGCACTTGGTTGCAAAATTCCTCAGCAGAATATTAGCAAATCAACTAGCAGTGTATAAAAAGGTTTATACACCACTACCAAGTGGGATTTAGTCCAGGTATACAAGGTTGGTTTAACATTTAAAATCAATTAATGTAATCCACCACATCAATAAGCTAAAGAAGAAAAATCATATGATCATATCAACAGATATAGGGGAAAAAAAGACAAAATTCAACACCCATTATGTTGAGAATTCTGAGCAAACTAGGACTAGACAGGAACTTCCTCAACTTAATAAAGAACATCTCCAAAAACCCCCCAAACCCTAGCTGCTTCTGGATGATGGGGTCCATTGTAAGACAGGTAAAATTCAGGGCAATTATACTTTTAAACTTCTTTTGCCATAAAATGTCCCAAGGTCAAGGATGATGTCGTGTGAGATACTATGGCAGTAAATAATACATTCAGCCATTCCAAGTATTATGGTTTCGTAGTAGCATATTAGGAAGGGAAGGCAAATCCATGTCTAGAATACTGGGAATGCAATCGTTGTCAGAAGTGTTGCAAAGCAGCTAGAAAGACCAGGGGAAATACCGTGACCTATCTCTTCCCACCTCTTTTTTATTTTTATTTTTTTGCGGTACGTGGGCTTCTCACTGTTGTGGCCTCTCCCATTGCGGAGCACAGGCTCCGGACGCGCAGGCTCAGCGGCCATGGCTCACGGGCCCAGCAGCTCTGCGGCATGTGGCATCTTCCCTGACCGGGGCGTGAACCCGTGTCCCCTGCATCGGCAGGCGGACTCTCAACCACTGCGCCACCAGGGAAGCCCTCTTCCCACCTCTTGATTGCTTTCTGTGAGCCTCATTAGTCACACCCACATGAAAGCCAGAAAGCAGGGACCTCCAGTCTGCACAAAATAAGGCAGAAAAGGGGAAACTGGTTCAAGAAGGGTGGAAAACTGAGAATAATAAGACACATTGACATTCTTATATTCTTCTACTTGCACCAAATATATGATGCACTCGGAATCTCTGATTCAGTCTCTAGTACTGCATTGGGACCAGAAGACCCATTAGTTCAAACAGAAGGGGTGGGACTGCCTAGGTACAAACTGCACACCAGGCAAACCAAGGAAGAGAAGCACATCTTGATTGATTGTTCTAGTAAACTGTAGGAAAGCACGTGGCCAACATGAACTAGCAATAATAAACATAAATAGATCCTTCATGTGAAAAAACAGCTATCGTGGACCAAATATAGTTATTGACACTTGTTGCCTCTCTAAAAATAGCCAAGTACTAGAAGGCAAGTGATTATTGAGAAAGGAAATGTATTCTATTCACAATCAAATGAAATGAGGTGGGCCCAAAGCCAGAGAATATTCTTGATTGGACTCATTTTATTGCCCTAAATTTAGCGAGTTGAATTTTGGTAAGTATCATCCTATTCATTTTTTTAAGTGGAGGCTTTGGCACTTATAAAATCTCATTTCCATTGCAGAGATATCATAAGGCTCTATAATTAGCCCACAGAAAACAGTCTTTTTTTGGACACAACATACATAGCATACAGTGAAGTCTCAGATTATATTACTGTTAACAGGTTGCCCTGGAGGAATCCAGACATGAGGATTTGGAACCTTGATGAGAAGACATGGGGAAAAACTGTCATTTTCAAGTTGCCAGCAGTTCCTCTCTTCTAGAAATAGTGATTTCAACACACACTTGGGGCAGATTTTCCTTTCATGTTAAGGAAACTCCAGGAATTAGCCTTCAGTTACACAAATGTAAAACACATATCTACATGCTGTGAGGCAGAATGTCATTTCCTGCACAACTTTAATACAGTTGTAATATGTTTATTTTGGTAATGTTATATTAGTATGTCTTTGAACTTGAACTGGGTGATAAAATGTTTTTGGAGTTTATTAACTGAGCCCTTATTTTCCCTGAATACTCATGTTTCTAAAAAGATTTTAAAATTTAATATTTTGAAATAATTCTAGACTTAGAGAAAAGTTACAAAATAATACAGAGCTCCTGTTTACTCTTCAATCAGTTTTCCCTAATGTTAATATCTTGTATAACCATAGTACAGTTATCAAAACTAAGAAATGAACACTGGCATAATACTGTTAACTAAAGTCTCAATTTGGATTTACCAGTTTCTTCAATAACATCCCTTTTCTTTCCCAATATCTAATCCCACATTGCATTTTGTTGTTATGACTACTCAGTTGTCTCCAGTCAGTGACTGTTTATCAGTCTTTCCTGGATATCTTTGAAGAATATTGGTCAGTTTTTATTTTTATTTTATTTTATTTTATTTTGGCCTCACCACGTGGCATGCAGGATCTTAGTTCCCTCACCAGGGATTGAACCTGTGCCCCCTGCAGTGGAAGCATGGAGTCATAACAACAGGACCGCCAGGAAATTCTCTATTGGTCAGTTTTTAATAGACTGTATCTCAATTTGGATCTGTCTGATCATTTCTAATGATTAGGTTGAGGTTATGCATTTTTGGCAAGAATATCACACAAGTGATGTGACTTTCTTAGTGCTTCATCACATCACAGGGCATATGAGTTGGATACATCTTATCAGTAGTGATGTTAACCTTGATCACTAGACCAAGGTTGTGTCAAGTTTCACACTTCCCAGTCTGACAGTATACAAATATTCTTTCTTTTTAAACTTTTGCCCCACTGGTGGATCCTGCCTGTAATAATTATTACTGGGGCATTCTAATGGTGATTTTCTCTTATTTCTTCAACACTTATTAATTGAAAGTTTGGAAGGAAGAATCCTCCATACATTCGTAATTTATTCACTAATTTACATTTGTCAGTATGGACTTATGAGTATTTATTTTATTCTATGTGTGTTATAATCCAATATTATAGTTATTTATTATTTGCTTAAATCACTCCAGCTTTGGCCACTGGGAGCTCCTTCGGGGTGGCTCCTGTGCTTGTTCATCATGTCTACATCCTGTTTGAGAAGTTATTTACTTTCAGGCACTACACAATGCCCCAGCCTCATCTCATTTTCCCTGGCCCATTCCTGGAATCCACTTCTTCTCCAGAGAGCCCTGGTTCTATTTTTTTTTTTTTTTTTTTTTTTTTTTTGTAGAACAATATTTATAAACCAAGGCCTGGGCTCCTAGGTGTGCTCATTTTTAGTAGATAGAGTGTCACTACTTCTAAATCTGTCATCAAAAAGAGGTTGGAATATATGTATGTATACTAACCTATGCATGCAAACACATGTATATTTTCATGTATATATGTATGTATACTAACCTATGCTTGCAAATGCATATATATTGATACCTTTGATTCGAGTCTTAATGCCACAAAGTTCATTCTAGGCTTTCCCTTTTCTTTTGTAACCTTTTTCTTTTTTTGTTTTTCGGTATGTGGGCCTCTTACTGATGTGGCCTCTCCCATTGCGGAGCACAGGCTCCGGACACGCAGGCTCAGCGGCCATGGCTCACAGGCCCAGCCGCTCCGCGGCATGTGGGATCTTCCCGGACCGGGGCACGACCCCGTGTCCCCTGCATCGGCAGGCGGACTCCCAACCACTGCACCACAAGGGAAGCCCTTCCCTTTTTCTTATTTGTAACTTCCTTCTATAAGAGTGAGAAGCCTGGCTCTCATTATCTAATAATGTATTTACTTGTTTGTCCAACTCTAGTACATACATAAAGTACCTTCAGAATTTCTAACCCATATTGTTGTGAGAAACACACTTGCTAACTGCAATAGTTGTATACAAATCTTTTTGTCTTTAGCCTTTCTGCATCTGGTCAAACTATTGTTTTCCTACGTTAGTAGGTTAGTTCTTTTCTTCATCATCCTTTTCGTGCAGTCATGTTATTAATAAGTATTAGTTTAATTCCTTTAATAGATATAGAACTATTTAACTGGTTATTTCTTCTTGTGTAACATTTGGCAGCTTGTGTATTCCAAGAAGTTGATCTGTTTCATCTGGGTTTTCAAATTTATGGTTGTAGAGTTGATCATAGTATTCCTTCATTATTCTTTGAATTTTCATGGGATCAGAAGTGATATCCCCTCTTTCTGGTATTAGTATTTCTGATATTAGTAGTTTGTGTCCTCTCTTTTTTCTTAAACTTTCTAGAGGCTCATTAATTTTACTGATCTTTACAAAGTACCAGCTTTTGATATTGCTTATTTTCTCTATTGATTTCCTATTTTCAATTTCATTAATTTTGCATTAATTCTTTTTTTTTTAGTCATTGTTCCCTTTGCTTTTCTGTTTTTGAAAATTCTGTTGTATATCTTCTAGCACAGCAATTCTTTCCTCAGCTGTGTCTGATCTACTAATAAGCTTATCAAAGGCATTCTTTATTTCTGTTACAGCTTTTTTTTTAATCTCTAGGCTTTCTTTTTGTTTTTGTTTTTTTCCTTAGGATTTCTATCACTCTGCTTCCGTTGCCCATCTGTTTTTGCATGCTATTTTATCCATTAGGGTCCTTAGGATATTAATCATAGTTTAAAAAACTATTCCCAGTCTGATAATTCCAACATCCCTGCCATGTTTGATTCTGAGGTTGCTCTGTCTCTCCAAATTGTGTTTTTGGTCTTTTGGTATGCCTTGTAATATTTCTTAGTGGCCGGACTCAATGTACTATGTATAAGGAACTGTTGTAAATAGGCCTTTAATGATGTGGTTTTCAGGTGAGTAGTGGGGGAGGGGAAGCCTTCCATAGTCCTATGATTCGTTCTCAGGCTTTTAGTGAGCCTGTGCCTCTGGACTGGAAGCTTCACAAGTGTTTCTCAGTTTTTTCCTCCTCCTTAAGTGGGATGGGAGACAGGTTGTCTTGAGTGGGCTGGAATTGGGTATTTTCATCTCCCAGGCCAGTTAGGCTGTGATAAAACGCCAGCAGGTTAGGCTCTGGTTAATTAGTTTCTCCTGATAGGAGGCTATTTAAGAAGAACTGCATTTTCTAGCTTATTTCAAAATGGCTCCTTTACCTCCCCCTTCCCTGATGCCCAAGGAGGTTTTTCTCTGATATTTACTGTGGGAATCTGGTTCAGCTCCTGGAGGTAAACCTCACAGATTGCAGGGGGACCCTCTGACTGGGTCCCCCTGGATTTGGTAGCTCTCAGACTTGTGCACACCGAGCCTCCAACAATTCATCAGTTTCAGTTCCAGCACTTGTTCCTGCAGCGGATCCTTCTCATTGGTCTCTGCCCTGGTAAGTTGTTATTCTCTGTATCCCACTGTCAGTCTCTCCAATCTTGAGTCCAGCAGTTTGCTCTGTATGCTCCCCTCTCTTAGGAATCCAAGAAGAGTTGTTGATTTTTCAGTCTGTTCAGATTTTCACTTGTTAGAACAGAATGGCAATTTCTAAACTTCTTACATGAGGAATTAAAGTCCGATTTCTAAAAAAGAAAAAAATGTATATACAGTTAAAGACACTCTTTGTGGGGCACAGTTCTATGGGTTTGACAAATATATAGAACAGTTCCATCACCCACCCCCAAATTCTCTGTGCTGCCTCTTTGTAGAGTCACCATGAACCCCCATCTCTTACAACCAGTGACTAAAGTTCTCCACGTCATATAAAGGGAATCATACAGTATGCAGCCTTTTGGACCTGGCTTCTTTTTCTTAGCAAAATGCATTTAGAAGTCACCCTTTTTGTTGTGGGAACCAATAATTTGCTCCTTTTTATTGCTGAGAAGTATTCTGTTGATATGACATACCACTGGTAGTTTATCCATTCTTGGATTTAAGGGCATCTGGATTATTTCCAGATTTTGGCAATTATGAGTAAAGCTGTAATAAATATTCACACATGGATTTGTGAGTGAACATAAGTTTTTATTCTCTTTGGTCAAATACCCGGAATGCAGTTGCTGAGTCATATGGTAAATGTCTGTTTAACATTGTCCAAAACTGCCAAACTGTTTCCAGAGTAGCTATACCATTTTGCTTTCCCACCAGCAGCATATGAGAGTTCTGAATGCTTTGCACTCTCACCAGTACTTGGTATTTTAGCTTTTTCCCCCCTATATTTTTAGCCATTTTGAAGTTAGAATTGGCATGTATACCACTGTGGTTTTAATTTGCATTGCCCTAATGACTAATGATACTGAGGTGTGTGAATTTTTCTTAAATCGTTTTTAGCTGGTTGGTAGGTGCAGGGAAAGTTTGACAGTTCTCCGCAAGAGCTGGGGCGTGGAGGGGAGAAGCTGAGGGATTTTTTGCTTGTGTGTGGTGGGAAGAGGTGAAATACTAGAGGTTACCTATGATAGTTTGCTGCCCAGATTACTGCGTAGATTTTTTTCCCAGTCCCCACATAGAACCTGACACAATTCTGATGTCATGCAATAGGTGGAAATACTGAGATCATTGGAAAGCTGCACCCAAGACAAGAAATAACTCTACTGTGAGGGGTCCATTATAAGAGGTTACAGTACAAGTCCTCCAGTGGTTGCTGGAGCCCTGGGAGAATAACCCTGGGTGACTGTCACTCTTTATTTTTTTCTGATAGTGAAATTGGGAAAGTTAAATTTATTTTTTTCCAGTTTTATTGAGATTTAATTGACATACAGGACTGTGTAAGTTTATGGTGTACAGTATAATGATTTGACTTCCATCATGAAATGCTTATCACTATAAGTTTAGTGAACACCCATCATCTCACATATAAATGAAATCACACAGATATTTGTCTTTCTCTGTCTTATTTCACTTAACATAATACCTTCTAGGTCCATTCATATTATCACAAATGGCAAGATTTCATTCTTTTTTATGGCTGAGCAATATATATATATATATATATATATATACTGATATTGGTGGTGGTGGTTGATTGGTTTGTTGATTTGTATAGCCTTTCCTTCTCTAGGGCTCAGGCCTAGTCCCTGTGGGCTCAGTTAGGAGACAGAAATTGTAAATAATGTGGCAATGAACATAGGGGTGCATAAATCTTTTCAAATTTCTGTTTTCATTTTCTTTGGATAAATACTCAGGAGGAGAATTGCTGGATCATATGGTAATTTTATTTTTAAGTTTTTGAGGAACCTCCATATTGTTTTTCATAGTGGCTGAACCAATTTATATTCCCACCAACAATGAACAAGGGTTCCCTTTTCTTCACATCCTTGCCAACATCTGTTATTGGGTGTCTTTTCGATAATAGCCATGCTGTCACGTGTGAGGTGATATCTCATTGTGGTTTTGATTTGCATTTCCCTGATGATTTTAGTGATGTTGTGCATCTGTTCATGTGCCTGTTGACCATCTGTATGTCTTTTTAGAAAAATGTCTATTCAGATCCTCTGCCCATTTAAAAAACTTTTTTTTTTGATGTTGAGTTTTATGAGCTATTTTGCTTTGGATATTAACCCCATATTGGATATATCGTTTCCCTCATTTCAAATTATACTACAAAGCAACAGTAATGAAAACAGTATAGTACTGGCACAAAAACAGACATATAGATCAATGGAACAGAATAGAGAGCCTAGAAATGGACGCACACTTATACAGGCAATTAAGCTACAACAAAAGAAACAATATACAATGAAACTACATCAAACTACAAAGATTTTGCAAAGTGAAGGAAATGATCAACAAAGTGAAAAGGCCATTTACTGAATGGGAGAAGATTTGCAAAAGGTAAGTTTATTTTTAATTACTGAGAAAGGCATTACATTTTTAAAATACTTCTTTTCTAAGACTGTGAGTGCTTTTGGAAATACTGGATTAATTAGTTTGCGAAGTGTGATCTGCACTGACCCTAAATTGCAGCTCCTCAGCCCCTGCCAGTAAGTATGGGCACACTGGATCTAATGACAGTTATACTCAGTGCCTGGAGTCAGAAGTGGGAAAGCTGGGGGACCAGGGACCTCTATGATTTCTGACTCTTAACTGAGCCCACAGGGACTAGGCCTGAGCCCTAGAGAGGGAAAGGCTATAAAAATCAAGAAACCAATCAACCACCACCACCAATACCAAAAATCTTAGACTATTTTTTAAAATTAATTAATTAATTTATTTATTATTTTAGCTGCATTGGGTCTTTGTTGCTGCGCGCAGGCTTTCTTTAGTTGCGGCGAGCGGGGGGCTACTCTTCGTTGTGGTGCGCAGACTTCTCATGTGGTGGCTTCCCTTGTTGTGGAGCATGGGCTCTAGGCACATGGGCTTCAGTAGTTGTGGCATGCGGGCTTCAGTAGTTCTGCCTCGTGGGCTCTAGAGCGCAGGCTCAGTAGTTGTAGCACACGGGCTTAGTTGCTCCGTGGCATGTGGGATCTTCCTGGACCAGGGATCGAACCCCTGTCCCCTGCGGGTTCTTAACCACTGCACCACCAGGGAAGTCCCCTAGACTATTTTTAACAAGGACATTTTAGTGTAAATAGTGTTGCTTCAGATTCTGTTAAACATCAGTGCAACAGGAGTTGGGAGAAGCCCAGACTCCTAACTGTATGTGGAACATAGCGTGGATCTAGAACAATGAAGAGTGAAAGCAAAACAATGCTCACCCCAAGTTCTGCATGTTTGGGCCAGCAGAACTTGCCATGGATCATGAAAGTGCTATTGCTCCAGAAAATGAGCACCAGCCAGCATGTGACTCGAGATGTACAGTGGGAACTGTCCACTCCATGAGCACATGGGAGACATCCTGGGGCTCCCAGAAACAAATGAGGAGCCTGGGGGTTGTCAGCGAGGTCCTGTGGTGAGGCTGCTATTGGCTCAGCATCATCCTTATATGACCTCTTACCCACAGGCTGATGCAACCTAGTGAAAGCTGGGTTACACCTGGGTCACTCTACTGGTAGAGAATTACCTTCTCATCAGGGAGCTTGATTAGAAATGCGTGTGTTTAAATGAATTTAAAAAGCCAGGTTCAGGGGCTTCCCTGGTGGCGCAGTGGTTGAGAGTCCGCCTGCCGATGCAGGGGACACGGGTTCGTGCCCCGGTCTTGGAAGATCCCATATGCTGCAGGGTGGCTGGGCCCGTGAGCCATGGTCTCTGAGTCTGTGCATCTGGAGCGTGTGCTCCACAACAGGAGAGGCCACAACAGTGAGAGGCCTGCGTACCGCAAAAAAAAAAAAAAAAAAAAAAAAAAAAAAAAAAAAAAAAAAATTAAAAAAGCCAGGTTCAGGACTTCATTGAAGAAAACTGAAAATTTCCACCTTATATAAAAAATAAAATGAAAACTGAAAAAAATCCAACTTCCTCATTGATGGACCTCTTTTACATGATGCACATCTCAATGGCCTATCATTTTCCATGATGGATATGTCTCTGTACCTCTGTTCCTTATAAACAAAGCTTTTTACTGTTCTTTTAACAGCATCATCTTTCTCTCTAGGATAACATAGTAAGGTTATTCTGGAGGTCAGATGACCTCACACCACTCCCATAGATCAGGGAAAAATATGGTCAAATGTCTTCATTGCAGAATGAGTCAGAAAGTAAAGCTGGCGTTAGTCATGTTTTGTGTAATTACAGGGAGTGGAAAAAATGGTAACATAAATATCAGAGGCAGGAATGTTTTGTTTTCACTTTTCCAATTTGAGCTCATCCCAGTGAGAGAGTTACAACAAAAACCTGGATCCAAACTTGTGTGCATCAGAAAGAAAAGCCCCTTCCCTGATGCTTTCCTAATAACACATGTCAGTAGTCAGTGATTGCAGTTTAACCCAAGCCCTTGCTCGGATGGCTGCTTCACAAGCTGATCTTCTAGGTTGACACGAAGCCGTTGATATTTTCTTACCCTCTGCCCCCACCCCATTCCACTCTCTCCTGCTAGCAATACCCAGAAAAAAGGGGGCATGTTCCTCCTCTGGTTGGAGAAGGTGAAGGCTCTGGGGTCTGAATGGACGTGGGAAAATCAGTGACTCTAAAAAGTTGGTTCATCATAAGAGCACATTTCAAATTTGTTACACAGGTTCTCATTGGTGCCTGTGCATCTGAGGAATGTAATTTCAACCAGAGAGGGTGAGCCAGGGTAATGATAACTGTTTTATTCTGTGACTTCCTTTCTGTTATAAAGTAACAATGATGATTTGGAGTGCCAGACCTGGGACATTAGCAATCCCAAAATCTCCACTATCTGCAAGATTTAACATCGAAAGTACTGGTTACAGGTTTCCAGATTTAATGGAAGAATGATAAAAAAAAAGGAACAATTTTAATAGCTAAACAGGAATAAAACTAACAGCAATGGTTAAAGTTTTTAATGTTAATCAATGCCATACATGTCTTCAGTCTGTCATTCACAGCTCTCAGTATCCTAAACTCAATCTACTTTTGCATCCTTATATTTCTGTCATGTTCTATTCCCCCTGCTACAGACTCCACCTCCAGGATTCTGGCCACTCTGTTCTACTCCTCCCTCCCCTCACTACTCAATAATTTTTTGGATTTCACACCTTGATTTTCCCCCTCCTTACCCTTCTCTTTTTTATTTGTTTGTTTAAATCTTTATCATATATCAGGAACTATTTCTCATGATGGTGAAATCCACTCCAAGTCAGTAAGAATTGCTGTCTCTCTATGTTCACTCATAACATTTGTTTATATGTCTAGTTTATTATTGATCATACTTTTCCTTAGAGTTTCTGACTGTGTAAAGAATGCTTCCCAGTATCCATTCCCACCTTCTTCCTCAGTCTTTGAACTTGCAGTTTCTTAGTGACCCATTTCCCAACCACAACTGCAGCCAGGAGCAGCTTTGTGGCTGTTTTATCAAAGGAAAACAAGTGGAATTGGTGTGTCAAAGATCCATATAATGTCATAAAAGGAGGGAAGTGTGCCCTTTTCCTTCCCTTTCTTGTTGCTGTTCAGAATGTAGATGCAGTGGCTGGAACAGTAGCCACCACACTGGGCTATGAGGAGAAAAGTGCCTCTGATCTTAATAATCATGTGACTCCCATAGTTCTATTGCACTCTAATGCATTTCTGTCTTCTTTGAGCCTCTGTTATTTCGGTTTTATGTCTTTTGAATGGAAAGCCAAGCCTAACAATTAGACCTTTGTAAAAGTAGAACTCTCCCATGAGATTGTGATACCTGGGTGGTAGGTTTTCTGTGTTATTTTGCATCCACCTCATCACTTCCCAGCCATTAGCAAAGTGCATAACGTATATCAATTGCCAAAAGTTTTAAAATCATATGTTTGTAGAATTTAGTCAAGGTAAAAAATGTACTTTTTGATATTTTCTCAATACAAGACAAGAAATGGAAAAATAATTGACAGTTAAAAAGTACATGGGGCTTCCCTGGTGGTGCAGTGGTTGAGAGTCCACCTGCCTATGCAGGGGACACGGGTTCGTGCCCCAGTCCGGGAAGATCCCACATGCCGTGGAGCGGCTGGGCCCATGAGCCATGGCTGCTGAGCCTGTGCGTCCGGAGCCTGTGCTCCGCAACGGGAAAGGCCACAACAGTGAGAGGCCCGCATACCGAGAAAAAAAAAAAAAAAAGTACATGAAAGCAGTGACTATTCAGAACAGAATTCACTTAAAGAATGTGCTAAAGAAGGGGAGTCACAGTCCACACATGTTACACTAGACATATATGGAAGATGGTTCAGTATGAGCACAATTCTTGTCATGGCATACCGAGTATTTAAAGCTATTTTTAAAGTGACTTAATGTGTTTACTGAAGTGTACATGTTTGTTTATTCTATCAATATAAATTTTTGGAGTATCTACTATTGTCAGGTGCTTCAACAGTCAGTAGAGATAGAATGGTAAACAATCAGGTGTGGCCTTGCCCTCACAAGCAATCTAATGAGTAGATCTTTATTATAAAAATTCTCACAGAATTATTATAAATTATTCATATAATTCATAGCGTATAATTTATAATAATTCATATAATTATTTTTATGGAAGTATAGTTGACTTACAATGTTATTTTAGTTTCAGGTGTATAGTATAGTGATTCAATATTTTTAGATTATACTATAAAGTTATTACAAAATAATGGCTATATTTTCCTGTGCTGAACAATATATCCTTCTTGCTTATTTACTAGATACATGGTTGTTTGTATATATCTTGCCCCTCCCCTCCTTCCCTCTTCCCACTGGTAACTACTAGTTTGTTCTCTATACTGGTGAATCTGTTTCTGTTTTGTTATATACATTCAGTTGTTTTATTTTTTTAGATTCGTATGTAAGTGATAACAGTGTATTTGTCTTTCTCTGAGTTATTTTACTAAGCATACTCTCTAGGTCAATCCATGTTGTTGCAAATGGCAGAATTTCATTCTTTTTTATGGCTGAGTAGTAGTTTGTTATATATATATATATATCACAACTCTTTATACATTCATCTGTTGATGCACACTTATCTTGTTTCCTTATCTTGGCTATTATAAATAATGCTGCTATGATCATAGGGGCACATGTTTCTATTAGAATTAGTGTTTTCATTTTCTTTGGATATATACACAGGAGTGGAATTGTTGGATCATATGTTGGTCCTATTTTTAGTTTTTGGAGGAACCTCCATACTGTTTTCCATAGTGGCTGCACCCATTTACATTCCCACCAACAGTGTAGGAGGGTTCCTTTTTCTCCACATAATCCACATCTGTTACTGGTGGTCTTTTTGATGATAGCCATTCTGACAGGTGTGAGGTGATTTCTCATTGTGGTTTTGATTTGCATTTCTCTGATGATTAACAATTTGAGCATCTTTTCATGTGCCTTTTGACCATCTGTATGTCTTCTTTGGAAAAATGTCTATTTAGAGCCTCTGCCCATTTTTTGGTTTGTTTTTGATATTGAATTTTAGAGCTGTTTATATATTTGGGGTATTTACACCTTATTGGTCATATCATTTCCAAATATTTCCCCCATTTCTTAGGCTGTCTTTTCATTTTTTCAAGGGCTTCCTTTGCTTTGCAAAGTTTAATTAGGTCCTATTTGTTTTAGGTTTTCATTCAGTTTTATTTCTGAATGAAATAAAACTTTTTTATTTTTGCCTTAGGATATTTAGTTTTTGCCTAAATATTATTTAGTTTTGCCTTAGGATACAGATTCAAAAAAATATTGCTAAGATTTATGAAAAGAATGTTCTGCCTATATTCTCTTCCAGGAGTTTTATGGTATCAGGTCTTACATTTAGATCTTTAATGCTTTTTGAGTTTATTTTTGTATATGGTGTGAGGATATGTTCTGAATGCATTCTTTTACATGTAGCTGACTAGTTTTCCCAGCATCACTTATTAAGAGACTGTATTTGTCCATTATATATTCTCGCCTCCTTTGTTGTAGATTGATTGACCATAAGTGCATGGATTCTGGGCTCTCTATTCTGTTGCATTGATCTATGTGTATGTTTTTATGCCAGTACCATGCTGTTTTGATTACTGTAGCTTTGTGGTATAGTTTGCAGTCAGGGAACATGATACCTCCAGCTTTGTTCTTTTTTTTCAAGATAGCTTTGGAAATTTAGGGTCTTTTGTGGCTCCATATAAATTTTAGGATTTTTTTTTCTGTGAAAAATGTCATGGGTATTTTGATAGATATTGCATGAAATCTGTAGATTGCTTTGGATAATATGGACATTTTAACAATTTAAATTCTTCAATTCAAGAATGTGGGATATCTTTACATTTCCTTGTATCATTTTCAAATTCCTTCATCAGGATTTTATACTTTTCAGAGTATAGGTGTTTCATCTCCTTGGTTAATTTATTCCTAGGCATTTATTCTTTTTGATGCATTTAAAAAAGGGATAGTTTTCTTGCTTTCTTTTTCTGATGGTTAATTATTAGTGTATAAAAAGTAACAGATTTCTGTATATTAATCTTGTATCCTGCAACTTTACTGAATTCATTTATTAGTTCTAATAGTTTTCTGGTCAAGACTATGGTTTTTATATATAGTATCATGTCATTTTCAAATAGTGACAGTTTTACTTTTCCATTCTAATTTGGATGACTTTTATTTATTTTTCTTATCTGATTGCTGTGGCTAGGACTTACAAACTACATTAAATAGAAATGGCAAGAGTGGGAATCCTTGTTTTGTTCCTGATTTTAGAGGAAAGGCTTTCAGCTTTTCACAGTTGAGTATAATGTTAGCTGTGGGTTTGTCATAAATGGCTTTTATTATGTTGGGATATGTTTCTCTATACCAAGTTTGATGAGAGGTTTTGTCATGAATGGATGTTGAATATTGTCAAGTGCTTTTTCTGTGTATGTTGAGATGATCATGTAATTTTTTATCCTTCCTTTTGTTAATGTGGTGTATCACAGTGATTTTGTGAATATTGAATCAACTTTTCATCCCTGGAATAAATCTCACTTGATCATGGTGTATGATCCTTTTTATAAATTATTAAACTTGGTTTACTAGTGTTTTGTGGAGGATTTTTGCATCTATATACATCAGAGATATTGGCCTGTAACTTTCCTTTTTTCTGGTGTCTGTCTGGTTTTGACATCAGGGTAATGGTCTGAATTTGGGACTGTTCCATCCTCTTCAATATTCTGGAACAGTTTGAGAAGGATAGGTAATAGCTCTTCTTTATACATTTGGTAGAATTCCCCTGTGATGCCATCCAGTCCTGGACTTTTTTTGGCTGGGAGTTTTTTAATTACAAATTCAATTTCAGTACTAGTGATTGGTCTGTTCAAATGGTCTATTTCTTCCTGATTCAATTGTGGCAGGTTGTATGTTTCTAGATATTTGAGTATTTCTTCTAGTTTATCCAATCTTTTAGTACATAACTGTTCATAGTATTCTCTTAGGATTTTTTTGTATCTTTGTGGTATCTGTGATAATTTCTACTCTTTCGTTTCTTATTTTGTTTATTTGGGTCCTCTCTTTTCTTCTTGATGAACGTGGCTAAAGGTTTATCATATTTTTTTAACTTTTTAAAAAACCAGCTCTTTGTTTCATTGATCCTCCTCTTGTTTTTTTATCTATTTTATTTATTTCCTCTCTGTTGTTTATTATTTCCTTTCTGCTGCTGACTTTGGGCTTTGTTCTTCTTTTTATGATTCCTTTAGATGGTAAGTTCGGTTGTTTATTTGAGATTTTTCTTGTTTCTTGCAGTAGACCTATATTGCTATCAACTTCCCTCTTAGAACTGCTTTTGCTGTGTCCTATATTTCTGTTTTCATTTATCTTTAGGTGTTTTCTGATTTCCTCTTTGATTTCATTTTTGGCCCATTGGTTTTTTAGTAGCATGTTGTTTATTCTCCAGGTATTTTGTGCTTTTCCCATTTTTCTTCCTGTAACTAACTGATTTCTAGTTTCATACTGCTGTGGTTGGAAAAAAATGCTTTGAATTGTTTTTTGGTAAATTATTTCTGTTTCATTATTTTTTTTCAGGGGTTTTTCTTGTTCTTTCTAATGAGACAAATTCTTCAGTCTTCTCATTTTGCTTAACTTTCTCTACCTCTATGAAAATAGGTGAAAGAGTTACCTATTGCAGTCTTGAAGGGGTGTCCTTATGTGGGAGCATGATATACCGCCTGCATGTGCCCAGTGGCTTTGGTGAGAGAGCTGAATTTGATGTAAACACAAGTCACATCTTTCCTCAGGGTGTGCTGGCAACTATCACCTTGGTAGGATGTGGGGCTGGAGACAGAGGGGTTAGGGCCAAAGCCAGGTGTGAGCTAAGGATTCCCCTCTGCTCAGTGGCTGTACTGCCCTATCTGGGGTGGGATCAGGTCCCAAGATGCTGGAGCAGAAGCCCTGAGAGTAGGGTCTGAGCTGGCTCTTTTCCCTTTTAGTTTGTGTTCTCCCCCTCCTAGCACTGGCACCCTCGCACTGGTGTGGAGCTGCACCACAGAGTAGGTCGGGCCTGTGTGGTCTCTTGGCATGGGTTGGGGTGCAGCCTATGGCAGTGTGGCCAGGGTCCAAGACCTGAACTGCTTCTGATGCTCTACCTCTGTAAGCACCAATAACAGTTGCCCCTGCCCTGCTCAGATACCACTTTGGGTTTGAGCTGCCTCTGTGTCTCACAGCTGAGGTCTCTCCTTGGTCTTTGCAGCCCTAGCCCCAGTGTGGAGCTGGATCGTGAAGCCAGCAGAGCTGGAGCATTCACTGGGCTCAGGCTGGGCCACACATCAGGACAGTGATGGGAAACCAGCAGCCACATGTGAAGTTTTCAATCTGCCTTCTCTGCCCTGCTTTGGAAGCGAGCAAGCATCAGTGCACTCCTCACAAGAAGAATCTAAGCTTCTCACAGCTCTCCTGTTAGTCTCACTGGCCCTCTAATCAGCTAAGGGTGCTTGTCTTCCTTCTGTCGAACCCCAGGGCTGGGGCACCCAAAATGTGGCTTGAACTGCTCACTCCCCAGAGGAGATCTCCAACAGTGTAATTTCCCTTTTCCTCTGAGTCCCCTCCCAGGGTACAGGTCCTGACCTAATCACTTCTCTTTTCTTCCTACCCCGTGCTGTGTGGATCTTTCTTACAGTCTTGGTTGTACAGGAGTCTTTCTGCTAGTCTAGAGTTTTCAGTAAGAATTGTCCCACATTTAGATGTATTTTTGGTATGTTCATGGGGGGAGTTGCGTTCCACATTCTCCTACTCTGCTATCTTGACCTCTTCTCATAATTCATATAATTTATCATAAATATTCATTTATGTTAATATAATTTATGTTTCTATAATTTATAACTATAACACATGCAATAAAAAAGTATGTGTGTTCCATTAGGGCATTAGAGATAGAATTGAAAGACTGAAGAGCGAGAGATAGGGATAAGTGTAGAGAGAATATGAGAATGAATATATAAATGTGGAGAGCTGGATTTTTTAATTATGTAAAGTCATTGTGGAGAATAAGAGAGTGAGGTCATAATATAAATGTTCTTCTTTGTAGTTTTGAGCGCCATTTGAAGCCGGCATTCCTGAATTTGTGGTGGAGCTACTCTTCCATTAAATGTGACTTTCTCCACCAGCTCCTGGCCTCATTGATGCAACCACAAATAAATTATATATATATAATAATAACCCAGGGTTGGGGTTTTACCTAATGGCTATGATGAAAAAGATGATGGACCAGTGAATTAAGTTATTAAGCTAGTTGCAAAATTTATTCAAATGATCACTGAAGAGTTCTCAGCTACATAATGTAAAAGGGAAAGTATGAAGGTTTGGAAAAAAGGAAAGAGGTCAAGGACCTGGAAGTCCTAATGAGTTCAAGTCATGGCTGCAGTTTGGGATAGGAATGTTGGGTGGGGTGGATAGAGTGAGTGGTGACTTGTTGGAAAGACAGGAGATTGGGTGAGGTAGTGGGATACTTGAATTTGTGATTTTAGAGGTAATACACTGTCACATGATAACTGTGACCACGACGTTGGAGGCTTAGGTGGAGGGGAAAGAATCACTGGGCACAAGTAGGTCAAGAACCAGAGTGACCTGAGCATCCAGGGCATTGAGTGGGTGGTCCATGTTGATGTTAATATCACCAAGGATGACAGAATGTGAGGCTGTAGAGAAAGGCATAAAAACAGGTGCCTTAGTCTAAAATAAATGAAGGAGACTGACCAGAAGACTGGTAGATGATCACAGCAGGGGTGAGGGAGGGACAAAAGATCAGAGTGGAAACTTGTGTTTGTTTGTTTGCCTGTTTCTTTAATTCTAACTCTAAAATTCTATCTGTTCTAAAATGAACTGTTAGAAACTTGATGTCACCAAATCCTCTTTTACTTCTAAATAAGTTTATGTAAAATAACTCATAAATAACAACAAGGAGCAAATGTATCCCTTAAAAATGATTGCCTTTAAATTACAATTATGATTGTAGTTAGAAGCACCGATTGTAATTCTCCTCAGGATCAGAAGTTGAAAATGAAATAAACAACTGAAGCTTTTTCAATTTCTGTTTTTTTCAAACAGCACTTTTTAGTCTAAGCTGGTTTGTAAATATAAGCACTGTAGTTCTGCTAATTAAAACTTCTGTGGCAGACAAGGTAAGACTTTTGGACAGGGAAAACAATAGGCTGGCTGAGGAGAGGAAGATCTGGAGATATTAATCCCTGTTTTATCAGCTAAATCATATTACTCCTTTCTAGTAATATGAAAGAGAAACTCAGAATTTTTGCAGGTCATTTGCAGGAAATTGAGATGATAGTTATGTTGCATATGGAGGAAGTCCACTGAAATGAACCGGGATTAGAGATACAAGGAAGGGTCTAGAAAGAGAGAAAAACAGCAGATACACGGGTGGAGCACCAGGGTAAAAACTTGTGTTACACTTAGAAGAAGAGAAACAAGTCACAGGACCTGATATTTTGTTTTTAGTGATTTTCCTTGTGAGGACCAGCTACATCTCATTTCCTGTTCATGGATCTATATGCAGATTTCTATAGTATACCAGACCATAACGCTGCTTTTTTTACATAGGCCGATTGGATTCTTCATTTGTGTGAGAGTCTTAAGTAGAAAAGTACTCACCCCAGCAACAGACATGTTCTTCTAAAATTTATTTACTTCTTTTTTACTTTTAAAAATACTTTCCTTAAACTCTGGAATTTGTTTTGTTGCATCATGTGAGGAAAAATCTCTACTTGATTGTTCCATGTATTTAGTCAATTCTTTCAACATCATCTATTGAATACTGATATTTCCCCATTTATTTCTGATGATTCCTTTGTTATTTATGAAGTTGTATTAATTACTATTTCAGAGCCTCATACATTTCATCACATTAATCTACCTGTTTCCTTTTTGGTCAATACCACTCTGTAATTAGTGAAGGATTGTGCTCTGTATTCATATTTGATAGTGGAAGGTATATTATTTTTTCCAAAAATTTACTTTCTTACTTGTTTGATCAGCTACAGAAACTTTAAAACAATTTCATCCAGTTACCAAAAAATTCCCTGTACAACTTTATCTTAATTGCATTAAACCTATAAATTAATTTGGAAAGATTTAACATTTTATCGTATTACCTTTCTATGCAGTAATGTGGAATATTTTTAATTTTGTTTCAAACACTTAAAAAATCTCTTAGCAAGGCTGCACAGCCTTCTTTATAAGGGATCTTTACATTTCTTTGAGATATTCTAAGTTATTTTTTATATTTTTCTATTATTGTTAAATATTTTCTCTGTAGTCTTTAGTTCTTTATTGCTTGTATGTAAAAAGTTATTAATAGTTGAGCATTTTTCTTGTACCTTAGAGTTTATTTTGCTTTCTTCTTAATTCTAAGAGTTTTGTAATTTATCCTCATGCATTCTCTAGCTATATGATCACATCATCTGCAGATAATTTGATCTCCTTTCCAATAATTATGCTTTTTAATTTTGGTTTCATTGGTCTTATTTCATTGATTAAAATGTAAAACTATTAAATAGTAACGGTGAGCTGTGGATGGACATTCTTCTCTTATGACTGATTTTAATAAGTTAAATTAATAAGCCACATTTCCCAATATGTTCCTCATGTAACAATAGTCCCACAAGATCATCTCGGAAAATGAAATCCAAGGATTTCATAATTGGGGAAACACTCTTCACTATATCACCCCTCCCTGAGATTAGCAATTTGTCCTCTTCTGTCTCCTCAAAAATCTTCTATAAATCATATATTTACTAGTAAATGACATTGTATTGATTTCATTCAGTTTTTAACTTTCTTGATGGTGGAAGCAGGATACAAAAATGAGCTGGCATTGTTCTCAAGGCAAACTAGGATGAGCTCACCAGGGCAAATCAGGAGTCCCTGTCACTTGGAGATGACACAGTTGATGATTCCTTAAGCACACTTCCAAGTAGGGAATGAGATTTCATCCTCCTCTTCTTGCAGGCATCCTCAGTCTTCATGAAGTATTATTTCAAACAGCACCTCTCCCATGGTTTGTGGGAGGGGGTGCGTGCAAGACATGCAGGCAGCACGACACTTTGCCACAGGCCAATGATTCAGGACCAAAGATTTGTCTCTTTCTGTGCAAGCCCTATTTCTCCTCTTATAGAGCCTAGAGGAAGGTGAGGGGGACCTGGGACGATGCTACAGTGGTACCATAGCCTTCTGAGGTTGTTTTTTAATGAACCCAGGGGGCCAAGAGTAGTCTGACCTCAATTTTCATATATTTCTTTAAAATTTGAGTACTTTTTTTCTCTCTGCCTTCAACTAAGATTTCTAATAGCCATTTCCAAGAAATAGGAAATGTTTATTAATCATGTTTTCGAGGAACACTAAAATATGTACTGTAGATAAGGGAAGTTTTTTAAATTAAAATGTTTGATATTCAGTCTGAGTTTATTGGCAGAAGAAAGTGTAAAGATCTTTCAAAAGTTCTAGGAGAACCTGCAGGGTTTCTGTAATTGGGAGCTTTGCAAATAGTCATCAACTCACAGCGAAGACTAGAACAAATAATCCTTTGAAATAGATTCCAGCTCTAGGATTATGTTTCTGTGAAATGACAAGTGTAAACCACATCACAGTAATAATCCTTGTTATTTTGCTGGCAGTTAATTAATGCTTTTCGAAGTGACAAGTACTATAATGACTATGTGACATAAGAAAAGTATATCAAAAGATGACGAAGCCATTGTGACATTATTGCTCCCTCAGTATGGTTCAAAGACTGTGAGGCAATTATGAAACTAAATAACTTCATCAGTGATCGAAAGGATAAATGGCATTTGGTTTACTCTGTGGCAGCTATAATTTGTTCTAGTATTCCTCAGGATTATACTTTGAACAGTACTGATTCATTTGTTTGTTTTACTTTATCTTATTTTAAAAGGTTTTAAGGTAGCTTACAAAGATCTACAGATTATAGCATGGTAAAAATAAATGGAAAAAGAAAACAAGAAAGAATGAGGCAAAAGGAGTTTATGTAGGATGATTTTAGCGTAGTGTGGTTTAGTGGCCAAAAGACATGCCATAAAGGCCTTTCTGGGGATGATGTAATCAGAGAAACACCAAAAAGTGCATGATTTAGAGGATCCAAAATTTATATCAATCAGTTCCTATGGGAAGCAAAATTATATCCGATGCTGAGAGCTGTCACCCACTGGTTGTCATAGAGAGGGCACTTCTTATTGTAAAGAACAAGGTCCTAGATGATATCATTAGAGTAAACACAGTAAAGAATTTCATAGGACTATGTCAAACTGTGACATTTTAAATTACTCTAAGACCACATTCAAATAACACTCTATCAGTTTTTGTGCAGTGAAGGAACCATATAATAGGTAGAACCTCCAGACCTTATAACACTGTTGTCATTCATTTCACTTATCCATATGTTGTGATGACTTGATGCATTATTATTATTAATTTAAACTGTTATCTTTTTTTTTTTTCTTTTTTCTGCGGTATGCGGGCCTCTCACTGTTGTGGCCTCTCCCATTGCGGAGCACAGGCTCCGGACGCGCAGGCTCAGCGGTCATGGCCCACGGGCCTAGCCGCTCTGCGGCATGTGGGATCCTCCCAGACCGGGGCACGAACCCGTGTCCCATGCATCAGCAGGCGGATTCTCAACCACTGCACCACCGGGGAAGCCCTAAACTGTTATCTTTTAAATTAATTAAGAAAAAATTACTTTCAAGTTTTCCTTCTCTAGTACCCTTTCTTTCTTGATCTAGATCAAAAATTCTGTCCTATGTAATTTTCCTTTCCTTGAAGAACTTCTTTTAACATTTCTTAACTGGTCAGGTGGTGAAGATTTGCATCCGCTTCTGGTTTTGCTTTTTATTTTTTTCCTGAGAAAGTCTTTATTTCTTGTTCATTGTTGAAGAAAAAATTTCGTGGATATAAAATTATAGGTTGGGTTTGTTTTCTTTCAAAACTTTGAAGATTTCACTCATTATTGTCTTGTTTGCTTAGCTTCTGATGAGAGGTCTGCTTTATTTCTTTTTGCTGCTCCTCTATAGATAAAGTACTTCTGCACCTCCCTGGCTCATTTCAAGAATTACTCTTTGACTTTGGTTTTCTTTCATATTTAAAATGTATGCCTACCTGTAGTTTTGTTTGTTTTTATTAGAGTTTACATTTTACAGTAGTTTTAGGGTTATAACAATTTTGAGCAGAAGATACCGAGATTTCCCATTTATCCCCAGTCCACAAACATGCATAGCCTCTCTCATATCAACATCCCCCATGTAGTGATGTATTTGTTATGACTGATGGGCCTACACTGACACATCGTATCACCCACAGTCCATAATTTACATTACAGTTCACACACGGTGTTGTACATTCTATGGGTTTGTATAAATTTATAATGATATGTATCCACCATTACAGTATCACACAGAGTAATTTCCTTACTAAAAAATCCCTGAAAATCCTCGGTGCTCCACATTTTAATTCCTCTCTTTTCTCTAATAATCTGGCAACCACTGATCTTTTTACTGTCTTGATAATTTTGCCTTTTCCAGAATGTCATATAGTTGGAATCATACAGTATGGAGCCTTTTCAGATTGGCTTCTTTCACTTAGTAACATGTATTTACATTTCTTCATGTCTTCTCATGGCTTGAAGGCTCATTTCCTTTTCATGCTGAATCATATGCCTTTGTCTGGATGTACCACCATTTATCCATTTGGCTACTGAAGAACATCTTGGTTGCTTCCAAGTTTTGGCAGTTATGAATAGTGCTCCTATATACATCTGTGTGCAGGTTTTGCATGGTCTTAAGTTTTCAACTCATTTGTGTAAATACCAATGAGCTCGATTACTGAATTGTATGGTCAGATGTGTTTAGTTTTGTAACAGACTCCCACACTGTCTTGCAAAGTGGCTGTACTATTTTGCACTCCCACCAGCAATGAATGAGAGTTCCTGTTGCTCCTCATCCTGGTCAGCATTTGGTGTTGTCAATGTTCAAGATTTTGGCCATTCTAAAAGTGTGTAGTGGTATATCATTGTTTTAATGTGCATTTTTCTAATGACATATGACATGGAGCATCTTTTCCTGTGCTTATATGCCATCTGCATTATCTTCTTTGGTGATATGTCTCTTAAGGTCTTTGGCTTATCGTTAAAATTGGGTTCCTTGTGTTCTTATTGTTGAGTTTTGAGTTCTTTGTATATTTTGACTAACAATCCTTTATCAGATATGTCATATGCAAATATTTTCTTCCAGTTTATGGCTTGCCTTTTCAGTCTCTTGACAATGTCTTTCACATTGCAGAAGGTTTTAACTTTTAATGAAGTCCAGTTAATCAATTATTTCTTTCACGTATTATGTCTTTGTCTTGTATCTAAAGAGTCATTGCCTTGTTAAGGTCATCTAGATTTTCTCTTATGTTACCTTCTAGGAGCTGTGTTTTTTCACATTTTACATTTAGGTTTGTGATCCCTTTTAAGTTAATATTTGTGAAAGTTATAAGATCTGTGTCTAGATTCATTTTTTTTACACACAGATGCCCAGTTACTCCAGCACCACATGTTGAAAAGACAATCTTTTCACTGTCAATCTTTCACTGTCACTCCTTTTACTTCTTTGTCACAGATCAGTTGACTGAGGCATCTATTTCTGGGCTATTTTGTTCCATTTGTTTGCTTATTCTTTTGACAATACCACACTGTGTGGAATACTGTAGATTTATAAGTCTTAAAGTCAAGTAGTGTCAGTCTAATAACATTGTTCTTCCTCAATATTGTGTTGGTTATTCTGGGTCTTTTGACTTTCTGTAAACAACTTTAGAATCAGTTTGCTGATATCCATAAAGGAACTTGACGGGATTTCAATTGAGATGGTGATCAACCTGGGAAGAACTGACTTATTGACACTACTGAGTCATCTTTTCCTTGAACATGGAATGTCTCTCCATTTATTTAGTTCTTCTTTAATTTCTTCCATCAGAGATTTCCTCATATTGAACTTGAACATATTTTGTTAGATTTGTGCCTAAATATTTATTTTGAAGAAAATTTTGAAAATTTTTTCATTTTGAAGTTATTGTTTTTATTTTCAAACTCTACTTATTCATTGATTTTGTATATTAATTAACCTTATATTCTGAAACCTTGCTGTAATTATTTAATAGTTCCAGTAGTATTTTTGTTGCTTCTTTTAGATTTTCTATAGACAATCCTGTCATCTGCAAATAGTTTTCTCCTCCTTCCCAATTTGTATACCTTTTCTTTTCTTTTTTTGGCTTATTGCATTAGCAAATAATTCTAATATAATGTTGAAAAGGAGTGGTGAGAGGGGACATCCTTGCCTTGAACCTGATCTTATGGGAAGGCTTCGAGTTCTTGACCACTAAGTATGATGTTAGCTGTAGGTTTTTTGTGGATACTCTTTATCAAGTTGAGAAAGTTCCCCTCTATTCTCAGTTTACTCAGAGTATTATAAGTGGGCTTTGAATTTTGTCAAATGCTTTTTCTGCATCTATTTATATGATCGTGTAATTTTTATTTAGCCTATTGATGTGATAAATTACATTAATTGACTTTTGAATGCTGAAACTGTCTTGCATACCTGGACTAAATCACTCTTAATGGTGGTGAGTAATTCTTTATATACATTGTGGATTTTATTTGCTAATATTTTGTTGATTTTTGCATCTATACTCATGAGAGATACTGGTTTGTAGTTTACTTTTCTGTAATATCTTTTTCTGGCTTTAGTATTAGGAAAATGCTGGCCTCACAGAATGAGTTAGGAAGTATTCCCTTTGCTTCTATCTTCTGTTAGAGATGGTAAAGAATTCTTATAATTCCTTCCTTAAATGTGGTAAAATTCACCAAGGTACCCATATGTGCCTTATGCTTTCTGTTATGGAAGGTTTTAAATTATCAGTTCAGTTTCCTTAATAGATACAGGCTTATTCAGATCATCTATTTCTTCTTGTGTGAATCTTGGCAGATATTGTCTTTCAGAGAATTGGTCTATTTCATTGGTTATCAAAATCTGTTGGCATAGAGTCTTTAATAGTATTTCTTTTGTATCCTTTTGATGTCTATGAGATCTGTAGTGGTATCCCTTGTTTTATTTGTGACATTAGTAATTTGCATCTTCTCTTTATTTTTCTTAGTTACCTTGGTTAAAGTCTTGTCAGTTTTACTGATCTTTCCAAGCAGCACCTTTTGGTTTTGTTAATTTTTTTCTCTATTGATTCTTTTATTTTGAATCTCATTGATTTCTGTTCTAATTTTTAATTGCTGCTTGCTTTGGATCTAATTTGGTTGTTTTCTAGTTTCCTCAGATGCAATCTAGATTTTTGATTTGGGGTCAATCTCCTTTTCTAATGTATACATTTAATGTTATAAATCTTACTATAAACACTGCTTTCACTGCATCCCACAAATTTTGATAAATTTGATAAATTTTTGAAATTTTCGTTGAGTCCAAGTATTTTTTAATAGCTTGATTTCTTATTTGACCTATGCATTATTTAGAACTGTGTTGTTTACTCTCCAGGTATTTGGGGATTTTCTAGCAATCTTTCTGTTTTTGGTTTCTAGTTTAATTCCACTGTGGTCTGACAGCATGTATATTCTGATTTCTATTTTTTTTAATTTGTTGTGGTATGTTTTATGGCCTAGAATGTGGTCTACTGTGGTGAATGTTTCATGTGAGGTTGAGAAAATGTGTATTCTACTGTTGTTGGATGAAGTAGTCTATAGATGTCAATTATATCAATGCAGGTGATTGATGGTACTATAAGAGTTCAACTTGTCCTACTGATTTTCTGCCTGTTGAATCTGTCCATTTCTGAGAGAGAGAGATTGAGATCTCCAACTATAATAGTAGATTCATCTATTTCTCCTTGTAGTTCTATCAGTTTTTGCCTCACATGGTTTGACGTTCTGTTGTTAGGCAACATACCCATTAAGGATTGTTCTGTCTTCTTGGAAAATGGACCACTTTGTCATTCTGTAACATCCCTCTGTAGACCTGATAAATTTCCTTGCTCTGGATCTGCTCTGCCTGAAATTAACACAGCCACTACTTCTTTCTTTTGATTAGTGTTAACATGGTATATTGTTCCCCATCCCTTTATTTTTAATTAACATATGCCTTTATATTTAGAGGAGGATCTTGTAGACAACAAATAGTTGGGTTGTGTTTTTTTATCCACTCTAGCAATCTCTGTTTTTGAATTGGTGCATTTAGACCACCAGTCTGATTATTTAGACCACCAGTGTGATTATTGATAGAGTGGAATTAATATCTACCATAATTTTTTTTACTGTTTTCTATTTGTTTCTCATGACCTGTTTCTGTTTTTATCTTCCACTCTGCTTCTGGCTTTTGTGGTTTTAACTGAGCATTTTATAATTTCATTTTCTCTCCTTTCTTAGCATACCATTTATACTTCTTTGTATTAAAATATTTTAAGTGTTTGTCTTACAGTTTACAATATATGTGTATATCTGATCCAAGTCCATTTCATATAACACTACACCACTTAATCTGAGAACCTCATAATAACAAAATAACCCTAATTCCTCCCTATTGTCCTTTGTATCATTGCCTTCATTCATTTCACTTATACATAAGCATACAGAATCAAATACATTGTTGTTATAATATTTAGAGCAAACTGTTGTCAGATCAAATAGAAATAAGAAAAATGAACGATTTTAATTTTTCTTTCACTTACTCCTTCTCCAGTACTCTTCCTTTCTTGATGTAGATCTGAGTTTCCACCTATACCATTTTCCTTCTCTCTAAACAATTTCTTTTAACAATTCTTGCAAGGCATGTCTATTGGCAACAAATTCCCTCAATTTTTGTTTGTCAAGAAAGTCTTTATTTCTCTTTCACTTTTGAAGAATAATTTTGTTGGGTACAGAATTATAGGTTGGTGAGATTTTTTTCTGTAAGTACATTAAATATTTCAATCCATTCTCTTCTTCCTTGCATGATTTATGTGGAGTAGTTGGATGTAGTTCTTATATTTGCTCCTCTGACTTCTCAGGATTTTAAAAATAATCTTTGATTTTTTTCTGTAGTCCAAAGATAATATGCCTAGGTATAGCTTTTTTGGGCATTTGTTCTGCTTGATCTCTGAGTTTCCTGGATCTGTGGTTTGGTACCTGACATCAATTGGGGGTGATTCTCAATCATTCTTGTTTCAAATATTCCTTCTGGTCCTCTTTCTCTTTTTTCTTCTCTGGTATGAGTATGTTACAACTTTGTAGTTTGTCTCACAACCCATGGATATTCTATTCTTCAGTCTATGTTCTCTTTGCTTTTTGACTTTCAAGTATTCTATTGATATATCCTCTAGCTCAGAGAGTCTATCCTCAGTCATGTCCAGTCTACTAATATACCTATGAAAATTATTCTTCATTTCTGTTACAATATTTTCTTTTTACTTCTAGCATTTCTTTTTGGTGTTTTCTTAGGATTTTTTTCTCTCTGTTTACATTGCCCATCTGTTCTTATATTCTGTCTACTTTATCAGTAAAAATCCTAAGCATATTAATCAGAGTTGTTTTAAATTCCCATTCTGATAATTCCAATGTCCCTGCCATGTCTGGTATGATGCTTGCTCTGCCTTTTCAAACTGTGTTTTTTGCCTTTTAGTATGTATTGTTAATTTTTTTCTTAATAGCTTGAACTGATTTACTGGGTAAAAGGAACTGTTGTTAAGTAGACCCTAGGTGATATGGTGTGAGGTCGGGGGAGGGGAAGCCTTCCATAGTCCTATGATTAAGTCTCAGTCTTGTCTTTTTTTTTTTTTTTTTTTTTTTTTTTTTTTTAGAGACACAGATGTAGAGAACAAACATATGGACACCAAGGGGGGAAAGCGGGGTGTGGTGGTAGTGGTGGGATGATGGGAGATTGGGATTGACATATATACACTAATATGTATAAAATAGATAACTAATAAGAACCTGCTATATAATAAAAATAAAATAAAATAAAATTCAAAAAATAAAACATTTACATATTTAAAAAAAATAAGTCTCAGTCTTTTAACAAGCCTGTGCCTCTGGATTGGGAACTTCATATTTGCTTCTCAGATCTCTCCCCTCTTAGATAGGACAAGATTCCTGGAGTGGGCAGGAGTTGTTTAGGCTGTGATAAAACCCCAGCAGGCTGGGATTTGGTGAAATAGTTCCTCCTGAAGGCAGATCTAATTACGAAGAAAATAATGCTCTCGTATATCTCAAAATGGTTCCTTTTCCCTCTCCACTGCTGGAAGCACATGGCGAATTTTCTCGGAAATTCACTGTGAGGACCTGGTAAATGTCCTGGAGATATAACTCACTTAAGTGTGAGGTGTCTCCTTGGAGTTCCCAACCCTCAGACTTGTCCACAGTGAGTCTCTAGCAACTTGTTAATTGGAAGTCAGGTTTTCTTACCCTGGCATTGGTTCCTGCCAGGTTTTCTGCTTATGAGGTTCTGCTGCAGTTGGTTGTGATTCTCTGTATTCACTGTGAGTCTGCAAATTTGGAGGCAGTGGTTTGCCCTATGACCTCACTTCTCTTAAGGATCTAACTAAGACTTGTTGATTTTTTAGTTTGTTCAGCTTTTTACTTATTGTTAGTATGAAATGGCAACGTCTAAGCTTCTTATATGATGAACCAGAAGTCCCTTGGAGGTTTTTTCCCCATGTTTTTCTGCTTGATAACCTGTAGTTTCTATATTCCTATAAGTGAGCTGCCTGTATTTGTGGTATTGTTTCTGTCATTAGTTTTTGAAAGTTCTGAGTCATTATTAATACAAATATTTTCTTCTACTTTATTCTCTTTTCTTCTCCTTCTGATATTCTAATTATGCAAATGTTATACCTTTAAAAATTTTCCCACATTTCTTAGATATTTTGTTTCAAAAATTCTGTTTTTCTCTTGGCGTTTCAGTTTGAGAAGGTAGTGTTGTCCTATCTTTGAGCTCACAGTATATTTTTTTCTCATCTGTATCCAGTCTACAAATGAGCCCAGCAATACCTGTTCCATTTCTGTTATTGTTTTTTTGATTTCTAGCATTAATTTTTATTCTAAACATTACCATCTCTCTGTCGACATTACCTATCTGTTCTCTTTTGTTTTCTTTTTTATCCATTAGAGACCTTAACATATTGATTATTGTTTATTTAAAATTCCCTATCTGAGTGCTTTAACATCTGTACTGTATGAGTCTGGTTCTTATGCTTGCTTTGTCTCTTCCAATTGTGTTTTTTCTTGATGTTTTGCATGTCTTGTAATTATTTGTTGAAAGCCAGACATATTTTATTGGGTCATGGGAACTGAAGTAAATAGGCTTTTAGTGTGAGGATTTATTTTCATGTGTCTAGGCATTGGGCTGTGTTTAACACTTGCTGTAGCTGTGGGTGTCAGAGGCTTCAAATTCCTCTAGTGCTTTTGTTTTTGTTGTTTTGTTTTCCTCTTGATTTTGACTTTAAGTTGTTCTTCTCAGGGAGAGTAGGCATCCTGTAATTTGCTTAGCTGTAGTCCACTGTTGTTATACTGAAACCCTGTTAGTGATGTGGTAAGGTATGTGGGAGGGGGAGCATTCTATCATGCTATGATTAAATCTCAGTCTTTCAGTGGGCCTTTGTCTCTGGATCTGAGCCTTCAAAGGATTTATTTCTCCATAGTAGAGCTTCCCACCACCCTTAGTTGAGACAGGAAGAAATGGGGGCACAGAGTAAGAGGAATGCTTTTTCTCCAGTTCAGGTATGGCTCTGGTAAAGTCTTTTCCCATGAAGAGGAGACAGTTGCTATGGAGAATGCTCCTTGCTTCACAGTGATGACTCTTTTCCTCTTCCTAAGCCACAAAGGACTCTTGCTTGGACCTTTTACCATGACATCCAGATGGGGTTCCTCGAGATAGATTCCTGATTGTGGCCACTCTCCTAAGAATGCAATCCTCTAAGTTTCTCATTGTCATGCTAGTCCATGCTCAGCCTTCAGAAATTTGTCAAAGTGATCATTTAAGTACTTCTGCTACTTTATGCCAGTAGCTGTTCCAGCAAAGCAGATCTCAGCTGTGGCTCTCGATTTTTGGCTGTCTTTCCACATTACTAGGTAGTTCTTTGCTTTTGAGTCTTCAATTCTCTGATAGGTCCAGGAAAAGTCACTGATGTTCAATTTTTTCTTGTTATTAGTATAGGAGAGACAATTTCCAAGCTTTTTACATGTCAGAGGTAAAACTGGAAGTCCCTGTTCTTGATTTTTTGGTTCTGTAAGATTCACTTTTTAAAGCAATTGTGTCTTCATGGCACTTCCCTGAAAGGGGCACTCTTCCTCTTCAATGGTGGGGCCTAGGTGTGGAAATAAGACTATTTGTATCTTTCAATAATAGAGACTGCTGGAACTTTGAAACGAGATTTTCAAAAGACTTGAGGCTCACACAGAGAAATCATCACCTAAACATTATCTAGTTTACAGGCTACAGATTACTTCATTTAAATGTAGGGTTATCCACAGGTGACCTCTTTGCAAAGTTTCCAGTCTGCTTCTCTGTGACAAAGGTCATATTATCTCTAACCTCCCAGAGGCTTCTCAAATATTTCTAAATTCATCAAAGCTCAAAGACATTCAGAGAAAGAGAGAGAAAGGAGAGAAATATTGCCAAGCATGTTCTAGCTGAAGATCTGATCTTTTCACATGACAGCTCCCTTCAGTGGGCAATTTGCTGTCCTACCTTGTATTATAAACTTGTCTCAAGGTCTCAACAGGTCAACCCTCCCCAAAAGGAAGCAATCTATCTTAAAGCAGAGGAAAATTAAGAAGGAATAGATTTATATGCCTACTGCATAGTAGATACTCAGAAAGTGTTTATTTTTTTATTTTTATTTTTTTTTGGTACGCGGGCCTCTCACTGTTGTGGCCTCTCTCATTTCGGGGCACAGGCTCCGGATGCGCAGGCTCAGTGGCCACGGCTCATGGGCCCAGCCGCTCTGCGGCATGTGGGATCTTCCCGGACCGGGGAACGAACCCATGTCCCCTGCATCGGCAGGCGGACTCTCAACCACTGCGCCACCAGGGAAGCCCCCAGAAAGTGTTTATTTTTAAAAAAATTATTTTATTGAAGTATAGTTGATTCACAATGTTGGGTTAATTTCTGCTGTACAACAAAGTGATTCAGTTATACATATGTGTGTGTGTGTATTCTTTTCCCTTACTGTTTATTACAGGATATTGTATATAGTTCCCTGTGCTATACAATAGGACCTTGTTGTTTATCCATCCTATATATACTAATTTTCACCTGCTAATCCCAAACTCCAATCCATCCCTCCCTTCCCCTCCCTCCCCCTTGGCAAACACAAGTCTGTCCTCTATGTCTGTGAGCCTGTGTCTATTTCATAGATAATTTATGTCATATTTTAGATTCCACATATAAGTGATATCATATGGTATTTGTCTTTCTCTTTCTGACTTACATCACTTAATATGATAATCCATGTTGCTGCAAATGGCATTATTTCATTCTTTTTTATGACTATATACTATTCCATTGTGTATGTGTATATATACATATATTTACACACACACATATACACCTCATCTTCTTTATCCATTCATCTGTCGATGGATATTTAGGTTGTTTCCATGTCTTGGCTGTTGTAAATAGTGCTGCTGTGAACATTGGGGTGCATGTATTTTTTCGAATTATGGTTTTCTCCAGATATATGCCCAGGAGTGGGATTACTGGATCATATGGCAACTGTATTTTTACTTTTTTAAGGAACTTCCATACTGTTCTCCATAGTGGCTGTATCAATTTACATTCCCACCAAAAGTGCAGGAGGGTTCCCCTTTCTCCACACCCTCTCCAGAATTTATTGTTTGTAGATTTTTTGATGATAGTCATTCTGACTGGTGTGAAGTGATACCTCATTATAGTTCTGATTTGCCTTTCTCTAATAATTAGCAATGATGAGCATCTTTTCATGTGCCTATTGACCATCTGTATGTCTTCTTTGGAGAAATGCCTATTTAAGTCTTCTGCCCACTTTTTGGTTGGGTTGTTTGGTTTTTTTCATTATTGAGTTGTATGAGCCATTTGTATAATTTGGGAATTAAGCCCTTTTCAGTCACATCATTTGCAAATATTTTCTCCCAGTCTGTAGGTTGTCTTTTCATTTTGCTTATGGCTTCCTTTGCTGTGCAAAAGCTTATAAGTTTGATAAGGTCCCATTTGTTCATCTTTGCTTTCACTTGTATTGCCTTGGGAGCCTGACAGCAAGTTTTTATTCAATTGGTGAATGAATTAAACTAAGTCTAGGAATTTGAAGCAGAAGAAAATAGATTTGAAGTAAGGTAATAAAATGGTTTTGATTGCTTTCTGATGAACTTGCTCTTCCAGAACACAAGAGGGAAATGTGGATTAAAAGAAAAATGTCTAAGGAAAGGAAGGTGATGATGATGAGATGCAGAATTGTAGCAATCACTTGCCTTTACCAAAAAAAAAAAAAAAAGAAAAAAAAGAAAGAAAGAAAGAAAGAAAGAAGGAATAAAAAGGATTGGAGATATTTTGGGGCATTTGGAACTGACAATGAAATTAAGTCTGTTGCTTTAACGAGCAGAGTAGCCTAATTTGGTTCTTTGCTCTCAGTCCTACCCCTCACCCCCCACACTTTTTGACTCCCTTCCAATTTGTCCTTCATTGTGCACTCAGAGTTTTCCAGAATATAGATTTGATTATATAATTCGCCTGCTAAAAATCTCTGAATTCCCACCACCTAAAATTAATAACTTAATTTTGGTGTTCAAAGCCAAGTCATTATCTTGCCTTAAATCTTTTTTCCCCCGTAGCTTCATGTCTAGTCCCTTAAATGTGTCCTCCAGTCAAAAATCTCATCAATTCCAACATCAACCACCAACATTTCCTGTAGCTACAACACCATATTTTGCTTGTTGAACTTCTATGCATCTCTTAAAACTCAACTCACTTACTGTGTCAAGACATTACTGAAGAGTCCCTCCCTTTGGTAGGTTCAGTTGCTCTTTGCACCAATTTATTATTTAACCTTTTGTAGTGGAAAAGTGAATTTATAGATTTTTATTGCTTCCTATGGGCAGCTGTATCCTGTTAAGAGCCTTTATTTGCTGAGTACTATGGAAGATGTGGTATGAGAAGCAGTGTCCATGGCAAAGAGCACAGACTAGAGTTTCAGTTGCCTACATCTGAAAGCCCTGCTCCATCTCAAACTATACAATCTATGTAATTTTTTCAAGTTACCTCACCTCTATGCCTTAGTTTCCTCAGCTATAAAAATGTAAATGATAAAAATAAAACCTAACCCATTGGGTTCTTGTGAGGATTAAATGAGTCAATCCTTAGAAGAGTGTTGGACACAGAAGTGCATATAATGTTTGCTCTGTTCATGACCATGAGGATCATGATGGTGAAGATGATGAGATGCAGAATTGAGGGTACTGAATTGCATTATCTAATAAGTGGTGGAGACATTTGAGTTTGGTGAGTGGAGGAGTGGGGAGAATTCAGTAGGGAAAAGACAAAGGTTAATGAGGTTGGGCAAAGAAGGGACACATTGTTGGTACCATAGGAAGAATGAATTTTAGAAAACAAACCCATCTGGTTAAAATTTTTAGCATTTTTTTCTGTGATGTAACCTTCCCCTGTCCCCATCTTCCATATGAGACCATGAAATGTACTTTACAAATAACACTTTTGGTGCTATAAGATTCCTTCTCAGTTCCCCTTCTCACAACCCAGATCTGTTTCAGTGTAGCATGGGGCACAATTACCATTTTGTGTGGGGAAAGCTGACTTCAGATTGCAAGTCTGTGTCTTTTAACAATGAATCCTGGAGGTCAGTACCCATGTCTTATACTGTAAACAACACTTACTCTCCAGCTTTCACTGCCTAAGAGAGAAAAATGTTAGTATTTTTCTAATACTAATACAGTGAGGATATTAGTATTTGTTTATGAACTCCCAAAAGTAGAACTACTGGAATTCCTACACTTTCTCTTTCTTTCCACTCCTAAAAATATTTCTCAATCATCACCTGTGGGTACACCTAAATGGTTCCCTTAGCCACACTCAGTTGGCTGATAGTCAACAATGATAACACGTGTTTCTTGCTGTTTTCTTCTTTTATTAGTAGTAACCCTTTGCCATTACAACTCCCAGTGTCTTCCAGTAGGATAGCCTTGTTCCATCAGTTTCTGATAATATCTCTTGTGTTTCAACTCTTTTTCAACATTTTCATTTTCAGGCACAAGTTTCCTTCTGAAACTTAAAATACTTCCTTAGGGCTGGTTAGAGAACAGTAAAACTGATGCCTCTTGTTATGCTGCCCCAAAATTCCATCCCCAGCAATTACATACCCAGAGTAGAGCCCTTGAGGAATGACCCCCATTTATCTGGAGTGACACTCTCCAGGATGTAAAGACAGCTTTGTTCCTCATTTGTGTTTGAGAGCTTCAGTCCCAAGGACACCTATTCATTTTGACAAGTTTTATCCACATTTCTCTCAGGAGGACTCTAAGAGTCGCATGCAAACCATATCAGTCTGTTCTGATAAACTTGCACTCTATTACTGGGTCCCCTCTCACACTCTTTACTGGACTTGGACTCTGTTGGAAGCTTGGTTTCATTTTATTCCAAGCTCGGAGCTGGTGGGCTATAGCTGCTTTGCACTCCATTCCTTATCCATGTGAGTGTCAATGGGCATGGAAACCCATCAGCACATTTGACATTTTAAGAGGTATCTCTTTGTATGGATTTAGTAAACCATTAACAGGACTGTGAACCATCAAAGTATCCTCATATGAAAATAAGATTTTTAAATTCTGGACTTTCCTACAAATGGAAGATAATCATATTCTAAAATGTTCTCTCCGAAATTGATGTGACCTAATTTAAGAGTATTTTACAAGGCAGATTAAGTAACCTGGTCTGAATAATTGGCCAAAGAAACCAAGTTCAATTTAGTCTACCTTATTTATAATTTGAATTTTGTTCATTTCCTTAAAATATTTAAAGTCAGTTTATGTTAATAAAACTGACACGAAACAGAGAAATTATAATAAGTCTAAGAAAAGGCAGAGACAGAAGAAGCAGGTGTCTGGGATGAGTCAGCTATAGCAAAAGAGTGGATACACTTAGCTCTGAGCCTCCTGTCAACAGGGTCAGATGCAGAAACAAATTTGTTGTCACTGTCATCTCTTGAATGCTTACTATGTGTCAGGCCCAGTTCTAAGGGTCTTTTTATGTGTGAGTTCCTTTTACTTCCACAGCTACCCTATGAGGCAGGTATTATCAACACCCACATTTTACAGATGAGTAAACTGAGGCAAAGGAAGAATAAAATAACTTGCCCAAGTTAACATATTGGATTGGCCAACAGGTTCATTCAGTTTTTTCCATAAGATGGCTCTAGTAGCACTTAGTTGTCTTTAATTTCATTCAAAACAATTTTGTTAGATTGTATGTGACAGCTGTCATATCAGCGTGCATTTAAAAAAAGACGTATCAAAATTGGTGAATGTTGGGGGCTTCCCTGGTGGCACAGTGGTGGAGAATCTGCCTGCCAATGCAGGGGACACGGGTTCGAACCCTGGTCTGGGAAGATCCTACATGCCGCGGAGCACCTGGGCCCATGAGCCACAACTACTGAGCCTGCACATCTGGAGCCTGTGCTCCGCAACAAGAGAGGCCATGACAGTGAGAGGCCCACGCACTGCAATGAAGAGTGGCCCACGCTCACCGCAACCAGAGAAAGCCCTCGCACAGAAACGAAGACCCAACACAGCCAAATAAATAAATAAATAAATAAATAAATAAATTTATTAAAAATAATAATAAAAAAATTAAAAATTGGTGAATTTTTGTGTAGCCATTTTAATATTGAAGACAGAAGAAAAAGCAACATTTTCAGCATATTATGCTTTATTATTTCAAGAAAGGTAAGAACGCAACTGAAATGCAAAAAATGATTTGTGCGGTGTATGGTGAAGGTGCTGTGGCTAATTGAACATGTCAGAAGTGGTTTGAGAAGTTTCGTGCTGAGATTTCTCGCTGGACGATGCTCCATGGTTTGGTAGACCAGGTGAAGTTGATAGCGATCAAATCGAGACATTAATTCAGAACGATCAATGTTATACACAGGGAAATAGCCGACATACTCAAAAATATGCAAATCAGGTATTGAAAATCATTTGCACCAGCTTGGTTATGTGAATCGCTTTGATGTTTGGGTTCCACATAAGTTAAGCGAAAAAACCTTCTTAACCATATTTCTGCATGCGATTCTCTACTTAAAAGTAAGGAAAACGTTCTGTTTAAAAACAAATTGTGACAGGCAATGAGAAATGGACACTGTACAATAATGTGGAATGGAAGAGATTGTGGGGCAAGTGAAATGAACCACCACCAATCACACCAAAGTCTGGTCTTCATAAAGGAAACTACAAACAAGATGAAAAGACAACCCTCAGAATGGCAGAAAATATTTGCAAATGAATCAACACAGGACTAATCTCCAAAATATATAAACAGATCATGCAGCTCAATGTAAAAAAACCCAACCCAATCAAAAAATGGGCAGAAGATTTAAATAGACATTTCTCCAAAGAATAAATACAAATGGCCAAGAAGCACATGAAAAGCTGCTCAACATCACTAATTATTAGAGAAATGCAAATCAAAACTACAATGAGGTGTCACCTCACAGCAGTTAGAATGGGCATCATCATAAAATCTACAAACAACAAATGCTGGAGAGGGTGTGGAGAAAAGGGAACCCTCTTGCACTGTTGGTGGGAATGTAAATTGATAGAGCCACTATGGAGAACAGTATGGAGGTTCCTTAAAAAACTAAAAATAGAATTACCATATGAACCAGCAATCCCACTACTGGGCATATACCCAGAGAAAACCATAGTTCAAAAAGACACATGCACCCCAATGTTCATTGCAGCACTGTTTACAATAGCCAGGTCATGGAAGGAACCAAAATGCCCATTGACAGATGAATGGATAAAGAAGATGTGGTACATATATACAATGGAATATTATTCAGCCATAAAAAGGAACAAAATTGGGTCATTTGTAGAGATGTGGATGGATCTAGAGACTATCATACGGAGTGAAGTAAGTCAGAAAGAGAAAAACAAATATCATATATTAACACATATATGTGGAATCTAGAAAAATGGTACAGATGAACCGGTTTGCAGGGCAGAAATAGAGGCACAGATGTAGAGAACAAACGTATGGACACGAAGGTGAGAAAGTGGCGGGGGTGGTGGTGGTGATGGGGTGAATTGGGAGATTGGGATTGACATATATACACTAATATGTATAATATAATTAACTAATAAGAACCTGCTGTATAAAAACGAAATAAAATTCCAAAAAAAAATTCTGGTCTTCATCCTAAGAAGGTGATGTTGTGTATATGGTGGGATTAGAAAGGAGTCCTCTATTATGAGCTCCTTCCAGAAAACCAAATGATTGTTTCCAACAAGTACTGCTCTCAGTTAGACCAACTGAAAGCAGCACTCAGCGAAAAGCATCCAGAATTAGTCAACAGAAAATGTATAATCTTCCATCAGGATAACACAAGACCACATGTTTCCTTGATGAGCAGGAAAAGCTGTTACAGCTTGGCTGGGAAGTTCTGGTTCAACCGCCATATTCACCAGACATTGCACCTTTGGATTTCCATTTATTTTGGTCTTTACAAAATTCTCTTAGTGAAAAAAAATTTCAATTCCCTGGAAGATTGTAAAAGGCACCTGGAACATTTCTTTGCTCAAAAGGATAAAAAGTTTTGGCAAGATGAAATTATGAAGTTGCTTGAAAAATGGCAGAAGGTAGTGGGACAAAACGGTGAATATGTTGTTCAACAAAGTTCTTGGTGAAAATGAAAAATGTGTCTTTTATTTTTACTTAAAAACCAAAGGCACTTTTTGGCCAACCCAACAGCTAGTATATGAGAGTTGAAATCTGAACTCAGGCAATATGACTCCAGAGTTTATGTTGTTAACCACAGTGGTTCTTCTTATACTCCAATAAGAGTCCACCAAGAGGTAAAAGCTTCTTCTTCCCCAGATTAAAAAAAAAAATGCATTTAGTGTAGCCTTAGTCTGGGTAATGTAATCAAAAACTGAAAATTAAAAACTTGATTCCATTTTTGCAAAAGAAAGAATATATTCTCCATGAGGCAACTTCTTGTGTCACTGTCTTAAAGTTAGGGGAACAGCATCCACCTAGAACTTAGAGGCATACGCACTTGGCTTTATAACGTCGCAACCAAGCACAGATTAGGTTTTAAATTTACTCAGAGATACCTGAGTGAACTTGTCTCTTAGACTGTGTTGCTCACATAGTAGATGTTTTAAGTAAGGTTTTGGAAGTATCTGCTTGAAATCAATGCAGAGTTGGCTTATTTAGCTAATGCTTAAAAATATATAATGCAGATTATTGATAATCTGTATGGCTCGGAATGCTGGTTTGTAGGATGGTGTTGTCATCTGGATGAGCACAGGATTATGGGTTGGGGATGGTTGCTTTATCTCCACATGGATGAGGGGTTTGGTAGTGTGACCTATGGAACTGGAAGGCACAAATCAGATGAAGAAAAAAAAGTCAGGTGTAATTAATCAGTCTTGTCTATAAAATAAACTTAATATTTTATAAGAAACATTTTTAAAATCCAGGGCCTATATTTATATGTTATCATAACATTATGTTTATAATATTATACATGAAATTTACTCCATTAAGAGTTAAAGTGAAATAAATATGTATTAATATAAGTAAATATGTATATGTGCTGCCTCTAATATTCAGAAAATTTTTTTAGAAGTTTAGCTTAGATAGCCTTTACAATTACATTCCTCAAGAGAATGCCAGCTGGTGAGAGTTTATATAGAGATAATTATTAAACAGCTCACATTTTAAGAATAGTTCTACAGGGAAAAAAATAATTTGTTTTTAAAACATGTCCCATGTATAGGCTTTCTTTTTCTGTTTCACTGATAGCAACCTCATATTCCCCTTGCTTCACTGTTTATTTTGGAAGTAGAAAGTAATATAGGGGATTGGGAAAGCAATTGAGCACATAATTTACTCTAGCAAAAAGAAAATTTTTGTTTCCAAATAGAAAAGCTTGAAGTGCTTTCTCGCTAGTTACTGTTTGTTGTTACTCTCTCTTCCAGTAGGGGGCAGGATGTCGTAATTTGTGAACTCACAAAGTTTTAAGGGGTTAAATGAAGAGGAGTATCACATTCATTTGGAGTTACTGTTTACCTAATAAAACAGCTCCTATTTTTTTCCTGATATATATAATCTGTTAAGTCCCCCAAAGAGAGATTGTGATCATTTGAAAAATATTGTAACAAATCAATAGCTGTCCCAGTTCTGCTCCAGAGTTACCTATATGCTTTCACAGATTTCAAGAAAGTATTTTCCACTGTTTGGTAAACAAAGCAAATGGAAATTCACTATATACTCCAGTCTGTACCCAGATGTTGTATTTTAGGACAAGAAGACAGTGTAGACATTTGTTATTAACTAAGAGGGAGCCACATATCAAATACTTTGCAGCAATACTTGTACCTGGCCCTCTTTCAGGCATGCATTGCAGAAATAAATGGAACAAAACTCCACCTGCAAGGAGCTTACCTTCTACTGTAAGGAGACAGAAGATCTAACAGAAGTTACCAGCTAAATAAAATGAGTGTAGGCACTCATAATTGTTGGAAAGAAAATGAAATAGGTTAGAGAGTAGAAGGGTAGCCTGGTGGTCAGGAAGACCTCTCTGGGAACTGAGAAGTAGTCCCCAAATTCTATATGGGCTGCTTTCTAATAGTGCATTTTTAGGTCCGTGGTTTGCCACTGAGAACTGCGTTTCCCAATAAATCTAAAACATAGTGATTGTATCCTTAAAACAGCTCATAAAAAACTTGGAGTCAGAAAAAACACAACAAAGCAGTGCTTGAGTTCTGGCTGTGATACCAGCAGTCTGCTTTAGACACATCTGACCTCTTTAAGACTCTTTTCCTCAGCTGCAATGTCATGATCATAATATAACTAGCAAGGTTATTAAGATCATTAAAGATCATTTATAAAAGGGGCCTAGTAGAGTGCCTGGCATACAGTAGGAGTAGTAGATAGCTATAATCTATAATATAGTCTTCTAGACCGGGAGTTGACATTTTCTATAAAGGGCCAGATAGTAAATAATTTTGGCTTTGTGGGACATAGAGTTTCCATTGCAACTACTTTGCTCTTATAGTGTGAAAACAGCCATACACAACATGGAAGTGAATGAACGTGGTTGTGGTCCAATAAAACTTTATTTACAAAAGCAATGAGTAGGCTGGATTTGGCCCACTGGCCGTGATTTTATGACCCCTTTCCTGGAAAACATGTATGGCTTCAACTGTATTTATAATAGTATCGGTAATTGGAATATATTATAACTGAACTCAGTTGCCAGATGTAGCACTAATTCTGTGATAACAAGCATTCAGTGATCTTTCTCAGTGTGCCAGAAACTTGTCTCCCTGCTGGAGAGATGGAAAAGACTGGGTGGTTAGCAGTGTCCCTAACTGTTATAAATCAGAATTCCATGGCCTGAGGCCATCCTTCTAGAGCAGAGCTGCTAATAGATAGAGTGGAGTCTCTTGAATGAGAAAGCATTTTGGCATCTTATTTGGTGGGAAAGTGGAAGCCATGGGGTTCAGAGCTTCTCAATAGCGTAATTTTCTAGGAACATTTCGCAACCTTGGGCTCAGGGTGTCACTTTATTTTCCTTCAAACATGGCCACTTACTGGCCCATCTCTTCCCTTTCTCTGCTCTAGGCCAGAAGTTCTGAAATTTTCAAGTTGCATTCAAATGATCTAGGAGAGCTTACAACAGTGGCAGATTGCTGTACCCCAGCTACTCTGTAACCCCACCCTCCAGGCACCCACTGTGATTCAGATACAGCTATGGTGATGCTCTGGCATCTAGATTTTTAACACATGCAAACTGGGAAAAAGATAGACTGAGGCATATTAAAAATTTTAAGAGTTTATTTGAGCAAAGATTGATTTCATAGGGCAGCACCAAACCAGAAATGGTTAAAATTGCACTGCCAGAGGAGCCAGGGAAAAGACTTTTACAGAGAAACCTCAGAAGCAAAGAAAGGAAATTATTGGTTGGCTATAGCTTAAAGCCTAGTTAGTTGTTTGTGATTGGTTGTCCTTGGAGTTTGGCTTTTGCTCTAGCAAGGCATTTACAGGCTTAGACTTGGGTTTGCTTAAGAAGTAGGTAGTCATGGCTTTAGATTCTCCTCTGTCTACTGGTCTCCTTGTGTATTAATGTGACACCGCCTAGCTCATTCAGCTGACACTTTCTGAGAAAGACTGCCCTAGGGGAAGGACTTGCTTGGCGTCTGAGAGAGATGGGCTGGCATAAAAATGGGCTCTTGTTCCTGAAGGAGAAAAAAAGGGCTCTTCCTTTTGTCTTCTTTCTCTCTTTTTCTCTCCTCATCTGCTATCATAGAGGCACCTCTATTTGCCCTACCTAGTAAATTTGGTGTCCATGGGAGCAAGCTGGGGAGCTGAGGGCAATGAGAGGGAGTTGAGAAGAAAGAGCAAGCATGCATAAAACATATGAGGTCTGGTGGGCTGCCTTCCCTTAACTTGGCCTTGAGGCTTGGCCCAATCCACGGAGACAGGCCAGCAGTAGGTGCTACCTATTCTTTGCAGCTGAATAAGCAGTGACTGTCAAATACCAATTTTGAGAGAAAGCTCAAACATTTTCACAATTAAAACACATATCTTGCACATGTTCCCTCTGTCCTCGCCCCACAAAAAGGCAATTTAAAGACTAGTCAAAATTAATTCAGTTGTCGTTTTCTGAGAACTATCTCTCTTAGGTAAAGAAGTGTTTCGGGTCAGAGATCTAGGATGGCATAAAGACGGCATGTAAGGCATAAAAAATGGCATAATTTTTGGAATTAGATGTTTCAGGGGACTAGGATTTTGGCATGTGCATGCATGTTCATGGTGAGCTCATTTTATTTTCTCATCATAAGTCAAGGCTTTATGTGAATCTTAGGATTTTTCACTGATATGAAATAAATGGCTAGAGAGGCAGGGGAATGTGGTACTTAGTAGATTCAGTCCCTTTTTAGCTAAATGGCATTGGAAAAGCTAATTTTACCCTTCTATGCTTTCGGTGTCTCATCTGTAAAATGAGATAATAATACCTCCCTCCTATATAGCTAAAGGGGTAAGAAGTCATACCTGCTAGGACAGCATGTCACATACTGCTGTTCAAGGCGTGCTGGCTGTTATGGACCAGGGAATCATAGTCTTGACCTGGTCCTGCAGAAAATGGAATCCATCCTGCACCGACTCTACTTTTTCGGTAAAAAAAATAGCAAGAGCAAAGTTTTTATTGTCTTTAGTGGGAACTTCTTAGGGAAATATGGAGTGCATTGCTCAGGTATTTCAGCAGAGTGACCAAAATCGTGGGCATTAAAAATAATGCATGCATAGTTCAATTCATAGTAAGACTGAGAAGTAATATATGGCAAGTTCCTGACTCCTATTAAGAGCTCAGAAAATATTAGTCATTGGCATTATTCCAACATAAGCAGGGTTGCGGGATGTGGAGAGAATGGTACGGCACTGCAGGGAGAAGGAGGGGGCTCCTCCAGACAATTTTGGTGCCTTTTATGGATAAATGATGTGGGTTTGGGTCTGGTTCATAGTTTTAAAGAATTAGAAAAAATAGTCCACATGGCGTTTCAATGTGAATTGAAACTTGATGTATGATGCTGCTTTTTTCAAGTGTCCAATTGCCAAATAACTGTGTCCAAAACAGAGTGAGCAAACAGAAAATTCGTTGTGGCCCAAGTGTACCTTATTTTCTAAGTCCGTGTGCTTTCCCTGTACATGGATGCCCAACACGGGCCTGGTGGAAGCAGCGTGTCTGTGGCTATTACTTTGCTGCCTAGGTGTGCAGAGCAGGGCTGAGAAGCATGTTTCCTATCAAATACTGAGACAAGGTCTTATGTTTTTAGCTTTCATTTGGTTATGTTGGTCCGTCAAGAATTGTTCTTATTTTCTAAAATTAAACAACACTGCCAAGACTTTGAATAGAAATGCAAAAGAGAGTAGTGCTCTTTAATTCTAAATTTTATTTCGTGTGTACCTTAAAACCTGTTCTATTTTCATATGTACTCCCATGCTTATATTTGTGAAAGAGCTTATTCTCATTTTATGCGTGGACAGACGGATCTAGCCCAGTGGTTGTCAGCACAGGGCCTTGTGCCAAAATCCTCGCTGGTGACCTGCACGCCCTCTGCGGACATGTATTTCTTTTCTGTCTAAATCCCCTACCTCTGATGCCAGAGCAGCACGGGGTTCTGCAGGTTAGAGGCATTTCATACATTCTGGTTGAACGACTTTCCTAATGAATTTATATTAGGAAAAAACCAAACCTACAGGCAAAGGAGGAGAGAAAATCAAAAGATATTCTGGTTTGAATGTCTCCGAGGTTATAAATGTGTCAAAGGATGGGTAATTGAGTGGAAAAACACAGATATAAGGTATGTTTGTAACACATCAAAGAAACAACTCTTTGAAATGCAATGTGATATAATGGGGAGGGGTTGGGGACAAGAAAAACACAGGATTCAGAATGAGAAGACCTGGCTTCTTTTCTTGGCGGTAACAATTAGACCGTAACTCTGAGCTTCAGTTTCAGAAAATGATTATAAAACCTTCTGTCTTCCCTGGGATATGGATCAAAGAAAGCAATGCATTATGACAGTGCTTTCCAAGCTATAAAGCTCTCAAAATGGTCCACTAATAATTATATTTTTAAAGATAAATATCATGTGCTAGTACTTTTGTTATGTATTAAGAATACCTGCACAGTTTCTTGTATTCTGCTTAATATTCAGTGAGTTATCAAAAGGAGTTTGATGAGGTGTGAAGAGGGAAGTAAAAGATTGTGTAACGTGAGTTTGCCAAGTTCAGCTGGGCTTTCCTTTCTGAGCATCCATAACTGTCTGTGTATTTAGGATTCATTTCCAGTGTCAGCAGAGGTGGCCTTTCCTGTCACAACACCAGCAGCAATGTTTCGATTAATGAAGAGACGTTGTCCCGAAGGACTGATGCCCCTGTACACAAGTTTTGTTTTATATGCCGGCAGATCCCCAATTCAAAAAGTTTTTTTTCATTTTCCAGCTGTTTCTCCTTACGCTCCAGCCTCACCCAGTCTGGACATGGAGTCGCTGGGGCTGAAACCTCTGCTGCCACTTCCCTGGGGCCCAAGAGCAGGGGAGGGGTGGGCTGCTGAGAGCCTTCACCCTGAGGACTCAGCAAAAGCGCACCCAACCCACCCTGCCCATAAGTGTAGAATGAGACGGAAGATGCCCAGATGATGAGAGGCTCTGGGGAGAAGGACACACCGACTAAGTCCTGCGGGGGGAAAAATTCAGTGAGAAAGAAGTCCTCTCCAAACATGACATCGAAGCCACCAGTGAGGAGTATGGCTTCCTATTTAATTCTAAGATCTTACATAGAAATCTGAATTTGACCTTCGGCTTCGGCAGTCTCCGAAGCCAAGCTGCATAATAATGAAGAGAAGAGGAATAATTGATTTAGAGATGGAGCAGGCACGTCATCGCATTCCTGCTGGTCTAAGATCAGCACTGCTCTGCTCTGCATGGCATGTGTAGAGCACAAATGACATATCACATGTCAGATTGTCACATCTTCCAAAAGAGACACACAATTCATTAGGGATTTTTGAAACAAAACAAAACAAAAACCCAAAATGTATACCATGTTATGAGGTTGTGGTTTTTGTGCCAAACAAGTCCCCATCCAGTGCCAGGCCCACTAGGGAAACTCTGATGTTCTTGTCTCCAATCTTCAGAGGTGTTCCATGCTCTCCTTGCTCGGGCACAATGTATAAGGCCTCCCTCCTATCTGTTTCAATAGTGGATGGAAAATATATGCAATAATAGATTTTTCTGGTTTTTTTTTAAGTGCTCTTGAAGAAAGATTGCTTATAATGAAAGGTTTGTCATAGGTGACATTGTTATAATTTAGGGTTGTCAAATGAAGTGAGAGATTGTTTCTCTGGTTTATAGTTTATTCTTGCAAGCCAAGCATTTATTGTAGATAAAAATGTTTTATTGGGAGATACTGTTTCAAATGTATTTTTTTAACTTAAAAATACTTTATTTTTATTTTTTTCAACATCTTTATTGAAGTATAATTGCTTTACAATGGTGTGTTATTTTCTGCTGTATAACAAAGTGAATCAGCTATATGTACACATATAGCCCCATATCCCCTCCCTCTTGCATCTCCCTCCCACCATCCCTATCCTACCCCTCTAGGTGGTCACAAAGCACCGAGCTTCTCTCCCTGTGCTATACGGCGGCTTCCACTAACATTTTACATTTGAGAGTGTATATATATATCTATGCCACTCTCTCACTTTGTCTCAGCTTACCCTTCCCTCTCTCTGTGTCCTCAAGTCCATGCTCTACATCTGCATCTTTATTCCTGTCCTGCCCCTAGGTTCTTCAGAACCATTTTTTTTAAGATTCCATATATATGTGTTAGCATACAGTATTTGTTTTTCTCTTTCTGACTTACTTCACTCTGTATGACAGATTCTAGACCCATCCACTTCACTACAAATAACTCAATTTCATTTCTTTTTATAGCTGAGTAATATTCCATTGTATGTATATGCCACATCTTCTTTATCCATTCACCTGTCGATGGACACTTAGGTTGCTTCCATGTTCTGGCTGTTGTAAATAGTGCTGCAGTGAACATTGTGGTAATGACTCTTTTTGAATTATGGTTTTCTCAGAGTATATGCCCAGTAGTGAGATTGCTGGGTCATATGGTAGTTCCATTTTTAGTTTTTCAAGGAACCTCCATACTGTTCTCCAGAGTGTCTGTATCAATTTACATTCCCACCAAGAGTGCTAGAGGGTTCCTTTTTCTCCACACATTCTCCAGCATTTATTGTTTGTAGATATTTTGATGATGGCCATTCTGACTAGAGTGAGGTGATACCTCATGGTAGTTTTGATTTATATTTCTCTAATGATTAATGAAGTTGAACATCCTTTCATGTGTTTGTTGGCAATCTGTATATCTTCTTTGGAGGAATGTCTATTTACGTCTTCTGACCATTTTTGGATTGGGTTGTTTTATTTTTTATATTGAGGGGCATGAGCTGTTTGTAAATTTTGGACATGAATCCTTGGTCACTTGCTTCATTTGCAAATATTTTCTCCCATTCTGAGGGTTGTCTTTTCATCTTGTTTATGGTTTCCTTTGCTGTGAAAAAGCTTTTAAGTTTCATTAGGTCCCATTTGTTTATTTTTGTTTTTATTTCCATTTCTCTAGGAGGTGGGTCAAAAGGGATCTTGCTGTGATTTATGTCATAGAGTGTTCTGCCTATGTTTTTCTCTAAGAGTTTGATAGTGTCTGGCCTTACATTTAGGCCTTTAATCCATTTTGAGTTTATTTTTGTGTATGGTATTAGGGAGTGTTCTAATTTCATTCTTTTACATGTACCTGTCCAGTTATCCCAGCACCACTTATTGAAGATGCTGTCGTTTCCCCAGTGCATATTCTTGCCTCCTTATCAAAGACAGGGTGGCCATATGTGTGTGGGTTTATTTCTGGGCTTTCTATCCTGTTCCATTGATTTTTATTTCTATTTTTCTGCCAGTACCATACTGTTCTGACTACTGTAGCTTTGTAGTGTAGTCTGAAGTTGGGACCCTGATTCATCCAGCTCCATTTTTCTCAAGATTGCTTTGGCTATTCGGGGTCTTTTGTGTTTCCATACAAATTGTGAAATTTTTTGTTTTAGTTCTGTGAAAAAAGCCATTGGTAGTTTGATAGGGATTGCATTGAATCTGTAGATTGCTTTCAGTAGCATAGACATTTTCACAACGTTGATTCTTCCAATCCAAGAACATGGTATATCTCTCCATCTGTTAGTATCATCTGTAATTCCTTTCATCAGTGTCTTATAGTTTTTTGCATACAGGTCTTTTGTTTCCTTAGGCAGGTTTATTCCTAGGTATTTTATTCTTTTTGTTGCAATGGTAAATGGCAGTGTTTCCTTAATTTCTCTTTTAGATTTTTCATCATTAGTGTATACGAATGCAAGAGGTTTGTGTGCATTAATTTTGTGTCCTGCTACTTTACCAAATTCACTGATTAGCTCTAGTAGTTTTCTGGTAGCATCTTTAGGATTTTCTATGTATAGTATCATGTCATCTGCAAACAGTGACAGCTTTACTTCTTCTTTTCCGATTTGGATTCCGTTTTTTTCTTTTTCTTCCCTGATTGCTGTGGCTAAAACTTCCAAGACTATGTTGAATAGTAGTGGTGAGAGTGGACAACCTTGTCTTGTTCCTGGTCTTAGACAAAATGGTTTCAGTTTTTCACCATTGAGAACAATGTTGGCTCTGGGTTTGTCATATATGGCCTTTACTATGTTGAGGAAAGTTCCCTCTATGCTTACTTTCTAGAGGGTTTTTATCATAAATCGGTGTTGAATTTTGTTGAAAGCTTTTTCTACATCTACTGAGATGATCATATGGTTTTTCTCCTTCAATTTGTTAATATGGTGTATCACATTGATTGATTTGCATATATTGAAGATACCTTTCTTTCCTGGGATAAACCCCACTTGATCATGGTGTATGATCCTTTCAATGTTCTGTTGGATTCTGTTTGCTAGTATTTTGGACTTTTCACCTATGTTCATCAGTGATATTGGCATGTAGTTTTTATTCTTTGTGACATCTTTGGTTTTGGTATCAGGGTGATGGTGGCCTTGTAGAATGAGTTTGGAGGTGTTCCTCCATCTGCTATATTTTGGAAGAGTTTGAGAAGGATAGGTGTTAGCTCTTCGCTAAATGTTTGATAGAATTTGCCTGTGATGCCATCTGGTCCGGGTCTTTTTTGTTGGAAGATTTTTAATCACAGTTTCAATTTCAGTGCTTTTGATTGGTCTGTTTATATTTTCTATTTCTTCCTGGTTCAGTCTTGGAAGGTTATGCTTTTCTAAGAATTTGTCCATTTCTTCCAGGTTGTCCATTTTAGTGTAATATAGTAGCTTGTAGTAATCTCTTATTATCCTTTGTATTTCTGCTGTGTCCGTTGTTGCTTCTCCTTTTTCATTTCTAATTTCTATTGATTGAGTCTTCTCCCCTTTTTTCTTGATAAGTCTGGCTAATGGCTTATCAGTTTTGTTTGCTTCTCTAAGAATCAACTTTTACTTTTATTGATCTTTGCTATTGTTTCCTTCATTTCTTTTCATTTATTTGTGTTCTTTCTTTATGATTTATTTTCTTCTGCTAACTTTGGGGTTTTTTGTTCTTCTTTCTCTAATTGCTTCAGGTGTGAGGTTAGGTTGTTTATTTGAGATGTTTCTTGAGGTAGGATTGTATTGCTATATACTTCCCTCTTAGGACTGCTTTTGCTGTGTCCCATAGGTTTTGCGTCATTGTGTTTTCATTGTCATTTGTTTCTAGGTATTTTTTGATTTCACCTTTGATTTCTTCAGTGATCTCTTGGTTATTTAGTAGTGTATTGTTTAGCCTCCATGTGTTTGTATTTTTTACAGATATTTTTCCTAAAATTGATATGTAGTCTCATAGTGTTGTTGTCAGAAAACACTTGATATGATTTCAATTTTCTTAAATTTACAACAGCTTGATTTGTGACCCAAGATATGTTCTATCCTGTAGAATGTTCCATGAGCACTTTAGAAGAAAGTGTATTCTACTGCTTTTAGAGGGAATGTCCTATAAATATCGATTAAGTCCATCTTGTTTAATGTATCATTTAAAGCTTGTGTTTCCTTATGTATTTTCATTCTGGATGATTTGTCCATTGGTGAAATTGGGGACTTAAAGTCCCCTACTATGATTGTGTTACTGTCAATTTTCCCTTTTATGGCTGTTAGCATTTGCCTTATGTATTGAGGTGCTCCTATGTTGGGTGCATAAATATTTACAATTGTTATATCTTCTTCTTGGATTGATCCCTTGATCAATATGTAGTGTCCTTTGTCTCTTGTAATAGTCTTTATTTTAAAGTCTATTTTGTCTGATATGAAAATTGCTTCTCCAGCTTTCTTTTGATTTCCATTTTCATGGAATATCTTTTTCCATCCCCTCATTTTCAGTGTGTATGTGACCCTATTTCTGAGGTGGGTCTCCTGTAGACAGCATATGTACAGGTTTTGTTTTTGTATCTATTCAGCCAGTCTATGTCTTTTGGTTGGAGCATTTAATCCATTTACATTTAAGGTAGTTATCGATATGTATGTTCCTACTACCATTTTCTTAATGTTTTGGGTTTGTTTTTGTAGGTCTTTTCTTTCTCTTGTATTTCGTGAGTAGAGAAGTTTCTTTAGCATTTGTTGTTAAGCTGTTTTGGTGGTGCTGAATTCTCTTTGCTTTTGCTTGTCTGTAAAGATTTTAATTTCTCCGCCTAATCGGAATGAGATCCTTGCTGGTTGGAGTAATCTTCCTTGTAGGTTTTTCCCTTTCATCACTTTATTTTTTTATTTTTTTATTTTTTTTTTCTTTTTTGCGGTATGTGGGCCTCTCACTGTTGTGGCCTCTCCCGTTGCGGAGCACAGGCTCCGGATGCGCAGGCCCAGCGGCCATGGCTCACGGGCCCAGCCGCTCCGTGGCATATGGGATCCTCCCAGACCGGGGCACGAACCCGTATCCCCTGCATCGGCAGGCGGACTCTTAACCACTGCGCCACCAGGGAGGCCCCCTTTCATCACTTTAAATATGTCTTTCCACTCCCTTCTGGCTTGCAACATTTCTGCTGAAATATCAGATGTTAATCTTATGGGGATTCCCTCGTATGTTGTTGTTTTTCCTTTGCTACTTTTAATATTTTTTCTTTGTAGTTAATTTTAGATAGTTTGAATAATATGTGTCTTGGTGTATTTCTCCTTGGATATTTCCTGTATGGGAATCTCTGTGCTTCCTGGACTTGATTGACTATTTCGTTTCCCATATTAGGGAAGTTTTCAACTATAATCTCTTCACATATTTTCTCAGTGCCTTGTTTTTTCTCTTCTCCTTCTGCAACCCTTATAATTCAAATGTTGGTGTGTTTAATGTTGTCCCAGAGGTCTCTTAGACTGTCCTCAATTCTATTCATTGTTTTTTCTTTAATCTGCTCTGTGATAGCTCTTTCCACTATTTTATCTTCCAGGTCACTTATCCGTTCTTCTGCCTCAGTTATTCTGCTATTGATTCCTCCTAGAGAATTTTTAATTTCATTTATTGTGTTGTTCATCATTTTTTGTTGACTCTTTAGTTCTTCTAGGTCCTTGTTAAACGTTTCTTTTATTTTCTCCATTCTTTTTCCAAGGTTTTGGATCATCTTTTCTTTACTTTCCAAGGTTTTGGATCATCTTTTCTTTACTTTCATTACTCTGAATTCTTTTTCAGGTAGACTGCCTATTTCCTCTTCATTTGTTTGGTCTGGTGGGTTTTTACCTTGCTCCTTCATCTGCTGTGTGTTTCTCTGTCTTCTCATTTTGCTTAACTTACTGTGTTTGGGTTCTCCTTTTCATTGGCTGCAGGTTCATAGTTTCCATTGTTTTTGGTGTCTGTCCCCAGTGGCTAAGGTTGGTTCAGTGGTTTGTGTAGGCTTCCTGATGGATGGGACTAGTGCCTGTGTTGTGGTGGATGAGGCTGGATCTTGTCTTTCTGGTGGGCAAGTCCACGTATGGTGGTGTGTTTTGGGGTGTCTGTGACCTTATTATTGTTTTAGGCAGCCTCTCTGCTAATGGGTGGGGTTGTGTTCCTGTCTTGTTAGTTGTTTGGCATACGGTGTCCAGCACTGTAGCTTGCTGGTTGTTTGGTGGAGCTGGGTCTTAGCATTGAGATGGAGATCTCTGGGAGAGCTTTCACCATTTGGTATTACATGGAGCCGGGAAGTCTCTGGTGGACCTTTGTCTTGAACTCGGCTTTTGCACCTCAGAGGCACAGGACTTACACTTGGCCTGAGCACAAAGACCCTGTCAGTCACACAGCTTCAAAGAAAAGGGAGAAAAAAAGAAAGGAAAATTAACAATAAAATAAAATAAAGTTATTAAAGTAAAAATTTAAAAAGTTATTAAAAATAGAAAAATTAAAAAGTATTGAAAAAAAAGAAAGAAGAGAGCAACCAAACCAAAAAACAAATCCACCAATGATAACAAGCACTAAAAACTATACTAAAAACAAACAAACAAACAAAAAAACCCAGACAGACAGAACCCTAGGGCAAGTGGTAAAAGCAAAGCTATACAGACAAAATCACACAGAGAAGCATACACATTCATGCTCACCAAAAGATAAAAAGGAAAAAAAAAAGTCTCTATATATAAATAAAAGAAAAAGGAAGAGAGCAACCAAATCAATAAACAAATCTATCAATGAAAATAAACTCTAAATACTAAACTAAGGTAAACATAAAACCAGAAACAAATTAGATGTGGAAAGCAAACCCCAAGTCTACAGTTGATCACAAAAACCACTACCTCAATTTTGGGATGATTCATTGTTTATTCAGGTATTCCACAGATGCAGGGTACATCAAGTTGATTGTGGAGTTTTAATCTGCTGCTCCTGATGCTGCTGGGAGAGATTTCCCTTTCTCTTCTTTGTTCGCACAGCTCCTGGGGTTCAGCTTTGAATTTGGCCCTGCCTCTGCATATAGGTCACCTGAGGGCGTCTGTTCCCTGCCCAGACAGCACGGGGTTAAAGGAGCAGCTGATTTGGGTGTTCTGGCTCACTCAGGCCGGGGGAGGGATGGGTACAGAATGAAGGGTGAGCCTGCAGCAGTAGAGGTCGGTGTGATGTTGCAATAGCTTGAGGCATGCCATGTGTTCTCTCAGGGAAGTTGTCCCTGGATCTTGGGACCCTGGAAGTGGTGGGCTGTACAGGTCCCTGAAGGGGGTGGTGTGGATAGTGACCTGTGCTTGCACACAGGGTTCTTGGTGGCTGCAGCAGCAGCCTTAGCGTCTCATCCCCATCACTGGGGTAAGAGCTGATAGCTGAGGCTTGTGCCTGTCTCTGGAGTTCTTTTAGGTGGTGCTCTGAATCCCCTCTCTTCGTGCACTGCAAAACAATGCTTTCTTGCCTCTTAGGCAGTTCCAGACTTTTTCTCGGACTCCCTCCTAGCTAGCTGTGGCACACTAGCCCCCTTCAGGCTGCGTTCACCAGCCTGAACCCAGTCCTCTCCCTGGGATCTGACCTCAGAAGCCCGAGCCTCAGCTCCCAGCAGAGAAGCCTCTCAGGCTGGTGAGTGCTGGTTGGCACTGATCCTCTGTACAGGAATCTCTCTGCTTTGCCCTCTGCACCCGTTGCTATGGTCTCCTCCGTGCCTCTGAAACTTCCCCCCACCACCTAACCCTGTCTCTGCCAGTGAAGGGGTTTCCCAGTGTGTGGAAACTTTTCTTCCTTCCCAGCTCCCTCCCAGAGGTGCAGGTCCCATCTCTATTCTTTTTTCTTTTGCCCTACCCAGGTACGTGGGGAGTTTCTTGCCTTTTGGGAAGTCTGAGGTCTTCTGCCAGCGTTCAGTAGGTGTTCTGTAGGAGTTATTTCACATGTTAGATGTATTTTTGATGTTTTGTGGGGAGGAAGGTGATCTCCACATCTTACTCCTCCGCCATCTTGAAGGTCTCTCTCAAATGTATTTTTAAAAAAAATTGTAGAAACTATTCTTCCATGTCTGCCTGCCTGACTTCCATTCTTTGTTATTGGTTAGATATACAGGTGCCATACTGTTTGTTTACATTTTATTCATATTTATGGGCTATGTTCATTGTTATACTTACTGTTTCTCCAAATACAGTGTGATTAGATTCTCCCTGATATCTCTTTCCCCCTTTTTCTTTTTCTATCTAAACTCACACTTCTTCTCTTTGACCTGCAGCCTGAGGGTGGGCTATTTTGAGCTCTAACTGCTTTTGTTTTGCTGAAAGTTTGGAGAGCAGGGTTCTGGGAGGTGATGCTAGCTATTGAGATTGGGGCGATGAGTCTGTGATCATTGTCTTCTGCAGTGTCATTTGTAGTCCAGTTTCATAACTCACTCCACTTAGGCAGGACTGTGTGCTATCCATATTGGGGGATAGGAAATTTAAGATTCCTAAATTCCCCAGTTTTGTGGTGGACACTCTGGAACTTCACTTTTGACAGAGGCAATGAGACCTAATAACTCATTTCTCCTAATGCCTTCCCTTTCCTCCAGCACCTTTGCCTGTTTCCCTCTCAGAAGAGAAAATCAAATAAGACAAGTGGACCTCATAAGTTTTGGCCACTGACTTATTAGTTAGGGGTGAGGGAGAGGTAAATGAGAGGAGAAAAAGGACAGGACAGGAAGGGGGCAAGGGCAATGCTGATTGAATCTCCATTTCTTTCTGTAGAAAGCATACCCTTGTATCACTGTATTCCTCTTTACTCTTCAGTTTGTCTTTTCCACCAGAGAACACATGAAATGGCAAGTCCTGATGGTGTTTCTACTTCTGGAAACTCGTCGGGAGGGCAGCAAGGGTCTTGCATTCCTGAAGGTTGTGTACATACTTTTCCACAAGCTGGTCCACTTACCCCTCATTGTCCTTTCTTCCAGCTAGAACTTTAATAGTGGGGTTTTCAACATTCCTTTCCACTCAGTCTCTTTCCTCAGATCTGTTTCCTAAGGATGAAGTCTCATTAATTTGTGACATTTACTGAATCTTCATGGCTCCCACCTTTCAGTGGCTATAGGACAAAGCCCATTCCTTTATTGCTCATATGCTACTTATGTAATACTTTTTGTTTTTCACTATTTTATTTAATTTACTTTTGGGGATGGAGGGACATCCTGTGATCTAGCATTATGTCATTCTTCCACTGAAGTTCCAGCAAATAGTCAACAGAGGTGCCAATGCACACTTACCACTGCCAGGGTCTCTCCATCCTCGGCAGGACACAGCCAGGCTCCTCTGCATGGCAGGTCTGGCCCTGCATGATCTGGCTCCTTTATTCCTCTCCAGGAGTCAGTCTCTTTTCATCTCAAACTCTGCCTTCCAGCAACACTAAACTGCTCAAGAGACTGCCCACCACACTATTCCATGCCTCCTCCATCCTCAACTTGTGGCGTACTCTGTAGTTGAAAAACGTCTTTAACTCACGCATCTTTCATTCTTCCATCCTCCCTAAATAAACTCAACAGTTTTGCCAAGTATTCCCCACAGCTCCATCTCTGTGACCAACTAGCTCCCTGCACCTACCCTCCCCAACTCCTATAGAGGTCTATGTCCTCCTTTGACTTGTTTGGCATGTTTCTATCATTACATGTTACACTGTTTCTCTTTATCCTTTTGTATTATAACCATCTGTACCTCTGTCTCTCTCCTCCACTAGATGTGACCCCTTGAAGCAGGAATAGTTTTTCTTTTTGTGTGTGTGTGTGTGTGTGTGTGTGTTTTTGCGGTATGCGGGCCTCTCACTGCTGTGGCCTCCCCCGTCGCGGAGCACAGGCTCCGGACGCGCAGGCCCAGCGGCCATGGCCCACGGGCCCAGCCGCTCTGTGGCATGTGGGATCCTCCCGGACCGGGGCACGAACCCGTGTCCCCTGCATTGGCAGGCAGACTCTCAACCACTGCGCCACCAGGGAAGCCCAGGAATAGTTTTTCTTTATCAGAGCCTGATGCCCCGAACATAGTAGGTCAAAGAATACGCTATTCGAATGAATGAAAAATAAAACGAGCGAAGAGGCTTACTACTCTATGGGTTTAGTTCAAGGCAGACCTCGGAATCCTTCCACCAGCAAAGGAACTAAGGTTAAATAATCTGTTGTGGAATCTCTGGCCACTTGTTCCGTCACTGCAATGGAGTGCTTTACATAAGTAGAGGCATTTCTCATGGGGGGTCTGGGCTAATCCATTCCCCAATAAACAAAGAATATGAGAAGTCAACACTTTAGAGGGAAAAAAACTGGTGCCAATTCCACACTTTGAGTAATAGTATTTGCTCTCTGTGGTCTATGCTTTACTGTTTGTTTTTTCTCTCACAGCATTAAAAATGGTCTTGAATTATCTTTGATCTTCTTTCAGTGGATAGTAATTGAAAAGGGAAAAAAAAGCACAGTAGATGAGGGGAAATAAAATTTTTAATATGTCAATAAAATAGTTTTCTCACAAAGAAATGGAGGTAAAGTGGTTTAATTTTTAAACTCATTTGACTATCCTAAATTCAATAGGTATGTTATTGCCAAACCCTTCCTTTTAAAAGACATGCCATCTAATAACATCTAGTATTAATATATCTTTTATTTGTTCAGAGTAAATAAAACACCACCGGTAATTACCACTAGAAGTTTTATGAATGTGGTTGCATTGCTTACAGAATTTAATTAAGCTTTGGATCCTCATGTACCTATTCTGGTCTAATGAGATGGCCTTAAACATATCTCAGAGAATTTCTTGGGCAGAAGCACTTTCTAAGAAATCAAAGTAAGGAAGGAATTCAGAGGTATTTTTGTTTCATTTCCCTTGAAAGATTTAGCTGTACATTTACCATATGTATTTGTTTATTACATTTGATTTGAATGTGAGAAATTAGAGAAAAATGTCATTAAAATAATTTCTAAAAAACTATACCCTTTATAAGAAGAAAAAGTACAGATACGGCAGCTGACAATTACTTGTAAAATATTTGTGCTGCTGACTTAGGATCTTTACTACAGGTGAATGGATGAAATACAGTTGGGTACAGAGGCATATAAAAGAAAAAAAAAGGGAAATTAAGATAACTAGAGTAGGCAGACTAATGCCCCCCAGAGAGAGATGTCCACATCTTAATCATCAGAACCTGTCAATATGTTTTGTTATATGTCAAATTAAGGAATTAAATTTATAGATGAAATTAAGTTTGCTAATCATCTGACTTTAAAAGAGGTTGTCCTATTTTATCCATATGGGCCCAGTGTACTCACAAGGGTCCTTAAAGGTGGAAGAGGGGGCAGAAAAGGAGGTCAGAGTTACAGAGAGATTTGAAGATGCTAAGCTCCAGCTTAGATGATGGAGGAAGGGACCCCAAGTCAAGGAATGCAGGCAGCTTTCAAGCTAGAGCAGGCCAGGAAATGGATTCTCCCCTTGAGCCACCAGAGAGGAACATATTCCTGCTGACACCTAGATTTTAGCCCAGTGAGACTTCCAATTTAGCAGACTGAAATAAATTTATAGTGTTTGTGGTAATTTGTTACAGCTGCAATAGAAAATTAATACAAGTACATTCATACAATATAATACTATAGTCATCAGAAATAATACTTAAGAAGAATACCTAATGATGTGGAAAGTATTCATGGTATATTGTTAGGACAGAAAAGCAGATAAGGAAACACCATATACAGTAAAATCAAACAGAAGAATGTTTATATACCTGTTTAGGTAAGCTCTGAAATATATATTATAAAATGTTATTCATGGTTCTCTATGGCTGCTGGGATTATTTTTCCTTCTTTTCCTGTATTTCTCAAGTTTCTTTTGCAATCTGAAAACAAAATTAAATGTTGAAAATGATTGACCTTAAAACTGGAGATAGGTTAATCTACTAGTTGCATTTTTATCTCCTTTCAAAATATTTTTAAGAAAGGAGATTTTAATCATATTTAAATGGCAAACTTCTGTAGGTTAGCTTGTGCTCATTCTTTACCAAATTTCTGCATCTCAAACACAATTTAAAAGATAAACAGTATGTTAATGTATTGTCTACCGGCTTTATTTTTGGAACTTTTTCTTTACAAACTAAACTTTTGAAACCTGGGCTGTACGAAATTAGAAAATATTTTTGACATAGATAAGTTTTTGAATGGTATTTGTGTTAATGGTACCAGGATTAATCAAAATAACCAAATAGCACCTGCAAATAGCACCTGCCTAAGACTGAAATCTCAGGTGAACAAACTTACCTTTATGGGTTCAACTGGATAATCCCTTTTCTCTTTCCTTACCGGAGTCACTACTGGCACCCATCATTGTCTTTAAAAAAAAAAAAAAAAGTCACTGTCTTTTCTTCCTGCTTTATGTATTTGATTCTCATTAGTGGTGGGTTTTATTCTAGTTCTTTATATTTGTAGAGAACATAACTTAAAGGAAATTAAACTTCTATAAGTGGGATAAAACTCTCAGTGTTTAGTCAGATCCTTTATCTGATGCCATAGCTATTATTTAACTACACAAATAAAACTTCTAAACTTCAGCATAAACAGGCCTGGTTACAAGTCAGTGCAGAATGTTAAGGATTTAGTACCTGGGAGGCAACAGATTGCAGCGACCAATAGGGGGTGCTCCAGCGCTAGGCCTACCTGGGTCAAATAATGGCTTCAAGTTCTCTCTAGCTCGGTGCTCCTGGCGGCAAGTTACTTCATTTTCTTGAGTCTTCTTGTAAAATGTAAAGTGACTATCCCGATCTCCTAGTGTTATTGTGAGAAGTAAAGGAAATAAAATGCCTTTTCCATGTGTAAATAATCAGTAAACGGTGGCTATCGTTCCTGGAATGCCCTTTTTACCAGTGCTGTTATTTTACACGATTTAAGAAAATTCAGTAACTGCTTGTGTTTGCATTCTCTATGGTTACTTCAAGGAATGTTTTCTTATTAAGTATGATGAAGTAATACATATGTGACAAGAAACTGCTGCTGTATGAAAAGCTGTCAGAAATGACAGAAAATTCTATTTGATCTCTGTGTTTATGAGAGTTTTCTATCACCTCATTTGAATGAGAATACGAACCTGCACCCAATTTCTCCAGAATGCTTTATAAAGGGGATGTGATCTCTATTCTCTTGTGACAGAGGGTTAAAAAGGACCAGAGTGTTTTCAGGTACAAGTTACACAGGAAAAGGAAAACAACATGGTACTTCGTTTTGGCCTTTGAGCTCTCCCAGGGAAACGATGGGAATCCTGGTACCCTCATTCTTTTAGATAAATGTGCAAAAAGCAGAAGATGTGGGGGGAATTTAGTCCTTGGTGGATGGATGTGGGAGTATAAGTGAAGATGAAAATGAAATGAAAACAAGAGCACCTTGCTGGAACTCCCTTTCTCTAATCCATTTGCTTTATTATCGCTATTAAGGATTTTTTATGTATAGGCTGAACTCAAACCAGGGTGTTACTTTGTTAAATAGTAACCATGCCAAAGCTTCAAATACTCTTACGACAAAACTCAAAGCATAAACAGGCACTTAAAACAGGTATGTTTCTCCCAAAATGTTAAATTAGAAGTGACTAAAAGAGCCAGATTACTTATGAAAAATGGGGAATAAAAGATAAATTCTTAAATCAGATTTAAACAATCAGATGAAATACCCATGGTTTGCTAATCTGCTTTACCCCTTCTTGGAATACATTATTCATTAGACTGAATGTGGAAGCTCTGGGGGACCTTGGGATGTTCTTGAAATATGTTTGAACTGTCAATTTTGCGCTAAATGTAGGTATAAAATAACATTTCATGTCATTCAGAAAGTTTATAACGTTTCACAATCAGTGTTTTAACACAGAAATCTGTTTATTAAACCCAACAAAACAGAGAAAATTATACCAGCCCTCAGTTTTTGAAGTTTCATTTAAATAAGCAAACTCTAAATCCACACCTTAAAAGATGTTTGTGCATCTATGTATTTCCAAAATACTCATATTTCAATAAGATTTTCACATTATATTCACCAACAGTATCACAAAAGTTCTTTTTTGTTTTTTTGTTTTTTGTTTACGTAACTGTAAGGAACAGTAATTCTAGAAACACTAGAAGAAAAGAGCATAGCAATGTCCACAGTTACAAGAAAAAGTGCACATTACTTGGTCACAATCACAGTCATTACTTGAAAAACTATATGTAACAAGTAGTTAAGAAATATCACTGATGTCTTCAACTTATTATCAAAAACCAAGTGACATAAATTTTACATAAAATAAGGCAAATTCAGGAATGCACAAAGAACCTGTAATCCAACCGAAGCCAAACAACAGAAAAAAATTGTACAAGAAGCGTAAACTGATGTACTCCTCCCTAAATATTTAAAAAATAGGCTTGCCTCAGTGCACAAAGAAAACACCATTCATGTGTATTCAACACCATAAAATAAGGAAGAAGGGCAAAATATGGGGAAGAGGAGGGGACAGTTCATTGTAGATTGCAGCTGCATCCACTGAGAGTTCTTTACGTCATTTTTACCTACAACTGTAAATTATACAAATCATATCAGGAGAGGTAATGGTCTTTTTGGGAACTATTTCTGAAAGAGAGAAAAGAAAACTACACACAAGAGTGCAAATTTTCAGATTGTCACTTGCAACCTCTTTAACATTCAGTCATCGACATCCAATGGCTGCTAGAGGGATGCCCATAAGACAGCAGCGGCAATCTGGGGAGAGCAGCTGTAAGAAATCAAGGTGTCATTTTTTTTTTCAATGATATGTCTTTTTCAATATTAAAAAATTCTGTGGTGAAAACCGCTATGGTAAAGCTGCAATGGTGAGTGGGATGCTTGAGACCAGCATGAGTGCAGAAACGCAGGCTTCTCTTGGAAGTAGTTCCTGATGCGACGATTTAAAGAACGTAGGCAAGGGTATTTCTTTCCCCAGCATCAAGTGTTATTTTTGTAGAAAGAATTTGGAAAGAGGAGAAGGCAAAGGGAGGTGGAAAAGGTACTTACAGTAGTTTCTCAAAACAGTTTTCTTTTAGGACCTATGAAAAAGTTACCAAAGTAAAAATGACAATTCTGAATGAAAAAACAAGTTTTCTTTTTATAAAAATTACATATTTTTTTTAAAATACAAGATCCTTTTCATTGTTATATCCTATAGCAATGAGAAATTTTGGCTTTTTTTTTTTTTTTTTGCCAGATACTGCAGCTTTCAGTCCAGTAAGTCAGTAGCAAATTCCACTAATATTTCAGTTGGATCTTGAACTACTTTTTATACCACAAGCTTCTTCTGTTTTATCCTTGAATTAGGAATATACAGCCTTTTTTTTTTTGCCCCAGGTATTTATGCTGGCACACTGAAACAAAAAACAGTAGGCTGGACACATTAAAGTATCTCAAGTACTTCAGAGGCCAGAGTTCCTTTGAAGCACCTAAACACATCACTTTATGGATCAAGGACAATGTGGTATAATGGAAATATTTCTCTTAAGACTGTGCAGTAAGACCAGACGCATCTCTGCTGAGAAATCAAAACGTCATTAGTGGAAACTGCAAATTTAAACCTCAGTGAAGAGGATTGTTGCTGGACTCAGTTCTGTTGTAAAATAAGATTCTCTAGTTCATCTGCGGAACGCAATAAAAATGCAGCGGATTCCCGATATCCTGCAACCAGCTGTCTCACTGCATTGATTTCAGTTGGACTCAGCTGGGGTCTGGAGCTCGAACTGCTGGAGGATCCTGAGCTGGTTGCCAACTGCCTCTTCATGCTGAGATCAGTGGGTCCTAGAAAAAATCAGCACAAATTAGACATGGACAATTTTTCTTCTAGTATCTTGAACATGAGCACTAAATAAATGTGTTGATTTAATTCACCTATTCTTTCGTGAGAAGCTACTGATACCCTTAATCAAATACATCTGCTCTCAGAAAGATGGAAGAGCAACACGATGGGAAAAGAGTGGCTGGATTTTCTTAGACTCCTGGTCCAGCCTCTGGCGGTCACTTCTGATTGTAGAAAGACAGTGAAGAAATTCTCTTAACATGTGCTTTTTGGAAAATTCAATGTTAAGTCCACCTTCCACAAGTAGAAGCTTCTCTGGAGTAGTAGAAAATGATGGGAATCACATTTTTTTATTTGCTACATTTGATAACAAATAAGTTGGACCCCACCAATTCAGAAATGAAAAGAGCCTACATGGTGAGGCTAATGACCCTAGATTACAAACTTTTCAATTTAGAACAGAGGAAACTGAGGACTGCAGGGGTTCAATGACACGTTTAGAGGTCCATGACTTTTAAGTGGCACAATAAGGACGTGGATTGCATATTTTTTTCATTTCAGGCCACTGCTTTTTCCACCAGGTTGATTAGTATTTAAAAATGTGAATATATTAGACTGAAGTTTGCTTTCGAAGTGTATTGTAAGTATATGATTAGTACAAACCATACCACAAAGAAACTAGACTTGGAATACTGCTTTAGGTATTGTTAAATACCTATTTAACAATATTTATTTGCACAAAACACTCATGTGTCAACACTTTTTCCTCACATATATTTAACTAAATCATATAGGTCTGCTTTTTGATGACATTTTTGTAAATTTTTACTGAAAAATAATTTATTAAGTGATTTAAAACTTCAAGCATTTGTGTTAAGATTCTTTGTATGATTACTCTTAGATTATTATATTAGGTATTTATTATATACCTAAGCATTCATTTTTATAGTTCTTACCTTTCATTAAGCAATTGCTGTAATTATTAAATTTGCAGTAATAAATTTAAAATCCTTGAAAAAATATTACTAAGCACATAACTAAAGGCATGCTCCAAAACTGTAGTGATTCTATAACTTGAAAGTATTTTAACAGATTTTTTCCTAAACATGTTATAAATTTTCAGATAGTAGTAATTCATTTCATGAACTAAAATGAAGGTTGTTATTTTATCCTTCTAGTTCTTCTTGAGGCATAATGGAGACAGGTCAAGATCCATCCCCTTACACCCTCTCTCCCAAAGGGAGAGAAGGTCTTCTGTCAGCTAGGAGGCAGATGTCCCATAAGAGGGAAGTAACTTCACTTGGAATTTAATTAGGACAGAGACAGGAGTAGCACTCAAACTCTGACATCTGAGAGAAACTTAACTCCACTTCTGCCATGGCCTTTTCAAAGCTTTGATTTTCTAGCAGGAGTTGGCTGCCATTTGTTCTCCTGTTCACAAAATCATGACACAGATATAACAAGTCGAAAGGGAGAGATGCAGGGATGTTACACTTGCAAACAGGAATACTGAACAAGCAAATCATTAACAGCAACTGTTTGGGAAATTCTGAGTGGATTAAGAAAGCATCATGACATAATAGGAGTTTGGGTCTCTGAATGAACCAACTTTAAATTTTACTTCTTTCCTTTACATTCAAGAATCCTAGTACAAATCTTATTTATCTATATATTTATTTATTTGAAGTATAGGTGATCTACAATGTTGTGTTAACTTCTGCTGTACAGAAAAGTGATTCATTTATATATATATATGTATATATATATATATACACATATATATATATATTCTTTTTCATATTCTTTTCCATTATGGTTTATCACAGGATATTGAATATAGTTCTCTTTGCTATACAGTAGGACCTTGTCGTTTATCTATTCTATATATAATAGTTTGCATCTGCTAATCCCAAACTTCCAATCCATCCCTCCCCCACCTCCCTCCCCCACTGGCAACCGCAAGTCTGTTCTCTACCTAGTACAAATCTTTATGAAAGAAAATTGAAAGAATTTTCCTCTCAGTTATGTAGATACCTAGTGTCTGGTTGGCTGATTGTCATTATTTCATTAGAAGGTGTAACATTTTGTGATGGTTTTGCTGTCCTGACAAGTTGCTGACTAGCATCTTGCACTGGAATTGAGAAAGGGTGGGGCGAGGGCTCCGGTTCTTTTTGGGGTGAGAGAGGTTGTGATTTTATTCTAATATTGCAGTTTATGGATTATTCTCCACCTCTGTCTCAAAGGTCTACACCTCCAAACTGAGACATGGCTTTCACTTTCTTTCAGATTTTTATTAATATAGGCAAACTCTAGATAGCTCAGTAATTGAGAAGCCATTCACAGCTCTGCTACTTTTTGTTCTGGAAGAAAGTTAACTTCATTATCGTGGTTTCTTTTAGATCTACAGGATCAGGGTTGAGAATATAAATGAAAAGTACAAGAAATTCTTTTTGCTGAATGTTGATTATTCAGATCATCAAAGTTATGAGGTTGGATAGTGAAGCATAAAAAAATTAAAATATTCACAAATGAATAATTTAACTAGTGACTGCTCAAACAGTCCTTCCCTGTTTGTCACTAGTTTTCATTTCTGCCTCATTGAGTCAATGTCATACTTGACTGGTTTGGCTTAACTCAAACAATATAATGTAATTAAAATGCAAATTTTGCTACAAAGCAAAATTTCAAATTTTATGAAGTTGCTGAATTTAAAGAAGTCGAGAAAAGTATTCTTGCAGACCTGATCAAATCACAGACAAGACCACTGAAAAGTATGGTTCTGGAAGAGCAGAACCAGTTAATAAGAAAACGAGCAAGGAAAATGACCCACTAGATGCTTCAATAGAAAATGATTTGAATATCTAGTATTAAGGCACATATTCAGGAAAATTGACAAGGCCAATTTTTTTTTTTTTTTTTTTTTTTTTTTGCGGTATGCGGGCCTCTCACTGTTGTGGCCTCCCCCGTTGCGGAGCACAGGCTCCGGACGCGCAGGCTCCGGACGCACAGGCTCAGCAGCCATGGCTCACGGGCCCAGCCGCTCCGCGGCATATGGGATCCTCCCAGACCGGGGCACGAACCCGTATCCCCTGCATCGGCAGGCGGACTCTCAACCACTTGCGCCACCAGGGAGGCCCAAGGCCAATTTTATATAAGTACAGCTGACCCTTGAACAGGTGAGGGTTAGAGGCGTCCACCCTCTGCCATGGTTGAAAATCTCTGTGTAACTTTGAGTCTGCCCTCTGTATCTCTGGTTCCTCCACCTGTGTGGATTCAGTCAACTGCAAATAGTGTAGGACTGTAGTATTTGCTATTGAAAAAAAAAATCCGTGTAAGAGGATCCACATAGTTCAAACCCACATTGTTCAAGGGTCAACTGTACTTACTTTTAACCCAAATGATGCAGACCTTCTTAATGTTCATTCTGAAAAGCTGAATAAGAAATAAAAGATATTTCGTGCCAACATACAATGTTGTTAGAAAAATTAAGACCCACTAAAATCAACCCTTGATTTATATTTTAAGGTTTGGGGAGACAATTAAATTATAAGCAAATTCTAATTAAATGAAAATATAGATCCATAATTCTTTATTTTTTAAATTAAATATCAATTGAATACTTTCCCCCTATTTATGGTGCATTTTTGGCCCCTGTTTTAATTAGATTTACCTTTGTGGTCCTATTTTGGTGTCAATTATTCACAGATAATAGAAACCCCTGGACAAAGTTTTGTTGTGTTTTTTAAAAACTTTGATAACCATTTTTATTATATATAATGAGGAAGAATGCAAGACCCATGAAGGCAGGCACCCTTTGTGTCTTACCACATTGTTCTAGGTAGCTGTGGTGGTGCATGGCATAACATAAGGCTCAATAAATATTTGTGTAACAAATGAATGAGAAATGCCAGGTACTTTCTATAGCTAACACTCAAGAAACGGAGAATGAGTGATGTCATTGATAATACCCAATTATGGTTAAATGAAAACTAGTTAGACATAGAAAATAGTAGATTTAGTGTAACTTATTCAAATAAAGTTACCTCTAATATATGGGAATATTAGTATTGCTATGAAAGTTATCATCTGAAATTGTGGAAAAATAAGTATTGGTTATAACAGTACTTTCCATGTGAACTGTTGCTGAAAAAGAGAATAATAGTTACTGTCTATTGCCTAAATAATGTTTTCCCACTAAATGTTACAATGAGTATTGAGTTGGACATAAAACCGTCCTAACTGCATGCAACCTTCTCCTACTTCCCCTCCTTTACCTACAACCTCTACTCCCAAGTCATGCACTCTGAAATATTTGGATAACTGGCAATTTATTTAACAATTTTAAATAAGTGAGTGATATTTTCAGATTCATGCTTTTAAGCATGATGGGCCAGATAGTAAATATTTTAATCATTACAGATCAAGAGGCATTTAGGTACTCATAGTTAAAAAGTTTTGTGAGAATTTACTTTTTTTATTGAGATATAATTGACATATAACATTATATTATTTCAGGTGTACAATATAATGATTCAATATTTATATATAATGCTAAATGATCACCACAATAAGTCTAGTTAACATCCATCATCACACATTGTTACAAACTTTTTTTTCTTCTGATGAGAACTTTTAAGATCTACTCTCTTAGCAACTTTCAAATATATCAATACAACACAGTGTTAGTAACTGTCGTCACCATGCTATACACGACAACCTCATGACTAACTTATAAGTGGAAGTTTGTCCCTTTTGATGATCTTCACCCATTTCACTCACTCGTCCAGCCACCAATATGTTCTCTATGAGTTTGTTTTCATGTTTTTTTTTCCAATTCTGCATGAATTGAGATCAAACAGTATTTGTCTTTCTCTGAGTTATTTCACTTAGCATAATGCCCTCAAGGTCCATTCATGTTGTCACAAATGGCAAGATTTCCTTTTCTTTTTATGGCTAAATCAAATTCCATTGTGTGTGTGTGTATTTATAATTTTATATATATAATTTTATATATTATATATATTATAAAATTATATGTATAATTATATATGTAATTATGGTTATATAATATATAATTATATATAATTATATGTATCCATAATTATATATATAATTTTATATATATATAAAATTACATTTTCTTGATCCACCCATCTATCAGTGGACAATTGCTTCCATGTCTTGGCTATTGTAAATAATGCTGTGATGAACATGGGGCTGCAGCTATCTTTTCAGGTTAGTGTTTTCATTTCCTTTGGATAAATACCCAGAAGTGGAATTGTTGGATCATATGGTAGGGGGGTATTCAAACATGTCTGATTCAGGATAAAATATAAACACATCCTATTAGAAATTTCTTTTAGATTTTACTGTTATGCCTTCAAATAAAGTCTTTGTTAAAGACCCAAAAAAATCTGGTCTTATGCCATATGTAAATGACTTGTTTGGTTTAGGGTTGCAGTAGAGAGGCCTTACAATTTAGGGAGGTGAGAAAGAAATAGCCAAAGTCCCTTGGATCCCAATGTGGCCCTTCCCAGAGCTCCTGCTCAGTGCTCTGGGAAGATGGTGAGGGAGGCTTTATATATATATATATAATGTACACACATATATGTATATAGGTATATAAAATTTTTTAATTTTGTTGAAGTATAGTTGATTGACAATGTTGTGTTAATCTCTTCTGTAAAGCAAACTGACTCAGTTTATATATATATATATATATATATATATATTCTTTTCCATATTCTTTTCCATCATAGCTTGTCACAGAATATTGAATATAGTTCCCTGTGCTATATACAGTAGGACCTTGTTGTTTATCCATCCTATATATAATAGTTTGCCTCTGCTAATCCCAAGCTCCCATCTCTTCCCTCCCTTATTCCCCCCTTCCCCTTGGCAAACACTAGTCTGTTTTTGTTTCATAGATATGTTGATTTGTATCGCATTTTAGATTCCACATACAAGTGATATATGGTATTTGTCTTTCTTTTTCTGACTTCACTTAGTATGATAATCTCTAGGTCCATCCATGTCGCTGCAAATGGCATTATTTCATTATTTCTGGCTAATATTCCATTGTATACCTATATATACCACATCTTCTTTATCCATTCATTTGTAGATGGACATTTAGGTTGTTTGGCCATTGTAAATAGTGCTTCTATGAACACTGGGAGGTGCATGTATCTTTTTGAGTTAGAGTTTTCTACAGATATATGCCCAGGAGTGGAACTGCTAGGTCGTATGGTAACTCTATATTTAGTTTTTTTAAGGAAACTCCATACTGTTCTCCATGGTGGCTGTACCATTTACATTCCCACCAACAGTGTAGGAGGGTTCCCTTTTCTCCACACCCTCTCCAGCATTTGGTTATTTGTAGACTTTTTAATGATGGCCATTCTGACTAGTATGAGGTGGTATCTCACTGTAGGTTTTTTTTTTTTTAATTTATTTATTTAGGGCTGTGTTGGGTCTTCATTTCTGTGCGAGGGCTTTCTCTAGTTGTGGCAAGTGGGGGCCACTCTTCATCGCAGTGCACGGGCCTCTCACTATCGTGGCCTCTCTTGTTGTGGAGCACAGGCTCCAGACGCGCAGGCTCAGTAGTTGTGGCTCACAGGCCTAGTTGCTCCGCGGCATGTGGGATCTTCCCAGACCAGGGCTTGAACCCGTGTCCCCTGCATTAGCAGGCAGATTCTCAACCACTGTGCCACCAGGGAAGCCCATCTCACTGTAGTTTTGATTTGCATTTTTCTAATAATTAGCAATGTTGAGCATCTTTTCATGTGCCTATTGGCCATCTGTATGTCTTCTTTGGAGAAATGTCTACTTAGGTTTTCTGCCCATTTTTCGATTGGGTTGTTTGTTTCTTTGTTGTTGAGTTGTATGAGCTGTTTGTATATTTTGGAAATTAGGTCCTTGTCAGTCATATCATTTGCAAATATTTCCTCCCATTCCATAGTTTGTCTCTTCATTTTGTTTATGGTTTCCTTTCTGTGCAAAAGCTTGTAAGTTTGATTAGGTCCCATTTGTTTATTTGTTCTTATTTCTATTGCCTTGGGAGACTGACCTAAGAAAACATTGGTACAATTTATGTAAGAGAATGTTTTGCCTATGATCTCTTCTAGGAGTTTTATAGTGTCATATCTTATGTTTAAGTCTTTAAGCCATTTTGAGTTTATCTTTGTGCATGGTGTGACGGTGTTCTAACTTCACTGATTTACATGCAGCTGTCCAACTTTCCTAGCACCACTTGCTGAAGAGATTGTCTTTTTTCCCATTTTATATTCTTGCCTCCTTTGTCATGGATTAATTGACCACAGGTGTGAGGGTTTTTTTCTGGGCTCTTTATTCTGTTCCATTGATACCTGTATGTCTGTTTTTGTGCCAGTACCACAATGTTTTGATTACTGTAGCTATGTAGTATTGTCTGAAGTCTGGGAGGGTATGCCTCCTGCTTTGTTCTTTTCCCTCAGGATTGCTTTGGCAATTCTGGGTCTTTTATGGTTCCATATAAATTTTAGGATAATTTGTTCTAGTTCTGTGAAAAATGTCATGGGTAATTTGATTAGGATAGCATTAAATCTGTAGATTGCTTTGGGTAGTACTGCCCTTTTAACAATATTAATTCTTCCAATCCAGGAGCACAGAATATCTTTCCATTTCTTTGAATCATCTTTAATTTCCTTTATTGTTTTGTAGTTCTTTCACTTCCTTGATGAGGTTTATTCCTAAGTATTTTCTTTTTTTAATGTGACTTTAAAAGAGATTGTTTGATTACATTCCCGTTCTGATATTTCATTGTTAGTGTAAAGAAATTTTAAATTTTTGTAAAACGGATAGGGGGTAGGAACCTGCTGTATAGTGCAGGGAGCTCAGCTCAGTGTTCTGTGATGACCTAAATGTGTGGGATGGCGGCGGGGTGGGAGGGAGGTCCAAGAGGGAGGGGATATATGTATACATATAGCTGATTCACTTCGTTGTACAACATAAACTAACACAACAGTGTAAAGCAACTATACCCCGATTTAAAAAAATAATTATATATATATATATATGTATATATATAAAATGTTTAATGGGGACCTTGTTTAATGAAGAACAAAATTGGTAGTACAGGTGAGAGCTGTGGGGGCTCAGAAGAAGGGGGGCAGAGAGGACTGTAATGGTGGGAGGGTGAGCAGGACACTGCCTCCCAGCACCTGTCTCCTTGCTAGAAAGTCACACTGTCCCTTTTTGGAGTCTCTCTGCAGTCTGGTGGGACAGCAGAGCAGGATAACTTGTCCCATTTTATAATTGGAAAAACTGAGTTACAGACAGGTTCACTGGCTTTCCCAAAGCCACACAGGGTTACTGGTTTTTCTTCCTGTACCACTGTGGCCTAGCTCAGGAGAAATATTAGTAGTTGGATAGGGGAAGAAAAATGCACCCTTTAGGAATAGAAAACAAAGATGTGGAGACAAGCAGGAGTGAGCTGCATAGAGTGCTGGCTGGAGCCAAGTGGGGATACAGTTCAGGGGTACTTTTCTTTAAAGCCAGAATTTATTTCTATTTAAAACCATCCAAGAGGCTTGAAAAAGGCCCAATGTCCCAAAGATGTCTGGGCTTAATACAAGATTATACTGAAGTGGTGTCTCTTTGTTCCTCCTTTGCTAAAGCTTCAATTTGATCCTGGTTAATCGCATGCACTGATAATTCTGGTTGGGTAGTGGTGATTTCTTCAGACTCCTGGCATCTTTCATAAGTGGCCATCAGTCTATGAACCAAACAAAAACAATACCAGAAACACTGGTGAAATGCTTGTAGTTTCTACTTAACATACTTCTTGCATTATTCTTTGAAACCAGGTCCTCTAATTAACAGCTTGGGCAGCTGAGATCATGATGAGTCTTATGATGTGGTATTGGGGTAATGCTGGCCTCATAAAAATGAGTTTGGAAGTGTTTCCATCTCTTCTGTTTTTTGGAAGAGTTTGAGAAGGATTGGTATTCATTCTTCATTGACTGTTTGATAGACTTCATCAGTGAAAATGTGTGCTCCTAGACTTTTGTTTCATTGGAAGATTTTTGATTACTGATGTGATTGCCTTACCAGTAATTGGTCTACTCAGATTTTCTAGGTCTTGATGATTCAGTCTTAGTAGGTTGTGTTTATAAGAAGTTTATCCATTTGTTCTCAGTTGTCCTATTTGTTGGCATGTAATTGTTCATAGTATGTTATCATCCTTTGTAGTTCTGTGATATCCTCTTTCATTTCTGACTTCATTTATTTGAGTCCACTCTTTTTTCTTAATGAATCTAGCTAAAAGTTTGCCAGTTTTATCTTTCCAAAAGAATAGCTCTTATTTTCATCTGTTGTCTTTTTCATCTCTTTTTCATTTATTTGCACTCTGATCTTTGTTATTTCCTTCCTTCTGCTAACTTTGAGCTTAATTTGTTCTTTTTCTAGTTCCTTGAGGTGTAAAGTAGAGTTGTTTATTTGAGATCTTTCTTGTTTCTTGATGTAGGCATATATCACTATGGACTTCCCTATTAGAATTGCTTTTGCTGTATCCCATAAGCTTTGGTATGTTGTATTTTCATTTTTACTAGTCTTGAGAGTATTTTCTGATATCCCTTTTGATTTACTCTTTGACCCATTGGTTGTTAGCATGTGGCTTAATCTCCACATATTTGTCAATTTTCTAGTATTTTTCTTGTAATTGATTTCTAGTTTCATAACATTGTGGTCAAAAAAGATCCTTGATATGATTTCAATCTTAAATTTATTAAGACTTGTTCTGTGGTCTAATAAATATATGATCTATTCTAAAGAATGTTCCATGTGCACTTGAGATGGAGTATTCCATATATATCCATTAAGTCAATGATCTAACATGTCATTTAAGGCTGATGTTTCCTTACTGATTTTGTCTGGAGATTTATCCATTGATGTAAGTGGGATATTAAAGTCTCCTACTATTATTGTACTGCTGTCTATTTCTCCCTTTAGGTATGTTAATGCTTGATTTATATATTAAGGTGTTCTTATGTTGGGTGCATACATATTTATAAATGTTATATCATCTTGTTGTACTGACTCCTGTATCATTATGTAAAGACTTTCTTTGTCTTAAAGTCTATTTTGTCTGTTGTAATTATAAATATCCCAGCTTTATTTGGTTTTCATTTGCATGGAGTATCTTTTTCAGTTCCTTCACTTTCAGTCTGTGTGTGTCCTTACACCTGAAGTGAGTCTCTTGTAGGCAGTATCTAGATGGGTCTTGTTTTTTTTAATCCATTCAGCCACTCTATGTCAGTTGATGAGAGAATTTAGTCCATTTGTATTTGAAGGAATTATTGATAGGTATGTACTTATGGCCATTTTGTTAATTGTTTTTTGTATGTTTTGTAATTCCTCTGTCCTTTCTTCTTCTCCTTCTCTCTTCATTTGTGATTTGATGATTTTCTGTAATAGTATGCTTAGATACCAAAACCAGACAAAGACACCACAAGCAAAGAAAATTACAGGCCAATATTTCTGATGAACTTAGATGAAAATATCCTCAACAAAATATTAGCAAGCTGAAGTCAATGATACATTAAGAGGATAACATATTATGATCAAGTATGAGTTACTCTAGCAATGCAAGGATGTTTCAACATCTGCAAATCAATCAATCAATGTTATATACCATATTAACAAAATAAAGGATAAAAATCATATGGTCAAATTAATAGATGAAGAAAAAGCATTTGACAAAATTCAACATTGATTTATGAAAAAAACTGTCATGGGTATGGAGGGAATGTGCCTCAACATAATAAAGGCCATATATGACAAGCCCCAACTAACATCAATGGTGAAAAGCTGAAAACTTTTCCTCTTTTCAGGAATAAGACAAGGATGCATCCTCTCACCACTTTTATTCAACATGGTATTGGAGTTCCTAACCAGAGCAATTAGGCAAGAAAAAGAAATAAAATCATTCAAACTGGAAAGGAAAAATTAACTATCACTATATGAAGATGACATATTATGTACAGAAAATTCTAAAGGCTCACCAAAACCTGTTAGAGCTAAAAAACAAATTCAGTAAAATTGCAGGATAAAAAATGAATATACAAAAATCTATTGTGAAAAAAATATCTATTGTGTTTTATATACTAATAATGAACTATGAGAAAGAGAAATCAAGAAAGCAACCACATTTACAATTGTAGTGAAGAGAATAAAATATATTTTGTAGTACAGGTCTACTATTGAGTATTAGTGTTGCTTGTCATCAAAATCAATTGTAAGTGTTCTTTGCTTAAATTGGATCCGTACAGAGATTTTCTCTGTTTCACCTATGAAAATGGCTTAGTGGAAGATAGATTTTTCCAAATACTGATATCAGTCCACAAGAATATGATTTTAATTGAGCATATTCATCACTTGGGAATAATTTATAGTATTCTCTTAGATTCTTCTCTCGATATGTGCCTTTTAGCATGTCAATGAATGCAAATTAATTACTTCCAATTGAAGGTGAAGCTGGAAGCTCTTCAACTGAACAAGGAAAAGGATTTTGAAATATGGCAAGTTATTTTGTACTTGCATCAAGGTCCATAAAAACATTGCTGAGCCTGTAGTATGTGTTCAGTAAAGATATCCACTACAAAATTGTGTGGGAATGGAATTTTAATTTCTTTTTTAAAATTCTGACAGTATGGCATGTTTATCAAGCAGCTAACCATTAATTGTGATTAAAACAATATTGGTAATCAGCAAAATGTCTTCACCACAGCATAAGCTTCACATATAAGCACTGTTTTGCCTTGTATTTAGATTGAATTCATCAAGAAACATTGTCAATTCTGTGGCAAATGCTAATTCCTAAAGACATTTAATAATAAAGCTTGAGGACAGTTCTTCTTGCTCAGAAAAATTTCAATCTTAGCCCTGAGCTGAAAAAAAAATGCAATAAAACTTTACCACTAACCTATCAAACTGTTGTGTGGTGGAGAAATTAGGATATTCAGATTCTATTTCTGAAAAAATTTCACAGAACTGATAACACTTAAATAGATGAGGACCAATGAGTTTAAAGCTGATATTCCTGCTTCAATAACACTTGATTCAAACGTTTTCCACATTGTATCTGCCGATGAATAGTTCAAGGAATAACCATATGCCTTATGTAAAAGGAAATTTTGTAATTTTATACAAATAAGCCTCTTTTTGCTTCATACATCTTAGAAGATGCCACTTCAGGTTGTACTGAATTAGTTTTTTCCTTAATTTTGAAAACACACTTAGCTAAAGTTGCTCTACTCATACTATTCATAGATGCTAATTCTTCTGTCACTTCAAACTCATCATTGATTCCTCAAATAAACAACAAAAGAACAGTAGCAGAAACATCTCAATTTATTAAAAGACAGGGGAAACAACTTAAAATCAGTTGCCTTGTTCTTAACTGACTATTGATATTGCCAATATCTCAATTTCTTCAACCTCAAAAGCACTGTTTTTGTTATACTACTAATAGTCAAAGAAGTTTATTTTCTCTGGACATATTTCTTCAGCTGCTACAGTCCAACACAACTTAATAAATTCACCATCAGTAAGTAAGTGAAGTGATTTTTCTGGCTTGCCTAATACATGAGCCACTTGGAAACTTACTTTGGTTGCAGGTTCATTTTCATTTTATATTTTGATCAGGTGTTTAAGAGGTATTTTGTTGATAGTATTTTTGTACTTTTCTGCCAAATGGTGAAAAAAATAGGCATTATTCTTCAGCATCTCGGCTAAATTAGCTAATGTATATAAAGCATCAAGCATAGGGCCTGGGTTATAGCAGATATACACAACTAGACTCAATGTGCTAATGAGTTACATTTATATTCACAAGTGATTGCAATATAATTTGCTTTTCTAATACTATTCTTGATGATAGGATGACAGTAGCATCCTGTCCTTGGGTGTTTTCTATTTCTTTTTCTTTCCTCTCTTTTAGATCTGTTTGTCTAAATGAAGATTTTCTAGTCCTTGAAATTCTGGTAAAACTCATTTGTAAAACCATGTGGATATGATTTTTTAATAATGGGTAGATTTTTATAATACTGATTCAGTTTAATCAATTGGAATATCTATTCCTTTTTGAGTCAATATTGGTCAATTATATTTTTGTAAAACAGTCTTATATCTCTAAATTTTCAAATATACTTGAATAAAGTTATAAATATTTTATTATTTTTTTGCTTCCTTTCTTTTAGTTCATTTTGCCATATATTTTTAAAGTCCTTTCAAAGATTCTGCTTTTGATTTTATTGATCTTCTCTATTGTGTCTTTGTTTTCTATTTAATTTCTCCATTTATTTTCTTCTATATGCCACATTTTCTCTTATATGTTTCTAACTTCTTGAGTTAAATGAGTGCCTCATTAATTTTCTATTTTTTTGTAATGTGCGTGTCAAAATACCACCTAATTCCATCACTCAAACTTAATGTGTAGTGTTTTCATCCTCATTAATTATAAATATTCCTGAACAAAATGCTACCAGTATATTAATTCTTTGGTTGTCACCACTTGTTTAGATGGTCAATATGTCTGAGAGAATGTGTATTATCAGATAGCTGGGGCAGGGTTTAGATATAGCCAGATTAATTTTTAATTACTTTTTCAAATCCAAAGGATTTTTCTTTTCTATCCATCAGTTTCTGAGAGAAGTGTGTTAAAGGTCTAAGGCTATGATTGTGCATATGTCAGTTTCTTGTTGTAATTTTGCTATTATTTATTTATTAATTTTGAGGTTATGATATTGGGGTTCATAGTTTCTAGACAGTTGTGACTTTCTGATGAAATGTTCCCTTCATTACGTTGTAAATTGTTTATGTTCCAAAACCTTTGTCTTAGAGCCAGATTTTGACTTATTAGTGTATACACACACACAAACACACAAACTCATATATATTATAAAATTTTCCTTTAAATACTTCTCCAAGAGAGACCTTCAACATGGAGGAAGAGTAAGACGTGGAGATCACCTTCCTCCCCACAAATACATCAGAAATACAGCTACATGTGGAACAACTCTTACAGAACACCTACTGAATGCTGGCAGAAGACCTCAGACTTCCCAAAAGGCAAGAAACTCCCCATGTACCTGGGTAGAGCAAAAGAAAAAAGAAAAAACAGAGGCCAAAGAATAGGGATGGGACCTGCACCTCTGGGAGGGAGCTGTGAAGGAGGAAAAGTTTCCACACACTAGGAAGCCCCTTCACTGATGGATACAGGAGGTGGCGGTGGGGAAGCTTCAGAGCATGGAGGAGAGCACAGCAACAGGGGTGCAGAGGACAAAGCGGAGAGATTCCCACAAAGAGGATCACTGCTGACCAACACTGACTAGCGCAAGAGGTTTGTTTGCTCACATGCTGGGGCGGGCAGGGGCTGGGAACTGAGGCTTGGGCTTCTGAGGTCAGATCTCAGGGAGAGGACTGGGGTTGGCTGTGTGAAGACAGCCTGAAGGGGGCTAGTGCACCAGAGCTAGCCAGAACAAAATCCGGAAAAAATCTGTACCTGCCTAAGAGGCAAGAGACCATTGTTTTGGGGGTGCACGAGGAGAGGGGATACAGAACACCACCTAAACGACCTCGAGAGACAGGTGCAAGCCACAGCTATAAGCGCGAACACCAGAGATGGGCATGAAATGCTAAGGCACTGCTGCAGCCACCAAGAACCCTGTGTGCAAGAACAGGTCACTATCCACACCTCCTCTCTGGGGAGTCTGTGCAGCCCGCCACTGCCACAATCCCATGATCCAGGGACAACCTCCCTGGGAAAAACACGGTGTGCCTCAGGCTGGTGCAATGTCACATTGGCCTCTGCTGCCACAGGCTCGGCCCACATTCTGTACCCCTCCCTCCCCCTGGCCTGAGTGAGCCAGAGCACACTAATCAGCTGCTACTTTAACCCTGCCCTGTCTGAGTGAAGAACAGACGCCCTCAGGCAACCTACACACAAAGGCAGGGCCAAATCCAAAGCTGAACCACAGGAGCTGTGCAAACAAAGAAGAGAAAGGGAAATTTCTCCCAGCAGCCTCAGGAACAGCAGATTAAATCTCCACAATCAACTTGATGTACCCTGCATCTGTGGAATACCTGAATAGACAATGAATCATCCCAAAATTGAGGCAGTAGACTTTGGGAGCAATGAAGACAGAGAAACACACAGCAGATGAATGAGCAAGGTAAAAATCCACCAGACCAAACAAATGAAGAGGAAATAGGCAGTCTACCTGAAACAAAATTCAGAGTAATGATAGTAAAGATGATCCAAAATCTTGGAAACCGAATGAAGAAAATACAAGAAACCTTTAACAAGGACCTAGAAGAACTAAAGAGCAAACAAACAATGATGAACAACACAATAAATGAAATTGAAAATTCTCTAGAAGGAATCAATAGCAGAATAACTGAGGCAGCAGAATGGATAAGTGAGGTGGAAGACAGAATGGTGGAAATAACTACTGCAGAACAGAATAAAGAAAAAGAATGAGAAGAATTGAGGAAAGTCTTAGAGACCTCTGGGAAAACATTAAACACACCAACATTAGAATTATAGGGGTCCCAGAAGAAAAGAAAAAGAAAGGGACTGAGAAAACCTTTGAAGAGATGATAGTTGAAAAACCTCCCTAATATGGGAAAGGAAATTGTCAATCAAGTCCAGGAAGTGCATAGAGTCCCATACAGGATAAATACAAGGAGAAACACGCCAAGACACATATTAATCAAACTATCAAAAATTAAATACAAAGAAAAAAAATTAAAAGCAGCAAGGGAAAACAACAAATAACATACAAGGGAATCCCCATAAGGTTAACAGCTGATCTTTCAGGAGAAACTCTGCAAGCCAGAAGGGACTGGCAGGACATATTTAAAATGATGAAAGGGAAAAACCTACAACCAAGATTACCCAGCAAGGATCTCATTCAGATTCAACAGAGAAATTAAAACCTTTACAGACAATCAAAATCTAAGAGAATTCAGTACCACAAACCAGCTTTACAACAAATGCTAAAGGAACTTCTCTATGTGGGAAACACAGGAGAAGGAAAAGACCTACAATAGCAAACCAAAAACAATTAAGAAATGGTAATAGGAACATACATATCAATAATTACCTTAAATGTAAATGGATTAAATGCTCCAACTAAAAGACATAGACTGGTTGAATGGATACAAAAACAAGGCCCGTATATATGCTGTCTACAAGAGACCCACTTCAGACCCAGGGACACATACAGACTAAAAATGAGGGGATGGAAAATGATATTCCATGCAAATGGAAATCAAAAGAAAGCTGGAGTAGCAATTCTCATATCAGACAAAATAGACTTTAAAATAAAGACTATTACAAGAGACAAAGATGGACACTACATAATGATCAAGGGATCAATCCAAGAAGATATATCAATTGTAACTATTTATGCACCCAACATAGGAGCACCTCAATACATAAGGCAAATGCTAACAGCCATAAAAGGGGAAATTGACAGTAACACAATCATAGTAGGGGATTTTAACACCCCACTTTCACCAATGGACAGATCATCCAAAGAGAAATAAATAAGGAAAGCTTTACTGACACAATAGACCAGATAGATTTAATTAACATTTATAGAACATTATACCCAAAAGTGGCAGAATCCACTTTCTTCTCATGTGCACACAGAACATTCTCCAGGATAGATCACATCTTGGGTCACAAATTAAGCCTCAGAAAATTTAAGAAAATTGAAATCGTATCAAGCATCTTTTCTGGGCACAATGCTACAAAATTGGAAATCAACTGAAGGAAAAAAAACTGTAAAAAACACAAATACATGGAGGCTAAACAGTACACTACTAAAGAACCAAGAAATCACTGAAGAAATCAAAGAAGAAAAAAAAACTACATAGAAACAAATGACAATGAAAACATGATGACCCAAAACCTATGGCATATAGCAAAAGCAGTTCTAAGAGGGAAGTTTATAACAATTCAATCTCACTTCAAGAAACAAGAATAGTCTCAAATAAACAATCTAACCATACATTTAAAACAACTAAAGAAAGAACAAAGGAAACCCAAAGTCAGTAGAAGGAAAGAAATCATAAAGGTCAGAGCTAAAAAAATGAAATAGAAATGAAGAAAACAATAGCAAAGATTAATAAAACTAAAAGCTGGTTCCTTGAGAAGGTAAACAAAATTGATAAACCCTTAGCCAGCCTCATCAAGAAAAAAAGGGAGATGATGCAAATCAATAAAATGAGAAATGAAAAAGGAGAAATCACAACTGACACTGAAGAAATACAAAGGATTATAAGAGACTACTACAAGCCACTATATGCCAATAAAATGGACAACCACAAAGAAATGGACAAATTCTTGGAAAGGTACAATTTTCCAAGACTGAACCAGGAATAATTAGAAAATATAAACATACCTATCTATCTCAAGTAATGAAATTGAAACTATAATTAAAAATCTTCCAACAAACAGAAGTCCAGGACCAGATGGCTTCACAGGTGAATTCTATCAAACATTTAGAGAAGAGCTAACACCCATCCTTCTCAATTGCAGAGGGAGAAACACTCCCAAATTCATTCTACGAAGCCATCATCACTCTGATACCAAAACCAAAAAAAGACATCACAAAAAAAGAAAATTATAGACCAATATCACTGATGAACATAGAGGCAAAAATCCTGAACAAAATACTAGCAAACAGAATCCAACAACACATTAAAAGGATCATACACCATGATCAAGTGGGATTTATCCCAGGGATGCAAGGATTCTTCAATATACACAAATCAATCATGGTACACCACATGATCAAATTAAGGAATAAAAACCATATGATAATCTCAATAGATGCAGAAAAAACTTTTGACAAAATTCAACACCGATTTATGATAAAAACTCTCCAGAAAATGGGCATAGAGGGAACCTACCTCAACATAACAAAGGCCATGTATGACAAACCCACAGCTAGCATCATACTCAATGGTGAAAAACTGAAAGCATTTCCACTAAGAGCAGGAGCAAGACAATGATGTTCACTCTCAAACCTTTTATTCAACATAGTTCTGGAACTCCTAGCCACAGCAATCACAGAAGAAAAAGAAATACAAATTGGAAAAGAAGTAAAACTGTAACTGTTTGCAGATGACATGATACTATACATAGAAAATCTTAAATATGCCACCAGAACCCTACTAGAACTGATCAATGAATTTGGTAAGGTTACAGGATACAAAATTAATTCACAGAAATCTCTGGCATTCCTATACACCAACAATGAAAAATCAGAAAGAGAAATTAAGGGAACACTACCCTTTACCATTGCAACAAAAATAATAAAATACCTAGGAATAAACCTACCTAAGGAGGCAAAAGACTTGTACTCAGAAAACTATAAAACACTGATGAGAGAAATCAAAGATGACATAATCAGATGGTGAAATATACCATGTTCTTGGATTCGAAGAAGCAATATTGTGATAATGACTATACTACTGAAAGAAATCTACAGATTCAATGCAATCCCTATCAATCTACCAATGACATTCTTCACAGAATTAGAACAAAAAATTTTACAATTTGTATGGAAACACAAAAGACTCCGAATAGCCAAAGCAATCTTGAGAAAGAAAAACAGAGCTGTAGGAATCAGCCTCCCCTATTTCAAACTATACCACAAAGCTACAGTAATCAAGACAGTATGCTACTGGTATAAAAACAGAAATATAGATCAATGATGCAAGATAGAATGCCCATTATGACAAAGGAGGCTAGAACATACAATGGAGAAAAGATATCCTGTTCAATAAGTGGTGCTGGGAAAACTGGTCAGCTACATGTAAAAGAATGAAATCAGAATACTCCCTAACACCATACACAAACATAAACTCAAAATGGATTAAAGACTTAAATGTAAGGTTAACACTATAAAACTCTTGGAGGAAAACATATGAAAAACACTTTTTGACATATACCACAGCAAGAATTTTTGACCCACCTACTAGAGTAAAGGAAATAAAAACAAAAATAAACAAATGGGACCTAACTAAACTTGAAAACTTTTGCACAGCAAAGGAACCATACACTAGACAACAAGACAACCTTTAGGATGGGAGAAAATATTTGCAAATGAAACAACAAAGGATGAATCTCCAAAATATACAAACATTTCATGGAGCTCAATATCAAAAAGACAAACAGTCCATTTAAAAAATGGGTGGAAGACCTAAATAGATATTTCACCAAGGAAGACATGCAGATGGCCAAGTGGCACATGAAAAGATGCTCAACATCAGTAATTATTAGAGAAATGCAAATGAAAACTACAATGAGGTATTACCTCACACCAGTCAGAATGGCCACTGTCAAAGAAATCTAGAAAAAACAAATGCTGGAAAGGGTGTGGTGAAAAGGGAAGCCTCCTGCACTTTTGGTGAGAATGTAAATGGATACAACCACTATGGAAAACAGTATGGAGGTTCCATAAAAAACTAAAAATAGAACTACCATATGACCCAACAATCCCAATACTGGGCATATAACCTGAGAAAACCATAATTCAAAATGATATGTACCACAATGTTCACTGCAGCACTATTTATAATAGCCAGGACATGGAACCAACCTAAATGTCCATAATCAGATGAATGCATAAAGAAGATGTGTCTCATATATACAATGGAATATTACTCAGCCATAAAAAGAAATGAAATTGAGTTATTTGTAGTGAGGTGGATGGACCTAGGGTCTGTCATACAGAGTGAAGTAAGTCAAAGAGAAAAACAAATTTTGTATGCTAATGCATATATATGGAATCTAAAAAAAAAAAAGTATTGATGAACCTAGTTGCAGGGCAGGAATAAGGATGTAGACACAGAGAATGGACTTGAGGACACGGGGTGGGAGGGGGAGGCTGGGGTGTAGTGAGAGTAGCACTGACATATATACACTACCGAATGTAAAATAGTTATCTAGTGGGAAGCAGCCGCATAGCACAGGGAGATCAGCTCAGTGCTTTGCGATGACCTAGAGGGGTGGCTAGGGAGGATGGGAGGGAGACCCAAGAGGGAGGGGATATTGGGACATATGGCTGATTAACTTAGGTGTACAACAGAAACTAACACAGTATTGTGAAGCAGTTATAGTCCAATTTTAAAAAATGGCTACACTACCCAGGGTAATCTACAGATTCAATGCAATCCCTATCAAATTACCAACTGGATTTTTCACAGAAGTAGAATAAGAAAATTAAGAAAAATAAAGAAAAATAAAATAAAATAAAATAAGAAAAAAATCTTAAAATTTGTATTGAAACATAAAAGACCCCGAATAGCCAAAGCAATCTTGAGAAAGAAAAACGGAACTGGAGGCATCAGGTTCCCTGCCTTCAGACTATACTACAAAGCTACAGTAATCAAGACAGTATGGTACTGGCACAAAAACAGAAATATAGATCAATGGAACAGGATAGAAAGCCCAGAGATAAACCCACACACCTATGGTCAACTAACCTATGACAAAGGAGGCAAGGGTATACAATGGAGAAAAGATAGTCTCTTTGATAAGTGGTGCTTGGAAACTGGACAGCGACATGTAAAAGAAGGAAATTAGAACACTCCCTAACACTATACACAAACAAACTCAAAATGGATTAAAGATCTAAATGTAAGACCGGACACTATAAAACTCTTAGAGAAAAACATAGGAAATGAAAGATTAGTAGTTACAAACAACACCACAGATATACAAAGGATCATAAGAGATTACTACAAACAACTATATGCCAACAAATGGACAACCTAGAAGAAATGAATAAATTTCTAGAAATGTACAATCTTCCAAGACTGAATCATGAAGAAACAGAAAATCTGAATAGATCAATTACTAGTAATGAAATTAAATAAACAATTAAAAAAATCCCAACTAATAAAAGTCCAGGACCAGTCCACCTCACAGGTGAATTCTACCAAATATTTAAAGAAGAGTTAACATCTATCCTTCTCAAACTATTATAAAAAATTAAAGAGAAAGGAAATCTCCCAACCTCATTCTATAAGGTCACCATCATCCTATTACAAAGAAAGACAAAGACACCACAAAAAAGAAAATTACAGGCCAATATTACTGTTGAATATAGAGGTAAAAATTCCCAACAAAATATTAGCAAACCAAATGCAACAACATATAAAAAGGACCATACATCATGATCAAGTGAGATTTATTCCAGGGATACACGGATGGTTCAGTATTCCCAAATCAGTCAATGTGATACACCATATTATGTAAAGAAATAATAAAAATCACATGATCATCTCACTAAATACATACAGAAATAGCATTTGACAAAATTCAACATATATTCATGAGAGACACTCTCATCAAAGTTGGTAAAGAGGGAACATATCTCAATGTAATAAAAGCCGTTTATGACAAACTCACAGCTAATATCATACTCAACAGTCAAGAGTTGAAAGCTTTTCCCCTAAAATCAGGAACAAGACAAGGATGCCCACTTTTGCCACTTATATTTAGTATTGGAAGTCCAAGGCACAGCAAATAAGACAAGAAAAAGAAATAAAAGGCATCCAAACTGGAAGGCAAAAGTGAAATTGTCACTATTTGAAGATGACATAATATTATATATAGAAAACTCTAATGTTTCCACCAAAAAACTATTAGAACTAATAAAATGAATTCAGTAAAGTTTCAGGATACAAGATTAATATACAGAAATCTGTTACTTTTCTATACAGTATAATGAACAATCAAAAAGAAAAAGCAAGAAAACAATTCCATTTAAAACAGCATCAAAAAGAATAAAATACCTAGGAATAAACTTAACCAAGGAGGCAAACAACCTATACTCTGAAAGCTATGAGACAATGATGAAGGAAATTAAAGATTATGCAAATAAATAGAAAGATATCCCATATTCATGGATTGGAAAAATTAATATTGTTAAAATGTCCATACCACCCAAAGCAGTCTACAGATTTAATGCAATCCCTATAGAAACACACATGACATTTTTCACAGAACTAGAACAAATAATCCTAAAATTTATATGGAACCACAAAAGACCCTGAATAGCCAGAGCAATCTTGAGAAAAAAAGAACAAAGCTGGAGGCATCACACTCACTGACTTCAGGCTACAGTAATCAAAACAGTATGGTAGACTTGATCGGTGGATTCTACAACTAAAGAAAAATGAATGCCAATCCATCTTAAACCCTTCCAAAAATTTGAAGAGGTGGGGACACTTCAAACTCATTTCATGGTGGAAGAACTTTCCAGATACCAAAGTCAGACAAGGATACTACAAGAAAAGAAAACTATAGATCTATATCTCTGATTAATATAGATGCAAAAATTCACAAGAAAATATTAGTAAACTTAATTCAGCAACACATTAACAGAATTATACACCATGACCAAGTGGGACTTATCCCTGGGATGCAAGGATGGTTCAATATATGCAAATCAATAAATGTGATACCTCATATTCATAGAATGGCAGAAAAAATATCATATGATCATCTCAACAGATGCAGAAGCATTTGACAAAATATGTCTTTTTATGGTAAAAAAAAAAATCTCAACAAATTGTGTATAGAAAGAACATACCTCAACATAATAAAGGCCATATAGGACAAAACCAGAGCTAACATTTTACTCAATGGCAAAAAACTGAAAGCTTTTCATTTAAGATCAGGAACAAGACAAGAGTGTCCACTCTAACCACTCTTCTTAAACGTGGTACTGGAAGTCCTAACTGGAGCTATTAGGCAAGACAAAGAAATAAAAAGCATCTAAATCAGAAAGAAACAGGCAAAACTGTCATTATTTGGAGATATTATTAGTTTATATATAGAAATTTCTAAAGGCTCAACCAAAAAAAACTGTTGGGAATAATCAACAAATGCAGTAAAGTTGCAGAATATAGAATCAACATACAGAAATCAGTTATGTGTGTTTTTTATGGTAATACATTTGAATTTTATTCTAAAAGAAATGTGAAACTACTGATTTTTTTCTTTTTTTAATTCAATTTATTTAACCTAAAAACATGTTTATGTAACTAACAATGAAACATGTGAAAAAGAAATAAAGAAAATGATCCCATTTGCAGTAGAATAAAAAAAGTAATACTTATAAATTTAACCAAGTGAAAAACTCTATATAATGAAAACCACAAGACCTTGATGAAAAAAATTGAAGACACAAATGGAAATATATTCCATGTTCACGGATCAGAAGAATTAATATTACTGAAATGTCCATACTACCCAAAGCCATCTATAGATCCAACACAATGCTGGTCAAAATTTCAATACCTTTTTTTTACAGAAATAGAAAAATAATCCTAATAGCCAAAGCCATCATGAGAAAGAAGAATAGGGGGCTTCCCTGGTGGCGCAGTGGTTGAGAGTCCGCCTGCCGATGCAGGGGACACGGGTTCGTGCCCCTGTCCCGGAAGATCCCACATGCCGCGGAGCGGCTGGGCCCGCGAGCCATGGCCGCGGAGCCTGTGTGTCCGGAGCCTGTGCTCCGCAACGGGAGAGGCCACAGCAGTGAGAGGCCCGCGTACAGAAAAAAAAAAAAAAAAAAAAAAAAGAGAAAGAAGAATAAAGCTGGAAGCATCAAACTTCCTGATTTCAAACTACACAATAAAGTTAGAGTAAATAAAACAGTATGGAACTGGCATAAAAATAGACACATAGAAAAATGGAAGAGAAACAAGAGCCTAGAAGTAAACATCTGTATATACAGTCAACTAATATTTGACAAGGGAGCCAAGACCACTCACTGGGGAGAGTGTTGGGAAAATTGAAAAAAATGATGCTGGGAAAATTGAAATTGGAACCATATCTTACACTGCTCACAAAAATTAGCTTGAAATGTATTAAAGACATACAAGAATACTTGATACTATAAAATTCCTACAAGAAAATAGGAAAATCTCCTTGACATTGGTTTGGGCAATTATTTTTTTGGATATGACACCAAAAGCACAAGCAATAAAGGCAAAAATCAACAAGTGGGACAACATCAAATTAAAAAGCTTCTGCACAGCAAAAGAAATCGTCAACAAAATGAAAAGGCAAACCACAGAATGAGAGAACATATGTGCAAACCACATATCTGATAAGAGGTTAATATCCAGAATACAAAAATTCTTATTCAATAACAACAACAAAAATACAATCCAATTAAAAAATGGCTCCCTGACTTGAGACTATACTACAAAGATATAGCCATCAAGACAGTATGGTACTGGCACAAAAATAGAAATATAGATCAATGGAACAGGATGGAAAGCCCAGAATAAACCCACACACCCATGGTCGATTAATCTATGACAAAGGAGGCAAGACTTTACAATGGAGGAAAGACAGTCTCTTCAATAAATGGTGCTGGGAAAACTGGACAGCTACATGTAAAAGAATGAAATTAGAACATTCTCTAACACCATACACAAAAATAAACTCCAAATGTATTAAAAACCTAAATGTAAGACCAAACACTACAAAACTCTTAATGGAAAACATAGGCAGAACACTCTCTGACATAAATCACAGCAATATCTTTTTCAATCCATCTCCCATAGTAATGAAAATAAAAACAAAGATTAAAAAATGAGACCTAATTAAATTATAAAGCTTTTGCATAGCAAAGGAAACCATAAACAAAATGAGAAGACAACCCACAGAATGGGAGAAAATATTTACAAATGATGAAACCGACAAGGGATAAGTCTCCAAAATTTACAAACAGCTAATGTGGCTTAATACCATAAAAACAAACAACCCAATAAAAAAATGGGCAGAAGACCTAAAGAGACATTTCTCCAAAGAAGACATGCAGATGGCCAAGAGGCACATGAAAAGATGTTCAGCATTGCCAATTATTAGAGAAATGTAAATCAAAACTACACTGAGATATCTCACACCAGTCAAAATGGCCATTATCAAAAAGTCTACAAACAATAAATGCTGTAGAGTGTGTGGAGAAAAGGGAACCCTCCGACACTGTTGGTGGGCATGTAAATTGGTACAGCCACTATGGAGGACAGGATGGAGGTTCCTCAACAAACTAAAAATATAGCTACCATATTATCCAGCAATCCCACTCCTGGGCATATATGCAGAGAAAAACATGGTTTGAAAGGAAACATGCACCTCAATGTTCATTGCAGTGATGTTTATAATAGCCAAGACATGGTAGCAAACTAAATGTCCATTCACAGGTGAATAGATAAAGAAGATGTGGTACCTATATACAATGGTACTAAGCCATTAAAAACAATGAAATAATGTCAGTTGCAGCAACATGGATGGACCTGGAGATTATCATATTAAGTGAAGTAAGTCAGACAGAGAAAGACAAATATCATATGATATTGCTTATATGCAGAACCCAAAAAAGTGATACCAATGAACTTATTTACAAAACAGAAACAGACTCACATATTTAGAGAATGAACTTAAGGTTACCAGGGGGGAAAGGTGTGTGGGGGGGGAGGATAGATTGGGAGTTTGGGATTGATATGTACACACTGCTATATTTAAAATAGATAACCAACAAGGATCTACTGTATAGCACAGGGAACACTGCTCAGTATTATGTAACCACCTAAATGGGAAAAGAATTTGAAAAAGGATAGATACATGTATATGTAAAACTAAATCACTTTGCTGTACACTTGAAACCAACAATATTGTTAACCACCTATACTCCTATAAGATAAAAAGTTAAAAAAAAAAAGGGGCAGAGGAACAAAATAGACATTTTTCCAAAGAAGACATCAAAATGGCTAACAGGTACATTCAGATGCTGAATGTCACTTATCAACAGGGAAAGGAAATCAAAACCACCTCACATGTGTCAGAATGGCTGTCAAGAAAACAAGAGAAAACAAGCATTGGTAAGGATGTAGAGATAAGGGAATCCTTGTACATTGCTGGTGGTAATGTAAATTGGTTCAGTCACTGTGGAAAATAGCATGAAGGTTCCTCAAAAAATTAGAACTATCATATCATCCAGCAATTCTACTTCTGGGTATATATCCAAAGGAAATCAAAACAGGATATTGAAGAGATATAACCACTTCCATGTTTATTGCAGCAATATTCACACTAGCCAGATGTGGAAACAACCTAAGTGGTGTCTGTTAATGGATGAATGGATAAACAAGTAGTGACATATGCATATAAACTACTTGTTTATATACCATTACGTGTGAATCCATATATATATATACACACACACACATACACACACACATATATATACACACACAATAGAAAATTATTCAGCCATGAGAAGGAAGGAAATCCTGCCATTTGCAACAACACTGATGGACCTTGAGGGCATTATACTAAGTGAGATGTCAGACAGAGAAAGACAAATACTGTATTATCTCACTTATATGTAAAACCTAAAAAAATCCAAATTCATAAAAACATACTGAAGAATGGTGGTTACCAGGGTCTGGAGGGTGGTGGAACTGGGGATATGCTGTTTATGGTTACAAACTTGCAACAAGTAGTAAATAAAGTCTAGAGATCTAATGCACAGCACAGGATGGTAGACAACAATACTGTATTTTAAACTTCAAAGATGCTAAGAGACTAGAGCTTAATTGTTTCCACCCCCAAAAAGAGATGATAATTATTTGACATGCTACAGGTGTTAGCTAACACTATGGTGGAAATCATATTGCAATACATAAATGTATTAAATCAACAAATTGTACACCTTACACTTACCCAATGTTAAATGCCAGTTATATCTCAATAAAAATAAATGTCCACATTTAATTTACAATTATCCAAAACTATGAAGAAAACAACTCGTATGAAATACAAAGTATTTATACTGAAAGATTATCCTTATTATCTTTTAGTCAATAAAACTTGGAGGTAAAAATATAGATTCAAGGAATGTAGAATTTTAAGAAGCAGTGTTTGGAGACAGAGTGCACATGCCTGCATTCCCTCAGTAATTTCTTATCAAATATTTGCTTTGTCAACAGTCAAGAGATATAAATGTTAAACAGGACCATTCTCATGAATCTAGACAAAATATTTTTTTGTGCATGTGAAGGGAGATGGGATTGATGAAATCAATCCATGGAGGTCAATGTCCTCCTCCAATTTCTCATCTTTGTTTTTAAGTTGCAATGAAAGCAAATGAATATTTTACAGGAAACAGAAGAAATCATGGGAACAGGCCATCACTGGACAGAGTGGTGGGAGAATAACCCATGGAAGATGAGGATATGAATGAAGTGATTATTATAAACACAGAAGAACATGTCTGTTTGGAAAGATCACACCAAAAATAAACATAGTATGACTTTTCCCCTAATTATAGACACACTGCGTTTATAAATATGTTTTCAGGAACTGTGTTAAGAAAACATGATTATTCCTACCATACTTCTTCAAAGAACAACGAAGAGTAATTTATATTGCCAGAAATAGGAACCAGAAAAAAATCCCTAAATATAGAGTAGTGAACAAGCTACCTATAGATACATTCAGAGTAGTGAAGAGGATTATATTCCCTAATGGGCTTAAATTACCAGAAATAATTTGTTTCTCCTTGTGATCATAGCTATATTGGTCAGAATGTTAGTCATGACACATTTAATTTTGTAATCTTTTGTTAATTCTGGATCTGAGTGAGTGGACCAAATAGCAGCTCAGGAGGCAAAGTTGCACTGTGTGAATGCACATTCAAGCACATCTACTTCCACAAGTTCTAGCACTTGTACCTGGATGGGAGACAGGGTTTCAGAAAAAGCCTTTGTATATTAGTTAAGAGCCAAATGTCATTTTAAATGACTGTGTGCCTTGAAATCACAAAAGGAAATATTAGCATTCTAATTGTAATCATACTTGGGATTTGAATTTTTTAACATGCAAGAGAAACAAAGAAGGCAACTCTGGCCTTCCTACGCTCTTAGGCAGACTCAGATCTCTAAGGAGGCTAAGGGAGCAGCCCGGTGCCTGTTTCAGAAAGGTGCATCAATACCTGAACCCAGGAAGGAGGAATATAGAAAGTAGCTAATTCAATTTCCATATAGAGAGTGGTATTTCTGACTTCCTAGAAAAGTAGAACATTCTGAACTCCCCAAGAGACCTCCTTCCTGGAGCTGAGGTCTGGCAAGGCCAGGAAATTTTAACTGGTTTGTTTAGAGAGATTACCAGAGGACATGTCAAAGTTCAAAGGAGGTTGTTAAGAAAAGCAACCCAAGCCAACCATAATGAACTCATGCCACCTGGAAAGCCCCTGAATGGTATACCAGTAGGCTCAAGAAGAAAGGTCTGAGAATACTAACAAAGTCTTTTCTTTCCATCTCTTCTGTGAGTAGGCACAAACACAAAATTCTCAAGAGGATCTTAAGAGTACATAAGATCCATTTTACTGTAGAGAACAGGCTTTTAGAAAGCTTCTGCCAGAAAGGCCTGATCAATATTGAGCTATAAAACCAATTACATTGTGCTGGGCAGTCCAGGGAAAACACAGGGTCACTCACCTCTCTTTTCAGAGCCCTTTCTCTGAGGCTCCCTGATCTACAGAAACCTGCTGGAAGATATGAGGGCTCAGTCAGATAAACTGAAAGATGCTTCATTTTATTTTGCAGATAATTCATATCATTTTCCAGCAAATGGTTAACATAATTTCCAATCATTAAAATTTACAAATAAGCATCATCTCCCTGAAACTCTATGTATCTCAATATATATATGTGCAAAAAATTCAGTCTCAGTTGAATTTTAGATTATTATTATAGTATGTAGAAGAGCTGGAAAAACAGAATGAGCTCAGTGTCAAAATTGTGGTCACATTTCAAATATGTGGAGTTTAGACTTGCTTTCTCTAAATGCATAATTACAAATTCTGTTACAATGAAATTCTCTTAAAATCTGTTTCTGGTTTTAAAGTAATCCCAGCCTATGCCAAAAGGTTTTCAACACCTATGTTACAAGTTATTACTAGTTCTTCTCAGACTGCTAAAATAACTGAAAGTTATTTAAAAGCTGAGTAGTTTGAATTAAAAGCATTACTATTTAAGAATCACCAATTAAGTTTTCATAAGGTTATTCATTGACCTCATTTATTTCATTGAGTGAATGATACATAATTAAATGCAAGGAACCAATGAAATAAATGTAGAAAAGGTTTTCTGCAATAATAAAGCCAACCAAGGGTCAATACAATGGTGTAGGTGAGACAATTAGAGCCTAGAGTCAGTGTTATTCAATAGAAATTTCTGTGGTGATTGAAATGTTCTGTGCTGTTCAATACAGTAGCCAGTCACCACTTTGGCAGTTGAACACTTGAAATGTGTCCCAGTGTGACTGAGGAACTGAATTTTAAATTTTATTTAATTTTAATTAATTTGAATGTCAATAGCCACATGTGGCTAGTGGCTATCGTACTGGATAGCACAGATTTTTTTTTTTTTTTTTTTTTTGCGGTACGCGGAGCACAGGCTCCAGACGCGCAGGCCCAGCGGCCATGGCGCACGGGGCCCAGCCGCTCCGCGGCATGTGGGATCCTCCCAGACCGGGGCACGAACCTGTGTGCCCTGCATTGGCAGGCAGATTCTTAACCATTGCGCCACCAGGGAAGCCCGATAGCACAGATTTTGATAAACTTGTATTTGAAAGAAATGCAGAATAATCAAAATGAGGACAATCAGGATTTAAAGTATGAAAATACTCTGATTCAAAGTCAGATCATCAAAGGAACACACATGGGAGAAATGGACTTACTAAGAATAGTTACAATAATTTGGGCACAGTGATGGAAAAATCTCTAGATACAAATGAAGTTCCCACTATGTGCTGTAGAATATGCTTTGACAACTAAGTGAGGTTTACTGGAACTCTATTGAGATACAATAACTGCATAATCCCAATCATGTTGACTTCAATTAGATCACACAATTGTCTTTCTTCACATACTATGTTATCATCATGTGGATCTTCCCCATTGTGTAAAGGACATATGAATTACCCAGAGGGCATCGCTTAACTTCTGTGAACTACTTTAGGCTCTACTCTACAAAATCATGATCTACACAGTTTTACATAATAGACCTTATGTATTTTTCACACCCGAAACCCCCAGCTGGTCTCCTGGAGCAAGATGGTTTTCTCTCCATGCATTTGCACTCCTTGTTTCCACATGGCTAGTGAGCCAGAACAAGTTATTAAGAAGGTAAGGTCAAAGTAAAAAGTATACCTTCCCAGTTCCCTACATAACTATGTTAAACATTTCTTTCCTGAATCAGAGGACTTAAACTGAATACATTTTAAAACAGAATATACATGGGTATTTCAAAATATTTGTCACAAATATTTGATATGAAATACTTTTCTTCCAGTATTGTGCTCTTTAGAGTATTAAGAGGAAAAGGCAACAAATACTAAGAAGATATCCTCAACTTCAACTGATTTTCCCCATGCTCAATTAGATTTAATTAAGTTCTCTAAAGAGGCACAATATTTTATTGAAATCATTTCTTTCACTGAGTCATTCATTTATCCATTTACTATTCATTGAGCCATAATATAAGATGGTTACCTATTGACACTGATATGATAGTCAGAAAAAGTTACCTTGCTTGCCCTCAGACTGTACAATCTAGTATAAAAAGGAGCACATAATAGGTTAAAAAAAAAGAGGTATGCCTACAGTATCATGGGGACATAAAGGAAGTAAAGTTAATGCGTGAAGCAACCAGAAAATAATCATAGAGAAGGTAATAGCTGATACAGATCAGGTGCAGGGGAGGGCATTTCTGTGTGAGATAACCTCAGAAACAGACGATAATATCTGTGGGGGTGAAGAATTCACTCTTAAATAATTAAATATGAGGTTTCTTGGGATACCTGGATCAAGCTATGTGGCAGACAACTGGATATAAAACCTGAAGCTCAAGGCAAAGCATGGGGGAGATTATGCAGCTTTTGGCACATTCTGAAGTTGAAACCATGAGAGCTAGTGGGCTGTCCTTTGAGCAGTGTGCAGAACAAGAGGATTAAATTGACAAGGGAAGGATGCTAGGAGAAACCCAGCAGGGAAGGATGTAGGTCGAGAGAAAGGACTCAAGGCAGCAGGAGAATTATCTGGTGATCAGGTGATATGGAAGCCAAGAGAGTGAATGTTTCAAGGCTCTAGTTATCGACAGATCCAAATATACGCAAGACATCTGGTAAGATCAAGGGCAAAAAGCATTTTTAGTTTGGCAATAAATGGAATCACTGATAGACTTAACCTGACCAGTTTCAGCCAAATGTTGGCATAAGCAAGTTACACTGGATTGAAGAGTACATGGTAGATGAGTGAAGACAGTAAATGAACAGAAGCACTCCTTTGAAAATCTCAGATGAGAAGTGATGTTTCAGAATGTTGATGCTGAGGGACAGCAATAGCCTCATACCAAGCCAGTCACACTATTGTGAACCAGCTCTAGTGTGGTGGTGAATCTTACGGCCAAGCTCCTTTAGGCTCATAATTATAGGCTGTGGTCCAAAGCATCTTAACAGCTGACAATCCTCAATATTAGTGAGGAGGAAAGAAGATTACAGATATAAAGATTTGGGCAAACTAGAAATTGCTATACAAATGTTAGTTATTATGGTCATTACTACAATTTGGCCTTGTTAGATTGCGGTCTGTATATCAGCCCAGTTTACATGAGGGTTGAAAAACAAATTGAAAAGTCTGCCCGATGGGGTTTGTGGAGAGGAAACATCAGTAGTTAACTTATGCATTATGCATATAATTTAGACTCAATAGATCCAGTGGATGACTGCAGTGAACAATTGCCCTCTTTAGACAGCTCAATGTGAACTTCCTGATAGAAAGAAAGCATTCCAAAGTCCTATGTAATTGGATGTGATAATAATGGCAGGATTGGCTGCTTGCTTGCTTCTCATTTCAGTGGGATGATTTGAATAAGTTCTTTATAAAAACTGTAACTGCTGTCATTTTGATAACACTCCAACTTGAAAATTTGGATTGTTGGGTGCAGACCCTTGCCAGCTCTAAACAAATGGAGGTTGGCTAACAAAGGATTTGAAGCACACCCTTTCCACACTATGAAGTCTCCAACATGGGCAAGCTTTCACTATTGCTACCATATTCAAACTTAAGCAGGAGTTTATAGAACTCTTTGGAGCCTTCCTCTTTCACCCACAGAATTGTCAACTTCAACCACTGAGCCCTTTGCTTTATCTAAGATAAACTCTTCACCCTGCCCTCCAATATATATCAATAATTCTCTTTGTATTTTTTTTGACTTTGGCACTAGGTGTTCTATTTTTAAAAATTTATTCACTCATTAAGCCAATCTGATTGAGCACTTACTATATTTCTGGCCTTATTCAAGGGATGAATAAGACAGAGTTCCTGCTTTCAAGGAGTGCACATCTATTTAGGGAAAAATATTTGAAAACACGTCATAATTCAGTGAGATAAGTGCTAAAAGAAAGGTACATGCAGGAGAGTGATTAATCTTCCAAAGAGTGGAAGAGTGAGTGGCAAGGTAGAGTAAGGTTTCACAGAGGAAGTACAATTTAAATCAGTCTTAAAGGGTTTTGATGTTTAGACAAGAGGAGGAGGAATGTTTTATCTTTTTGATGTGTTAGTTTCTTAATGTCAGTGATTCTGCCTTATTCAACTTGTTTTTTCTTAATGCGCCAGCTATAGACGGAATGTTTGCATCCCCCTCCCCCCAGCAAATTCATTTGCTGAAATCTAATCTTCAGTGTGATGGTATTAGATGGTAGGGCCTTTGGGAGGTGATTAGGTCTTGAGGGTAGAGCCCTCATGAATGAGATTAGTGCCCTTATAAGAAAGAGACCTCAGAGAGCTCCCTCATTCCTCCACTATGTGAAAGGGGCACAGTGAAAAGATGGTCCTCTATGGAACAGGAAGCAGACTCTCACCAGACAGCAAATCTGCCAGCACCTTAATCTTGGACTTCCCAGCCTCCAGAACTGTGAAAAAATAAATGTCTGTTGTTTAAGCCACCCAGTCTATGCTATTTTTATTATAGCAGCCTGAACAGACTAAGAAAGTACTTATTACAGTGAATTGAACATGAGAACCCTAAAAATATTTGTTAAATTAAATCCAAATGTTTTTAAGGTATCCTTTTCCATTCTTCTGCCTTCACATTCTTCTTGAACATAGTATAACCTGCAGAGTTCATGTTCTTATTACATTAGTTTAAAAGGTTCTGCAAATATTATATCTCCTTCAATCTTTGCCCTCCTGTTTATGCTACCAACTCAAATTACCTCCCAGTTTCTCCATTAATGGTCTGAATTCTGATTGTCTTCATCTGCTTTATAAATTAAGTCAGATGTTTAACTAATTCAACTTGGTCTCTTGAAAGTTGCTGCTCCCTTCCACACTTTTCAGAAGATCTCTACAAATTCTAAAATTAAGTATTCTCAAACTTAGATTAACTGTAGTTGTCAGCCATCAGATATGATGTTGGCATCTCATATCATGCTAATCTTCTGCTATGCCTTTTTAGCTCTCAAGATTTATGTATATGTATATAGTTTTTTCCCCCACAGCTCCAAATCTGTTATAGGGAATGACTATTCTGATGTTTTAAAAATGAAAAACTAAGCTAAAGATAATACCACGTTTAAAAGTCAGAATGTTTGGGGTTCCCAGAATTTATGAAGAAAGTCCCCAAATAAAGGGATTTGCAGGTCTGATCAATCTAGGTGCCCTCCTGTGGTTAAAAAAGCAAAAACTAAACAAAATCAAAACAGCAGAAGCCAATACCAGTGTTACAGGTAGAATATGTTTTTGAGAAGAAATGTTATTTAAAACTCCTTCACAACATGAAATTAACCATTTGCCTTGCTACCATTACTATAGCTAGAGTCCTTTATCAAACGTGAGCTAGAGAAACTCTCTTGGGTTTAAGCCTAAAGCTGCTATTTGCTTAGACTAGTCTTTGCCTTTCTTTTTCTTTCTTTTTTATTTTTTCACTCAGTTACACTCAGTCCAAGGCCATTGCTCAAAGAAAGCCATCTCATTTTAAATTTGTTGCATGCCATTCTGGTTATTCTGTTACTCTGGTTTCTTCTCAACAATACACAGTCTGAATTGCTCAAAGTTGTTCTTTGTTGTGTCTTTAAGAGATCTTTATCTCACCATACAAAAAGTCAGAAGATGCATTAAATAAACACCCAAAAAGTCAACCTGTGTGAGCAAGTCATCTAATTTTCCTGGCCTGTTTCTTTCTTAATAGCCTTTAAAAAATAAAGCCGTTGCTATTAAATTATTTTTCAAGTCCATTTAGATTCTATCATTCTATGGTGCCGAGGTTTTTTTGGGGGGAGAATTATATACAAGGCAGACCACACCATAGTACCTACATTCAAATGACAAATTTATAAAAACTGTTTTCTAATAAAACTCTCTATAAAAACTGCTCACTTATATGGCTGCATACCTGGAACTTATGCCAGATTTCCTATGTGGCTTTTGACCATCACTGAACAACTGGGGACTGAATACCAGTGTATTGTGATTACATGTGTGTGGGTATATGTATGTGCACTGTGGTACATGCTTCAAGGGACAAATTCGGGATGCTATTAGAGTTATGGCTATACCTCATCTAGATGTGTAGATCAAGATTTAAAAATGAGCAATAAATGAGGGATGTAGGGGTAAAAAATGATCAAAGAAAACTTCAGGAGGGAGGACCCTGAGGCATGAAGAGCTGGGTAATGTCATTTTTCTAAGAACAATGAGAGCCCATAGAAGGGTTTTAGATAATGAAGTAATATGATCAGGTTTTCCTTTTCTTAAAGATTACCTTGGTTTCTCTGTGGAGAATGGGTAGAAGAGCAAGCAAACTGTTGGCGCCCTACTCATTAATAATTCATAGCAACATTTTCTCTTTAATTTCCCTCTCAATTTTTACTCTTGAGTGGAAGTTGCTCCAAAGTTCTCTCTTCTCAAAAAAATTCTCTAAAAATATTCTCACTTCTGTGTTCAATCTTTTCCCTCATTGTATATATTTTCTTTCTCCTCACCAGTAGCGCCCTGCCTTTTTCATGAAAACACAATGCTTCCTCCAATTTGCTGAATAAATCAAAGGAGCAAAGTGGACCATGAAATGTGCAGTCCCACAGGATTCTGCTCAAGAAATGTCTCATAATTTGTTTAATGCTCTGTTGTCACCATCCTGAAATTCTTAACTCTTAAATAAGAGGCTCCACATTTTTCATTTGGCATTGGGCTCCCACAATTACTTATCCAGTTATGGAGTAGAGATAAATTATTTTGGTTGTGTTTGAGTAAATATTTGTTCTATACTTTTTTTTTTTTTTTTGCTGTACGCAGGCCTCTCTCAACGTGGAGCACAGGCTCCGGATGCGCAGGCCTAGAGGCCATGGCTCACGGGCCCAGCTGCACCGCGGCATGTAGGATCTTCCCGGACCGGGGCACGAACCCGCGTCCCCTGCATCAGCAGGCGGACTCTCAACCACTGTGCCACCAGGGAAGCCCCTGTTCTATACTCTTTTACATGTCATTTCCATGTCCAAAGCTTTGCCCAGTTCTCTTCACTTTTAGTATCAACATGATAACCTAAGTTACCATTGTCTTTTCCTGATCCTGATATTACATAAATAATTAATATTAGGCAAAATAGACTTTAAAACCTTTTCTAGGGCCTCCCTGGTGGCGCAAGTGGTTGAGAGTCCGCCTGCCGATGCAGGGGATACGGGTTCGTGCCCCGGTCTGGGAGGATCCCATATGCCGCGGAGCGGCTGGGCCCGTGAGCCATGGCCGCTGAGCCTGCGCGTCCGGAGCCTGCGCGTCCGGAGCCTGTGCTCCGCAACGGGGGAGGCCACAACAGTGAGAGGCCCGCATACCGCAAAAAAAAAAAACAAAAACCTTTTCTAGATATAAATAGGGATATTTTACAATGATAAAAGCATCAATCCTCTGTCAAGAGGATATAACAATATAAACAATATCTGTACCTAATGACAGAGTGCCAAAATAAATGAAACAGAGCTGTCAGAATTAAAGGCAAAAATAAATAATTCAACAACAGTAGTTGGAGATCCCATTACCCTTCTTACAACAATGGATATAAAAAACTAGGCAGATGATCAACAAGAATATAGAAGACTTGAACAACACTGTAAACCAACTAGGCCTAATACCATTTACAAAATACCCTACTACCAATGGCAGAATATACATACTTCTCAGGTACACGTGGGACATTCTCCAGGATAGACCATAATCCGGGTCATTAAACCAGCTTCAATAAACATGAAAGGATTGAAATTATACAAAGCCATTGACAAAAGAAATTTGGGAAATTCACAAATACATGGCAATTAAACAACATACTACTAAATAACCAATTGGCCAAAGAAGAAATGATACAGGAAATTAGAAAATACTTTGAGGTGAATGAAAGCAAAAATATAACATACCAACAATGTAATGCAGATAAGGCAGTACTTAAAAGGAAATTTATAGCTGTAAATGCCTGTATACAAAGAGAAAAAAAGACTTGGAATAAATGTCTTAACTTTTCAGGTTAAGACACTGGAAAATAAGAGAAAACTAAGCTTAATGTAAGCAAAATGAAGGATATAATAAATATGGGAGTAGAAATCAATGAAATAGAGAATAGAAAAGCCATAAAGAAAATCAATGAAACCAAATGCTTGCTCTTTGAAGAGATCAAGAAAACTGACAAACCTTTACCTAGAATCACCAAAGGGGAGAACACTCAAATAACTAGAATCAGAAATGACAATAGGAGCATCACTACTGACCTTACAAAAATACAAAAAGATTATGAAGGAGCATTATGAACACTTGCATCAATAAATTAAATAACTCAGCTGAATGGACAAATGCCTGGAAATACACAAACTACCTACCTGACTCAAGAAGAAAGAGACAATACAAGTAGACCTCTAACAAGTAAGTAGAGATTGATTTAGGAATCAAAAACCTCCCAGAAAAGCTCAGGCACAGATAATATCAGTCCTGAATTCTACCAAACACATAAAGAATATCACTAATTCACAAACTATTCCAAAAAATAGAAAAAATATAGAATAATGTTTTAAGGAAAACATTCCATCTACAATAGCATCACAAAGGGAAATATTTAGCAATACAATTAACAAAAGAAGTGCAAAATTCATACTGTAAATACTGTAAGACTTGTTGAGAGAAATTTTAAAAGGTTGAAAGACAGCCCATGTTCAGTTTGTTATTTCCTCAAAATGTTAAACATAGAGCTACGACATATATGAACCAGCAATTCCATTCCCAGGTATATACCTCAAAGAATTGATAACACATATACAGGAACTTTTACATAAACGTTTATAGCAGCATTATTCATAGTAATCCCAAAGTGGAAAAAACCAAGTGCCCATCAATTGAGCTAAACAATTGATGAATTGCTAAACGAAGTATGACATATCCATAGAATGGAATATCATTTGGCAATAAAAATATGAAGCATTGATACATGTTATAAGATAGATGAACCTTGAAAACATCATCTAAGTGAAAGAAGCCAGACACAAAAGACCACATATTGAATGATTCATTCATTTATATGAAATGTCCAGAATGGGAGAATTTCTGGAGACAGTAGATTAGTGCTTACCAGGGGCTATCACTTACTTCAGTACTCGCTTCCATTATATTCTATTACACAGATGGTCAGCTCATTGGTTTACAATGTGGCCTCTCATGTCAGAATGCTTGTGTACAAATCCTGGCCCCTCCTTTTATTATTAAGGAGGGATTTTTGGCAAGTCACTCAACCCTCTGAGCCACACAAAATAGGTTTCAATCATGTTAGAAAAAAAGAAAGTGGTAGCTAGGCATGATTTTTTCAAGTGGGGGCAAGTTCAGTTTTATAAAAAATTTCTCCCAAATTGCAGAATATATCTCATAGAACTGTATAAGGATTGAATGGAGACTACACTGAAACAACATAATGACACAATAAGTGGTAGTTATTGTTATTAATGTTCAGTAAATTAATTTCCTAAATGAACAATTTTTCAAATCTAAAAAATTTGTGTCAATAAAACCTTTAGTGATGAAACTGTTTTTCCCCCAATTTTTTGATTTGGTGGTTGAGTTCTGAACTACCTACCAGTTCTTACTTATATAAAATATTTAAAAAGAAGTGTTAGCATTTCCAGCTTTACGGGTTAAAAGAAGGCTTAGCTTTTGTTTATGTTTTCCTTTTCTGGTCTTGGACTTGCTCTTTCCTGCTGATTTGCTGTTCAAATAAAAATAAGAGTTGAAAACAGCTGAGGAGGCTCACTAGCTGGCTTTTGAAAAACTGAATATACACTTGAAACTTAATTTTTTTTTCTGAAATAAGTTGTTTTCTTTCCCTCTTCCACTTCAGGCACCCGTCTTTTGAGCTGGAGGGCGATTGATATAGACTAAATCTCAGTAATCCTGTCCTTACAGGACCTTTAATTTTAAGGCAGACCAAAGAGCCGCAGCCTTCCAGCAGAATCACTCCTGAATACACTCGGAGCATGTTTCTAGTATTGTAAAGGTAAGTAATTTTCTAGAGTATATACTCATTTGATACTAATAATGCAATTCCCTCCCAAATATATTAGAAGCTCATCAAGCCTAATCCAAATTTTCAAATTGGTCTTTGTTTCCAGGCATTTCAGTGGAAAAAGATAGGAAGTATGTGTTTCTTTGAAAACAAAACTACACTGAGCTCTCAATGATACTACCTATTCAAATACAAGATTATGGAGTTTTTGCTTAAACTTATTGATTTCACATCTGTATCTACTTTGTCCTCTGCTGAAAATCCCAGCTTTTGTTGACACCAACATAACTACAAATTTGCTTTAAACTATAATACACAGACAACAGTTCCAAAAGAATAATATCATTACTGAAAATAGTTTAAGGTTTTATCATAAGCTTTCACGCTGTGGAGTCAAATTATGACTTTCGAGATCACTTAGAAAATTTCCTATCTATGGGGCTGTGCCAACCACTCATTAAACAGGTAAAGTTCGTTTGCATAATTTTTCTTTCAATATTACGGATTCTCAAAATTAGATTGTTTAATAATTATGTAAATACTCAAATTGTTTCAAAGTTAAATTTACAAAACAAAGTATGAAAACCAAGTATACTCAGAGAATTCTGGCTTGTATTCCTTTCTTAATACTGTTCCTCCCCCATTCCTGTCTCTATGTAAATTTTAAAAAATTATATATATCCTTCTTTAATGAATGTTAGCATACTATAAGTACTTTTCACTATCTGGAGTATATAAAGATACCTTACTTTTTATAGCTTCATGTTATTCTCTTATTTGGATGCACTATAATTGAATCAACTAGCCATCTCTTGATGGACATTTTTATTGGTAACCCTTTTTTTGTGCATTTATAAATAACACTGTAACAAATAGCCTTCTGCATATGTCTTCTTGTATTTTTGCCAGTGTATCTTTGAGATAAACTGCTAACAAGAGATTCCTAAAGAGATTGCTAGGTCAAATGGTAAATGCATATTTAATTTTCCTAGACATTGTCAAGTTTACTTTAAATTTCTGTATTTCTGCAAGCAATGCATGAGAGTACTCATTTCCTCCATAGCGTTGTCAAAGGAATATTCTGTAAATATTCAGACTTTTGTTAATCTGACAGAAGCTGCATTTCTCTTATTAGGAGTGAGTTTGAGTAGCTGTATTTAGGGGACATTTGCATTGCTTTCTATGAAAATTGTGTGTTCATATTTCTAGCCTTATTTTTTAAATATGCAGTTTTGAGTATTTCTTTCTTTTTAGAAGACCTTCACGTATTGGCCTACTAACTTTGTAGTATAGGAAGATAATAACTTTTTAGTTTATCACTTAATTTTTACTTTATTTTTTTTTGTCATGCAAAAGTTGTGTGTGTGTGTGAGTGCATGTGTCTAATTAAACTTATTTTCCCCTGGATTTTAAGTATAGTTTTGGAAAACTTTTCCTACAACCCAGTTATAAAAAGTTCACCCATATACTGTATTCCTAATATATGTATGGCTTTATAGTACACATTTGGAATTTATTCTGGTACATAAGATCAAGAAATTCCTAAAAATTTACCAAGCACGAGCCCGTACAAGCTGGTTCCAGTATACCACTCACTGCTGGTGGGACACGCCATTGTCACTGACAAGCTGTTGGCTGGAGATCCATGGATTGTTTCTGTGTGTTGTTTCAGTTTGTATCTTCTTAGGTATAATGACTGTGTATGTTTCGTCAAGTCAATAAAGTTCCTGGTGCCTCAAATTTTCCAAATTAAAAACCTCTTCGAACATTGAGAAAAGGTGTCATTATTTTTGACGAACAGTACATTACAGCTTCAAGGAAAGAATGTATAACTATTTGGTAAAAAATGTTCTATTCTCTAGTTGAGATTTTTTGAATATAAAACAGCAATCATTCAGTTGCATAATAGCTGCTACTTTTAGAAACAGCAACTGAATAGGGAGATGTCCTTGTAGGGAGATGGACATTATGTGTTAAATGGTCTTGTTTTTCACAGATTGGCACTGACTACTGCTTATAACACTTCATTCATTTTTTTTTTCTCAGGTTTAGGGAATTTAATAACCCCAAATGGACACAAAAACATAATATGTAATAAAGACTCACCACTACTAGAAGCGTCGTTCAGATTTAGCAGTCCCCCTCCGAGCCCTCTGTAACTATGGTAACTGTAGGTCCCATTTCCGTTGATGTACAACACCTCCTGGGAGCCTGAAACAGCTGAGGTTGAGTAAGTGCCCTGGGCCGCCTCTGGTTTACACTGTTTGTCAGCTGGAGCAGATTCATCCTGCAATGACAATAGCATTTCATTATTTATCAAATCACTGTGCTGTTTCACCTTGAACAGGACTATCTTATTGTTATCTACATGTCTGCATTGAACAAGAAGAAAAATATAGTCAACGTTTTAAGTCAGTACATATGCACATTTTCAATAACTTTGCTAAAAACTAAAAAAAGGAAAGCAAAGTAACAATGTGAGACAGATTGGAGATGGAGCAATTTGCAATTTCCAACTGAATTTAAAATTACGTGAAGAGAGTTGTTCACAATAGCCAAGAGAAGGAAGTAACCTAAATGTCCATTGACAAATGAACAGATAAAGAACATATGGTATATAAATACAATGCAATATTATTCAGCCTCAAGAAAAGAAGAAAATCCTGTCATCTCCTACAACACGGATGAACCTCGAGGACAATGTTAAGTGAAAGCCATCACAAAAAGATAAATATTGCATAATTCCACTTATTTTCGATAAATTAGTCAAGCACATAGAATCAGAAAGTAGAATGGTGGTTGCAACGGTCTGGGGAAGGGGGAAGTGGGGAATTGTTCACTGTGTGATTCAGTCATGCAGGATTGGGGGAGTGGTTCCGGGGCAGAGGGATCCGTTGCACAAAAATGTGCATGTGGTTGACAATATTGAAAATTGTTGGGAGGGTGAACTTTACATTTAAAAATTTTAAAAAATTTAAAAAGAACTAGTTAGGTTTAAAAAAATTACATGAAGAGAAATAACAATTTGCAAAAAAATTTTTGCAAAAATTGGCTTTCTTGAAATTCCCTTTTTTTTTTTTGTAGTCTGCTCTCTCATATGCTCTCTCTCTCTCTTTTATTTTATGGCTATAGGAAAATTTATTGTGTGCTGATTCCACACTAGGCCCATTACATGCATCACAACAGCCTGACAAAGATTTGAGTAAACCCAGGCTTTTCAGCTTGTTTTTCTTAAGTTGCACTGGTGTCTACAAACGATGCTTCAAAACTTCTAACCAATGAAAGTTGTATGGACACAAACTATAATTGGCAATAAATTGTATATATGTTCATAGCAAAACAGATTGAATGAATTTCCCTTCAGCTGTGAGTTTATGAAGTCTAAAATATATACAACATATATGACTTGTCTACTTCATTCTTCATCATTTCTTCTTTTTTAATTTCTTTTCTTTTTTAAGAAGGAATTGGAAACAGATTTCTAATAAATTCTTAAGAGTGTTTTTCATAATCAGAAGTATTTTTCAGCTTATATATTTAGAGTGCATGTTTAGGGAAACGAACTTTCAAATACATTTTTTTTTTTTTGTGGCATCAAGTAATGGAAAAAGAGGAAAAGTGGAATAAGTTTGCTCTGTGGACCCAGTAGTATTGCTATAGCCAAAGATATTCTAATCTTTCATGTAGTGAAAGCATTGCCATGACTATCAGAACTATGCAGTTATGACTTTGCTCTTGTTCTTCCGATTTTTTCAACTATAACTGACCTATTCAACTCTATTATACTCAGCTGTAGATCTTAGACGTGATTTATAAGCTTTTCATCTTTTCATTTCTAGGTAAGATTATGAAATAAACAGCAAAATTCCTCAATGTAAATTAAACTGAAAATAAGAATTTTCCTAGCATTGCCTTTAAAAAAAAAAACACGAGTGGACATAAATTGGTATATGAACTAGAAAGTCTAATTGTAATTCCTTGCATTTAAGCCTTAGAAATCCCTGTGAAGGTAAATTACTTTAGAATAACACTCTTTCCTGGGAGAAACTGCATTAAAGAAGGGACCCATATACAATCAGATTTTATTTTATTTTATTATCACTGGCTTTACTATTTAGTCTGGGAAGACAGCAAGTTCCAGATTTTTTTTTTTCTTAATACTGAAAGTTGGTCTTTGCTAAATACCCAACGGTGGTGGGTTTTAGACTGTGGTTCTCTAGCAAAGAAGATAGGGGACCTTCACCAAATTTACCATTTGTAATGTGGACTTTTTCTAAAGACATAACAATATATATGTTTTGGGGTTTTTTGTACTATGATGAAATTTTATATTACAAATAGTAAGGGAGCTTAAATACTCTAAGATATTGAAGATGATACTTCCAGAAATCTTTGGTTGCTGGAAGCATGTGCCATAATAAGTAGGTCTAAGGTAAATAATTGTAATAATTACAGTGCTACTGTGAAAAATAACTATTAATAAAGCAACATTAGTGGTACAGAAACATAGCAACGATTCGAATTTTAGAATCTGTAACCAGCTGTCTTTTAAATGGCATGTTACAATGACCTGGTGAGTGGAAAATGGTCTAACCAATGATGATTACCACTCATGCAATATCCAAAAGTCTTTCATAAAGGTACAGTGAAATGGTCTCCCATCTATGAGTGCTCATCTCCTCCCTGCCTGGGGACAGATTAATATGTGTATTACTTTATATATATATATATTCTTCCATACTAGAATACAGACATATTTTATATATTTATTGCTTGTGAAATTAGCAAAGCTCATCAGAAGATTGATAGATGAATCTGTGATATTTACATGGGTGAACTTTTTTCACATGTATAACTTCTATTTCCTATAAAGTAGTACATCTCAAACTACTCTCCATGGCTTCTGGGGAAATGCCTCAGAGTCTTCCCGAGAATATGGGACAAGGGCATAGAGATATGCTTTCATATTATGTCTTTCCTCTTTACCCAGACGAGCAGCTCTGTCTGCTGTCTTCTACACTCATAAAATCACTGCAGCTAAAGCATTATGAAAAACCACTGGGCTATGCAGTATTCTTTCTGTAGAGGCATGTAGCCATTGCAACTCAGAAAGAAGGCAAATTATTCAATACTTCAAAGCAATTTTGAGGTTCTTGAGAAGGGGCTAGCCTCAAACCCTCAAACCATTCTACCACTAGTGTAACATCCCAGTTTCCTGATAGAAAACAACTTGGGGAGCACGATAAAATTTGAGTCTCTTGTTTGAGAAAATTCATGGCTATTATGATACATACCCAGTTTATTTTTCTGTGTTTGGAAAATGACAATAGAATATACCCACAGGAGAAGAGATTCTTAATGATGAAGAAAAAGGGAGAAGGCATTGTCTCCACAATGTTTTCTCTCTGATTCTTTGTATGATAGAATTAATTTGTATTATTAAACGTGTTATTTTTTAAATGTGCCTCAGTCTTTTCATTATTAACTGTTATTGCAAGCCACAGTAACTGCACTGAGCAGGCAGATAATTAATCCTATTAATAATCAAAACAGGCCTTGTAGGGAGTCATTTGTAGTCAAACACAGATGTGCACTATTAATGTTTTGGCCGTTCACTATATGTTGAGAAATACAATGTAAGAAAATCCCAGTAATATCTGTGCTGCAGTGTATTTGGGGGAGAAGTTTAATATGAAGTTAATTCATGTTTTTCTTGTGAATGATTACTATTATTGGTTTCAAAGAAAGCATTAAAAAAATAAGTAAATGACATATAAAATAAAGATCCCCTGGAGTCACATTTTATCTCTGTAAGCAACGTTTAATAAACATTAGTTCCTAAAGTTCTCAAATTTGACAGCTTGCCCCCGAGGTTGCTATGAAGATTATTTTCAAAAGAGAATAATATTAATATGCTACAAGACTGCATATCTAGGCAATGAAATATATTTCATTCATCAAAAAGTAGAAAAAAATCCTATCCCAGATTTTATTAGACATATTTCAAATTTTCTTTAAAAAATTCCATTAAAAAAGATAGCATCGATATGATGGAATGACAATCAGCATTGCACTAGATAATACAAAGTTGTTTTGATTCAGATTTCTTTGATTAAAAATATACAACAGATGAAAGAAACAGTTATGGTGACTTTTATAATTAGGCTTTGGACTTATCAATAGATATTTCCTTTATGTATATAAATATGCATCTCAAATTTAGGAAAAAATTGGGCCTAGAATAGGAAGGGGGATTACTGACAGACGGATGGCAAGATTGGAATGATTTAGAAGAGTAGGCATCGTCTACTCATTACCCTCTCATCCACACACTATTTGGGAAGATTGGTTTGTACTCCTTTGTACTCTATCCGTAGAAACTGGAAAGGACAAACTTGAGTTTGCTGAACCTGATCTGGTATTTGGACCATACAGATTGAATTCCTAACTTACTTCAGCTGCCTAAGGAATCCTTTACTCAGGTACCTTACGTAGACATGTTTTTCAAAATTAAATCTGACTGGTTCCACTCAACTTTTTTTTTTTTTTTTTTTTTTTTTTTCACTCAACTTTTTGACAATAGGTTTCCAAAAAAACATTGCTTTTATATCTCCCAAGAATTCCACTTTTTCTTAGCTTTTATATTCTCTACCATCTGTTAAATATGCTGTATATTTTCATTAACTTTTCTCTGCCTATAAAGATTATCAGAAAATTCCAGTAAAATTTTCTGCTTGATTCAATAATCCAGATAGCTTTCTTCTGTTTGCCTTTTACCTTACACTGTCATAGCAATTGGAGTTTGTAAGGCATTTTTGCATCAATATGGAATTACATTTTTAGTTCATCACTGAGATGGTCAGGGTACCAGTGATGCACCTTTTTAAGGTAAAAAGAAAAACTTGCATAGACCTTAAACAAGCTTATCACTGCAAAATATTACACACGTGGATAATTCAGGCATCAATTTGCCTGAACTTTCTATTGTTACTAGACTTCTCCTATCTTTACATGTTCTTTGTAGTCTGTCTATAGAAGCATTTTTACTTTAAATTACTGCTCTAAATGTCCTCTTTGCTCTTTAAGTATGGATGAAGGGAGGGAGTGAAATTTATTTCACATATAAACTGCTGGAAAACATCTCTACCTTCTTCTTCCACTTGATAGCAAGTGTTCCAGAACTAAGCACATGTGACTAAGAGTTTCCAGGGAAATACATAAAAGATATGAGAGAACCAGAGCTCTAATTTAAACTGCTTTCCTGCTAAGAAAAAAGAAACAGTCTGCACTAGAAGTAAATGTGATTATTACTTGGGATGAGGAGAAGTGATTTATGATGCCATCAAAACACACACACAAACACTCACACATATAACACTCAGGGAGTAACTTCTTTCATATGGTTAAGAGCATCCATACAGTCTCCACTTGTTGGCCACACAAATGATTAAGATGCCAACACAGAAGACTGTTCTTTGCAAAGACGCTCCCAAACTCACTGAGAAAGATAATAAGGGAACACATGTTTTGAGTAAATCTAAGTAGCCTAATAATAAGATCTGAAATAACAGAGAAAACAGATTTGGTTTCCGACTTAAGAAACCAAAATCATAGCAGGATAGCTTTCACCTAGAGTTTTATCAAACTGTTCCCAGAATAGGTTATGTTAACAAACTCTCTTTGTAGCAATATTTACACACACACACACTGACATGATTTTATAAACAATAAATGCTTCAGAACTATTGACTTAAAGAAAAATACAAAATAAATACAGTCCTCAACCTGATATGTAAGGATACATGGCTGGCAAGAAGTAACCCAGTAGCTTGCAAAGCCATCTACTCTAAAATTCTTCCTGATGGCCATAAAGTTTTGTTAGTAAAAACAAAAGTAGAGACTTAGCACTCTTAAATTACAGTCTTAAATGTAACACTACGCTATTTAGTTATTGACAAAAAAATCAAATATAAAAAACAGATCTTTTTTTCTATAGGTTTCTAACACTTAATTTTTAGTTCCGTTGTTAATATGACCAAAATGAAAATTTAAATATAATGTTCCTTTGAGGTCCTAAAATCTGATTGCAGATATAATTATTTTGGTCATCGGTTTCCTATGTGTAGCATAATATTTTTCACCTCAGAAAAATCAGTTTTAACAAAGCAGTACCAAATTGGTGTTTTTCACATTTAATTGTAATAAATTTTATGAATAAAAAAGATTTTCTTCTAATCATAGTATCTTTGTTTCTCCTGAGTTCTCATCTTTTAGTTATTTTTTTAAATCTACATTTAAAACAACTCAAAACATCTTTGACAAAAATCCCTTTATTTGCAGTTGGGCTGTTTTGATTAAAAAAAAAACCAACTTCCTTAAATCATTTTTTTCTTAATCCCCTTTAATACAATATTCCCTTTTGGTAAGATAGTTGCAATGCTCTATCTGGTGATTCTATGGCAGACACGGTTTCTGATATTACCTATATAACTGTTACTCTCAAATTCTCATTTCCAGTTTCTGCCTTCTCCCTGAGGTTCATGCCTGCATTTCCTGTTATTCAGTTATGTCCATTTAACACTTTGAAAGTAAATTTATCTTTCCTCCAGACACTCCTTTCAAAAATTTTTAATTAAAAATCAGGGGCTTCCCTGGTGGCGCAGTGATTGAGAGTCCGCCTGCTGATGCAGGGGACACAGGTTCGTGCCCCGGTCCGGGAGGATCCCACATGCCGCGGAGCGGCTGGGCCCGTGGGCCATGGCCGCTGAGCCTGCACGTCCAGAGCCTGTGCTCCACAACGGGAGAGGCCACAACAGTGAGAGGCCGGCATACCACACACACACAAAAAAATCAAAACAACACCTATTCTATTACCAATGTTTCTTGTTCTAGTTACTGCATCATGTCAAGATTTTTTTCTTATACAGGGTTCCCTCAGTCAAACAATAACCAAGCCCTCTCAACTCCATCTTGGAAATGACCCTCATTGGCATGCATCTGAGAAACACTCATTGTTAATACATAATCCAGAGCACCATAATCCCTCATTTGGGCTATCGTGATAACCCCCTGACCAGTGTTTGCCCCTACACATCTTGTCCACATCTTCTCAAATGTATCTTTTAAAAATCACTTATGTTGATTTCTCTTTAAAAGTTCCTGAGATTTCTTGTTTCCTAGAGAACAAAACCCAAAGCTCCTGGCATCCAAACCCCTTCAGAGTTTGAGAACAGTCTTTCCAGCTACATCTTCTGTCACTTCCTCTCTTGCACTCTATACTCTGGTCATAGCTTAAACTGAAAAAATAAATCTTACCAGTGTAATATTCTGAGTCACCTAAATTGCTGCATATGTGCACTGACATACAGAAAGTTTCTCACCTATAATTATTTTATGTGTCATAGCCTCTGATGATGGTTTGTCATCTAAATTTTAATCTTTTTTCCAAAATTTTCACATATGTATCTAACGATGAATAACAAACTAAAATTTGCTTAAAAGTTTTTTAGTTCTTTTTAAAAACTTTTGTGTGAAATCAAAAAGTGTTATGTAGGTACAGCAGACTTACGTATGCCCTTCATCAAAAGTAAGGAAGCAAAAGGATGGTATTTTCCTTACAATATAAATTCCAGATTAACAACTATTCTCCCTAAATCTCTAATCTATCCCCCAGATACCCTCAAACAAAAGAAGTAGGATCTATTTATTTGAAATTATTGTATCTCTTCTACTGTATACAATTATCTTTATGAAATAAATGCAAGGAAAGAAAATAGAAAGTAAAAGATGTCATAGAAAGAGAACAAAGACTTCAATTGTATATATAAATTAGTTCTTTAGTTCTCAGATTGCTAGAGATCAAAGACCTTGAACCAAACATCCTACTGAAGATGAGGTCTAAAAAAAACACCAACACAATTATTCTAACAATTAGAAATTTCTCCAAAGCAAGATTCTAAACACTATAGCTATGTTAGAATCTTTAGCTATAAAAATATTACAGCTGAAATCTGTAATATTTTTACAGATCAAATCCAGAACAAATAAGTATTACAGTTGTAATAAAAATTCAGAACAAATATTTTTAGCAATTAAACTTTGAGAAGCACAACAGAGATCAATAAGATTTTTTTTAAAGCAGTTAACCGTTAGTAACTACATAAGAATCCTATTAACATGGTTATGTCAGAAGATTAAGGCTAATATCTGCATAATGGCTAACTAGCCTATGATGTTGGGCAGCCTGGAGAGGTGCATTATTTTAACAACAATGCGATCAAATTTGATACATAAAGCAGAGTTTTAAAGGGATTTAATAAATTTCTGCTAGTTAATTTTAGTCTGATAATAAGATTATATTTTTTATTTTATTTTGTCCACATATAATAACATGTATATATATTATTGTTTAATGCTAAAATAATCTCATAAGTTTTAGCGCTGTTTTTGACTGTAACATTTTTGCTCAGATCAAATAAAAATAACACATGCCACTTCAGAAGATAAATTAAGAGAAACAAACAGAATTTCTTTTCATTCCTGTGAATATTAGTTTTCCCAAAGTACAAGATCAGGCTACAATTTATGTTAAAACTATAGTTGAATACGTTGTCACAAATGGCTACATAAACCAACAAAACTCAGGCCAAGTACTTTAAAAGTGACCTCTCAGGGCTTCCCTGGTGACGCAGTGGTTGAGAGTCTGCCTGCTGATGCAGGGGATGCGGGTTCGAGTCCCAGTCTGAGAGGATCCCGCATGCCATGGAGCAGCTGGGCCCGTGGGCCATGGCCGCTGAGTCTGCGCGTCTGGAGCCTGTTCTCCGCAACGGGAGAGGCCACAGCAGTGAGAGGCCCGTGTACCGCAAAAGAAAAAAGAAAAAAAAAGAAAAAAAAAAGTGACCTCTCAGATACGATTTATTTATCCCCAATGTCAGTTACTCAAAATCTTCTAGGTATGATTCTGGAAGTCTTTACTACCGGCTTAAGAAACTTAGGCTCAACTGGGAAAAAGAGCTTTGAAAAATACAATGGAAGTTTTTTTTTAAGAAAAATTGGCCATGGCAGAAAATTTTCATCTTTTCCTATTTCTTTTTGAGGAAGTAGAAAAACCTGACTAATGATGCTATTTCAACAGGATGTTGGGAGGTAATCATAGGTGGTTTCAATATTAGAAACAGGTGTGCCAGCATGGTTGAATGAGCAGAACAAAGAACAATCCCTTCCGAATGTCACTCTACATAATAGATTCCTTCACAGCTACTTTTAATGAACATTATGTGCAGTCAGATAATAAACATAATTCCATCTGAATTATATATCTTGAAGGAGCCATATAATTGAGATCTTAATTCCTACACACGTTGAAATAAAAGTTTACAGGTTATTATAATTTAATTTAAACTGGGTGTAAAAATTACCCATCCATTTTGATACTTCAAGTATATTCATTATGAAATAGTCAAACTAAGGTAATTAGAAAAGCCATCAAAATGGTGATACCTGAATCACTGAGTGATAATGCTTTTACATTAATATAAAAATAAAATTTAAAGGAAACGTGTATGAAACAACATGAAATGATCTAAAAATAATCTAGTGATGAATTTAAAATGCATCACTTAAGTCTGACTACATGTTGGTGTTATATGTACACATAAGTAAAATATGTTTTTTGTTAACTTTCCTCTCCTTAATAATACTGCTTCTGATTTACCATGGATAGTGTTATACGTATATAATGTTCTGATTTACCATGTTGACTGTGGGTGGAGGGTATCTAGTAAGAAGAGACATATCATTGTTGACATATTTCTTCAAATATCAGATATAAAGTTTATAATTTTATTTCCATCTACAATGAAAAACTAATTATTCAAGAAGTCAGTAATTTTTAGGAGTTCTGTACTCTAACTTCTCAAACATACACACAAGTAAACCCATTAGTGTTCTTGAACATACTTGTATTTGAAGAGTAATGGTAATATCTTCCTTAAGATATTGGATTACTTTACCCTACTCCATAACAAATTTTGGTAGAAACAGTATAACTCAACTTCTTTTTCCCTTCCATTTTTATTCTCCTGGAGTCTACTAATTTCCCTGCAAGATTTCATCCTGTTTATGACTTCATCTACCTCTTTATACCAAAGACCTCTAAATCTAAATTTGTAATTAAGACCTTTTCTCAGGTCCGCATTTTCAAATACCTACTGCACATAACTAACTGCATGCCCCACAAGTGCATCCCACTGAGTATGTATGTCAAAATTATACACTTTATCTTCTCCCACTCTTAATTTTCCAGCCATAATTTGCTCTGCCTTCTGAATTCTTGATTTCAATGAACGACACCTTCATCTATCTCTGTAGTCTCCTGAAACAGAGATTTGTGCCATATTCAACAGGCCCCTTTTTTATTATCTCATATGTACAATCCAGGACAAAATCTTATACAGCCATTTTATTTCTTAGTGAATTATTTAAACAATGTTCTATTGAATCCCTTCTATTTACTGGGCTACACATTCAGCAAAGTAGTGGAGATAGATCCTCAGATCCCTGTCCTCAAGGGACCTATAGAGGTATAAGGCAGGGGAGAGACTAGACAAAAAGAAGAAATAAAAAATATAAGTTATAATACTAAGTTCAATAGCGGTAACCATTAAAAATGAAATAAAATAGAGTTATGTAAAAGAATGATTGGAGATGGGTGTTCCAGAGGGTGTCTTTCTAAGAAAAATACATATGCCAATCAGCCAAGAAATGGAATGATAAAGAAGAGGCCATCATGTGAAGATAGAGGGGAAGAGGGTGTGTGTGTGTGAGTGTGTGTGTGTGAACATTGCACTGAAATCCACTCTACACTTGATATGAAACATTCCTCGTATCCAATGATCTCTATGATCCCTGGGGTTTGGTTAAATTAGGTAATGTAAACATCATATAGCTTAGACTAGAATTTGCCTTACAACAAGAAATTGTAACAACACATGCTTTTGCTGGTACACTGAATATTCTCAATTTTCCCCTCTAGATGCATTTTCTAACACTGCTTCCTGGGTGTATAACCACTGTGAACTTAACAGCTGGGCTCACCTGCTCTCTGGCTGCTAGGGTTTCATCAACAGGAAGCCCTGACAGGAATTTACAGAGGAGAGCAGGGGGTATTTATCCCCCAGTACCCTTTCCTGCCGTGCCATGGTCTGGGAGCTTGCTGTGCTCCTGGATCCTATAAGACAGCCCCTCTTCCATGGCTTTTGTTCCCATCAGGTTCTGCTAATAGTTCCCTTCCATTGCTCCTCCAGGCTTGCTAGTCCTAGAGTACTTCACCATCTCTTCTTGATTTCCTTGGCCCATCTCACACCTATGTAAATAGTCCCTTTATTAAACAGTCTCCAATTACTCTTTTGAACAGGTTACCTGCTGGGACTCAGAATGACACAGTTCTGTTCACTATTGAGCCAACCAGTGAATGAGGAGTACACTTTCTTTATTCCCTCAGTATTAAAATTTTTTTGTGTGGTGTATGTATTCCAAAACACTATTTTTAATTGGCTAGTATTCCAAGACACTATTACTAATTTCCCCCAAATTTTCTATCACAAATATGAAACCTCTTGGAATATTTTCCATATCATCAAATCCATCAGGGGTTCCATCAGTTCCGTATTCCCCCTCTCTTGGAACTCTTTATCCTTTTATTCCAATCTAGAAAGAGGATTCTCTAGGTCTGTGACATAGCGTCATTCTCCATATCTTTTTCCCTCTCTCCCATTTTGTATTTTCTCTTCTTGGACTCATTAAATTCTTCCTTGGGTTATGTTATTGTTCCAGTGGACAATATTCTCCAGTAACCTTTTGAGAAAGGCTATACCTAAGATAGACTCCAGAAAATTATTTTAAATTATTTTTACCCTCATGTTTGATTTGGATGGATATAAAATTTTCTTCATAATTTTGCAGGTTTTGCTCCCATATTTTTTAGTGTTGAGAATGGTTTTGCTGGTTAACATCCTCTGGCTTTATGATTCTTTATATGTGACTCTTTTTTTTCCCTCCTTGGAACTTGGAGTTCAAATTTGTCTCTCTATCTCATGTGCTCTGGAACTTTCATGATGATGTGATTGACGTAGGCTTTTTGCATTTACTGTCCTGATAACTTTATGGGCTCTTTCATTCTGCTAATGCAGGTTCTTCAGTTTTAGAAAAAAAAATTATTTTTGATAATTCCTTCCTCTCTATTTTCTCTATAACTCGAATTATCCAGATGTTCCTTCTCTTAAATTGATCCTTCAAAAAAAAAACCTTTGTATTTCATTTTCCATTATTTGTCTATTTTTTTAAATTTCTGGGTAATTTCCCAAATGGCCTTCCAATTCTTAAAACGCTTTTTGACTACCATGTGTGTGTGTGTATGTGTGTGTGTATATATATATATATATATATATATATATTTTTTTTTTTTTTTTTGTGGTACATGGGCCTCTCACTGTTGTGGCCTCTCCCGTTGCAGAGCACAGGCTCCAGACGCGCAGGCTCAGTGGCCATCGCTCATGGGCCCAGCCACTCCGCGGCACATGGGATCCTCCCGGACCGGGGCACAAACCCGTGTCCCCTGCATCGGCAGGCGGACTCTCAACCTCTGTGCCACCAGGGAAGCCCCTATCATGTATATTTTTTATATTCCAAGAGTTTGGTTTTGTTTATTGTTCCTTTTCATGCATTAATTTCTCATTTTGAGAAAATACCTTTTATTTTTTTACATCTTTCTGAGGATATGAACTGTTTTGCTTGACAATTTTCTTCTGTTCTTTGCTTTGCTTCTGATATTTGAGTACCAGGATCTATAGTTCTTTCCCTCTCTGGCTCCTCAATTTTTGAGAGAAGAATTCTAGTCTCTTTAGTGGAGGGAATAACTAGGCTGTCTATTTTTGGAGCTAAAAAGTGAAAAAGACCTGTAGCAGAGATATGTAATCTTTAGGTTGAAGAATTTATTTTGCCCATTTTCAGTATATTTTTCTTGCTGCTATAACTGGTATCCCTAGGTTTTGAGCTTTTTGCCTCTATTTCTCTACAGAATAAACCTCTTATCTCCTCCTTGGGTGGGAAGAAAAAGAGGTCTCCTGGTACTACAGAATTGAGGAGGGCATCTAGGGGGTCTAAGAACTTCTCAGATACACTGAATCAATACTCTTATTTTCATATTCACGTAACTCCACTTTCTGAAATACCTGGCGCCCTCAGTTCTTAGACGTTCCAAGGTCTACAGGGATTGAATGGTTCCTTATCAGTATCTCCCTATAGTCACTTGGAGGTCAGATTTCCATTTTCCAAAAAATGAGGTGAATCTCTAATCCTTTCCTGAGTCCTTCCTCATTCTCTACCTCTGTGTAGATCTAAACTTTTTATTTTCACTTTCAATCACTTTAGTAGGGTTTTAGTGCGGTAGAGACAAAGGCAAGTATTCAATTTTCCAGGTCAGAAGACATGTACACTTTAAAACTTTAATGTATGTATTAGATTACTGGTAGGAAAAGTTTGTGAAGCAACGTAATATGTTTAGCATTTGGAGAGTTACGTTAAGTGTATCTTTTTATTTCATATTCTTGCCCTTTGAAATGGTTTTAATATATGAGATGGCAAACTCTATCTGAACTTCTCTTTGATAGAAAAAGAAAATTTAAGATACGTAAGCAGAAAAATCACAGTTTCTATTATAATGGCAGTGTAAGTCATTAAAGTTTATAAATTAAACATTTTAAAACTCTGTTAATAGTGGTAAGAGACAACACCTAGTAAACTTATCTCATTTTCTTTGTGAAGGAACTATTAATAGAAAGGCAGATCATGGTGACTTTCTATACATAAAACAAGGCATGTGGCAAAATAAGGCAGAGTTGCTGAAAGACAGCACCATGAGGATGATTCACATCTAATAGAATGACCACATCAAAAGACTAGTGAACAAATTGGTGCAACAAGAAGAAAGATCTTTAGAAGGCATGACACAGGGTTTTGCCCTAAGCCCTACGCTATTCAATATTTAAATTGAGACACATAAGTACAATGACGAAATACTGAACATTCAGAAACAGGATGTGAAGAAGGAGGGAAAACACTAAACAATGGGGAGTCAACAGCAACAGGATATGAACAACTTCATTATAGGCTAATACTTTATAAGATAAATTTAACAGGGCTAAAAGTATAGCCTTACACTTAAATCTAAAACATGACCTACACACACAAACTGAGGAAGAAATATAACATTAGCACCTCTGCAAAAATGTACAGTTATAATTAACTAAAACATTTATTAAAATATTTATTGAGCACATACAATGTGCAAGACACTGCAGTTATAGTGAACGATACAGATAGGAAATTTGCTTCCAGTGAACTTACAGGTTAGCATGGGAAACAGGTAACACTTCAGATTTAATTATAATTGATTTAAGTTGAGCAATAGAGAACATTTAATATTAGGAATGCATAATAGGAGACAACATACAGAAGAATTAGACAAAAATATTTAATGTCATCTTAGGCTGCATTAATAAAAGTATATAATGCCTAGAATGTGAACCTGCTGGCAATTAATTATTCCTTGAATAAAGAATGATGCTAACTCAAAAAAAGAGAGAAATATTATATTATCAGGTAATATTTTTGGGCATTTATTATAGGCCAGGAACTGTGCTAATTGTCATATTATCTTGATCCTTCCATCCCAATGAATTAAATATTGTTAAACTCTCATTTTATAGATTGAAAAGACAGAGGCACAAAGGTTGCCAAGGGACTTATCCAAGTTCACACAGTGCTATGTATAGTAACTGAGATCTAAATGTGGGAACTCTGTGTAGTGTGCAGGCTTAACTGATGTGCTTGGCTGAGCAAGTCAAGGCTTCCTGGGAGCCACACTATAAGCCATCATAAGCCGAACACCATCCAGGTGGGAAAAACCAAGTTGCTGGAAGATCTCAACACTTTATAATGAAGTTAAAGGAACTGAAGGTATTCAACTAAAGAAGACAAAAAGTAGTATTTGTTTTTTCATCAGGGAATTATCATTATCAGGCTTACTCTGTCAAACACTGCTGGGAACTCTTTTACAGAGAACAGGTAGAGGGAAATTGGTAGCCAAAGCAGATCTTACCCACTCAGTGTTCCACAGTATAAGTTAATTTTGTTAGACACTTAAGACACAAAAGGCAGAAAAGAAAGATGGCTAGCTACATCATTTTAATATCCAATGCTTATGTATTTTAATGGGAAAGAATGTGACAATAGAATTGAGAAATTTTTCAAATAAAAATATTCTATTTTCTATCTGTTTACCTAATAAATAATACTACAATGGATGCTAAACATTAAGTTTTTTGGCATGCCTACTACTAAATATATCTATTTTTAGGTATATCTTCAGATGTTTATAGGTAAAAATTAAAGCTTGTTTTTTAATCTTTTAAAATTTGCCAACTGCCCTAAACTATAGCTTCAAATAAAAACATCATTCAATTATTAAGGAAGGATTGTTTATATTCTAAAATAGCCTTTAAAAATAAAATTACGCAAAGTGAAAAATAATGGAACTGCACAGGATATTTCTCCATGAATTCAGCCTATCTTCCCTTCAAAATTTCTCTTTGTTGAGATTTACTCCGTTTGTTTTAACACAGGCACTGTGCAAGAGGCTGGATTTGCTGATAAGCATTTTTTTTTTAATTTCAGTACAAAATCACCAAGGTAATGAATAATTTTTAATTTCCAGGAGCCTAAATTATGCAAATGAACCACAACTTTCTTTCCTCCTCCTTTACCTTTCATGTGCCCTTGAAAAGGAAATGATGGGATACAGTTCTGTGTATAAACCAGTGAACAGCATGTAAGAACATTCCAGTGCTCATCAGAGGCTCATCCAGATGCTGGGCCCTGCCCTACACCCTTTTGGTACTGGTGTCTTTGGGTGGACAAAGAGGTACAGTTCTACCTGCCCTGCAGAGTCCATCTAAGTAAGGTTATATTAATCTTTGTAAAGCTCTGAGTACTACAGAGTAAAATGCTGTATAAGTTGGGTATTTAGCAATATCCACCAGAAAAACCAATATAATCATCTTCAATTCCATAGAAGGCTAATTGAAAAATGAGGACCTCGTTCTAAGCTGTATGCCTTTTCAGAGTTGCTCACTGAAGGCTGACTTTTCCTAATTGGGCTCACTCATTCCTTCCACTACTTTTTTTTTTTTTAACATGTTTATTGGAGTATAATTACTTTACAATGGTGTGTTAGTTTCTGCTTTATAACAAAGTGAATCAGCTATATATATATACATATATCCCCATATCCCCTCCCTCTTGTGTCTCCCTCCCACTCTCCCTATCCCAACCCTCCAGGTGGTCACAAAGCACAAAGCTGATCTCCCTGTGCTATGCAGGTGATACCACTAGCTATCTATTTACATTTGGTAGTGTATGTATGTACATGGCACTCTCTCACTTCATCCCAGCTTACCCTTCCCCCTCCCCTTGTCCTCAATTCCATTCTGTATGTCTGCATCTTTATTCCTGTCCTTCGCCTAGGTTCTCCACAACCATTTTTTTTTTTAAGATTCCATATACATGTGTTAGCATATGGTACTTTTTTTTCTCTTTCTGACTTACTTAACTCTGTATGACAGACTCTAAGTCCATCCATCTCACTACAAGTAACTCAATTTTGTTTCTTTTTATGGCTGAGTAATATTCCACTGTATATATGTGCCATATCATCTATATCCATTCATCTATCAATGGACACTTAGGTTGCTTCCATGTCTTGGCTATTATAAATAGAGCTGCAATGAACATTGTGGCACAAGACTCTTTCTGAATTATGGTTTTCTCAAGGTATATGTCCAGTAGTGGGACTGCTGAGTCATATGGTAGTTCTATTTTTACTATTTTAAGAAACCTTCATACTATTCTCCATAGTGGCTGTGATCAGTTTACATTCCCACCAACAGTGCAAGAAGGTTCCCTTTTCTCCACACCCTCTCCAGCATTTATTTTTTGTAGATTTTTTGATGATGACCATTCTGATGGGTGTGAAATGATACGTCACTGAAGTTTTGATTTGCAATTCTCTAATGATTAGTGATATTGAGCATCTTTTCAAGTATTTGTTGGCAATCTGTATATCTTCTTTGGAGAAATGTCTATTAAGGTCTCCTGCCCATTTCTGGATTGGGTTGTTTGTTTTCTGGGTATTGAGCTCATGAACTGCTTGTAAATTCTGGAGATTAATCTTTTGTCAGTTGCCTCATTTGCAAATATTTTCTCCCATTCTGAGGGTTGTCTTTTCGTCTTGTTTATGTTTTCTTTTGCCGTGCAAAAGCTTTTAAGTTTCATTAGGTCCCATTTGTTTATTTTTGTTTTTATTTCCATTTCTCTAGGAGATGGGTCAAAAAGGATCTTGCTGTGATGTATGTCATAGAGTGTTCTGCCTATGTTTTCCTCTAAGAGTTGTATAGTGTCTGGCCTTACATTTAGGTCTTTAATCCATTTTGAGTTTATTTTTGTGTATGGTGTTAGGGAGTGTTCTAATTTGATTCTTTTACATGTAGCTGTCCAGTTTTCCCAGCACCACTTATTGAAGAGGCTGTCCTTTCTCCACTGTACATTCCTGCCTCGTTTATCAAAAATAAGGTGGCCATATGTGTGTGGGTACATTTCTGGGTTTTCTATCATGTTCCATTGATCTATCTTCCTGCTTTTGTGCCTGTACCATACTGTCTTGATTACTGTAGCTTTGTAGTATAGTCTGAAGTCAGGGAGCCTGATGCCTCCAGCTCTGTTTTTCTTTCTCAAGATTGCTTTGGCTATTCAGGGTCTTTGGTGTTTCCATACAAATTGTGAAATTTTTAGTTCTAGTTCTGTGAAAAATGCCATTGGTAGTTTGATAGGAATTGCATTGAATCTGTAGATTGCTTTGGGGAGTATAGTCATTTTCACAATTTTGATTCTTCCAATCCAAGAACATGGTATATCTCTCCATTTGATTATATCGTCTTTAATTTCTTTCATCAGAGTCTTATAGTTTTCTGCATCCAGGTCTTTTGTCTCCTTAGGTAGGTTTATTCCTAGGTATTTTATTCTTTTTGTTGCAATGGAAAATGGGAGTGTTTTCTTAATTTCTCTTTCAGATTTTTCATCATTAGTATGTAGGAATGCAAGAGATTTCTGTGCATTAATTTTGTATCCTGCTACCTTACCAAATTCATTGATTAGCTGTAGTGGTTTTCTGGTAGAGTCTTTAGAATTCTCTATGTATAGTATCATGTCATCTACAAACAGTGACAGCTTTATTTCTTCTTTTCCGATTTGGATTCCTTTTATTTCTTTTTCTTCTCTGATTTCTTTGGCTAAAACTTCCAAAACTATGTTGAATAATAGTGGTGAGAGTGGCCAACCTTGTCTTGTTCCTGATCTTAGAGGAATGGTTTCATTTTTTCACCATTTAGAATGATGTTGGCTGTGGGTTTGTCATATATGGCCTTTATTATGTTGAGGTAAGTTCCCTCTATGCCTACTTTCTGGAGGGTTTTTATCATAAATCGGTGTTGAATTTTGTCGAAAGCTTTTTCTACATCTATTGAGGTGATCAAATGGTTTTTCTCCTTCAATTTGTTAATATGGTGTATCACATTGATTTGCATATATTTAAGAAAATTTGCATTCCAGGGATAAATCTCTCTTGATCATGGTGTATGATCCTTTTAATGTGCTGTTGGATTCTGTTTGCTAGTATTTTGTTGAGGATTTTTGTATCTATGTTCATCAGTGATATTGTCCTATAGTTTTCTTTCTTTGTGACATCTTTTTCTAGTTTTGGTATCAGGGTGATGATGACCTCATAGAATGAGTTCGGGAGTGTTCTTCCCTCTGCTATATTTTGGAAGAGTTTGAGAAGGATAAGTGTTAACTCTTCTCTAATTGTTTGACAGAATTCGCCTGTGAAGCCATCTGGTCCTGGGCTTTTGTTTGTTAGAAGACTTTAAATCACAGCCTAAATTTCAGTGCTTATGATTGGTCTGTTCATATTTTCTATTTCTTTCTGGTTCATTCTCAGAAGGTTGTGCTTTCTAAGAGTTTGTCCATTTCTTCCAGGTTGTCCATTTTATTGGAATAGTTGCTCGTAGTAATCTCTCATGATCCTTTGTATTTCTGCAGTCTCAGTTGTTATTTCTCCTTTTTCATTTCTAATTCTATTGATTCGAGTTTTCTCCACTTTTTCTTGATGAGTCTGGCTAATGGTTTATCAATTTTGTTTATCTTCTCAAAGAACCAGCTTTTAGTTTTATTGATCTTTGCTATCATTTCCTTTTCATTTATTTCCGATCTGATCTTTATGATTTCTTTCCTTCTGCTAACTTTGGGGTTTTTTTGTTCTTCTTTCTCTAATTGCTTTAGGTGTAAGGTTAGGTTCTTTATTTGAGATGTTTCTTGTTTCTTGAGGTAGGATTGAATTGCTATAAACTTCCCTCTTAGAACTGCTTTTGCTGCATCCCATAGGTTTTGGGCTATCGTGTTTTCATTGTCATTTGTTTCTAGGTATATTTTGATTTCCTCTTTGATTTCTTCAGTGATCTCTTGGTTATTTAGTAATGTACTGTTTAGCCTCCATGTGTTTGTGTTTTTTACAGATTTTTTCCTGTAATTGATAACTAGTCTCATAGCATTGTGGTCAGAAAAGATACTTGATACGATTTCAATTTTCTTGAATTTACCAATGCTTGATTTGTGACCCAAGATATGATCTGTCCTGGAGAATGTTCCATGAGCACTTGATAAGAAAGTGTATTCTGCTGTTTTTGGATGGAATGTCTTATAAATATCAATTAAGTCCATCTTGGTTAATGTATCATTTAAAGTTTGTGTTTCCTTGTTTATTTTCATTTTGGATGATCTGTAGATTAGATGTCTCTGGTGGACCAATGTCCTGAACTAGGCTCTCCTACCTCAGAGGCACAGGCCTGATACTTGGCCAGAGAACCAAGACCCTGTCAGCCACACGGCTCAGAAGAAAACAGAGAAGAAAAGAAAGAAAGAAATAATAATAAAAAATTTATTTAAATAGAAAATTTTTAAAAATTATTAAAAATAAAAAAATTAAATAGTTATAATAAAAGGAAAAAAATAAAATAAAAGGAAGAAAGAAGAGAGTAACCAAATCAAAAACCAAATCCAGCCATGATAACAAGTGCTAAAAACTATAAAAAAAAAAAAAGGACAGACAGAACGTTGGACAAATGTTAAAAGCAAAGCTATACAGACAAAATCACACAAAGAAGCATGCACATACCCACTCACAAAGAGAAACAGGAAAAACATATGTATATCTATATATAAAAAAAAGGGAGAGCAACCAAATCAATAAAGAAATCTACCAATGATAATAAACTCTAAATACTAAAGTAAGATAAAAATAAAACTAGAAAAAAATTAGATGCCGAAATCAAACACCAAGGCTACAGTTGCTCCCAAAGTCCACTGCCTCAATTTTGGGATGATTCGTTGTCTATTCAGGTATTCCAGAGATGCAGAGTACATCAAGTTGACTGTGGAGATTTAATCCGCTGCTCCTGAGGCTCCTGAGAGAGATTTCCCTTTCTCTTCTTTGTTTGCACAGCTCCTGGGGTTAGGTTCGGGTTTGGCCCCACCTCTGTGTGTAGGTCGCCTGAGGGCATCTGTTTTTTGCGCAGACAGTAGGGGGGTAAAGGGGGCTCTGACTCACTCAGGCCGGTGGGGAGGGAGGGGCACAGAATGCAGGGTGAGCATGTGGCAGCAGAGGCTGGCATGAAGTTGCAACAGCCTAAGTTGCGCTGTGTGTTCTTCAGGGGAAGTTGTCCCTGGATCACAGGACCCTGGCAGTGGTGGGCTGCACAGGCTCCCGGGAGAGGAGGTGTGGATAGTGACCTGTGCTTGCACACAGGCTTCTTGGTGGCTGCAGCAGCAGCCTTAGCGTTTCAGGCCCATCTCTGCAGTCCACGTTGATAGCCACGGTTCACGCCCGTCTCTGGAGCCCTTTTAGGCAGTGCTCTGAATCCCCTCTCCTCCCACACCCTGAAACAATGGTCTCTTGCCTCTTAGGCAGCTCCAGACTTTTCCCCAGACTCCCTCCCGGCTAGCCGTGGTGCACTAGCTCCCGTCAGGCTGTCTTCACGCAGCCAACCCCAGTCCTCTCCCTGGGGTCTGACCTCCGGAGCCCGAGCCTCAGCTCCCAGTCCCCACCCGTCCCGGCGGGTGAGCAGACAAGCCTCTCAGGCTGGTGAGTGCTGGTCGGCACCGATCCTCTGTGCGGGAATCTCTCTGCTTTGCCCTCCACACCCCGTTGCTGAACTCTCCTCCGTGGCTCCGAAGCTTCCCCCACGCCATCCCCCGTCTCCACCAGTGAAGGGGCTTCCTAGTGTGTGGAAAATTTTCCTCCTTCACAGCTCCCTCCCAGAGGTGCAGGTCCCATCCCTATTCTTTTGTCTCTGTTTATTCTTTTTTCTTTTGCCCTACCCAAGTACGTGGGCAGTTTCTTGCCTTTTGGGAAGTCTGAGGTCTTCTGCCAGCGTTCAGTAAGTGTTCTGTAGGAGTTGTTCCATATGTAGATGTATTTTTGATGTATTTGTGGGGAGGAAGGTGATGTCCACGTCTTACTCCTCTTCCATTATGAAGGCCTCCTCCCCTTCCGCTACTTTAAAGTATTTTATGAGCTGTGGGCATTCAGGATGCTTAATGCCAGTCATCCTTCATTTTAAATAACTTTTTAATTTTTTTTTGGTTTGTTTTATAAATGTGTTACAATCCTAGCTTAGAGACTTTGGTCCTATTTTTAAACTAAACATATCTTTGCTATGACCAAACATAAATAATATGTTTACTTATTTGGGGACCCAGAGGCTTATCTTCCCTCTGAACTTGCCAGGAATAACAGACAACTCAGTTTAAAACCAAAATTGATAGACACATGTCAAGCTGGTAAAAAATATCTGCCCAGTTGTTTTCCTTTCATATTTTGTGCCAAGCAAGGCTGCTGGTTTCAAGTAGCTAATGGAAATCAAGCAAAAAAAGTTAGGATTTTAAGGAAGTAAACCTTAATTCAGTGGTTGGTTAAGGACAAAATCTGTAAGTCAGCTTGAGTTTGATTTATACTCGTATATTCTGCCTGATGTATATTCATATACTCATAAAATCTGACTGATATATGTATTACTCCTAAAATAGCAAGTATCCTCTCAAGGGCAAAACCATATATTCATCCATGCTAAAATACAGAGAAGAGTCAAATTTAAGTAGCTTTCTTGTTCCTATTTCTTATTCTTTAAACATAAGTTTCTATACTGCCATAGAAATATGTGGAGGAGATAGTATCTTTGCATTCATATACGTTGGAGTGGATAAGCACCTCAAGACTATCTTATTTCTCAACCTAATTATTTTTTTCAAAGGATTAGTAAAGCTTTATTTTTTAAAGCAAAAATATTGGTACATATGTTCGGATGATAAAAGACGCAGGTGATACTAGGTATTTCAAAAGTCTTGATCTATTACAAAGCATCAAATTCAACTGTCTCTAGGGACCAGGCAAGGTATATATGTGGTGAAGAGGTCTGGCTATGGGACAATGTGAAGATGTGGGGACAGTGGAAAATTCAAGAGCACATGCCTCATTGAAAAACCTTCAAATGCAAACATTTTACAGCGATGTTCAAATAAAACACGTCTGCCTTCTGCCACCCCTCCTATATACTTTTGAAATGTATAGGTTTAATGTACTGAGAAATGAATGATTCAATTCAGTTTTATTTTTATTTATTTATCTATCTTCAAAATACCGGAGCAGTGCTTTTGTGACTTGTTGAAGGAAGTCACATGATACAATGCAGAGGAACTGAATTATTCCTGGAAATACTCATAAGACCTAATGAGTGTGATCCATCTTTGCATTGGACCCTGTGGCCACAGCTATAGCCCAGCCCCAGGTTCCTCATCTGTGTCTCATGAACAGGGGCTCCTGAGTTACTTAATACAAAAGCATCCATTATATTGACTTCACATCTGAGGTTCGAAGAACAAAGGGCCCTGACATGTTACAAAGGCAGAGATGCGGGCCCTTTCTTCCTCCTGATTGGGTTGTTTGGGAAGGGATTAAGGGAAGGAATTTGAAGTCAAGCAGCCCTGATGTTTATCCCCTCAGCCTTGCACAGGGGTGCATCCGGGCTGTTAATGTGCTTGCCTTCGTGCTAACACACACACAGTTTTTCAGACCTGCCTTGAGTGGCACCTCCATAATTAATAAATCACTGTCAAATTTTCTACAGTGCTTTCATATTCACGGAAAAGCAAAAGGTAAACAAAGAAACAAAATACAGCAATATATACAGAGAGGTTAATTTTAGTTGGATTTTAGAACAGAATATACACATATGCACCTTGGTCAGCACTGTAGAGCTAATGAATGGCCAGTATTTTTCAAGAAGCAGCTCATTAATAATTGGTTTCCTCCTCATCATTAAGAAGCACTTATTATTAGTCTAATTACAAATGGCCTTGATCAGGGATATATATATATATATATATATATATATATATATATATATACACACGGTTTGCATGCATGAATCACTGGGTTCTGTAAGAGCTTTGTCTCTAAGGCAGAAAACAAACCATTTAAAATCTATGTAATACTCCTATTTTATATGTAATATTTATTAAAAATTTTTTTAACATCTTTATTGGAGTAAAATTGCTTCACAATGGTGTGTTAGTTTCTGCTTTATAACAAAGTGAATCAGCTATACATATACATATATCCCCATATCTCCTCCCTCTTGCATCTCCCTCCCACCCTCCCTATCCCACCCCTCTAGGTGGTCACACAGCACCAAGCTGATCTCCCTGTGGTATGCAGCTGCTTCCCACTAGCTACCTGTTTTACATTTGGTAGTGTATATATGTCCATGCCACTTATATGTAATATTTACTAAGGAAAAATAAAATATTAAGATGTTTTAAAAAAAGAACAGATTTTGTGTGTGTGAGGGTGTGGAGGTGTGTAAAGTACTTACTATGTTTGACAGTACCAACATAATGGAGTATATATATTTGTTACATTTGTCAATAGGCAATAGGGCTAATATTTACCCTCTTTTTTAAAAATTGTATTTCCAATATTTGTACTCTCCATATGTATCATTGATTTCAGATGACTAGCATTTCTGCACATTTTGCTGTGAAATTTCATTTTGTATAAGAGTTTATCTACACTATGCACAAGAGAAAGATTATATATAACTGTCTCCTCATGATAAAACTCATGTAATTTTAAGAAACAAATAAATGAATACAGATATTAGCTCTACCTCAAATATTTAAGTAAATAAAACTCAGTTTATAAATTTTTTTCCATTTAAATAGCATTGGAAGTAGTTATATACTTTGCATTTATAGACACACTTTAAATTCTATGCCTTCACTAGTTCTGTTGGTAAACTCTCATTAGGTGTAACACATGGGCATAAAGCCATACACACATCCTTTAAAAAATGGAATGCAAAAATTGGAATTAGCCTATGTTATGGGTTGAATTTACTAACACAAAGGAACCGGCACTTGATGATTTGGAATATTTTCCAGATAGCATGCTTTAGAAACAGGATGTGGCTGGACAGCTCTGTGCCAAAGAGATTAGGTGTGTGACTTATGGATCCAGTCAACAATCTCAGCAAAGGCTCGGGATAGAGACAAAGTTATCGAGGAAGGATGTGTCAACTAGTGTGGATCACCCTGACATCCATGGAAGACTGATAAAGGTTTTGAGAATTTTATACCAGCAGAAAACCTGTAAACCTGAACTGAAAGGGACATAAGTAGGATGGAATGAAAGAAGAATGACTCCTAGGGCAAAGCCGAAGATGCAGAGATCAGAGAAGAAAGAGCTGACTGAGGCCAGCCAACTAGATGTCTCAGGCTGAGAGGGCAGAGCCACCATCCAGATTGGCCAGGAGGATGGGGCTGCTGCCCAGGTGTGGTGGGAGGACAGAGCATGGAGACATAAACAATTATTCTCATGCCTTGAAATCTAATAGAATTCACTCTGTTGAGTTTTAGATTTGCTTGGGATCTGTGACCCCTATTTTCCTTCCCACTTCTCCCTTTTAGAATGGGAATGTCTATCCTATGCCTCTCCCATCATTGTATTTCGGAAGATATAACTTGTTTTCTAGGTTTCAGTGTCCACAGATAGATAGGAATTTTGCCCCAGGATGGCCCATACTCAGAGTCTCACCCATAATGGATTTAGATGATTTAGAAGATAGAATTTGAGACTTTTAGGGTTGATTATATTTAGGTGAGATTTTAGATTTAGAGTTGATGCTGGAATGGGTTAAGGCTTCTGATGAAGTTGGGATGGGTGAATGTATTTTGCAAGTGGGAAAGGCATGAATTTGGCAAGGATGGGAGAGGGTAGACATTACAAGTTGAATTGCATCATCAAAAACATACATTGATGTCCTAAACCCTAATACCTACACATGTGACCTTGTTTAGAAATAGGGTCTTTGCAGATGTAATCTAGTTAAGAGGAAACCATAGTGAATTAGGGTGGGTCCTAATCCAATATGACTAGTATCCTTATAAGAATAGAAGAGATGTAGACACAGATGGTCATATGAAGATGGAGGCAGTGATGGCTGCTACAAGCCAAGGGATGCCTAAGGGTACCAGAAGCTGGAAGAGGTAAGGAAGGATCCTTCCCGAGATGCTTTGGAGGCAGCATGGCCCTTCCAATGCCTTGATTTTGGACTTTTAGACTCTAGAATTTGGAAGTAATAAATTTCTGTTGTTTTAAGCCACTGAGTTAGTGGTACTTTGTCATGGGATCCCTAGGAAACTAATAGATCCCACTAGAGTAAACATTGTTTTCCTTTGATCTTTCAGCATTCATCTCCTCCCCTCCCTCTTTTAATAACTGTATCTGATTTTCCTTTCCCACTCTTATTCCATGTGCTGTATATAGCTGACTACATACATGAATTCAAAACTGAGCATGCAACCTATTCTGTTCTCCTGGCCCCAACAGTTGCTTCAGGGTTGAATGTGTAACCCAATCATAGTCAGTCAATAGGGAAGATGGAAAACTGGAGCTTCAGCAGCCATATTGCTACCATGAGGGAGAACCTGTCAGAGCACAGAAACAACAAAGATGGTGTAGAACCAAGAGACCTCTGAGAGAGATCCTATTTATCTATAAGACAATCAACTACATGCATATAAAGCTGGACTACTGCTAGAATTTTTAGTTACCTGAACTTATAATTTCCCTTTTGCTTAAACCATTTTTGACTAACTTTTCTAACACTTTCAAGTAAGAGATTTCCATGCATTAGATCTCCTAATTCTTGGCACTGCTCTCCTGACGTTGCTTTCAATAGTCACTGAATGCCAGTTCATGCTTTCCTGGGTCACTTCTAAGTTTAAAATAAAAATAAGGTTAAGAATTTGGTATGGTGTTTCACTGATTACTTAATGAATGAAATGATTTGAAAATTCCTAATTCAAGTTATCTCTGAGAAGGAAAGTAAGCCAGGTTTCCTCATCTCTAAATGTGTACTCATTGGATACTTTCCTATTTAGCCCTCATTCTTGTGGGCTGCAGATTGCAATATAGAGACGGTTAGTCAGCTCTATTTCAATGGCCTGAGACAGCAGACAAATGTTGCTTAACGTTTTCCCAGTGGAATAATACAGGAGAGTATCTCTTTTCATATATAATATATGGATTTAGATTAGATTGGATATACCCTCAATTTTTGTGCCATTGAGGTGAATATATTTTATGTTTTTAAATGCATTCTTAAAAGTAAGTTCATTATAATACACTAAATTTTGATATTTACATATTCTCGTGTCCAAACAAATTGTACTTCCAGGCTTTTTGGAAAACTCCCCTAATTTTTAACCTGAGTCATAACAGAGACAAAATTCCATTTTAATTTGATATCTTAAATTAGGTTATCATGTATTCAGATTATTCTATATGCATCCTTTTGTAATTTCTGAAATGCTGGTTTGAAATTACTATAGCGTCAATATGTCATATTAATTTTCCTCAAGCTTTAAGCAAAAGTAAATTATTACTATTCAGATTATATTTAATATTTAGAAAAAATTTTTAAACTTTTAATTTTATATTGGGGTATAGCCAATTAACAACATTGTGATAGTTTCAGGTGCACAGCAAAGCAACTCAGCCATACATATACATGTATCTATTAGAAATTCTTTAAGGTCATGATTTAGGATATACAGGTTCTCTGCTGATCATATAGAATATTAGGATTTTTTTCTTTTTTTTGGTTTAAGCAGAAGATTTTCATATATTTTATTTATCATTGGAATAGAAATAATATTTTAGTTAAAAAGTTATGTAGTTAACAGTTTATCTGAGTGTTTAGAGATTATACATGCATTAATAATTATAATTGTTTATAAAATATGAGTATATAATGATATATAATTTAACATTGCTATTAAGGCTTTAGTTTTGGGAGAGCATGTCCACATTAACACCAAATTTAGCCTAGTAAACTAAAGCAATATTTTAAAAACTCAAATGAATACCCCAGTAATGATCCCAAAGCCTTTTTTTTAACATATTGACAGATACCCTCTCCTTTTTGTGGACATACTGTGTTTACCTAGATACACATCTTTTTATAGATAACTTTAAATAGCTATCTTTTGATTATAAGACACAGATCTAGAGGTGCATGCATATATTTGGGAATAAGCAAAGTGTAAATAAGGCCAAAAATTATTTATTTGATGAGAATAGACAGCATACATAGCTTTAAAAAAAAGTGCTACATCCAGTTTACAGCATCTAAACCTTTCTTTTGTTAGCAACACTGTTTAAAATAACTTTTCCCCAAGGAACAATACCCCAGATACATCACTGCAAATCCTCCAAAGGCATGTAGCTGTTGTTGCCTTTAAACATAGACTTCTTATGAAATGAGTACTTAAAATTAGATGAGTGCCGAGTAAAGGAGGGAGATGGCCACCACTAAGGAAGAATTAATATACATACTTGTATATTAATGTTCAAATGTGCTGCATTTAGGGCGCAACTTCTGTCCAGAGCCTGCAGTAGTAATTGTATCAAGCTGCGCTATTCAGCCTGCTGCTATGACAACTACCCAAGGGCAAATGTCAGGTCAGCTCCCAGCGTCTGGCTCTTGCCATAATTGCTTTGTCAGGAACCTAAAAGCTGCCTTCTTTTTCTCACTGAACAGTGGAAAGCAATAGTGCTCAAAGAACTAAATGTTGAGACTTCCTTTCCCCATCCTACACCCTTCTTCCCTATCATATTGTATTTGTGACTTTCCCCATTTGGTGTTTAAACTGTGTTTACCAAGTTGTCAGACATTTTAAATTGCAGTATTAATTCCAATAATTTCTGCTCTATTTGGCCACATAACACCATTCTTGGGCTTGAACATTTCCTACTGTGTTGGCAGGCATCTCATTAAAAGTCTCTTTCCTTCCTTAAAACTGAACTTTTTGCCATGCTACATCAAGCCACGAATGGATGTTTATTTAATGCTTACCCTTTTCCCAGTACATAACTAGGTATCTTTGGGGCTCAAGGTGATGCAGGCCAAAGCTGTTTTAATCCCACAGAGTGATAAAAATTTATAGAGTCAATATTCCAAAAGACACCTGGAGGCCATTACAATGTTACCTGGGAATATAATCAAGTCCTCAAATAAGCTGTGCTGATAGTCATTGCTACACAGAGAAGGAGGAAAGGGACTTAGCTTTGTGGGCTGCGAGTTGATCCAAGGGGTGCTTCTAAAGCAGGTGCGCTTTGAGATGGGCATACAAATAAACACAGGAGTGGAACTGGAGCTGCCAGACTGCCTGAGCAAAGGCGTACTGCTGGAAGGAGGGTGTGCTTGGAGCATTAACGATTCTGCTCCACATTCACATATTCTAAATCCCCCAAATGTCCTTTCTATAGCAAGAAAATAGGAGCAACAGTGAGACACTGCATTTCCTCTTTGTGTAATTTTTAGTCATGAACAAGAGCAGTAATGATGTAGACCTCACCGAGTTTTGGGAAACAAATTAAATGAGAAAATGTATGTGCATTCAAATTAAGGTGTAAGAGGACACACAAACATTAGTATAATCATGTATGATGTGTTTCCCATACATGTCCTGATTTATTTCTCCAATATAGCTGAGATGATACTATGAATGGTGAAGAACTTGGCATTTAAACCTGAATCTGGGTATCTGAAACGATTTCAACCAATTTTGTTAGAATATGAATGATCAAATACATGGTAGTTCAAAAAGTTCATTTAATGTAAAAAACTGCAGAAAGGATTCTGTATTTTTAGAATGACCTCAAATGAAGGATCTTAAATAAAGAATTAAAGAAGATACATGGATAGCTGAGCAGTTCCCTGGAAAGGAAATTTTCCTCACACTTATGGAGACATTTGAAGCTTGACAGCTTCATTGGACTTCTCAAACTTGCTTCACAGGCAATAATAAATGATAGAAAAATGCAATTGAATAAAATAATGTGACCTTCTGAGTTCTGCATCTAAAATAGTACTCAAATTCTTGCATGCTATGAATGTATTATGGCCTTAAGATTTGAAATTTATGAAGCATTCATAAATTCATTACTCAGAACATTACTCTGAAATCTTAAGGGAGCTAAATTCTTTGTATGTATTGGTCTGTTTTCCTTCTTTTTAAAGAGAAATTCTGTTTCTAGTGAACTATGAAAAAAATCACTGAAGAAAGAAAGAAAGAAAGAGAGAAAGAGAGAGAGAGAGAGAGAAAGGAAGAAAGGAAGGAAGGAAGGAAGGAAAGGAAATCTAAACTAAAAATGAAATTTTCCAGGCCTGCTTCTTTTATAAAATAAACCTATTGAACTAAGTGGTCTGTGAGGTTCTTGGAAGCTCTAATGGTTTTTGAGTCCAGTATGTCCTATAGAAAAATGATAATTTAAAAATCTGAAAAAGAGGCTTTTTTGAAAAGTTATATATGTATTAGCAATCCCCAAGTATAGCAACTCTGTATATATGCCCACATATGCAGTTCAAACATGCCACTGCTTCTGAGTTTCCAGACTCTATTTTCCAAACGCCCGAATCAAAGGATATGTTCTTTCTCTAAACTTCTCAGGTCTCCCCACCAGAAAGAAATCATGTAGCAAAAAAAATAATGAATAGGAGAGATGGGCATATAGTAGAAAGCTTTACTTTAATTGCCATTTATTGATGGAAATTATAATGCCTATGAGATTCAGATAAACTTTCACTTACATCTACCTATTTTATAACTTAAATTCACAGTTGCAAGTATGACCTCTTTTTGTACTTTTGCTCTTTGCCCTCTTTCAAGAACTCAGAACCCTAACTTCTGTTAAATCTCACTTATATTTTCATAGAGGATTTGGGAATAGGAGGCTAGTCTCAAACCTCAGAGATGAAAAAAAGCGAAGGTTACTACTGGGCTCTGGAAGTTCCCTGAGGGTCCTTGAATATCAGACCCAGAAGGCATTACGATGTTTTCTCAAATAACAGAACTAGCACTCAAACCAAGAAAAATAAGAACACAGAATGTTACCAGAGAAGTGATTTAATGAGAAGTTTGATTTTAATGTAGGAATCTCACTGAATTTTCAACTTGATTGTTTCATTGAAAAGGCTATTTTGATCTTGCTTGTGGTCAAGGCAAAACATTAAAGGGAGTTTAAAAATAAATGTGACTTGGTTTTTGACCTATGTAGGTATCACTTTGCTCTTGATGAATGAGTGCAGGTAAGAGCTCTGAGAAAATAGCTTTGTATAAACTCCTAAAACAGTGAGAGGTAGTTTTCCTTATATTCTTTTAACAGGGTTTAAATAAGGACAAATACAGACTGTCCAGTAGACATTCAGAAGCCATTGGATTGTTGAAGCAAGAAAGAAGTAACATTGTTGACCAGTCAAAGAACACTGATAGCATGGGAAAAATGGGGCTTCTTCCTGAGGATGAGAGATAATATGAGAGATTGATCCATTTCAGCAAAGTTAATAGGTAAAGATCAATTTTGCTGCCAAGCCTGTCAGAAAGTCAGGCTCCCCTCACCATTATGAAAAAGAGGTAAATTACCAATAAAGTGAGTTGACCTGCCTCAGGGAGTTTTCTCTAGGACAGACTTTACAAGATCCCCTGTTCCATCACCTGCTCTGTGGCATCTGTGTCTGTAGCTAAAGCTGATGTCAGCACCACACAATTCTTAGTAAAGATTAATATTAATAACTAAATCCATCTTTAAAGGTTATGATCCGAAGAGTTATGGCATGAAATGAAGATGCATTGAGATTTTAGGAATATTTCCACTACAAATGAAAGTAAAATCATTTGTAAGGCTAACCACAGCTATCTAGAAAATCTAGCTCTGCAGAAACCATGCTTTCTCAAAGTGCTGAGTAACTGAAGAACAACGTGTACAACTTGAGGCCACTGGGCTTGTGGTATTTACCACCTGAGTCATGTTAAACATCATAAATCCCTTTAGGAAGCATAGCCCAATTTGTCAAGTTATTATATTATCTAATTTCATAATAAACTTGTGACTGTGGCTAAATTTCCCCAATACACATAAAATTATTGTTTCAGAGTAACTAGTGGGTTTTAAACTGGCCAGATTAAAGAGAAAAGACAGGACAAGGAATGGACAGATCATGAGAAATAAATTATAAAAATGAATATATTTGGCATAAAACAATAAGTCAGACTCTTCGTCTGCTAAGCCTAAAATAACTGGTTTTAAAAGAAATTAACAAAAATGCAGTCTTCACGGAGAAGCCAGTAAACCATATGTTCCCCTGACTTTGGCACCAAAAAGTGTATTAACATATTATGATGAATTTCTCTCTCTGAATTCAAACCACCTACTCATATCCTGACGTTGATCCACTTGAAATTAATAACATCCTAAGCCAAAGATTCACCTAAAATTAAAAAAAGAATCATTTCTACACAAATGTGGGAGAATTCTCAATGAAGCCAGAAAACCAAATAGTAAAGCAAAATGAGTAACAGAAAGACAAAAAATAAAATCAGAAATTGAGGCTGTTCCCAGTTTCCCCTCCTTCAAAACCCCATAGATGTATCTAAAAGAAAGTTTCTTAGATTCAGATTCCCCATCCATAGAAAAGGGAAACCATTTGATCTACATGCTTCATAGTACTATTGAGAGACCAGGAGAATCATGCACTGTACATCACTACTCATACATTGACACTCATCATACATTGACATATCATTACATAAGGAAAATACATACACTAAGGAAAAATTTTATACAGAACTAACCTTACTCTCAATTTAAGAAAAAAAAGATAAGTCACTGTTTGAGGAAAACCATAATGACAGTTTTTTGAGAGATCATAAAAAGAGAAAAAGATGAAAAATATTTACAATAGAAAGAATAATAATCTATATATACAGTTATATAAGTTGAAACTATAGGAGAAAATTAAACTTTGATTCCTCATTAGCTGAGCTAACACTGCAGCATGGAAGAGTAGGTATTCCGAAATCACTCATTTGTAACTTCAAAATATCTTATAGCAGATTAATCTTCATAATTACTTTTCGGCATTAGCTCATATTTAACTACTGTTACAATTAAATAGCAAATATGAAATGTAGGTGGTAGAGAAATGAATTCTTGCTGAATTGGGACCTCACCTTTGCCCCACTACATCTACGTTTTGTTGTCCCTAGGGTTCTGAAGCTTCCTAAAACTTGGAGATGTCACTCTCCTTCCCACTTATCTCTGGCATGTACTTAAAGTCCAAATAACTTTAAAATGCCCACAATCTAATTTAAACCCTCATGTCCAATCCCCTCTCCTTTTATTTCTTCCGAAGAATCTCAAGTTTCACTCACAGATATGACTGTTTTTGATACTCAGGAAACTTTCATGTTTCAAAAGGCTCCATGTGTCTGGACTATCATCCGCTAGCTCTCATAATCTCCTTCATTTCTCATGGTCCGGCTCAAATAGTGCCTCCTCTGGGAAGCCCTCCTGGGTTTCCCAGGTAAAATTAGAAGAACTCTCCTCTGGCTTTCGCAACAATCTGATCACACCCTTATAATTTCATTTACCATACTAATTTCACTCGTCTTTAACAGAATGTGAGTTTCTAGAGGAAAGATGTTATGTTTCATCCCTCTGCAAAGAAAGAATAAAAACACCTGCTCAGTAGAAAGTGATTTTAAGTAAATCTAGTACCTGGTAAATCCTCAGTAAAGGTTCTCAATCCTTATTTTGTAGCCTCTGTACCAAGCAAAATATCTTCATATAATGATTATTTGCTAAATAAACTACTTTAGGACTACTTAGAGCTAATTTTCTCCTATTAATCATATCTCTTGCTGATACAGATACATGAAATATTTAAGGAACTCCCTAGAGCAGTTCAAACACATTGGAAAAATAAGAATTTTAAACTTTTGCCATTAAAAAGTTATCTTGCAAGACCTCAAGTTGGAAATAATACATATTTGAAGTCCAGCCACATTATTAAGTTAATGCTGAAAGAATACAATTCGTAAAGCAATTATCTTGCTCACAAAATACCAACAGAATACAGGTCAAATATTCTTCCCTACAGAGCAAATAAATATTCCAGTAAAACTATTTAACTGTATTTCTCAAATATTACATAATGTGCACAATGAACTAAAAATTTTAAATTAGAATAATAAATATTTATTGTAGTTATCCATAAGTGATATTTTATGTATCTGTAAAACATTTTAATTTGGTATATATATTTACTTTTTCTTAGTTTTTATGTTTATAAAGTTTCTATGTTTACAAAAATATAATGGAAATATATAATATTTCCCTATTTTTATTATTTAAAAATGTGATTATAACCATTCTGAGAGTCTGTTCTGATATTATATAGGTATGATGGTTGGTTTGCAGTAGTGAGAATGTATTCGAGTCTCTCTGGATTGCTTTACTAATTTGTCCACCCTTTGGTGCTCATGAATTTAAGGTCATGGTTCAATATCCACTTGTTAGCTGTTTCTCAGATGGAAAAAACCTCTCTTCCTGTGGAATATGATTACTTACTAACACTGCCAGGTATTTTAGAGACCAAGTGAGTGAATAGATGGTTCAGTGTACACCTAGTCACACCCTCCGATGGTGAGTGTGCAAACAGCGTATTTATGAATGATTGAAACTGATGAAAACATGCATTTTTGAAGATTATTGAGCCTTGTCTTTTTTTTTTTTTTTTTTTTTTTTTGCGGTATGCGGGCCTCTCACTGTTGTGGCCTCCCCCGTTGCGGAGCACAGGCTCCGGACGCGCAGGCTCCGGACGCGCAGGCTCAGCGGCCATGGCTCACGGGCCCAGCCGCTCCGCGGCATATGGGATCCTCCCAGACTGGGGCACGAACCCGTATCCCCTGCATCGGCAGGCGGACTCTCAACCACTTGCGCCACCAGGGAGGCCCGAGCCTTGTCTTTTTGTGGCATTATATTTGTAGCAAACTGTTGGATGTTGTGGTGTCCCTATTGTAAATGTTAAACATGGTAATTTAATTGATGGTGACTTCCAAATTAGAAAAGGATGTAACTGTAATCTCAGGAGATATTGAAAATAGCTGAACGATGAATACAAAATGGAATTATATTTTAGAAATACAACTGGAATTAGTAATCATATGTGGCTTAGTTTTTTGACTGGAGGCATAATTGCTATAGCCATTGACACTTAATTGCTTCCTTCTTGCAAAGAAATAAAATTAAACCAAAGGGCCTGGTTAAGTTATTTTTATCTGATAGCATCCAATTTTTACTTTTAGGCTCTGGCAAATTTAAAAACAAAAAAGTAAACAGAAGGTAGAAAAAAGGATTGGAGGGAGAATTCATTTGACATAATGAGTGAAAATCTATGGAAAATTGTGGGGTTTGAACCTCAAGGCCAGTCTCTTCAAAATGGGAGGAACTGAGTTATGAATTCATTATCAAGGAATAGATCTGAGAATGTATTATTCTCATTCCTGTATTCAAATCCTAGACTAGTTGTCCATAGCAGTGTTCTCAGAAACAGCATTACCACTTCTAGGGGACATCTGGAAAATATATAGCAGGTGAAATAGGCATGAAGTGGGAGGACCAGCTTATGGAAAGCTCAGATATTCTCTAGGCAGTACCAATCAACTAAGAACTGTCCCTGTTCCCATGGAATTTTAAAAAGTCATGCTGGATATTTTTGTAGGTGAAAGCCTGAATAGGGTTTCCTGAGCCTAAAGTTTAATTTCATTTTAGGTATAAAAACAAAGTTTTTGTGAATGTTTTAAAATATATGTTGAATTGTCTCAGGAATACACTATCTTGTAAGTCGAGGGACTATTGTGCTGTTTTGTTTGGAACTGTACCACTAGTTTTTCACCGTTTGTAAAGTTCATGTCACTGAATTCTGTGAGCTGCCACAATACACCTGTATCAGAGAACAGTTGTAGCTGCGGTTTCTTCATTGATTTGAGGGACAGGCAGAAGCAGCTGATGACTTTATTGTATCTTCCAGTGATGTGGAATCCCCATATTCCCACACCAAAGTACATGTTATTTGATTATATATTACTTTTAAAATAAATAACATATTATTTATATTAAAATCAAGACATTATCCGTACATATTTAAATTGTGAGCATAATTTATATTAACTATAAATTGCATTTCAGGATCTAAAAGTGGGGCATTTCGAGGTGTTTACTGTAAAAAAGACATGCTATGTTTGAAAGGTTTAGGAACCACTGGTTAAGAATCAAAGATTCTTAGATGTTAAAAAAAGCTTTTAATAGGCATATGTTTATAAAACAAGCAAAAATGCTTATTTTTATAGGAATAAGGTAGAAATTAAGAGCATGGACCTTATATATATCAAGAGCTTAAAAAAGCCTTGCTGGTTTTTGACCCAGGTCTCATAATTTATCCAAAAAAAAAATAGCTGGCAAGGTATCCTTTTCACAGGCAAATTATGGTAGGAAAAACAAAATCAACATTTAATAATTTAGAAAATACTACATGATGGAGTATTAAGGGGCTTCTAAAAATAATTGATAAACTTACATAGTGATACCATAAATATTCACAACATTAAGCTAAATGGAAGGATACAATGTGATACTATTTTGCTTTTTAAAACAGGAAGTTTTGCATAGATAGAGTAGTAGAAAGAATTATATTATAAAACTGAATAGTGGAATTACTAGTCAATTATATTTCTTCTCTATACATTACTCTATTTCCTAAATTATCAAAAATAAGCCTGCATGTCTGAAAGTATTTCTTTTAAATGTTACTATAAGCATGATTTTAAAAAGCACAAGGATTGGATCCAAGTGGGGATCCATCCTGAGCAGCTCTGCGCTAAGAGCTCTAAGCCTCAATGTCTCCACTTCATGAAAAGCGATGACAGTTACATAAAATAGGCTTGCAACCCACCTCAAACAGTGCTTCATCCATACACGTTCCTAATGTTCTGTTGTTATTAATATCATTACTAATGAAGAAAATAAGGCCTATTACAGTTAGATGACTTGTGAAGAATATTCTATTTCAATTGTTTAAAATTACATGTGTTACAGAGGAAATACAATATATTCAAGGAACTACTCTAGGTGGTACTTTGTTTCTCTTATATTTTTTCTCCTTTGGATGAGAGGGCCATGCTGAAACACATGTTGGAACACTCAAAGATAGAGTTTTCTTTCTCCAAAATATTATATATAAGAAAGGCAAATGCTAGAAGTAGAATGAAAGCCAAGGATGACTGAGAGTAGGGGTATGGGAGTGTGGGCTGGAAGGCCACAAAATAGGTTTCAAACCCTATCTCAGTTACTATCACAATGTTTACATTTAAGCATAAAATCCTACCGAAAAATACTTCTTTCAATTATGCATTTGTGAAATTTTATAAATGTTACCAAAAGTACATGCAAATACAGAAGGAAACATGAAAGGAGAGCTGCCTGACTCAAAAACAGCTTGACCATGGTGTTTTCGATAGTCTTCAAATACATCCATGACAAAATGAAATGTCTGTATTAAAATTGCCATCGCGCTTATGTGGCTATATTTTCAACCTTGATACCTACCATTATGTTTCTTTGAATAACATGCCCACTCATTAGCACCCTAACAGAACAAAGGAAAAATCAGGAAGAGGTACAGGTCACAGAGAATTCACCAGTACTATAGAAAACAGAGTAGCAGGAACTGTGGGCTTACTAAATATTTTTTGGTCTTGGGCCGATGGTTTTCTGTTGGTTTACTAATAGCGATTTTCTTCTTTAACTCAGCAATACATCAGTTTTCAGTATTTTTTCCCCTGCTTTCTCACCTTTTATTATGTCACAAGCAACTAACATGCCAGTTCCCCTTTTCCCCTATGGTGTTCTTTTCAGTAGAGTCAAAGGTGTTACATCACAGCCTACCATTGATTTTCCATCTGTCCCAGTCACCACAAAAACTGTCACCCAGCACACTCATGCTGCATTGTTCTTCATGAGGGCTGGATCTGCCGAGGAAGCCCTTGACCATTGGTTTTACATGATCCCTTCTATAAAACTAAAAGCTAATTTAACTGAAAGAACTTAAATAGAGAAAAGACGCCAAAGGAACCCTCACATTAATCAGAAATTTCAACAAGCCTTGGAATAGAATATATGTCATTCCTCAAAAAGAGCAAGTACAAAGCGATGGGGGATAAATGACCAGCAAGTGGATGGTTCTAATCTTTCTCACTTTCTGCCTCGTCTCTCTGGTGAGATGAACTGTAGCCAAAAACATTGAGATAGATTTGTTTTTAAGTAAATAGTAGTGAAATAATATCTAAATAACAAAGATAAAGACAATTTGAGCTATGTCATAGAAATATATATGTGAAGTCTGACTCTGCCCACCTTTTTGAATTGCCAAAATGAAAAAGGATTTCTTGGGTAACATAAAAATTCCAGATTTTCATGTTAAAAGAAAAGAAATGCTGGGACTTCCCTGGTGGCACAGTGGTTGAGAATCCACCTTCCAATGCAGGGGACACGGGTTCGAGCCCTGGTCCTGGAAGATCCCACATGCCATGGAGCAACTGAGCCCATGTGCTACAACTAATGAGCCTGTGCTCTAGAGCCCGTAAGCCACAACTACTGAAGCCTGCGAGCCACAACTACGGAAGCCCACATACTTAGAGACCATGCTCCCCAATAATGAGAAGCCCGTGCACCGCAACAAAGAGTAGCCCCCGTTCTCCACAACTAGAGGAAGCCCACAAGCAGCAACAAAGACCCAAAGCAGCCAAAAATAAATAAATAAATGTATTTTTTAAAAAAAAGAAAGGAAAAGAAATGCTAAGTATATTCTATAATTCATTGGGGATTGACCTCAGCCCTGAGTCATCTGATTCCTAATGAGGCATAGGCTCCTGCCCTTGCCTACTTGCTTCAGAGCTGAGGCTGCCTCCTCTAGACCCTGGGGCAAGGTGGACATATGAAATAAAGTATTTAACACATCCATAGTACCTTTCATGTTCATAGCTTTATAAAGCCCAATTAATTTATCAAGTTTCATAAACTCTGAAGGACACATATAATTACAGCCCTACATATGGCTAACCAGGGGCAGCAAGTAGTCATGTGTGCAGCTGAACAAAATTTAGATTTTAACTGTCTCATTTCTGAACTTTCATGCACCAACAGAAAGGCAGGGACACAATGAAGAATCTTTGAGTCACTGGAAAATTCTAAGAATTGTGAGTTGGGTTAAGAATGTGCCTAGAAAAGGATGATACCATTGCCAACACCAAAAAGAAGTCTGGTTGTCTCTACTTAGGCAAAGAGTGTTTAGATCCAAATAGGGGAGTTCCCGCTCCCACATCTCCATGCTTTGATGAAAGTGTAAAATCCACTTGGTAGAAGCCTTTGTGCTGCATGCCAAGTGAAGTCTATATCATTCACAGTAAGAAGAAATAACTATATATTTGTATCCTCCATTTTACAGATTAGGTCAACAGTGGTTAAATGATTGGACCAAATATTGTGGACGACCAGCTTTGGGGATCTTGTAGAAGGAGACTGTAGGCAGTACATAACATGAATCAGTCATTTAATTTTCATAACAACTGCACATATGATTGATTCTATGATTCAGGGATATTCTAGAGTGTAGATTGGATGAGGTATGTAGCGAACTGACAACCAGGAGATTCCTTTCAATCCCAGAATTCTACTATTCTGATTTCTAGAATAATGATCTTTTCTCAAATGGACTTAGTCTGAATTCAAAACTCCTATATCTGAGATAGTACTATTAATGGTTCTTTATAGTCTTACTGATACCAATGCAATGACAGAAAAGCTAGAACATCAATTAAAATAACTTTTTCAGGGTTGAATTTTCTTGGTGCTTACCATGTGCCAGGCAAATTGCTAAGTACCTAACATAAATTTATCATTCAGGGTTCTCACACACCCCTATAAGATTAGTACTGTTATTATTGTTATTTTACATATGAGAAAACTAGGCACAGAGAATTGGAATAATTTCCTGAAGGTCACACAGTTAGTAAGGGTAGAGCTGAGAATCAAAATCAGTTGTATTTAACTCCAGAATATGCAGTCTTAATCACTATGCTAAATATGGTATTATATATTGGCCTGTAACTCATTTTAAGCAAGATAAATTTTAGAGATATAATAATGACAAAAGTCTCATGCTTCCCTGGTGGCACAGTGGTTAAGAACCCTCCTGCTGATGCAGGGGACATGGGTTCGATCCCTGGTCCGGGAAGATCCCACATGCCATGGAGCCACTAAGCCCGTGCCACAACTCTGAAGCCCGGGCGCCTAGAACCCATGCTCCGCAACAAGAGAAGCCACTGCAATGAGAAGTGTGCACGCCGCAAGAGTACATCTACATCACATGGATATACAGCCTTAGAAAAGAGATGTAGAAAGATGATACTTAATGGTTATACAGTAAATGATTTGTTAATGTGAAGGTAAGCACAGGACATAGATTTTCCTTATTTTATAGCCCCATTTTATGGCTTTCTGGTCTTCAGGGTTATGTTGTGTTTTCCCCATACCTAGCATAATCTATTGATATTTGGCAATGGACCAGAGGAAATTAAAGAGAGGTTCATTTTCATTCAAAAAGACCATAATCAGGTTACTATCATAAACGATCAGGTAAACTTACAAAACTACTGTAAATGATCATTTAGAACCTCTTATTTAAATAAGTCATTAGCCTTCAAATTGGATACTAAACAGAATTTTAACTCATTAATTTTACAATTGTTCATTTTTCATCGCAGAAAATTTTTGTCATTGCATCTCTACTGATCTCATGGACATGCCTTTTTCAAGTTTAAATTCATATCACAAAGACAGAAAAACGATATCTCTGTGGACTTTAAATCCATTCCAGAGATTCTGCTCTTCTCCATAAATCAGATTAACTTAACCATATTTGCTATAGCTGGTGGTCACCAGACCCCAAGACTCCTCAGTACCTGTTGTCTATCCAGACGCATCCTCTTGGCGGCATTTCTACTCTCACTCTCACAGGCTGAAGCCAAGATACTCTCTGCAACTGCTGAAGTAAGGTGGGAAGGAATAGGTCGAGACTAAAAAAAAAGAGAGAAAAAAACATGAAAAAATTATTAACAGTATCATTAACAGTCCAATGCTATGCTCAGAAGATCTCATAGGATGTGCAGGAGTATCCATGTATTTCAACTCAACTGATTTCAATAGAAAGAGGAAATGGAAATTGCAAAGATGAATAATGAAAACTAGTTAGAGGTTAAAGCTAGAGTTGCTACAGATCCATCATCCATTCCCACAGCTCCTTTGTCACAAGTGTTTAGTCTGGGCCATTAAGCTGGAGTTTGAACAGGCAGTGGTAAAATTGCTGACTGGGTTTTGCAAGTAAAACAAGTCCTTTAGTCCTCTTATAACATATGACAGTGCACAACAAAACAAAACAAAAACAAGTGACAGGGCCAAAACAGTTGGAAAAACTGAGAGACACTCAGACCACGTCAAACAATCTTAATATGAAATATTATGACTATTTACAGTCTGAGTTGTGACACAATTGATGTGATTAAAATTCTTATAAAAAACACCTTATTTTAGCTTAAAAACAAACTAAAACTTCAGTCCTAGAACAATTTTGCTATAACAAAAATTCAGTGTTCTAGATGTGAGATGTGCATGTGTGCCTACATGCTTTGTTTTATTTATAAAATATGTGTCAATATTATTAGTCAAACAGGTACATGTTGGATATCCATCTTCTGTGTAGCCCTTGTAGAAATTCATTAACCCCCTGACTAAGCTCCTAATTAACTACAAATTGTTTGTGATTTCCATATCATTTGTGATAATCAGAAAAGTTTTCCATTTTTTCCCATAATTACATGAAAAATTATCTAACTGAAAGATGAAGTACTTAATGATACCAGACAGTTTTTAAAAAAATTATGATAAGCAAATGATAGATAAGTAACATAAAAATTAAACGAGATGAGATAGCAAAATATGAAATGACAAAATAAGCATCTTTTAGCAATCTAGCATATATAATGGTATGCCATCTTAGGGTTTTCAAAGCCTGAGTCCAAAATATGTATGGATGCCATACATATTTCTTAGAGGCCTCCCAACTAATAGAGATCTTTTAATTAATTTTTGTAAATGAATGTGAGCATGCCTTTATTGTACTTGATTCATTTTACTAATGAATGTATGTATGGCATGTATGATGTGCATTAGCACACTGAACCATAGCATTTCTATCTCAAACAATATTCTAGAACAGCTAAATTCAGACCACAGAGTTTTAATAGCTACTCTTCAGTAGAATTTGTTCAGTGCAGAAAGAGACCAAGCTTTGACTTTATTTGAACTAGGAAGCAATTTCTTATGCTGCCTCACCTGACTCTCCCATGTTTCCACCTCCAAAGTAGCCTCTGTAGGCAAAAGGTAGGAAGGGTATAGGGTGCAGACTCCACCTGATAACCCTGTGAGATGATGGAAATGATAGGTAGACAACTTTGACAATAAAGCATTAGGATATTTGGAATGTCATTTTTGCAAAAGGAAGAAAAGAAAGAGGCCCCCTGAGGTAGCAGGAAGAATAGTTTTGAGAAGGAAATTACAAAGCCAGGACTGTGTGTTGGGAACAGAGAGGGTCAAATGAGGTAAACATTAAAAAATATTTAAATTGTCATAAAGGTGTATATATAATTTCAAAATGCATATTGCTTCATTTCATTCTGTACTTCATTGAATCTGGATAAGATAGTCTAGCTCAGAACTGAAAACATACTAAGCTACAAAATCAGTGTTTTATTAAAAGATGGCCATAACATGGCTCAAAATTATACTCTAAACCCCAGGGGAATTGGCTACACAATGTTGTTCTTCTCAACTGAATTATGTTTTGAGGCAAGAGTGTTATAGGAAAAATGGGAATAAGAACATTCCATTATTTAAAAAAATCATTTATTTCATTGTAGCTAGCATTATTCAAATAGAAGTGAGAGTTCACACCTTTATAAACTACATCTTTAGACACTTCATTTAGTTCTAGGGATTGAATTAACAGAAGCTAAATAAAATATCAGCAGTCTCTATTTTCCTGATCCAATTATTGATAGGCACATGAACTTCAGAGACTTATTTCTGTTCTTCATTCCTTTTATTTTTTCTCTTTACCTGGTACCTCTATTCAAAATTAGGAATATGTAAGGCTATGGAGCTTCATTAAGCTGACTAAATTGTAGTAATAAACACATACATTTCTTAAACACCTAATACTTTGTTGAACAGAGAGAATACAAGGTAAAATATCTCTTTAATTAAAATGATTTGGTAGCATTTCCTTTCAAATTATTTTTTAATATTTAAAAACAAAATGGGAAATGACTTTTACTAGAACAGTATAAGTTACTGTGTGTAATAATTTATGTACTTTCCTTTTTGGAGAAAATGATACAGTTGGGTTTTTCCCAAATATATTTAATTGGTCTTCTCAGAAAACAGAATAATTTCCCAGCTGAGTGGAACTAGATATTTTTTTAAGGTCACTGGATAACCTCATTATTTCAAGATTTTGGGAAAAAAGTCAACTTCAACATAAAGCAATCATGTACTCTTTCCCATTAAGTGAAAAAAATCAGTAGAAGCAAAGATATGTGATTAGACATGGCCAGAAGTTAAACAATATAACTTTGAAAATAGAGTTGTTCTGAGTTTACTGTAGAATCATAATCCGATAACTGTAAATGGTCATAGAAATCATTCAGTACAGTTTCTTCCTTAAAGTTTGAAGAAACTTTTTTGCCTAAGGACAAATTGAGCTAGAAATAGAAGCCAGGTTTCATGTCTCCCAATTCTTAACTCTTCCACTCTCCTAAATTCTGTTGTATACTTAGCACTTTTTTTTTTTTTTTTTTTTTTTTTTTGCTGTACGCGGGCCTCTCACTGCTGTGGCCTCTCCCGTTGCGGAGCACAGGCTCCGGACACACAGGCTCCGCGGCCATGGCTCGCGGGCCCAGCCGCTCCACTGCATGTGGGATCTTCCGGGATCGGGGCACGAACCCGTGTCCCCTGCATCGGCAGGCGGACTCTCAACCACTGCGCCACCAGGGAAGCCCTACTTAGCACTTTTACAAAATTTATTATTAATAACATAAGATATTTTAGGAAAAATCCTTATATATAAAATGTCGGCTCAACTAAAAATAAGCAGGCCAAAGTTAGTCCTTTACATGTCTGTATTACAATTATAACTGACTCAAGCTCATTGCAGAGAAGGTCAGAATGAATGAATAAAATCTATATTACAGTTTAATAGATACATATGTGTTTTTCAAGGAATTTACAATATCCTAAATACACGATAAAATACGTACCTCCAAGGAGAAGACCAGTACTATTCATTCTAAATTAATCTTAAGATAAATATTAATAATACCTAACTCATATTGAGTGCTTAGATGTGGAAGCATTAATACAAAAATCTTTGATTCATTATCTAATTTCTTCCAAACAACCCTTGGGAAAAAGTACTTATATCACCCATTTTAAAGAAACCCAAATTAAAGTCCTATATAACATGCCCAAGATCACACAGCTATGATGTGGAAACACCTGAATTCATCTTTAAGTCTGATGATAAACTGAGACTAATAATCCCTAGTAAAGTTTATTGTCATATTACAATGAAGTCCTCGGTGCATTTAAAGAAAGCTAGAGCCCTTAAACACTACACATTCCTCCAGAGGAGTCCATGTACAGCGAACTCCATTATGCATTGAAATGAAGAATATATTAGGGTCTTCCTAAAATTCTTCTCTGAAAGCCATCAAAATCCTCCTAAAACAGCTTCCTATTCATTCTTTAAAACTCTTCTTCATTAATGGCATGATAAAATGGAACTTATCTAAATTCCATCACGTTCTAAACTGATGCAATCTAAATTCACAAGATTTTCACGTTGGAGCAACCAGAAGTGCCAAGAAATTACTGTACATGAAACATAATAAAGCTTAGTTTCATGCCCAGAACGAGAATCAGGAGCCAGGCAGAGAAGTTCTTTCTCTCCTGTTAGGCAATCCTGGTAAAAATCCCCTTGGTTGTAATATTGAGGAGCCAGTAATAAATGCCAATGCTCATCAATACACACAGAGCTCAATTATGCTATGTCCGGTTATATGATACTAAATATGAAAGTCTTTTGCTTATTTTTCCTCCATGGTGTGGCTACTATCTATTTCACAACTCAAAAGTACTTAGACCTAGAGAGTGAGAAGGAAATTTATCAGTTGTGCTCCTTATAAAAGCAGTGTTATCATAGAGAAATTTAAAACTATTATTTATGAGTTCTCAGAACCATATTCATGGGGACTCCCATTTCCTTCGTGACATTTACTAGTGGAGAGCTTATTCTAAAATCATCTCTTTAGTGTTTTCCTGTCAGTGTGTTAAGGGCTGTAGTCATGGGTTCCACCAGGGATAAATGCTGAAGATTCCTTTTTACACCAGTAAGAGTGGCCATAAAACACAAAAGCTTCCACTGGAATAACTTGAAATAATATTTCACCAAAATGCAAAGAGTTCACTAGATAATTTACGGAAAACAACACTGTTCCTTCCAGTTGAATATAGGTCAGTAAATCTCCTATTTAGTATATATCTTAGATATTTAAAAATAATTATTCAAAGATGTATATAATCACATATTCTACATGATGTATACCTAGATTTCTTTCCTGGATATGAGATAATGTTAACTAGCCTTCACTAATTATCTCTTCATAATTAACTGTCATACTCAGCTGGGATGAGTTGATCTTTCCCCAGCACTGTTCTTATTGTAATAATTATCTATGCCCCAATCAATGGTGGTTGTTTCATTAAACAGATGGCTAAACAGTCACATGGGGTTTTGGAGTTTAAAAAGTCACAATTGTAATTGGGGACTTAAGATATGATTGCTGTTGGCACAGTGTAAATGTGTCTTTCCTTATATAGGCATGTAAAACCTACTACCACACCAACAAACTATTCCATTTTTTGGTCTTAAAACTAAACAACGCTAGAGTCCTCTGAACTTCTGCTGTATGTTTAGGATGCTGTAGGGTTTTTGGTTTTGTTTTTTTGCAATTATAAAAAGTAAAAAGAAATAAAGAATATAAGCTCTGTTCATGGGTTACTGTGGCGATGCTCTCGACTCCAGTGTTCAAGCACAGCTTAATCAAGTATTAGACAAGCCAGATTGGGAGCAACGATGACATCAACCTGAGATTTTAAGTAGAAAATGAGCTCTTTTAAAATAATTAAAGCAAATAATTCGGTAGTCAGAATTTAGGTAGAGTTTTAAATTAAGATGATTTCTGCTAAACTTGTTACTTTATAAAATACATAATTTGAAAATTCTGCAGCTTGGATGATATCCTATCACCCCAAAATGGTATACCCATGCTTGAACACATAACTGTTACAGTGTAAAAAGATGCAGCTCCTAAGGGATCCCTTCTTCTGACCAGGTAGCTTCATTTGCCAACATCAGTGGACTAAAGTAACAGTTTAGCAACTAAGTCAGACAGACCTGGATATTATTATGCAATCAGTTCCTTGCAATCTGCCTGACTACTTTTGCTAAATAATCTCTCTGAGCCTCACTCATTCTGCAGACTATCATTATTTGTATTTTTATAAATGACAAAACTGAGGTTCAGTCAATAAGCTATGAATAGGAAAAATAATCTCTATATCAGGGTGCAGTTGTTAGAATTCCATGAAATAAGGTACATAAAGTCACTGATATCTTTACTAGTTTATTCAACAAATATACTTAATGAGCACTTTCTATATGTCAGGAACCGTGCCAAGTCCAAAGATACGGAGATAAACAAAATCAATACTGTCTCTGTTATCATAGAGTTTACTTTGCAAGTTAGTACAATGCCTAGTACATAGGGTATAATATACATGGGACAAAGAGTGTTTATTATAGACTCACAACCTTATATCAGCAATTCTGAGATCCTAATATTGTATAAGCTGAAATATTTCAAAAACTTAGGGCAAACTCAGTTGGCAGAAGAAACTGATACGAGAATATTGAGAAACTTTCTTTTTTCTTCTTTCTGTGAATATTCCTAGGTTTTGTGGCAGAAAGACTAATATATTTGTGCATGGGATGTTTTTCCAGACCCCAATGTGAGTGTTATGCAATAAACAGAATATGCACTTTATCATGTCCCCCAAATCAGAAAAGTTCTGAATTCTGGAACATTGATGATCCAAGATTTTAGATAAGCATGGTGGATGCAGACTAAAATAGCAAATCAACTGCCTTGACCTCATCCTAAAAGGTTTTGGTGGATGTGATAAGCAAAGTCCCTTACTGACCTGACTGGCCACATGACTTAGTCCTGGACAATCATGGGAGCCCATCCCTTTGTTCCCAGTGACTGATCCAAATAGGGCCAATTCAAGTCCTTTCATGGAAATGGAGACCTGGAGCTGGAAGATTGCTCTTGGATTGGGAGTTTTAAGAAAAGAAGCTTAGAGCTGCTGATGGCAACATTTCCCAACAGGTAGCAAGACTGAGAGTTAAACCAATACACAGAGAAGCATTAGGAGAGTGGCAAATCCCTGACATTTGAGCCCAGCTATGTGAGAATCCTTGGACTTTCCAGTTTTCTTGAGAAAAATATCTTGACTAATTTAAAAGGAGTTTAAAAACAAAGATGATAATTAACCCCTATCTAGGCTTTGATTATAAGTATTTCATTATGAATTAATAGTCTATGCTTTGGCCTTAATTTTAGAACATTATTGGCCTTTAATAATGATCTTTCACAAACACATGGGGGAACTGTTAAGTTTTATAGTTGATATTAAAGCCCAATTTAGCTAATGTCATCTGACATATACATCTGATCAAGATGAGATAAACTAAATTTTCAACTAAAATGATATGTTTTCATTTTAACTGACAACTTATTCAAGTCTCCACTAGGAAACATCTTTTAATTCTGAAAATAAGTGATTACATTTACTTATGATTATTTTGGATCATGACATCTTTTCTTTTAATAGTTTACTTATGAAACCTAAAACTATATACAAATTCTATTCATACAATTAATATTCACACTAATTACCAAATAGATAAAAATCTTTTAAAAATAGTGTTTCAAGAGAGTTCAAATTAAACGTTATATGACGCCTTCTTTAGGAAAAAAAAACTCCCTAAGATTTAAAATACATTAGGCTAGATTTTCAGTTATCAGTAGCTTTTAAAATTGAAATGCCAATTGCAGGATACTGTGAAAGACAGAGAACACAAAAAACACTAGCTTATCTCCCTACTAATTTTACTACAAAGTAACACATTAGTATGAATGTCCACTCATTCACTCATCCTTCATTCAACAATTTTAATTCCATTGAATTGAACATGGACTGAGCAGGTTTCACGAGCAACTAATTGTACCGTATAAGACATAGTGGATGATACAGAAATGAACAAGTTAAGAAGCAGAGTAGTCAAGGAACATAACTTCTTATTAGGGAGCTAAGGCCCATATATAAATAACAGTAATATAAGACAGGATAAAATAAAACTACAAAAGTACCACAAAGTACAATTTGCACATGGAAGAAAGAGAGATTTAAGGCTGCTGTTAGCTAGAAGTGATGATTAAATAGATAAAGGCATATTGGATTTAGTCCTCCAAGGAGTTCAACAGATTGAGACAGCAAGGGTTTTCCAGTAAAGGGAGCAGTGGAATGCAATTTCAGATTCGACTGCATTTTATCCTGTTCCTCTGAGACCAGGTACCATGCTATGCAGAAGTTTTTATATTTGTTATTTCAAGTGTTGTTGGTTTTCATGTAGAAGTGCTATTTGTTTCCATTTTTCCCATGAGGAATCTGAACTACAAGAGATACAAGGTCCACAAGTAACAGCTGATAAAACATGGCTAAGAACCAAGATCCACTGACTAAAATCAGGGAGTTTTTCTTCAGATTTGCTCACAATGCTGCTAATTTTCCAGTGTCTCCTTCTGGGTTGTTTCCTTTTTCTTAGAGTACATTTTAGTTCTTCCCAGAAACAGCTTGTCAGTGGTAATTTCAGTAGTTGTCTGAAGTATTTTTCTTCCTCACTCTGGAGGTAGAGTTTAGCTAGGCATTGATTTGTAGACTAAAAGTAGTTTCTCTAAAAATTTTTGAAGACTTTTTTCTCAGTATTTTGAAGATTGTCTTCCGACATCTATTTTGAGGACAAGTATTATGCTCAGTCTACTTTCCTGTTTTAGATGATTTCTTGTTTCTTCCTGGTGACATTTAAGAATTTCTTGGGTCTGCTGCAGTTTTGCCTTGATGTACATAGGTGTGACTTTGTTTTTATTTGTGCTGCTCAGGGATGGTCTGTTTCTCTGTTCTTAGTATTCATGGTCTAGTCAATTCTGAAAAATTCTTCCTCCTTTTTTGCTTGAATGTTGTCCTCATTCTCTCTAATTTCTCCTTTGCAATGTCTATTAGATCTATATCACTCTAGTCCCCAAGTTAACTTCTTTATCAAATTCCACTTCTCTTTTTTCTGTCTGTAATTTCCACAGTTCCAGTGTATCAATTTTCTCTTTGGTTGAATCATCTTATCTGCTATTTAACCCATCTAGTAAGGTTTTAGTTTCAATGTTTATAATGCCTGTCATTTCATTTTTTGAAGTTGTAATTTGATGCTTCTAATTCCCCTTTAATGGAAGAGTAGTCCTTTCCAGGGTCCCAGTTTTTATACAGTTCTCAGTTCATGTTCCTGCCTAGTCACAAACCCAAATCCACATCTCCTGAACTTGAATTGGCTTTCAAATCCCAGCCCTGATCTGTTTGGGCTTAAATTCACTTTTTCTATCTTCCTACTCTGTTACCTTATCTAATTAAGGGCTTACAACTCTGGCTATGAGTTTTCTATTAATTTCAAGCCCTGGGAATTTCCTTTTCTTTCCTTTGAGCTTATATAGCTATTTAAAAATTGTTATATTTTACTCAGGGTTTGTATGTATTTGTAGAGGGAAGGTGAGTGGGGTGTGTGAGGCGGTATTCCATGAGACTCAGGTCAACATTTTGCTTAAACTAAAAGATCCATTGATGAGTAACTCTGAAAGCAATGATGGTTGTATTCTTTACACTTTAGTTACTCTTCAATTTTAGTAAATAAAATAATTTAGTAAATAAAGAGAGAATAGTACCCATGAACCCTGAGTCAGGAAAAATCAGTGAACCAAGAGAGCACACAGTGAGAGAAAGAGTAGCAGTTCCCTGTGATAACTAAGACATTAAAGGAAATAATTGAGCATATTAGAAGAAAGGGTAGAAAGGGGCCAGATTATATGCTAACCATTTTATTTACATTGTCACATGTAATACCTCAAGAGCCCTCTCCTTTAGAAAAATGGAGACTCAGAAACATCCATAAAATTGTACAGAAATTTAATCTAGGTGTCTCAGTTTCAAAAGGGCATACTGTAACAAACTATAGTAAGAAATTTGGAATTTGTCCTGAGATCACAAAAGTTTGACAGTATCAAAGCCAGAATTGAGGAAGACTACTCCAGGAGCAAAGGCAGATTTATCATAAAGCCAATGAAGTCCAGGCACCAGGGTTCTTCAACTGGATGGGACTACTTGAGTTTCTTGATGTTGTAAGTATTCTAGTATTTGTTCTTTTTCTGAAGAAAAAGATTTGAATCTTCAAGATTTCTCTTTTTAAAAAAATTTATTAGGTGTGGCTTTTTTCTAACTGCAGATAAATATTCATCCTTCTACCTAATTTGTGCTCATAATTTTATATTACTTTTCATTTGAAAAAAAGGTCCCAAATTTCATAATTTTCAGGTGCAAATCCTAGCTCTGTCTCTGTTTATGAATTAGAGGGTAGTATTAGATGGAAGTAGGTAGTTGAGTTAGAAGGATTATGCAAGAGTATAGGTATGAGATTTGAAAGGTTAGAACTAAAATGATACCTGATAAAATTCAAAATTATGGGACTGATTTGGGAAAGACAACAAAGGAAAAATAAACAGAATTTAGCCAGTGGTAGAATGCAAGTCAGGAGTATAAAGAGAGTCAAATCTCATTCCAAGTTTATGAACACTGGTGTACATGACAACAGTGGTGCGATTGCTGGAAATAGATAAGTCAAGAGGAATTTACTGTTGATTTCGTAGATGAGGTAGAAGATCAGTGGAGAGAATGGGTGATAGAGAACACAGAGAATTCAGTGAGGATATAATAACACATTTGCCTAGCATCTGACTAGAATGTGGAATGAAATACCAAGGCTTTGTATATGACTGGGATCTACTTTGAGAGTAGAGTACTGTATACAGGGGTAGACCTCTGCAGCTGTGGAGAGGGTAATATGTGGTATATGGCCAAGCACAGAATCTTAAGAAAAGCCCCAAATCAAGAAAAAGGTACATGAATAGAAATAGAAAATAGAGTCTTAAGAAAATGGGGTGATTTATAGTTGAGGATGCAATTTTTGGATTTGGTGCAAAGGTAGTCATGTGATCTTCATAAAAACGAATTCAATATAGTGGTAAGAACCAGAGTCTGAATTTAAGGGATTTGGTGGGAACAGGTGTAATCTTTGAGTATAAAATATTTCAGTAAACATGGCAAAGAAAGATGGACGCATTGAGTCCTCAAAGAAAGATTATAGAAGTTATAAGATTAATTTTTTTTTGAATTTGGACACTTTTTATAAAGCAGAAGAGAAGAAAAGGGAAAACTCAGTGAAAAGGGAAAACTGAAAATATGACTATTGGGATGGTCGTAGAAGCCATGTTCTGAAGGAGGTGAAATGACAGGGGAGCAGAAGTGAAGCGTTATCCAGAGCAATAAGACCAAGACACTTCTTCTGTAAAGGCAGCAGGGAATACTTGAAAAATTGTAGATGATTGTGAAAAATTTTAATATAGCTTGTGCAGGCTCTTTGAGTGAAAGTAAAGACTAAGAAATATCCATGCTAATAATGGCTAGAGTGATACAGATCACTGAAACTGAGAAAGCTAAAGAACTGTGAGTGCAGATTAGCTATCAAAATTAAGAAAAGTATTATAGGATGTAATTAAAAAGAAATACTATGAATAGATAACTTAGAGAATGGTATGAAAGTATCCTGGGGGATGGTAGATGACATTTATAAAAGAGAGGGCAAAAATTGGTACAAATAGCAGGTGGGGAATTCAAACTAATTAGCATCAATTAAGTTAACTGATCACAAAGAGAGAAACCTGTACAGTTGTGCTCACGATGCATGAAGAATATTGTGAATAATAATGGTCGCGCAGGTATAAAGTTTTAAACCAAGATCTTGTATGAAGGGCTCAGTATATTTCCAATCAAATTTTTAGTTTAAAGAAGCACTTTAATTCATTTTTTATAATAGCTCTATTTGCTAAAGAATGAATAGTGTTATTATAGCTTTTGCAATGCCTATGGTATCTATGAAAGCTGTGAATTGAAGACGAATTCTGATCTCTCTACTTTAGTCTGCATCAGACAAGTAGAGGCAAAGGATGTTAAGTAGTCAAATTCCCTCAAAAATGTACCATTTTCTAAACATTAAATATTTATTTTCTAATGAAAGAACTGTGAAATCAGATATCAAAATTACTGAGGAGGGTATTATAGGCTGTAATTAAAAAGAAATACTATGAATAAAGAACTTAGGGGCTTCCCTGGTGGTGCAGTGGTTGAGAGTCTGCCTGCCGATGCAGGGGACGCGGGTTCGTGCCCCGGTCTGGGAGGATCCCATGTGCCGTGGAGCGGCTGGGCCCGTGAGCCATGGCCGCTGGGCCTGTGCGTCCGGAGCCTGTGCTCCGCAATGGGAGAGGCCACAACAGTGAGAGGCCCGCGTACCGCAAAAAAAAAAAAAAAAAAAAAAAAAGCATGAGATTTAATTCTTCAAATATAGTCAAATAAATAATATTAAAAAGCAAATTAATAGGTAATATTTCAAGTGGCTGAGTTTACTGAATTCAAATATCTAGGCCACTTGACCTAACTTGATATAGTGTCAAGATATGAGATACAGGAGGAAGGATGGACTGAAAGTCTCTTAGACTATCTCCCCCAAATATTTTCATCTGAGTTCTATAAAAATACGTCTAAATATATGCAGCATGGTGAAAGAGTCTCTAAACAATGCAAACTCAGAAAATAAAAAGAGAAATCATATCACGTAACACAAATAATACTTAGGTATGGGGTAACCTCACGTTGTTTATAAAGCTTTCCTTTTATGGCTTTATCTATTATAGGTGTTCTTGAATTTAAGATCAGGACACCTTGGAGAAATACATTTCTTTTCTGAAACAATCAACAAATATTCTTCAGAAAATTAGCTGAAGTAATTTGAGAGTCAAAGCTGTATAATAGAATCAATAATGATTTGATATATTTGTCTAAGGATTAATATAAGGGCTGCTTAACCCATTGGTTCTTAAAATCTAATAAAAAGTAAGACAGTACTCTGTATCAAACTTATTGGATTTATTTTTCATGAAACATATCCTTTTATATTCACCACTGAAGAATTTATGATTTGAGATGATTGGGAACACTGAATTAGTGAAAGTGTGTAGAAAAGTATCATAATATGGTTATTTAATTTCATGCATTATAGAGACTTTGGAGCAATGACAAACATTTCAGCTACTTCAGCAATTAAGACCTTTGGGGTCTTAATAATTTCAGTGAAATAAGAATGCATAAATATATACTCTAATATTTGTATGCATTCAGTGAAGTCAATGAAAAGTACTTGTGTTGTAAATTCTTAAGGGATAGTGTAGACTAATTAAACATGAATAGATTTTGTATTAGCAGCATAAAATTAGAGTGAATGTCAACATTGTCAAGTATAATACTAATATAAGTTGTGATAAACCACTTCTATGGGAATATCTCTTTGAATTTCTTAATCAAAGTCAGTAGGGAACACATAATTCAATATTTTGTGTTTTGCTTTACTTAAAGAGTCTGCTGGATTAGAGATCCTAAGTAACTGGATGAGCTAAGCTTGCTGAATGCCACTTTCATTTTATAATACGGAGTCCCCTATCAAATACTCCTATAATTCTACTTTACAAATATATTAAAAACTTCTTTAGGTTGCTTTGTTGACTTACTAAGTACTACAAAATAACTGGCATGTAAAGATAATCATATATTAAAAATGATACATTTTCTTCACGTCTACCTACAGCAAAAACAATATAAGAAAATATTTTTTAATGTTTCAATTTTTAAAAACCGTGGATATTATCTTATATTAAAATTTAAAATTATGAAGGCAAAAAAAAATTAATGTATAATATTTAGTTGTAATTACTATCTGCCCTAGTCATGCCTTTTCCGATTTGTTCCAGGTAAGGATGAGTGTTCAAAATGATGACATGTTCCATGACAATGAAGTGATACATAAAGCCAATCAAAATTCCAAGTGTTAACTAGATGGCAAATTTAATTTTTATTCCAATAGTGCATTACTGAGCAATGTATTTTTTAAAAATGGGCTAAACTACAATATCAATTTTCATCTGTGTTGTTCATTTAACATTTATTTATATTAGGCCTTGTATTATTACTTAAGCACTTCACTTCCCACAACTTGTAATCTCAAAGAATCATGATGATCAGGGAACATGTTAAATTTTCTTAATTAACAAGTCAGGCATCTTTTGTATTTCTCATTACTTTTCATGATGTTATGCACACTATACATATATTGAATAAGTGAACAAAAAATGAACAAATGAAAATTATTAAATATGAAATACAATAGCATTTCTTTACAGCATTATTTCCTTCAAGATTAGTTTGTAAACCTACTTGATTTTATATTAAATTTTTGTCTTTCTCTATGCATAGCACAAAGTTTATATCAAATAGATGTTCATATTTGGTAAATAAATACAACTAATAAAAAATCTGTGACTATCTCAAATACACCTTTGAGAAATTAAGAATTCTACATGATAATGATTTTTGTCTTTTAAAGAATTATTAATAAATGGAAAATAAGATAAATTTTACCAAAGAAAAGAATCTCTAAATAACATTAAAAGATTTAGAAGAAATAGTAGTGCCAGATGCTGGTAAAATAAAATCTTGGTATATAACATTATTATCTTTATTGTTACTGAAAGAGGAAAGTATATATCGTGCATTGTGCACTGAATGAGACATACTTAGTTTCTATTGGGATTTTACATCAACTGCCAATTTGATGATGAACTGATGTCAAAGCCAGGATTCTGTGCTTTTATTCCTGGTTAGATATCCTTTTTGTCTGTCATCTTTCTCCTATTGGGTGGCAATAACTTTTAAACAATTCAATAATGGGGGAAGTAGCTGTATTTTCTTCAAGCAATCTCTCCTCTCTTATACCATACCACCTCGACTGTCATAATTTAATTTCATCAGGCACAGCTATGTTATTTTATTTTAAAATAACTTAGGCACAACAAACTCCAACTTCAATATAGTTATTCTAAGAAGTAAGCAAATTCTTAAATGTAGTGTTCTGTGATTTTATAATACAAATATTTTGGGTAGCTTTTTTCAGACGATGGATTAAATAATATTTGGTTGATTATATTTTCAGAGTTCAGATTTATTGAGTGGTTACTATGTGTCAGAAATGACTTGTTGAGCTTTACATGACAATTTATATAATCCTGTCAGCACTATAAGTTAGGAATTATTCTCATTTCCAGAGTAGGGACCTGAGCTCAGAAAGTTGAAGTACATTGCCTGGGTCACATAGCTACAAACTGGTGGATCCTGAACTCCAGACCAAGCTCTCCAGGGACCGAGCCTTGTGTTAGTGACCATCTTGGCAAACTGCCTCTCTATAAGAAACAGTCGTTTTTCTTTTAAAAATATCAAAGATATTTTTATAAGCCATTGTAGAAAAATAGATAATATAGGAGGTATTACTTGTTATTCACTTCATTTATATCTGGAAAACTATTTCTCCTATTGGCATACTCTGAAACCTCTCCTATATCTATACCAACCCCTGTTCCATCACACCTAATAAATTGGAGGCACCAATCACAAGCACGGAGAATCTTGGCTTTTATGGAGCCTTCTCAAAAGTACAATGAAAATAGTTTCAGAAAATTTCTAATACATATCCACTCAAATACATAAAAATATAAAGAAAGTTTTAAAATACATTGTAAAAACTACTTCTAGGTATAACAATTCCATCAAGGTGAGATAGAATAAAGGTCAAATAACACTGATATCTAATTTCTGCCCGTAAAAATCTAACACTGGCATAATACCATCCATCTATAAAAAACCCAGCTGAATCTAAACACTCATGTTAACCATCCACGAGACAAGCACACAAATATACTGAGTACACAAAAGCCTTATTTTTCACATAAGGATTTTCATTCCCTGACCTTTATTTTCAAGGCCTGCTATTTGTTAACTGTTGGTATGAAAATAGTATTACTTAGATGGATCCATCCATTTCCTTTTGTCCCAGAGAAAGTCATTCTCACAGGCCGTCTAAAGCAACGACTGGTGCTTCAGTTCAAGACTTGAATAACCTTAGATCTGCTTTAGCAGTAACAGAAAGGAAACACACAAGAATGAGACGCTGGCTCTCACTGCTGTTCACTCACATGACCCTCAATTCCTAGGACATGGTACCTAGGCTTGGGAGCACTGATCTCACGAGGTATGTCTTATTGAATCAACAAAGGGGATAAATACTTCAGGAAGATGAAAAGGAGAAAAAACACACAAGCAAACAAAAACCCCTTGGACCTGACGTTATGGAAAAAATTAAAAAGACACTAAGATGAAAAAAAAATTGTGTCATGGTTACATGTGGGATTTGGATGGAATCTAGGGCTGTGTTTTAATTCAAAACTCACCATCTCAAAACCACTTCTTTTCATCCGCCTGCAGGACTTGAGGTAAGTACGTATGCGTTTTCGGGCACGCTCTTGATACTCAGGGAATTGTCGCCTGCATGAGTCAATGATAGCCTGGATCTTTTCTTTGGGCTGCTTAGAGATTGGGACCATTCGGTCCAAGTTTTCATCTACAAACAGCCTGACAAACATCTGTTGGCAAGAGGGAGACAGAGGAGAAGGGTTTGGAGGGCTGCTCTCTGCTGTTCCTAGCTTCCTGTCTTGATTACTGATAGGAAAATACTCTTGTCTGGTTTATGCACTGGAGAACTTTGCAATGGAAAGCCAGAAATTTTAAGCAAACACCCTTTACAGACTTTCTAAATGGTTGGGTTAAAAAATAGGGAGAGAAAGAGAGAGAGAAAGGCAGACAGACAGACAGACAGAAAAGTATAGACTATTGCATAGAAAAAAATCAAGAAATAACAGTAGACTGTGACGATTAAGCACCCCATAAAATTCTCTATTAATAATATGACTGTTTACATTGCTACACTGCACAGTATACTAATCTCAGAAAACAAACAATTGACTCTTTTTTCATGCATAATTAGATAAGCTGGGAAAGCAAACAAAATAACGGATGACGGGCAGACGCTTCCAAGGGATAAGCTGAGGCTCCCTTCATCCGCTAGGTAAACATGCATACTCACACAGCACAAGTGCAGTTTTCAGCTCACATTTGGCTTTAAAATTCTAAACAAAGCACAGAAATTTTGGTGTCTGGTTGGCTAAGAGTGTTTCATGTACTTTTTAAATCCTTCTGTAAATTAAACAAACATGTCTCTAAAGTAGCCACGGTTACCAACAAGCAACAACATGAAAGTGAAGTGGTAAAAATTGAGCCATAATGGTAGGGTGGCAAGACTCACATTAAAAGCTTTCAGCCGCTCGGCCTCAACGCCATCTGTCTCGTTAACTTTCTCAGAATCTTCGTGGTCATCGTGGTCATCTTCATCCTCATCTCCCCTGTTTAGAGACAGGTCCTCAGCACCTCGGTCTACACTCTCATTTTTGCCCGAGTCGTAGCTTGAATAGCTATGTGCAGGGGACTGAAAAGAAAATGGGAAATTGCTGCTTTGAAATTCCTTGCACAGCTTATAAATTTTGTTTTATTTTTAATGTCAATCATTTCTCAAAAATCTGGTTTAAATAAGTTGATAATTCTAGAGCTGTGGCTATTTTAATTTAAATCAAAATTAGCTTAAATGGAATCAAATTAAAAATTCATTTTCTCAGTCACATCAATCACATTTCAAGTGCTTAATATCCACATAGTACATTTCCATAACTGCAGAAAGATTTATTGAATTTAGCTTTTTGAGAGCAATTACTGTTTCCAATCAATATATATATTCCAAAAAAAAAAAACCTGTAATCAGTTTTGTAAAAGAATCACTGAATCACATATTCTTTGAAATAGAAATGACCTCAGAGCTTAGTCAGTCGAACTGCATTAGTATTCTTGAAACAGATAAGGAAACTGAGGGGTAGGTATATTTAATTGATTTGCCCAAGAAGGACTATAGAAAATATTCATACTAGGACTGCTAGGAAAACATGCTTTAAAATCAGTTTATAATTTGTCTATGAGTCGAAAGATGGCATCTGATTTTGGTTTAGAAAAAAGCAAATAGGCTTCCTCCTAGCCATTTGTTAAGCTTAGTGCTTTGTAATGTACAAAAGAAGATGAATGCCAACCAAGACAATTTTCATGAACATTGGTAATTGTGTCCAAGACCAACCATTGGTCCTGCTGTGGTAGCTTTAACTTGTTTGTTAGCCCAACACTCGTTCCTTTCAGAATCAGCCCCTGCTTTGCCAGGTCAAAGTGCCAATCCTATGGGCAACAACCTCCTCTCTCCTAGGCATGAGTGCCTTGACTTCACCTCCAAGTGAAGAAAGTGTGCCTGTAACTAAAATCAAGTTGAATCCAGCAGAGCTAAGCAGAATAGAAATAGACCTGAAAACATCATTTGAGCATCTAGATTCAACTGTGCCTGAAATTAAATTAACCCATAGACCTTTCAGCTGTGTGATACTATATCCTCTCCATCCCCCCACTTTATATTTTTGCTTAAATCTGAATTTAGATCATTTGCAATGGAGCCTGGACTAGTACAGAAATCAATCATTACAAGGTCAAATTAATGACCCAAATTTCACATATGATGACTTAGATACATAGGTGACCCCAGCTAAATAGAAAATAATTCTGTAAACAACAGCAGCTATCTTCAAATCTATCAACATAGTCTAATGCTTTTGAAAGCATTTACAATGGGAAATTTTAAATCATCAGCGCTCAAAAATGCCTCCATACAATGATAACATACGTGTTGCATGCTTTGAGGATTGCACTAATATATTATTACTGTAAAATCAGAGGAGGGATTAAAAAAACTAGAATAGGTCACTGACATTAAAAGTGAAAAAAAGGTATATTTTTACAGTTCAGATCATTAACAAGGTGGAATTACCTAATCAAATATAAGGCAAATATTCCATAAGTTTGAAAAATATACTATATATGCTTTTTAAATGGCAAAGTGTAATATTTTAAAGTGTTATAATACACTTATCTGGATGCAAATATGCTGGGCTAATCTATTCTTTTTAGATATGATGTGAGACACAGAAGCCAGCCATCTGCTACTAACAGTACCACTTGGAACCACGAAGGATTTATAGTCCTAGTCACTCAAGGTAAAGAAAACCCGTCACAGATCTGAGAATATTCAGGATCTAAATCTAGAGCATAATCAAAGTTTTTTCTTCTATGATATAAACCGAAAGTTTTGTAACACTGAATTATGTTTCTCAGATGGAGTGTCATTTCTCACCTATCTCACTGTTGAAGAACTAACTAGCTTTCAAGGTCAAGCAGATTAAGTTCAATTTCCACAAAGATTCCCACTTCTACCTCAGTCAACTTCAATCTTTCCCTCCACTGTGAACTCTTAATACCCAATGGCACTGGACACAGAATTAAACACCACAATTGCTCTCTACTTTCCTTTTCATGTTAATATGCATTTTCTTTCAAGCTAGACTGAGATAGGAATCAACATACAGCCTTCCACCTTTTCCTTCACAGCATCTAAGAAAGGTTCTCTACAGAGTTGGCACTTCAGACTGTAGTTTTCCTTTTACTACAAAGTCTCTGGTCTTAAAATATTGGGGAGTGAAGATAAGCCACAGACTGAAAGAAAATCTTTGCAAAAGACACATCTGTAAAAGGACAGTTATCCAAAATCTACAAAGAACACTGAAGCTCAACAATAAGAAAACAAACAACCTGATTAAAATATGGGCCAGAGACCTTAAGAGACACCTCACCTAAGGAGATATACAGATGGCAAATAGGCATATGAAAAGATGCTCCACATCGTATATCACTGGGGGAATGCAAATTAAAGCAACAATATCACTACACACCTATTAAAATGGTCAAAATCTGGAACACTGACAACACTAAATGCTGGAGAGGATGTGAAGCAACAGAAACTCTCATGCATTGCTGGTAGGATGCAAAACAGTACTGCCACTTTGGAAAATAGTTTTGCTTTTTCTTCCGAAACTAAACATATTCATCATATGATCCAGCAATTGTGCTCCTTGGTATTTACCCAAGGAATTAAAATTTTATCTCTACACAAAACCTGCACATTAATGTTTCTAGCAGCTTTATTCATAATTGCCAAAACCTGGAAACAACCAAGACGTGCTTCAGTTGGTGAATGGGTAAATAAACTGTGGTTGACCAGATAATGGAATAATATTTAATACTAAAAGAAATGAGCTATTAAGCCATGAAAAGACACAGAAGAACCTTAAATACAAGTTACTAAGTGAAAGAAGCCAATGGAAAAGACTATATATTGTATGTTTTCAACTATATGACATTCTAGAAAAGGCAAAACTAGGCACAGTAAAAAGATCAGTGGTTGCCAGGGTTTAGGGTGTGGGGAGGGATGAATAGATGGAGCACAGAAGATTTTTAGGGCGATGAAAATACTATGTATGATACTATAGTGGTGCATACATGTCATTACACATTTGTACAAATCCATAAATGTACAATACCATGAGTGAAACTTAATATAAACTATGGACTTTGGGTAATTATAATTCATCAGTTTAGGATCATCAATTGTAACATGTGTACCACTCTGGTCAGTGATGCTGATAACAGAGAAACTATACATGTGTAAAGGGAAGTGGGAATATGGGAAATCTCTGTACCTTCCTATCAATTTTGCTGTGAATCTATAACTGCTCTAAAAATTGTCCTTTTTAGGGCTTCCCTGGTGGAGCAGTGGTTGAGAATCTGCCTGCTAATGCAGGGGACACAGGTTCGAGCCCTGGTCTGGGAGGATCCCACATGCCACGGAGCAACTAGGCCTGTGAGCCACAACTACTGAGCCTGCGCGTCTGGAGCCTGTGCTCCGCAACAAGAGAGGCTGCGACAGTGAAAGGCCCGCGCACCGCGATGAAGAGTGGCCCCCGCTTGCCACACTAGAGAAAGCACTCGCACAGAAACGAAGACCCAACACACCAAATATAACAAATAAATTAGTAAAACAAAATACTAGTCTTTGCCAAATGATGGAAGTTTAAAAAAAATAGTCATTTTTAACAAATGGGGGAATATGGGTATTGGGGTGATAATATAGAATCAGGCAATAGTAATTACCAGAGGCCTCCTAATAACCCACATAAAATATGGCAGTCATTGCCTCATAAACCTGTGCCACCTCAATAAAAACTTTGGATGATCATACCCTAAACAAGCCTCCCCTTCAGGAACAATTATTTTCATATTCCATGTGTAAATCCAAAATATCCGAATTAGATCCTAAAAAATACAAAGATAAAGAATCACAACTTATGCCCTATGGAAAATATATACCTGCTTATCCTCAAAACACAGGTGTTGGTTTATGGGGACAAGATTAGATTTTTGTCTTAGTTATATATTCCACTCATTCCTCTTGAGATAACATGTGACCGTCCTTAGCAAAGACCTTCTTAGAAATATATTTGCACTTTCCTTTTCACATTTCCCACCTGAACAGAACTGCCAACTCCAGACCTAGAAAAATTCCCACAGATAGGAAGCTTAACTTTACTTTTAAAGAAAGTTTGCTTACTCTGTGGTCAGAGAATTTCACCTCTTTGGTTAAATTTATTCATAATTATTTTATTCTTTTCGATGCAATTGTAAATGGGATAGTTTTCTTAATTTCTCTTTCTGGTAGTTCATTACTAATGCATAGAAATGCAACAGATTTCTATATATTGATTTTGTATCCTGCAACTTCACTGAATTCAGCAAGTTATTTTTTTTAAATATCAGTTATTCATTACTGAATCTACTGGGCATTCTTAGCATCATTAAAAGTGTGATTACCAGACACTGTGTGCCATCTGATCTGCCCTAGAATTTTCTTAAATGGTAATGGTAGGGAATCAGTTAATTGTTACCTCATTTCAATTTTGGGTAACAGTTTAAGTTTTGCTTATGGTTTTTCAGAGACACAAGCAAGAAATGACCCAGGTCAAGTCAGTCTCACAAAATAAGCTAAACTAAGGTTTGCTTGTATGACTAAACTGGTCTTGTCTGCTCAGGAAATTTTCAAGGTTGGTTCCATTTGGTTTTATTTTTTTATATTAATGAGATAGTGTGCATTCTTTTTTTTTATAATTTATCTTTGAAATCTAGCACATTTTACACTTACAGCCCATCTCAGACTAGTCATATTTCAAGTGTTCAATAGCCACGTATTCTACATTTGTATATATTATAAAACGATCACCAAACACTACCAACTACAGAGGAACTATTTTCATAAGACACAGAATCATTGTTTCCTAGGCAGATTATATTAAAGGTAATGATAAACATTTTATAATCTTTTATTAAAAGCAGACCAATAATCTAAGAATTTTTGTGCCTTTTAATGGACAGAAAATTAAATCCTAGTTTTGAACTCTTTTTAAAAACACTTATAAATAAACCTATTCAATTTTAGCCAGCTTTAAACTCACACATAAAACTTCTTTTCCACAAATCTCTGTACCTTTCTATATCCATTCAGCTTTTGTCCTATCTTTTTTTTTTTTTTTTTTTTTTTTGCTTTCTTACTCTGGAACAATCATTTTAGTTAGGAAAAAATTACTTTTTCTCCCTTACCAAAACAAAAAAGCAAAAAAATCCCCAAACCCAATACACAACAACAAAAAACCCACCAAAAACCCAAAACCAAGCAAAAAAATGGCCTTCATACCTTTCCTTATCCAAAAAACACATTCTACCTTCCTTACTTCCTTTTCATATACAGTTGTTTTCTTTTACCCTTATTATTACTATTAGTTTTATTTTACATATTGACTATAAATTTTAATTACTAGTACCACTGTTACATGGTGAGTCAGAAGTAGAAAAGGCAGCTATCTCTCTTGCTATTCTAAACATAAAACTTTTTATTCTGATGAATACAATTTAATTTATTCATGATAAGAAGTCATCTATAAGAAGCAATTTTTCTGAGGATGGAGGGTCTTAGAAACATGCATTGAAAACATACTGAGAGATTCAACACTAAACAGATAACAAATTATCTTAGGTATTAACGCACATTTCCAAGCAAAAAAATAAGAGAAATATTGGTCAGACTACACAAAATCTGAAGGAGTGGGGGTAGGAAAGAGAGTACAAGCCATCATTCTAAAATGGGTTTGGAACAACTGATTCTCATATTTTTTTCCTGGAACATGTGCCTAGGGTGCCAATGGTTACTGAAGTTTCTCTAACTGAAAAAATAATTGCACCATCATTCTGCTTATTCCACTTAGAAAGAGAAGCTGTAATCAAAAGTAGCCCATTTTATTTGAAGTTACTATATACTTCAATGTGAAGGAACTGCTCCTGAGAGAATTTGATATGTATTTTAACCAATTTGTCAAGGCTTTCATTTTTATTTACAAATGATGACAGAAATATGTGCTAGGAATGACATTTCAGGTTTCTTTCAACCTGAAGCTTAAATGATTATACCACTTTTAAGAGGAAGAATCCAACAAACTGTATGTTCTTGAAGCTTCTAGAGATAGATGTCAGTGATACTGCTTTTATATTTCATTACAAGGTGAGAATATAATCATATTACAGAAGTCTTTTGACTTGATAAGTAAAGATGTGAATCCCTGGTTTAACTCTTCTTTTAAAGGTTCAAACACAACTACTTAAATTATTAACCTATCACCCTAAAGGAGAAATCCGCAAAGGGCAAAATTCATCTTCCAATATCCCACTTCAGTCCTACAATTAAAATAACAAAAGGTAAATGTAGGTATCATATCTCAGAATATCTAATATAAATAATAATTAGATTTTGTTAGGTACTTTTAAAAAAATGAAAAATGTTATATATACTATTAATGTATTTTCCCCCACACCCTAAATTTACTGTAATACTATCTCATATGTCTTTAGAAGAACATATTTTTCTTCTCAGAGTTCAAATTTAGGTGAAAGTGAGCCTTGGAAGTGAACTGAACTCCCAATCATTAATTCTATCATTGACAATTCAAATGATTACAATACTGTAGTGGTTTTAAGGCACTATTACTGTTTTTATTTACAAGGGAGTGGGGTTACATAAATATTTTCACAATATTTGGTAGTAATTTCACCATCCTAGGCTACAGACAATAAAAAAACAATTGATATAACAAAATTGCCAAGCCTGATATCTATTTTAGAATCCTTTTAACTTGCATATTAAATATTTAATCTTGTTTCATTTGTCTCACTTTAAAAATAAGTATTAGTAGTAAATGACAGCAATATCATCATCAATAATAGCAATCATAATAATAACCACATGTGGTTAGTGGCTGCTATATTAGCACAGGCCGTTACTGATGACATTGACTTTAAGAGAAATGTGAGTCTTTGTCTAGGGGAGAAACTCTAAATAAGACATGATTCTGGGACTTCGAGGAAGATGGCAGAAGAGTAAGACGCAGAGATCACCTTCCTCCCCACAGATACATCAGAAATACATCTACACGTGGAACAACTCCTACAGAACACATACTGAACGCTGAAAGAAGACCTCAGACCCCCCAAAAGGCAAGAAACTCCCCACATACCTGGGTAGGGAAAAAGAAAAAAGAAAAAACAGAGACAAAAGAATAGGGACGGGACCTGCACCAGTGGGAAGGAGCTGTGAAGGAGGAAAGGTTTCCACACACTAGGAGCCCCTTCGCGGGCGGAGACTGCGGGTGGCGGAGGGGAAGCTTCAGAGCCGCAGAGGAGAGCGCAGCAACACGGGTGCGGAGGGCAAAGCGGAGAGATTCCCGCACAGAGGATCAGTGCCGACCGGCACTCACCAGCCCGAGAGTCTTGTCTGCTCACGCGCCGAGGCAGGCGGGGCTGGGAGCTGAGGTGCGGGCTTCGGTTCGATTGCAGGGAGAGACTGGCAGCGTGAACACACCCTGAAGGGGTTAGTGCACCATGGCTACCCAGGAGGGATTCCAGGAGAAGATCTGGACCTGCCGAACAGGCAAGAGAAATTTTCTTCCCTCTTTTTTATTTTTATTTTTATTTTTTTTATTAGTTTCTGCTTTATAACAAAGTGAATCAGTCATACATATACATCTGATCCTATATCCCTTCCCTCTTGCGTCTCCCTCCCTCCCACCCTCCCTATCCCACCCCTCCAGGCGGTCACAAAGCACCGAGCTGATCTCCCTGTGCTATGCGGCTGCTTCCCACTATCTATCTACCTTACGTTTGGTAGTGTATATATGTCCATGCCTCTCTTTCGCTTTGTCACAGCTTACCCTTCCTGGTGTGTGAGGAGAGGGGATTAAGAGCGATGCTTAAAGGAGCTCCAGAGACGGGGGCAAGCCGCGGCTAACAGCGCGGACCCCAGAGACAGGCATGAGACGCTAAGGCTGCTGCTGCCGCCACCAAGAAGCCTGTGTGCGAGCACAGGTCACTATCCACACCTCCCTTCCAGGGAGCCTGTGCAGCCCGCCACTGCCAGGGTCCGGGATCCAGGGACAACTTCCCCGGGAGAACGCACGGCGCGCCTCAGGCTGGTGCAACGTCACACCGGTCGACCCACATCGAGCCCCTCCCTCCCCCCGGCCTGAGTGAGCCAGAGTCCCCGAATCAGCGGCTCCTTTAACCCCGTCCTGCCTGAGCGAAGAACAGACGCGCTCTGGCAGCCTACACGCAGAGGTGGGGCCAAATCAAAGCTGAGCCCCGGAAGCTGCGCGAACAAAGAAGAGAAAGGGAAATCTCTCTCAGCAGCCTCAGGAGCAGTGGATTAAATCTCCACAATCAACTTGATGTACGCTGCATCTGTGGAATACCTGAATAGACAACGAATCATCCCAAATTGAGGAGGTGGACCTTGAGAGCAAGATTTATTCTTTTTTCCCCCTTTCCTCTTTTTGTGAGTGTGCATGTGTATGCTTCTGTGTGAGAAGTGTCTGTATAGCTCTGCTTTCACCATGTGTCCAAGGGTTCTATCCGTCCTTTTTTTTTTAACTTAAAAAAAATTTTTTCTTAATAATTATTTTCTATTTTAATAACTTTATTTTATCTTACTCTTTCTTTCTTTCTTCTTTCTTTCTTTCTTTCTTTCTGTCTTTCTGTCTTTCTACCTTTTCTCCTTCTTATTCTGAGCCATGTGGATGAAAGGCTCTTGGTGCTGCAGCCAGGAGTCAGTGTGTGCCTCTGAGGTGGGAGAGCCAACTTCAGGACACTGGTCCACAAGAGACCTCCCAGCTACATGTAATATAAAACTGCGAAAATCTCCCAGAGATCTCCATCTCAACACCAGCACCCAGCTTCAGTCAACAACCAGCAAGCTACAGTGTTGGACACCCTATGCCAAACAACTAGCAAGACAGGAACACAACCCCACCCATTAGCAGAGAGGCTGCCTAAAATCATAATAAGTCCACAGACACCCCAAAACACACCACCAGACGTGGACCTGCCCACCAGAAAGACAAGATCCAGCCTCATCCACCAGAACACAGGCACTAGTTCCCTCCACCAGGAAGCCTACACAACCCACTGAACCAACTTTAGCCACTGGGAACAGACACCAAAAACAACGGGAACTACAAACCTGTAGCCTGCAGAAAGGAGACCACAAACACAGTAAGATAAGCAAAATGAGAAGACAGAAAAACACACAGCAGATGAAGGAGCAAGATAAAAACCCACCAGAACTAACAAAAGAAGAGGAAATAGGCAGTCTACCTGAAAAAGAATTCAGAATAATGATAGTAAAGATGATCCAAAATCTTGGAAATAGAATAGAGAAAATGAAAGAAACATTTAACAAGGACCTAGAAGAACTGAAGATGAAACAAGCAACAATGAACAACACACAAAATGAAATTTAAAATACTCTAGATGGGATCAATAGCAGAATAACTGAGGCAGAAGAACGGATAAGTGACCTGGAAGATAAAATAGTGGAAATAACTACTGCAGAGCAGAATAAAGGAAAAAGAATGAAAAGAACTGAGGGCAGTCTCAGAGACCTCTGGGACAACATTAAATACACCAACATTCGAATAATAGGGGTTCCAGAAGAAGAAGAGAAAAAGAAAGGGACTGAGAAAATATTTGAAGAGATTACAGTTGAAAACTTCCCTAATATGGGAAAGGAAATAGTGAATCAAGTCCAGGAAGCACAGAGAGTCCCATACAGGTTAAATCCAAGGAGAAACACAACAAGATACATATTAATCAAACTATGAAAAATTAAACACAAAGAAAACATATTAAAAGCAGCAAGGGAAAAACAATAAATAACACACAAGGGAATCCCCATAAGGTTAACAGCTGATCTTTCAGCAGAAACTCTACAAGCCAGAAGGGATGGGCAGGATATATTTAAAGTGATGAAGAAGAAAAACCTACAACCAAGATTACTCTACCCAACAAGGATCTTATGCAGATTTGATGGAGAAATTAAAAACTTTACAGACAAGCAAAACCTGAGAGTTCAGGACCACCAAACCAGCTTTACAACAAATGCTAAAGGAACTTCTCTAGGCAAGAAACACAACAGAAGGAAAAGACCTATAATAACAAACCCAAAACAATTAAGAAAATGGGAATAGGAACATACATATCGATAACTACCTTAAATGTGAATGGATGAAATGCTCCCACCAAAAGACAAAGACTGGCTGAATGGATACAAAAACAAGACCCATATATATGCTGTCTACAAGAGATGCACTTCAGACCTAGAGACACATACAGACTCAAAGTAAGGGGATGGAAAAAGACATTCCATGCAAATGGAAACCAAAAGAAAGCTGGAGTAGCAATTCTCATATCATAAAAAATAGACTTTAAAATAAAGACTATTAGAAGAGACAAAGAAGGACACTACATAATGATCAAGGGATTGATCCAAGAAGAAGATATAACAACTGAAAATATTTATGCACCCAACATAGGAGCACCTCAATACATATGGCAAATACTAACAGCCATAAAATGGGAAATCAACAGTAACACAGGCATAGTAGGGGGCTTTAACACCCCCACTTTCACCTATGGACAGATCATCCAAAATGAAAATAAATAAGGAAACACAAGCTTTAAAAGATACATTAAACAAGATGGACTTAAGTGATATTTATAGGACATTCCATCCAAAAACAACAGAATACACATTTTTCTCAAGTGCTCATGGAACATTCTCCAGGATAGATCATATCATGGGTCACAAATTAAGCCTTGGTAAATTTAAGAAAATTTAAATTGTAACAAGTATCTTTTCCAACCACAATGCTATGAGACTAGATATCAATTACAGGAAAAGATCTGTAAAAAATACAAACACATGGAGGCTAAACAATACACTACTTAACAATGAAGTGATCACTGAAGAAATCAAAGAGGAAATCAGAAAATTCCTAGAAACAAATGACAATGGAGACATGACAACCCAAAACCTATGGGATGCAGCAAAAGCAGTTCTAAGAGGGAAGTTTATAACAATACAATCCTACCTTAAGAAACAGGAAACATCTCGAATAAACAACCTAACCTTGCACCTAAAGCAATTAGAGAAAGAAGAACAAAAAACCTCCAAATTTAGCAGAAGGAAAGAAATCATAAAGATCAGATCAGAAATAAATGAAAAAGAAATGAAGGAAACAATAGAAAAGATCAATAAAACTAAAAGCTGGTTCTTCAAGAAGAAAAACAAAATTGATAAACCATTAGCCAGACTCATCAAGAAAAAAAGGGAGAAGACTGAAATCAATAGAATTAGAAATGAAAAAGGACAAGTAACAACGGACACTGCAGAAAAGCAAAAGATCATGAGAGATTACTACAAGCAACTCTATTCCAATAAAATGGACAACCTGGAAGAAATGGACAAATTCTTAGAAATGCACAACCTGCCCAGACTGAATCAGGAAGAAATAGAAAATAAGAAAAGATGAATCACAAGCACTGAAATTGAAACTGTGATTAAAAATCTTCCAACAAACAAAAGCCCAGGACCAGGCGGCTTCACAGGCGAATTCTATCAAATATTTAGAGAAGAGCTAACACCTATCCTTCTCAAACTCTTCCAAAATAAAGCAGAGGGACGAACACTCCCAAACTCATTCTACGAGGCCACCATCACCCTGATACCAAAACCAGACAAGGATGTCACAAAGAAAGAATACTACAGGCCAATATCGATGATTAGCATAGAGGCAAAAATCCTCAACAAAATACAAGCAAACAGAATCCAACAGCACGTTAAGAGGATCATACACCATGATAAAGTGGGGTTTATTCCAGGAATGCAAAGATTCTTCAATATACACAAATCAATCAATGTTATACACCATATTAACAAACTGAAGGAGAAAAACCATATGGTCATCTCAGTAGATGCAGAGAAAGCTTTTGACAAAATTCAACACCCACTTATGATAAAAACTCTCTAGAAAGTAGGCAAAGAGCGAACTTACCTCAGTATAAGAAAGGCCATACAAGACAAATCCACAGCAAACATCATTCTCAATGGTGAAAAACTGAAACATTTTCCACCAAGTTCAGCAACAAGACAAGGTTTCCCACTCTCACCACTATTATTCAACATAGTTTTGGAATTTTTACCCATGGCAATCAGAGAAGAAAAAGAAATAAAAGGAATCCACATCGGAAAAGAAGAAGTAAAACTGTCATTGTTTGCAGATGACATGATACTATACACAGAGAATCCTAAAGATGCTACCAGAAAACTACTAGAGCTAATCAATGAATTAGGTAAAGTATAGGATACAAAATTAAGGTACAGAAATATCTTGCAGTCCTATATACTAATGATGAAAAGTCTGAAAGAGAAATTAAGGAAACACTTCCATTTACCACTGAAACAAAAAGAATAAAATGCCTAGGAATAAACCTACGTAAGGGGACAAAAGACCTGTATGTAGAAACCTATAAGACAGTGATGAAAGAAATTAAAGATGATACAAACAGATGGAGAGATATACCATGTTCTTGGATTGGAAGAATCAACATGGTGAAAATGACTATACTACACAAAGCAAGCTACAGATTCAGTGCAATCCCTATCACACTGCCAATGGCATTTTTCACAGAACTAGAACAAAAAATTTCACAAGTTTTATGGAAACACAAAAGACCCCAAATAGTCAAAGCAATTTTGAGAAAGAAAAAGGGAGCTGAAGGAATCAGGCTCCCTGTGTTCAGACTATACTACAAAGCTAGAGTAATCAAGACAGTATGGTACTGGCACAAAAACAGAAATATAGATCAATGGAACAGGATGGAAAGCACGGAGATAAACCCACACACATATGGTCACCTTATCTTTGATAAAGGTGGCAAGAATATACAATGAAGAAAAGGCAGCCTCTTTCATACATCGTGCTGGGAAAACGGGACAGCTACATGTAGAAGAATGTGATTAGAACACTCCCTAACACCATAGACAAAAATAAACTAAAAATGGATTAAAGACCTAAATGTAAGGCCAGACACTATAAAACTCTTAGAGGAAAACATAGGCAGAACACTCTATGACATAAATCATAGCAAGATCCTTTTTGACCCACCTCCTAGAGAAATGGAAATAAAAACAAAAATAAACAAATGGGACCTAATGAAAGTTAAGAGCTTTTGAACAGCAAGGGAAACTATAAACAAGACAAAAAGACAACCCTCAGAATGGGAGAAAATATTTGCAAATGAAGCAACTGACAAAGGATTAATCTCCAAAATTTACAAGCAGCACATGCCCATCAATATTAAAATAACAAACAACCCAATCCAAAAATGGGCAGAAGACCTAAAAAGACATTTCTCCAAAGATTTACAGATTGCCAACAAACACATGAAAGGATGCTCAACATCACTAATCATTAGAGAAATGCAAATCAAAGCTACAATGAGGTATCACCTCACACTGGTCAGAATGGCCATCATCAAAGAATCTACAACAAGAAATGCTGGAGAGGGTGTGGAGAACAGGGAACCCTCTTGCACTGTTGGTTGGAATGTAAATTGATAAAGCCACTATGGAGAACAGTATGGAGGTTCCTTAAAGAACTAAAATTAACACTACCATATGACCCAGCAATCCCACTACTGGGCATATACCCTGAGAAAAACATAATTCAAAAAGAGCCATGTACCACAATGTTCATTACAGCACTATTTACAATAGCCAGGACATGGAAGCAACCTAAGTGTCCATCGACAGATGAATGGATAAAGAGGATGTGGCATATATATACAATGGAATATTACTCGGCCATAAAAGGAAATGAAATTGATCTACCTGTTGTGAGGTAGATGGACCTATATAGTCTGTCATACAGAATGAAGTAAGTTAAGTAGAGAAAAACAAATACTTTATGCTAACACGTATATATGGAATCTAAAAAAAGAATGGTTCTGAAGAACCTAGGGGCAGGACAGGAATAAAGATGCAGATGTAGAGAATGGACTTGAAGACACAGGGAGGGAGAAGGGTAAGCTGAGGTGAAGTGAGAGAGTGGCATTGACATATATACACTACCAAATGTAAAATAGATAGCTAGTGGGAAGCAGCTGCATAGGACAGGGAGATCAGCTCGGTGCTTTGTGACCACCTAGAGAGGTGTGATAGGGAGTGTGGGAGGGAGACATAAGAGGGAGGAGATATGGGGATATATGTGTATGTATAGCTGATTCACTTTGTTATACAGCAGAAGCTAACACAACAATATAAAGCAATTATACTCCAATAAAGTTATAAAAAATAAAGTAAAATTAAATGGGTAACCAAAAGAAATAGAAAACGGTGATAGACTACATTCTAGACTGTAAGACGTACCTTAGCATTCAGACCACAAAGGAATTAAAGTAGAAATTGATAACAAAGATACCTGGAGAATACCCAAATAATTGGAGGTTAAACAACATGCTTCTAAATAACACATGGGTCAAAGAAGAAATCTCAGAAGAAATTTAAAAATATATTGAACTTATAATGAAAATGAAAATACAACTTAGAAAAATTGTGGTATGCAGCTAAAGCGGTGTTTAGAGGGAATTTTATTGCATAGAATGTATGTATTAGAAAAGAACAAAGTTCTAAAATCAGTTATCTAAGTTTCCATCTGAGGAAACTTGAAATACAAGGCAAATGATATCCAAAGTAACCAGTGAAAAGAAATAATAAAAATTAGAGCAGAAATCAATGAAATTGAAAACATGTAAATAATACAGAAAAATCAATGAAAGCAAAAGCTGATTCCTTGAAAACATCAGTAAAATGTATAAGCCTCCAGTCAGGCTAATAAAGAAAATAGGAGAAAGAAAGATCCAGTCTGGCTAATAAGGAAAATAGGACAAAGAAAGACAAAAATTACTAATTTCACAAATAAGACAAGGGACATCCCTATAGGTCCCTTAGATATCAAATGGATAGTAAGGAAATACTATGAACAATTCAAGCCCATATTTTTGGTAACCTCTATGAAATGAACTAATTCCTTGAAAGACACAATCTTCAAAAACTAAAATGAGAAAAAATAGACAATCTGAATCAGCTTACATGTATAAAAAATTGAATCAACAATTAACTTTATAAAACAGAAAGCATGATGCCCAGATGGGTTCACTGGTGAATTCTACCAAACATTTAAGGAAGAAATCATACCAATTTTTTTACAATCACTTCAGGAAGATAGAAGCAGAGGGAATATTTTCTAACTCACTCAATGAGACCAGCATTTCCCTGAAACCAAGACTAGGTAAACAAATGACAAGGAAACTACAAACCAATGTCTCTTATGAACTTAGATGCAAAATCCTCAACAAAATATTAGCAAATTGAATCCAACAATGTATAAAAAGAATTATACACCTGATTAAGTTGTATTTATCTCAGCTATGCAAGGTGGGTTCAACATTTGCAAACCAGTTAGGGTAATCCATCACATGAACAGATCAATTACATGAAAAGAAAAATTAAATGATCATATAAATAGATGTAGAAAAAGCACTGGAGAAGATATAACATCGATTCATGATATAAACTTTCAGCAAACAAGGAGTAGAGGAAAACTTCCTCAACTTGATAAAAAAAAATCTACAAAAACCCTACAGTTAACATCATCACACTTAACGGTGAGAAACTATAAGCTTTCCTGATAAGATCACGAATAAGGCAAAGATACTCCCTCCTACCACTCCTTTTCAAAATTAACACACAAAAGCTCAATTATTTCATACATACTAGCATTGAACAAATGGAATTCAAAATGAAAAACACAATACCATCTACATTAGCACCCAAATAAATGAAATACTTAGTTATAAGTGTAACATTATGTATAAGACCTATATGAGGAAAACTGATGAAAGAAATGAAAGAAAAACTAAATAAAATTGAGAAATATTACACCTTCATTGATAAGATTTAATATGGTCAGAGTCAATTCTTTTCGACTTGATCTAGAGATTCAATGCAATCCTAGTCAAAATCCTAATAAGTTATTTTTTGATTATTAACAAATTGCTTCTAAAGTTTACATTGAAAGACAAATGACTCAGTGAAGACAATTCAGTATAGAAGAAGAATAAAGTCAGAGGACTGACACTTCCTGACTTCAATATTTACTCTAAAGCTACAGTAGTCAAGACAGTGTGGTACTGGTTAAAGAATAAATAGATGAATTAACAGATAGAGGGTCCAGCAATAGACTCACATAAATATAGTCAACTGATTTTTGACAAAGAAGTAAAGAAAATACAATGAAGAAAAGATAGTCTTTTCAACAAATGGTGCTGAAACAACTAAACATTCACATGTAAAAATATTTAGACACAGGACTTACACACTTCACAAACTAACTCAAAGTAGATCACAGACCTAAAGATAAAATGCAAAACTATGAAACTCCTAGAATATAAAACAGGAAGAAATCTAGATGGCCTTGTGCATGGCCATGACTTTTTAGATACAAGAACAAAGGTACAATCTATAAAAAAAAATTTTAAAGTAGGATTTCACTAAAATTTAAAATGTGTGCTCTGTGAAAGACATTGCCAAGAAAGTGAAAGACAAACCACAGACTGGGAAGAAATATTTGCAAAGACACATCTGATAAAGACTGTTATCCAAAACAGACAAAGAGTTCTTAAAATTCAACCTAACAACCCAACTAAAAAATGGGCAAAAGGTCTGAACAGGCACCTCACCTAAGAAGATATATGGAGAGCAAATAAGCATATGAAAAGATGTTCGGGCCTTCCCTGGTGGCGCAGTGGTTGGGAGTCTGCCTGCCGATGCAGGGGACATGGGTTTGTGCCCCGGTCTGGGAAGATCCCACATGCCGCGGAGCGGCTGGGCCCGTGAGCCATGGCCACTGAGCCTGCGCGTTCGGAGCCTGTGCTCCCCAATGGGAGAGGCCACAACAGTGAGAGGCCCGTGTACCACAAAAAAAAAAAAAAAAAAAGATGTTCAACATCATATGTCATTGGAGAATTACAAATTAAAACAAAAATTAGACACCACTACACACCTATTAGGATGGTGAAAATCCAAAACACTAATAACACCAAATGCTGGCAAGCATATGGAGCAAGAGGAACTCTTATTCATTGTTGGTGGGAATGAAAAATGGTACAGCCAGTAAAAGTTCTTCTTTGAATCTTTGGTAGAATTTTCCTGTGAAGCCATCTAGTCTTGGACTTCTGTTTGTAGGGAGCTTTTTTTTTTTTTTTTTTAAATTACAGATTCTATTTCACTTCTAGTGGTTGGTCTGTTCAAATTATCTATTTCTCGAGGTCCTACTGTATAGCACAGGGAACTATATTCAATATCCTGTGATAAACCATAATGGAAAAGAATATAAAAAAGAATGTATATATACATATAACTGAATCACTTTGCTTCACAGCAGAAATTAACACAACATTGTAAATCAAGTATACCTGAATAAAATAAATTTTAAAAAATGGTACAGCCACTTTGGAAAACAGTTTGCAGTTTCTTACAAAACTAAAATACTTTTATTATATGATTCAGCAATCACACTCCTTGGTATTTACCCAAATGAGTTAAAAACTTATACCCACAAAAAACCTGAACACCAATTATTATAGCAGAATTATTTATAACTGTCAAAACTTGGAAGCAACCATCATGTCCTTAAGTAGCTGAACAGATAAATTGTGGTGCAACCAGACAATGGAATATTATTTATTGCTAAAACAAATGAGCTATCAAGCCACAGAAAGATATGGAGGAACTTTAATACATATTACCAAGTAAAAGAAGACAGTATGAAAAAGTTATACTGTATGATTCCAACTGTAGAACATTCTGGAAAAAGCAAAACTACAAAGACAGTGAAACGAATAATGGTTGTCAGGGGTCAAGGGGAGGGAGGGACAAATAGAGCACAGAGGATTTTTAGGAAATAAAACTATTCTCCATGATACTATAATGGTGGATACGTGTCATACATTTGTCCAAACCCATAGAATGTACAACACTAGGATTTAATCCTAATGTGAACTATGGATTTTGGGGTGATAAAGATGTGTCAATGTAGGTTCATCAATTGTCTAACAAATGCACCATTCTGCTGAGTGATACTGATAGTGGGAGAGGTTGTGAGCTTGTGGAGACAGGAAGTGGTGGGGGGTATATGGAAATTTTCTGTACTTTCCACTCAATTCTGCTGTGAACCTAAAGCTGCTCTAAAAATAAAGTATATTAAAAACACACAAAAAAAACCCAAAAGACCTTTTTTTAAAAAAATATATAAAACCATTTTTGCTTTCAAACTACTCACCAGATCCTTGGCTTTATTTTTCACTTCCTTTCTTTAAATGCCCTTTAGCACTCAGCTAATCTGTTCATTACCCATTCTATTTATATTAGAGTGGATCATATGAACTTGCCATTTCTTACAGTCAAAAAATGTCAAATATTGGCAATTTCAACTAGCTCAAATTAATAGTTAACAATAGAAGGAAATAAAGTGCACTAAAAAGCTAGTGCCTAACTTGTAAAAAATAAGTTTTTTTAAAGATTATTTCTTTATTGCCTGTACATGATTTGAGTTAGAATAAAGAAATTATCTGGCATTAACCAAGATACAGCCTATGAAAAAATATGTTCCAGGGTCATAGGAAACTGGGTCCTCATACCTTACATATGAGATTGATTAAAATTTTTTTTCTTGCCATAGGGCCATATCTGTTCAACAACAGGAAACAAAGGATATATTATCTTTAACCAACAAATTAAATCACAGTAAATTCATAATAAACAAGAAGTTATGAAGAAATGTAATGTAAAGCTCAATTTTAATCCAATTTTCACTCTTACCCTAACCTAGGCTCAAATATACAGAAAAATATACCTTCAGATAGACACCTCAGACTTACATAGAAATATTCTTCTGGGTTGACAATATGTGAATTTGCAAGGTTCTCAATGTTAATTTTGTCATTAAAAAGCAAAAACAGAACAAAACAACACAAAACCTAGTGATTTCTATTTCTTTATCAACTCTGCAGAAATGTAATGTGGCCTCAAGTTTTCACAAATCATCAGCATTTGTTCAAGGGCTATCTTGAACACAAGCAATTTAATTCTCCCTCCCAATTTTGCTATCTGTGTGACCTTACTCTAAGTCTCAGGCTCCTCATTAAATACTGAGGATAATAATAATACCTACCTCACAGGACTGCAGTGAGGAATACATGAGATGATGTTTAAAAACAAAAATGGATTGAAAATTATTTCAATAATTTGAAACACTATAGTGCATCAAACTAGTGAACTAAAGTATAGGCTACAATATGATTAAATATTTAAAGACTAGTTTAAAATTATTTAAAAAAATAATCAACCCTAACTGGTTACACCTGTTATAAAACTTCACATGAGAATTTTTGAGAGTGATGTTTTGAACAGTTGGGGAATTCATGCATCTGAAAGTGTTTACTGTAGCAATATATACCCTCTGACGGATGGGGAAAATAAAACCCTCAAGGCACTTAATTGTGAGTGCCTAAATACTGTAATGTTCAATATTTTGCTTACTTGAGTTTTAGTATTTTGTGTATTTTAAAATGCTATAAAAATTATTTTATGTCTCTCATTGAGAAGAAAAGGCTTTATGGCCACCACTATAGTTTACCAATGGTTTATTACTCACAGCTATTCCTGATGCTCAAAAATATTTTAGACACTCTAATTTGTTTTTCTCTAGACCAATATTTAAAAACCTTCATGTCTCAGTATTCCTTACTATTTTTATTATAGAGAAACACACTAAATGAAACAATATTGGAGGGAATAAAATGCAATCAACTATTTTAGCTTTGCAGTATAGACTGTATGTTCAATAAATTCTAGGTCAAATTCTAACCATTATCTGTCTTTGATGCATGTTGGAAAGGTATGAAATATACAGAAAGATATTTTAAATGAAGACAAAGTTCTGACTTCCTTAATCTCTCTAAACTGATTGCCACATCATCATGGATTTGATCAATCAGCCAATGGTTACTACCCATATTTATTTCATAGATAAAGAAATTGGAATATAGATAAAGAAATTGGAATATAGATGTGTAGATGAATAAATAATAACTGGAATTGGTTATAAGTCTTTGAACAAGTCAACCACATTTCACTTCTTTATTCTTAAGGTAAAATAAAATAAAATACTAAAGAAAAACAAGTGTGCTTGATATGAAATATCTTTCTAATTAATGTTGGGCTACAAGTACTTTATAGCACAAACTAGGCTATATTCCTTTATATTTATCAGTTTGAAATGTATATGTGTTAAAAAATAGTAATTTTAGCTATTTGACATATTGCTTTAAACTCTATCAATACTCTTTTAATAACTGTGGGACAAGACTAAACAATATTATTTCATTTTACAACCGGCAGGAGCTGTAAACCAATGTATAATATAATGCTGTCAATTTACATTAAACAGGTTAGTCCAAACAGCATTGTGCTAAATAAAGAACTAAATCACATACTTAATTTTTTATGAGAACTAAAATAGTTAAAGAAAACTTGAGTTGGAAACTCAGAATTGACCACCAAGTTTATGTATTATTTCAATTGCATAGGGTCTTTATAGATTTAAATAAAGGTAGAATCTTCCTGCAACAGAATTAACACTGGACCCGATTTCTCCTGGACTCTTCCTATTGTAAGAAAAGTTTAAAAGGAAAGTATTGGTATAATTGTTGTCTTGTGGCAGTTAGTGATTAAAATATACCTTATTGGTCTGAAATAGTTATTGTTTTTCCTCCAAAGTTTCAAGTCTACAAATAATATGTTTCATGATAAAGACACTGACCATTTTTATTTAGAAAGTAAAAGCTAAGTTGGTTTTTTAGGCTGATGTGGAATATTCTGTTGTACAGCAAAAGGGTATTGATCTTTACAATGAGTTTAATAAGGATTACAATATATATAACAAGTTGTTGCCTGTTACTTAACATTCTACAGAATAGTCAATCATTAAGTCAAAAAAAACCTAGTATAACTCTTCAAATCATTCCTTGGCTGTATTACAGATAAATTGATGAAAAATATTCTGGCCCACTTAAAGGATTTTAGACCAGATTTCACATTCAATCTACTAAATGTCTTAAAGAAGTGAGGAATAGTCACACTATTTTATTGGGGTTGGCCAAAAAGTTCGTTTGTTTTTTTCTGTACGATGGCTCTAGGAGCACTCAGTTGTCTTTAACTTCATTCCAAGCAATTTAGTTAGATTGTATTGTGACAGCTCTCATATCAGCATGCATTAAAAAAAAACTTATCAAATTAGTGAATTTTTGTGTAGCCATTTTAATATTGAAGATGGAAGAAAAATACATCTTTGGCATATTATGCTTTATTATTTCAAGAAAGGCAAAAATGTAACTGAAAAGCAAAAAAAATGATTTGTGCAGTGTGTGGAGAAGCTACTATGACTGATTGAACATGTCAAAAATGGTTTGAGAAGTTTCGTGCTGGAGATTTCTTGCTGGATGATGCTCCATGGTCGGGTAGACCAGTTGAAATTGACGGCAATCAAATGGAGACATTAATTGAGAACAGTCAACGTTATACCACTCGGGAAATAGCCAACATACTCAAAATATCCAAATCAAGTGTTGAAAATCGTTTGCACCAGCTTGGTTATGTTAATCCTTTTGATGTTTGGGTACCACATAAGCGAAAAAAACCTTCTTGACCATATTTCCACATGCGATTCTCTACTTAGACGTAAAGAAAATGTTCCATTTTTAAAACAAATTGTGACAGGTGATGAAAAGTGGATACTGTACAATAATGTGGAACTGAAGAGATCGTGAGGCAATGAACCACCACCAACCACACCAAAGGCCAGTCTTCATCCAAAGGAGGTGATGTTGTGTATATGGTGGGATTGGAAGGGAGTCCTCTATTATTAGCTCCTTCCGGAAAACCAAATGATTAATTCCAACAGGTACTGCTCCCAGTTAGACCAACTGCAAGTGGCACTAGACGAAAAGCATCCAGAATTAGTCAACAGAAAACGCATAATCTTCCATTAGGATAACATAAAACCTCATGTTTCTTTGATGACCAGCAAAAACTGTTAGTTTGTCTGGGAAGTTCTGATTCATCCGCCGTATTCATCAGACATTGCACCTTTGGATTTCCATTTATTTTGGTCTTCACAAAATTCTCTTAATGGAAAAAATTTCAATTCCCTGGAAGACTGTAAAAGGCCCCTGGAACAGTTCCTTGCTCACAAAGATAAAAAGTTTTGGGAAGACAGAATTATGAACTTGCCTGAAAAATGGCAGAAGGTAGTGGAACAAAAGGTTGAATACATTGTTCAATAAAGTTCTTGGTGAAAATGAAAAATGTGTCTTTTATTTTCACTGAAAAACCAAAGGAACTTTTTGGCCAACCTAATACTTTTGTTTTTTGACTAGGGAAACCAAACAAAAAAAACATAATATGGGATTAGGTGATTTTTTTGGAGGAAGGAAATATGTTTTATATTTTAGGAAATCATGATGATGGACTCATGAGCTATAAGACCATATATTTTACTTATATATCAACAACTCTTCTTGATTCCATAAGAGAGGGTAGGACACAGAACAAATGTTGCCCCTAAGACTGGAGAGACAGACAGGTGAACACATGGACTCATAGCTTAAGATAGCACACTCTCACAAGCAAAAACCCCTGAGGGAATCAGTGCCAGAAAAACCTGAACTGTAACTGATGAATTACTGGAATCTCAGTGTTGGTAACTCTAAAAGTTAAAAATTCTATGGGGACTCAGTTATAGCCCACTTTCCCCCATCCCCCCACCCTCCATATTATAAAAATTACCTTCAGGAGCTCAATCAAGATTCCTACACTAAATACTGGAGAAAAATCCCCTCTTGCTTCTGGCAAAGGGAGGGGGAAAAGAATCATTTTGAAATAAACCAGAGCACTCTGTTCTTCTTAAATAGGCTGCCATCAGGAGAAACTAATTAATCACAGCCTAACCTGCTAGGGTTTTATCACAGCCTAACTGACTTGGGAAAGGAAATACCCAACTCCAGTCCACACAAGCTAACCTTTCCCCTTGTCCCACCTAAGGGGGGGTGGAACTGAGAAACACTTGTGAAGCTCCCAATCCAGAGGCACAGGCTCACTAAAAGACTGAGACCAAATCATAGGACTATGGAATGCTTCCCGTCCCTCCATACTTAAAAACCACACCACCAGGGCTTCCCTGGTGGCACAGTGGTTGAGAGTCCGCCTGCCGATGCAGGGGACACAGGTTCATGCCCCAGTCTGGGAAGATCCCACATGCCGCGGAGTGGCTAGGCCTGTGAGCCATGGCCACCGAGCCTGCGTGTCCGGAGCCTGTGCTCCACAACAGAAGAGGCCACAGCAGTGAGAAGCCCATGTACTAAAAAAAAAAAAAAAACCACAACCACACCACCAAAGGCCTATTTACAACAGTTCCTTATACATAGTACACTGAGTCCAGCTATTAAGAAAATATTATAAGGCATACTAAAAAGCCAAAAGCATAGTTTGAAAAGACAGAGGAGCATCAGAATCAGACATGGCAGATATGTTGGATATAGACTGAAAATTTTAAAACATATATGATTAATACGCTAAGGGTGTATTAATCCCTCTAAGGGATAAAATAGACAGTGTTAGAATAAAAAATAAAGAGATCAGCTTTGAGAATTCCCTGAGCATACAAAACCAGTTTAGTCATATAAATAAAGCTTAATTTAGCTTATTTTGCAAGGCTAACTTGACCTGGATCATTTCTTGCTTATGCCTCTGGAAATCATAAGAAAAACTTAAACTGTTTCCCACAATTGAAATGAAGTAACCACTAACCAATTTCTTATCATTATCATTTAAGAAAAGTCTAATATTATAATCAAACACTCTGAAGAATAGACAGTATCTGCCTTCTCAATGTATAAGCTGCTTTATAATGATATGTCCCTGAATCTCATTTCATGTTTGGGTTGAATGCTCCCAGTTCATGAACTGTCTTTTTGGTATGTGCACAATACTCGCTAATTATGTACTTTGGTGATTAATTAGTTTTGCTTCTTCTATTTCTGAACTTTTGACAACAGCATGCAAGAAGAGATGGGCAATGAAGCAGAGGGATAGAAATCCTAAAGGAATAAAACGCTAGAGATAAAAAATTTGTAACAGAAACAAAGAATGTCCTTGATAGGCTTATTTGTAGACTGGACATAGCTGAGGAAAAAAATCTCTGAGCTAGAGAATATATCAATAGAATCCTCAAAAACGGAAAAGCAAAAAGAACAACAACTTAAAAGAAACAGAATATCCAAACACCATGAGAAAAATACTAAAATGTGTAACATACATATAATAAGAATAACAAAGAGGGAAAGGAACAGAAAAAGTACTTGAAACATTAATTACTGAGAATTTCCCCAAATAAATATCAGACACCGAACCACAGATTCAGGAAACTCATAGAATACCAAGCAGGGTAAAAGCCCTCCCCCCCCCCCACCAAAAATACACCCAGGGATATTATTTTCAAATTACAGAAGATCAAAGATAAAGAAAAAAATTCTGAAAGAAGTCAAAGGAAAAAAACACCATACCTATCCAGGAAAAAAGATAAGAATTACATCCAACTTCTCAGAAACCATGAAAGCAAGAAGAGAACAGAGTGAAATATTAAAAGTGTTGAGAGAAAAACACCCACCATTCTAAATTCTGTACCTTGCAAAATTACCCCTTAAAAGTGAAGAAGAAATAAAGATTTTCTCAGACAAACAAAAATTGAGGGAATTTCTTGTCAGTAGAATTGCTTCACAAGAAATGTTAAAAGAAGTTCTTTAGAGAAAAGGAAAATGATATAGGTCAGAAACTTGGCTCTGCATAAAGAAAGGAAGAACACCAAGGAAGGAATAAGTAAAGGCAAAATAAAATCTTTTCTTTTTCTTATTCTAATGATCTTATACCAGTTTGTTCAAAATAATAATAGCAACAATGTATTCAATTATGTATGCTTATATATATCATATATATATATATATATATATATATATATATACACATAGGTTTATGTATGCTTATAGGTAGTTGAAATGAATGACAGCAATAATATAAGGGACAGGAAGAAGCAGCTAGGATATATTGTTATTATAAGGTACTCACACTACTTGTGAAGTGGTACAGTGTTATTTAAAAATGGATTTGGATTAGTTGTAAATGTATATTGCAAACTCTAGGGTAAGCACTAAAAAATCTTTTTTAAAGTATAATTGATATACTAAGAAAGGAGAGAAAAATGAATCATAAAATGCTCAATTAAAACCATTAAAGGCTGGGCTTTTCTGGTGACACAGTGGTTAGGGATCCGCCTGCCAATGGAGGGGACACAGGTTCAAGCCCTGGTCTGGGAAGATCCCACATGCTGCAGAGCAACTGGACCTGTGCGCCACAACTACTGAGCCTGTGCTCTAGAGCCCATGAGCCACAACTACTGAAGCCCATGCACCTAGAGCCCGTGCTCAACAAGAGAAACCACTGCAATGAGAAGCCTGCGCACCACAACCAAGAGTAGCCCCCGCTCACCGCAACTAGAGAAAGCCCGTGGCAGCAGTGAAGACCCAATGCAGCCAGAAAAAAAAAAAGAAAAACTATTAAAGGCAAGGGGACTTCCTTGGCGGTCCAGTGGTTAAGGCTCTGTACTTCCAATGCAGGGGTTGCGGGTTCGATCCCTGGTCGGGGAACCAAGATCCCACATGTCGCTCACATGGCCAAAAAAAGAAAAATAAGCCATAAAAGGCAAAAACGAATGGGAGGAGGACTTCCCTGGTGGCACAGTGGTTAAGAATCCACCTGTCAACACAGGGGACCTGGGCTCGATCCCTGGTCCGGGAAGATCCCACATGCTGCAGAGCAACTAAGCCCATGAGCCACAACTACTGAGTCTGCGCTCTAGAGCCTGTGAGCCACAACTACTGAGCCCGTGTGTCACAACTACTGAAGCCCATGTGCCTAGAGCCCATGCTTCACAACAAGAGAAGCCACTACAATGAGAAGTCCATGCACTGCATGGAAGAGTAGCACACACCGCTTGCCGCAACTAGAGAAAGCCCACATGCAGCAACAAAGACCCAGTGAAGCCAAAAAAAAAAAAAGAAAAAAAAATAGAATGGAAGGCAGAAACAGGGACAAAGAACAAGGACAACAAATAGAAAACAGCAACAAATATGGCAGATGTTAATCCAACTCTATCTGTAATCATGTTGAAGGCCAGTGGTCTAAATACACCAATTGAAAGATGGAGATTGTTAGAGTGGATTGAAAAACATAACCCAACAATGTCTTGTTTACAAGAAGTTCATTTTAAATATAAAGACAAATAGAACTTAAAAGTAAATGGATGGTGAAAAATATAATGTGCTAGCAATTATCAAAAGAAAGCAGGAGTAGATATATTAATTTCAGACAAAGCAGAGTTCAAAGGAAGGAAACTAATCAGGAATAAAGAAGGACATTACTAATGATAAGAGGTCAGTTCTCCAAGAAGACATAACAATTCTTAATGTGTATGCACCTAACAACAGACTGTCAAACTACACGAGGCAACAACTGATAGAATTGCAGGAGAAACAGATCAATCCATTATCATAGTTTAAGATTTCAACACCGCTCCCTCAGAGAAACACATATCCAGCAGTCAGGAAATCAGTAACTACATAACTGAACTCAACAACATTCTCAATCAATTTGATATAATTGACATCTATAGACTACCTCATGCAACAAAACCAGAATACACATTTTTCTCCAGCTCACATGTAATATTCACCAATACAGAGCACATTCTGGGCCACAAAACACACATTAACACACTTAAAAGAACAGGAATCATACAACATCTGCTCTCAGACCACAATGAAACTAAACTGGAACTAAACAGAAAGATAACTAGAAAATTCCAAACTACATGGATATTAAACCATGCACTTCCAAATAACATATGGTCAAAGAAGATATCTCAAGAAAACTTGAAAATATTTTAAAAATGAAAACACAACTTGTCAAAATTTGTGAGATGCAGCAAAAGCAGTGCTCAGAGGGAAATTTCTCCCATTGAATGTATATATTAGAAATGGAGAAAAGTCTAAAATCAATAATATAATTTTCCACCTCAGGAAACTAGAAAAAGAAGTGAATATTAAATCCAAGGCAATCAGAAGAAAAATAATAAAAATTTTAGAGCAGAAATCCATTAAATTGAACACAGGAAAACAAAAGAGAAAATCAACAAAGTCAGAAGACGGTTCTTTGAAAAGATCAATAAAATTGATAAACCTCTCTTTGGGATAATGAGAAAAAAAAGAGAGGACACGAGTTACTAAAAATGAAAGAGAGGACATCATTACTGATCTCATGGATGTTAAAAGGATAATAAAGGAATACTAATAACTCTATGCTTATTAATTTGATAACCTAGATGAAATGGACCAATTACTTGAAAGACATAATTTGCCAAACTCACACAAGAGTAAATAGATGGACTTCCGGGTAAGATGGCGGAAGAGTAAGACGCGGAGATCACCCTCCTCCCCACGGATACACCAGAAATACAGCTACACATGGAACAACTCCTACAGAACACCTACTGAACGCTGGCAGAAGACCCCAGACCTCCCAAAAGGCAAGAAACTCCCCACAAACCTGGGTAGGGCAAAGCGGAGAGATCCTCACACAGAGGATCGGTGCCGAGCCGCACTCACCAGCCGGAGAGGCTTGTCTGCTCGCCCGCTGGGGCGCGCAGCGCTGGAAGCTGAGGCTCGGGCTTCGGTCAGAGCGCAGAGAGAGGACTGGGGCTGGCGGCGAGAACTCAGCCTGAAGGGGGCTAATGTGCCACAGCTAGCCGGGAGGGAGTCCGGGAAAACTCTGGAGCTGCCGAAGAGGCAAGAGACTTTTTCTTCCCTCTTGGTTTCCTGGTGCGCGAGGAGAGGGGATTAAGAGCGCTGCTTAAAGGGGCTCCACAGACGGGCGCAAGGCGCGACTGAAAGCGCGGAGCCCAGTGACGGGCGTGGGACGCTGGGGCTGCTGCTGCTGCCGCCGCTGAGAAGCCTGTGTGCGAGCTCAGGTCACTGCCCACACCGCCCTTCCGGGAACCTGTGCAGACCGCCACTGCCGGGGTCCCGGGATCCAGGGGCGGCTTCCCTGGGAGAACGCACAGCGCGCCTCGGGCTGGTGCAACGTCACGCCGACCTCTGCCGCTGCAGGCTCGCCCCGCACTCCGTGCCCCTCCCTCCCGCCCGGCCTGAGTGAGCCAGAATCCCCGAAGAGGCTGCTCCTTTAACCCTGTCCTGTCTGAGCGAAGAACAGACGCCCTCCGGCGACCTACACGCAGAGGCGGGGCCAAATCCAAAGCTGAGACGGAGGAGCTGTGAGAACAAAGAAGAGAAAGGGAAACCTCTCCCAGCAGCCTCAGAAGCAGCGGATTAAAGCTCCACAATCAACTTGATGTACCCTGCATCTGTGGAATACATGAATACACAACACATCATCCCAAACTGAGGAGCCTGGAATCAGTGCTGTGCCTCTGAGGTGGGAGAGCCAACTTCAGGACACTGGTCCACAAGAGACCTCCCAGCTCCACATAATATCAAACAGCAAAAATCTTCCAGAGATCTCCATCTCAACACCAGCACCCAGCTTCACTCAACGACCAGCAAGCTACAGTGCTGGACACCCTATGCCAAACAACTAGCAAGACAGGAACACAACGCCACCCATTAGCAGAGAGGTGGGCTAAAATCATAAAAAGTCCGCAGGCACCCCAAAACACACCACCAGACGTGGACCTGCCCACCAGAAAGACAAGATCCAGCCTCACCCACCAGAACACAGGCACTAGTCCCCTCCACCAGGAAGCCTACACAGCCCACTAAACCAACCTTAGCCACTGGGGACAGACACCAAAAACAATGGGAACTACGAACCTGCAGCCTGCAAAAAGGAGACCCCAAACACAGTAACATAAGCAAAATGAGAAGACAGAAAAACACACAGCAGGAGAAGGAGCAAGATAAAAACCCACCAGACCTAACAAATGAAGAGATAATAGGCAGTCTACCTGAAAAAGAATTCAGAATAATGATGGTAAAGATAATCCAAGATTCTATTTCCCAGATACAAAGTCTTGGAAATAGAATAGACAAAATGCAAGAAACAGTTAACAAGGACCTAGAAGAACTAAAGATGAATCAAGCATCGATTAAAAACACAATAAATGAAATAAAAAATACTCTAGATGGGATCAATAGCAGAATAACTGAGGCAGAAGAACGGATAAGTGAGGTGGAAGATAAAATAGTGGAAATAACTGATGCAGAGCAAAATAAAGAAAAAAGAATGAAAAGAACAGAGGACAGTCTCAGAGACTTCTGGGACAACATTAAACGCACCAACATTCGAATTATAGGGGTTCCAGAAGAAGAAGAGAAAAAGAAAGGGACTGAGAAAATATTTGAAGAGATTATAGTTGAAAACTTCCCTAATATGGGAAAGGAAATAGTTAATCAAGTCCAGGAGGCACAGAGAGTCCCATACAGAATAAATCCAAGGAGAAATACGCCAAGACACATATTAATCAAACTGTCAAAAATTAAACACAAAGAAATCATATTAAAAGCAGCAAGGCAAAAACAACAAATAACACACAAGGGAATCCCCATCAGGATAACAGCTGATCTCTCAGCAGAAACTCTACAAGCCAGAAGGGAGTGGCAGGACATAATTAAAGTGATGAAGGAGAAAAACCTGCAACCAAGATTACTCTAACCAGCAAGGATATCATTCAGATTTAAAGGGGAAATTAAAACGTTTACAGACAAGCAAAAGCTGAGAGAGTTCAGCACCACCAAATCAGCTTTACAACAAATGCTAAAGGAACTTCTCTAGACAAGAAACACAACAGAAGGAAAAGACCTACAATAACGAACCCAAAACAATTAAGAAAATGGGAATAGGAACATACATATCGATAATTACCTTAAATGTAAATGGACTAAATGCTCCCACCAAAACATACAGATTGGCTGAATGGATACTAAAACAAGACCCATATATATGCTGTCTACAAGAGACCCACTTCAGACCTAGAGACACATACAGACTGAAAGTAAGGGGATGGAAAAAGATATTCCATGCAAATGGAAACCAAAAGAAAGCTGGAGTAGCAATTCTCATATCAGACAAAATAGACTTTAAAATAAAGACTACTAGAAGAGACAAAGAAGGACACTACAGAATGATTAAGGGATCGATCCAAGAAGAAGATATAACAATTGTAAATATTTATGCACCAAACATAAGAGCACCTCAATACATAAGGCAAATACTAACAGCCATAAAAGGAGAAATCGACAGTAACACAATCATAGTAGGGGACTTTAACATCCCACTTTCACCAATGGACAGATCATCCAAAATGAAAATAAATAAGGAATCACAAGCTTTAAATGATACATTAAACAAGATGGATTTAATTGATATTTATAGGACATTCCATCCAAAAACAACAGAATACACATTTTTCTCAAGTGCTCATGGAACATTCTCCAGGATAGATCATATCTTGGGTCACAAATCAAGCCTTGGTAAATTTAAGAAAATTGAAATTGTATAAAGTATCTTTTCTGACCACAATGCTATGAGACTAGATATCAATTACAGGAAAAGAGCTGTAAAAAATACAAACACATGGATGCTAAACAATACACTACTTAATAATGAAGTGATCACTGAAGAAATCAAAGAGAAAATTAAAAAATATCTAGAAACAAATGACAATGGAGACACGACGACCCAAAACCTATGGGATGCAGCAAAAGCAGTTCTAAGAGGGAAGTTTATAGCAATACAATCCCACCTTAAGAAACAGGAAACATCTCGAATAAACAACCTAAACTTGCACCTAAAGCAATTAGAGAAAGAAGAACAAAAACATCCCAAAGTTAGCAGAAGGAAAGAAATCATAAAAATCAGAACAGAAATAAATGAAAAAGAAATGAAGGAAACGATAGCAAAGATCAATAAAACTAAAAGCTGGTTCTTTGAGAAGATAAACAAAATTGATAAACCATTAGCCAGACTTATCAAGAAAAAAAGGGAGAAGACTCAAATCAATAGAATTAGAAATGAAAAAGGAGAAGTAACAACTGACACTGCAGAAATACAAAAGATCATGAGAGATTACTATAAGCAACTCTATGCCAATAAAATGGACAACCTGGAAGAAATGGACAAATTCTTAGAAATGCACAACCTGCCAAGACTGAATCAGGAAGAAATAGAAAATATGAACAGACCAATCAAAAGCACTGAAATTGAAACTGTGATTAAAAATCTTCCATGAAACAAAAGCCCAGGACCAGATGGCTTCACAGGCGAATTCTATCAAACATTTAGAGAAGAGCTAACACCTATCCTTCTCAAACTCTTCCAAAATATAGCAGAGGGAAGAACACTCCCAAACTCATTCTACGAGGCCACCATCACCTTGATACCAAAACCAGGCAAGGATGTCACAAAGAAAGAAAAATACAGGCCAATATCACTGATGAACATAGATGCAAAAATCCTCAACAAAATACTAGCAAACAGAATCCAACAGCACATTAAAAGGATCATACACCATGATCAAGTGGGGTTTATTCCAGGAATGCAAGGATTCTTCAATATACGCAAATCAATCAACGTGATACACCATATTAACAAATTGAAGGAGAAAAACCATATGATCATCTCAATAGATGCAGAAAAAGCTTTCGACAAAATTCAACACCCATTTATGATAAAAACCCTGCAGAAAGTAGGCATAGAGGGAACTTTCCTCAACATAATAAAGGCCATATATGACAAACCCACAGCCAGCATCGTCCTCAATGGTGAAAAACTGAAACCATTTCCACTAAGATCAGGAACAAGACAAGGTTGCCCACTCTCACCACTGTTATTCAACCTAGTTTTGGAAGTTTTAGCCACAGCAATCAGAGAAGAAAAGGAAATAAAAGGAATCCAAATTGGAAAAGAAGAAGTAAAGCTGTCACTGTTTGCAGATGACATGATACTATACATAGAGAATCCTAAAGATGCTACCAGAAAACTACTAGAGTTAATCAATGAATTTGGTAAAGTAGCAGGATACAAAATTAATGCACAGAAATCTCTGGCATTCCTATATACTAATGATGAAAAATCTGAAAGTGAAATCAAGGAAACACTCCCATTTACCATTGCAACAAAAAGAATAAAATATCTAGGAATAAACCTACCTAAGGAGACAAAAGACCTGTATGCAGAAAATTATAAGACACTGATGAAAGAAATTAAAGATGATACAAATAGATGGAGAGATGTACCATGTTCTTGGATTGGAAGAATCAACATTTTGAAAATGACTCTACTACCCAAAGCAATCTACAGATTCAGTGCAATCCCTATCAAACTACCACTGGCATTTTTCACAGAACTAGAACAAAAAATTTCACAATTTGTATGGAAACACAAAAGACCCCGAATAGCCAAAGCAATCTTGAGAACGAAAAATGGAGCTGGAGGAATCAGGCTCCCTGACTTCAGACTATACTACAAAGCTACAGTAATCAAGACAGTATGGTACTGGCACAAAAACAGAAAGATAGATCAATGGAACAGGATAGAAAGCCCAGAGTTAAACCCACGGACATATGGTCACCTTATCTTTGATAAAGGAGGCAGGAATGTACAGTGGAGAAAGGACAGTCTCTTCAATAAGTGGTGCTGGGAAAACTGGATAGGGACATGTAAAAGTATGAGATTAGATCACTCCCTAACACCATACACAAAAATAAGCTCAAAATGGATTAAAGACCTAAATGTAAGGCCAGACACTATCAAACTCTTAGAGGAAAACATAGGCAGAACACTCTATGACATAAATCACAGTAAGATCCTTTTTGACCCACCTCCTAGAGAAATGGAAATAAAGACAAAAATAAACATATGGGACCTAATGAAACTTCAAAGCTTTTGCACAGCAAAGGAAACCATAAAGAAGACCAAAAGACAACCCTCAGAATGGGAGAAAATATTTGCAAATGAAGCAACTGACAAAGGATTAATCTCCAAAATTTATAAGCAGCTCATGCAGCTCAATAACAAAAAAACAAACAACCCAATCCAAAAATGGGCAGAAGACCTAAATAGACATTTCTCCACAGAAGATATACAGACTGCCAACAAACACATGAAACGATGCTCAACATCTTTACTCATTAGAGAAATGCAAATCAAAACTACAATGAGATATCATCTCACACCAGTCAGAATGGCCATCATCAAAAAATCTAGAAACAATAAATGCTGGAGAGGGTGTGGAAAAAAGGGAACACTCTTGCACTGCTGGTGGGAATGTGAATTGGTACAGCCACTATGGAGAACGGTATGGAGGTTCCTTAAAAAACTACAAATAGAACTACCATATGACCCAGCAATCCCACTACTGGGCATATACCCTGAGGAAACCATAATTCAAAAAGAGACATGTACCAAAATGTTCATAGCAGCCCTATTTACAATAACCCGGAGATGGAAACAACCTAAGTGTCCATCATCTGATGAATGGATAAAGAAGATGTGGCTCATATATACAATGGAATATTACTCAGCCATAAAAAGAAACGAAACTGAGCTATTTGTAATGAGGTGGATAGACCTAGAGTCTGTCATACAGAGTGAAGTAAGTCAGAAAGAGAAAGACAAATACTGTATGCTGACACATATATATGGAATTTAAGAAAAAAAATGTCATGAAGAACATAGGGGTAAGACAGGAATAAAGACACAGACCTACTAGAGAATGGACTTGAGGATATGGGGAGGGGGAAGGGTAAGCTGTGACAAAGTGAAAGAGCGGCATGGACATATATACACTACCAAACGTAAGGTAGATAGCTAGTGGGAAGCAGCCGCATAGCACAGGGAGATCAGCTCGGTGCTTTGTGACCGCCTGGAGGGGTGGGATAGGGAGGGTGGGAGGGAGACGCAAAAGGGAGGGTATATGGAAACATATGTATATGTATAACTGATTAAATTTGTTATAAAGCAAAAAAATTAAAAAATAAATTAAATTTAAAAAAAAAGAGTAAATAGATGATCTGAATAGGCCTGTATCTATTAAATAAATTGAATCAATAATTAATAACTTGCCAAAACACAAAGCATGATACCCAGATAGGTTCAATGGTGAATTCTGCCAAATATTTAAGGAAGAAATTATACCAATTATTCATACTAACTTTAGAGAACAGAAGCAGAGAGAACACTTCCTAACTCATTCTATGAGATCCACATTACCCTAATATGAAAACCAGACAAAGATATTACAAGAAAATAAAACTATAAACCAATATCTCTCATGAAGAGAACAAAAATCCTCAATAAAATATTAACAAGTAGAATCCAAAACAAGTGTAAACAGAATTATCCACCAGGGGCCCGGAGGAAGATGGCGGAAGAGTAAGACGCGGAGATCACCTTCCTCCCCACAGATACATCAGAAATTCATCTACACGTGGAACAACTCCTACAGAACACCTACTGAACGCTGACAGAAGACCTCAGACCCCCCAAAAGGCAAGAAACTCCCCACGTACCTGGGAGAGGGCATTAAGAGGGCTGCTTGGGGAAGCGCCGGAGACAGGCACGAGCCGCGGGTAAGACACGGACCTCGGAGACGGGCGTGGGACGCTGGGGCTGCTGCTGCTGCCGCCACCGCCGCCGCCGCCGCCGCCACAGCGGGGCCTGTGTGCGAGCGTGGGTCACTGTCCGCCCCGCCTTCCGGGGGGCCTGTGCACCCCGCCACTGCCGGGGTCCCGAGACCCGGGGACGGCTTTCCCGGGCAAGTGTACGGAGCGCCACGGGCTGCTGCAACGTCACGCCGGCCTCTGCCGCCGCAGGCCCACCCCACACTGCAAACCCCTCCCTCCCCTCTGCCTGAGTGAGCCAGAGCCCCCGAATCAGCGGCTCCTTTAAACCCGTCCTGTCTGAGCGAAGAACGGACGCCCTCTGGCGACCTACGCGCAGAGGCGGGGCCAGGTCCAAGGCTGAGACCCGGGAGCTGTGAGAGCAGAGACAGGGAAATCTCTCTGTGCAGCCTCGGAGGCAGCGGATTAAAGCTCCACAGTCCATTTGATGTGCCCTGCGTCTGTGGAGTGCATGAATGGACAGCGAATCATCCCAAATTGAGGAAGTGGACTTTGAGGACAAGATTTAAGACTTTCCCCCCTTTTCCTCTTTTTACAACGAATTATCCCAAATTAAGGAGGTGGACTTAGAGAGCAAGATTTCAGACTTCTCGCCCTTTTCCTCTTTTTACAACGAATTATCCCAAGTTGAGGAGGTGGACTTGGAGAGCAAGATTTTTGAGTTTTCCCCCTGCTCTCTTTTTGTGAATGTGTATGTGTAATCTTCTGTGTAAGATTCTCTCTGTATAGCTTTGCTTCCACCATATGTCCCAGGGTTCTATCAGTCCGTTTTTTTTTTCAATAATTACTTTTTAATTTTAATAACGCTACTATATTTCATACTTTATTCTATTTTACTTTACCTGCTCTTTCTTTTTTTCCTACCTTCCCTTCCTCCCTCCCTCCCTCCGCTCCTCCTTTCCTTCTTTCTTTTTCTTTCCTCCCTCCCTCCCTCCCTCCCACCCTTCTTCTTTCCACTTACTTTTTCTTTCCTTCCTCCCTCCCTCCCTCCTGTCTTTCTTTCTTTCTTTCCTTCCTCCCTCCCTCCCTTCTGTCTTTCTTTCCTTCCTCCCTCCCTCCCTCCCTTCTTCCATTCACTCTTCTTTTTGCTTTCATTCCTCCCTCCCTCCTTTCTTTCCTTCTTTCTTTCCATCCTTCCTCCCTCCCTCCCTCCTTTCTTTCTTTCTTCCATACTTCCTTCCTTTCTTCCCTTCTTATTTCTGTCCCTCTCTCTTTCTTTCTTCTACTAATTCTTTCTTTCTACTTTTTCTCCCTGTTATTCTGAGCCGGGTGGATGAAAGGCTCTTGGTGCTGCAGCCAGGAATCAGTGCTGTGCCTCTGAAGTGGGAGAGCCAACTTCAGGACACGGGTCCATAAGAGACCTCCCAGCTCCACATAATATCAAGCAGCGAAAATCTCCCAGAGATCTCCATCTCAACACTAGCACCCAGCTTCAGTCAACGACCAGCAAGCTACAGTGCTGGTCACCCTATGCCAAGCAACTAGCAAGGCAGGAACACAACCCCACCCAGTAGCAGAGAGGCTACCTAAAAACATAATAAGTCCATAGGCACCCCAAAACACACCACCAGACGTGGACCTGCCCACCAGAAAGACAAGATCCAGCCTCAACCACCAGAACACAGGCATTAGTCCCCCCCACCAGGAAGCCTACACAATCTACTGAAACAACCTTAGCCACTGGGGACAGACACCAAAAACAACGGGAACTACGAACCTGCAGCCTGCAAAAAGGAGACCCCAAACACAGTAACATAAGCAAAATGAGAAGACAGAAAAACACACAGCAAGTGAAGGAGCAAGACAAAAACCTACCAGACCTAACAAATGAAGAGGTAATAAGCAGTCTACCTGAAAAAGAATTCAGAATAATGATAGTAAAGCTGATCCAAGATTCTATTTCCAAGATCCATAATCTTGGAAATAGAAGAGACAAAATGCAAGAAACAGTTAACAAGGACCTAGAAGAACTAAAGATGAATCAAGCATCAATTAAAAACACAAAAAATGAAATGAAAAATACTCTAGATGGGATCAATAGCAGAATAACTGAGGCAGAAGAACGGATAAGTGAGGTGGAAGATAAAATAGTGGAAATAACTGATGCAGAGCAAAATAAAGAAAAAAGAATGAAAAGAACAGAGGACAGTCTCAGAGACCTCTGGGACAACATTAAATGCACCAACATTCGAATTATAGGGGTTCCAGAAGAAGAAGAGAAAAAAAAGGGACTGAGAAAATATTTGCAGAGATTATAGTTGAAAACTTCCCTAATATGGGAAAGGAAATAGTTAATCAAGTCCAGGAGGCACAGAGAGTCCCATACAGAATAAATCTAAGGAGAAATACACCAAGACACATATTAATCAAACTGTCAAAAATTAAACACAAAGAAATCATATTAAAAGCAGCAAGGGAAAAACAACAAATAACACACAAGGGAATCCCCATCAGGTTAACAGCTGATCTCTCAGCAGAAACTCTACAAGCCAGAAGGGAGTGGCAGGACATAATTAAAGTGATGAAGGAGAGAAACCTGCAACCAAGATTACTCTACCCAGCAAGGATCTCATTCAGATTTGATGGAGAAATTAAAACGTTTACAGACAAGCAAAAGCTGAGAGAGTTCAGCACCACCAAACCAGCTTTACAACAAATGCTAAAGGAACTTCTCTAGGCAAGAAACAACAGAAGGAAAAGACCTACAATAACGAACCCAAAACAATTAAGAAAATGGGAATAGGAACATACATATCAATAATTACCTTAAATGTAAATGGACTAAATGCTCCCACCAAAAGACACAGAGTGGCTGAATGGATACAAAAACAAGACCCATATATATGCTGTCTACAAGAGACCCACTTCAGACCTAGAGACACATACAGATTGAAAGTAAGGGGATGGAAAAAGATATTCCATGCAAATGGAAACCAAAAGAAAGCTGGAGTAGCAATTCTCATATCAGACCAAATAGACTTTAAAGTAAAGACTATTAGAAGAGACAAAGAAGGACACTACATAACGATAAAGGGATCGATCCAAGAAGAAGATATAACAATTGTAAATATTTATGCATCCAACATACGAGCACCTCAATACATAAGGCAAATACAAACAGCCATAAAAGGAGAAATCGACAGTAACACAATCATAGTAGGGGACTTTAACACCTCACTTTCACCAATGGACAGATCATCCAAAATGAAAGTAAATAAGGAAACACAAGCTTTAAATGATACATTAAACAAGATGGACTTAGATGATATTTATAGGACATTCCATTCAAAAACAACAGAATACACATTTTTCTCAAGTGCTCATAGAACATTCTCTAGGATAGATCATATCTTCGGTCACAAATCAAGCCTTGGTAAATTTAAGAAAGTTGAAATTGTATCAAGTATCTTTTAGACCACAGTGCTATGAGACTAGACATCAATTATAGGAAAAGATCTGTAAAAAATACAAACACATGGAGGCTAAACAATACACTACTCAATAACGAAGTGATCACTGAAGAAATCAAAGAGGAAATTAAAAAATACCTAGAAACAAATGACAATGGAGACACGACGACCCAAAACCTATGGGACGCAGCAAAAGCAGTTCTGAGGGGGAAGTTTATAGCAATACAATCCCACCTTAAGAAACAGGAAACATTTCGAGTAAACAACCTGACCCTGCACCTAAAGCAATTAGAGAAAGAAGAACAAAAAACCCCCAAAGTTAGCAGAAGGAAAGAAATCATAAAGATCAGATCAGAAATAAATGAAAAAGAAATGAAGGAAACGATAGCAAAGATCAACCAAATTAAAGCTGGTTCTTTGAGAAGATAAACAAAATTGACAAACCATTAGCCAGACTCATCAACAAAAGAAGGGAGAAGACTCAAATCAATAGAATTAGAAATGAAAAAGGAGAAGTAACAACGGACACTGCAGAAATACAAAAGATCATGAGAGATTACTATAAGCAACTCTATGCCAATAAAATGGACAACCTGGAAGAAATGGACAAATTCTTAGAAATGCACAACCTGCCAAGACTGACTCAGGAAGAAATAGAAAATATGAATAGACCAATCACAAGCACTGAAATTGAAACTGTGATAAAAAATCTTCCATCAAACAAAAGCCCAGGACCAGATGGCTTCACAGGCGAATTCTATCAAACATTTAGAGAAGAGCTAACACCTATCCTTCTCAAACTCTTCCAAACAATATCAGAGGAAGGAACACTCCCAAACGCATTCTACGAGGCCACCATCACCTTGATACCAAAACCAGGCAAGGATGTCACAAAGAAAGAAAAATACAGGCCAATATCACTGATGAACATAGATGCAAAAATCCTCAACAAAATACTAGCAAACAGAATCCAACAGCACATTAAAAGGATCATACACCATGATCAAGTGGGGTTTATTCCAGGAATGCAAGGATTCTTCAATATATGCAAATCAATCAATGTGATACACCATATTAACAAGTTGAAGGAGAAAAACCATATGATCATCTCAATAGATGCAGAGAAAGCTTTCGACAAAATTCAACACCCATTTATGATAAAAACCCTGCAGAAAGTAGGCATAGAGGGAACTTTCCTCAACATAATAAAGGCCATATATGACAAACCCACAGCCAGCATCGTCCTCAATGGTGAAAAACTGAAACCATTTCCACTAAGATCAGGAACAAGACAAGGTTGCCCACTCTCAGCACTCTTATTCAACCTAGTTTTGGAAGTTTTAGCCACAGCAATCAGAGAAGAAAAGGAAATAAAAGGAATCCAAATTGGAAAAGAAGAAGTAAAGCTGTCACTGTTTGCAGATGACATGATACTCTACATAGAGAATCCTAAAGATGCTACCGAAAAACTACTAGAGCTAATCAATGAATTTGGTAAAGTAGCAGGATACAAAATTAATGTACAGAAATCTCTGGCATTCCTGTACACTAATGATGAAAAATCTGAAAATGAAATCAAGAAAACACTCCCATTTACCATTGCAACAAAAAGAATAAAATATCTAGGAATAAACCTACCTAAGGAGACAAAAGACCTGTATGCAGAAAATTATAAGACACTGATGAAAGAAATTAAAGATGATACAAATAGATGGAGAGATATACCATGCTCCTGGATTGGAAGAATCAATATTGTGAAAATGACTCTACTACCCAAAGCAATCTACAGATTCAATGCAATCCCTATCAAACTACCACTGGCATTTTTCACAGAACTAGAACAAAAAATTTCAAAATTTGTTTGGAAAAACAAAAGACCCCGAATAGCCAAAGCAATCTTGAGAACGAAAAACGGAGCTGGAGGAATCAGGCTCCCTGACTTCAGACTATACTACAAAGCTACAGTAATTAAGACAGTGTGGTACTGGCATAAAAACAGAAAGATAGATCAGTGGATCAGGATAGAAAACCCAGAGATAAACCCACGCACATATGGCCAACTTATCTTTGATAAAGGAGGCAGGAATGTACAGTGAAGAAAGGACAGCCTCTTCAATAAGTGGTGCTGGGAAAACTGGACAGGGACATGTAAAAGTTTGAGATTAGATCATTCCCTAACACCATACACAAGAATAAGCTCAAAATAGATTAAAGACTTAAATGTAAGGCCAGAAACTATCAAACTCTTAGAGGAAAACATAGGTAGAACACTCTATGACATAAATCACAGCAAGATCCTTTTGGACCCACCTCCTAGAGAAATGGAAATAAAAACAAAGATAAACAAATGGGACCTAATGAAACTTAAAAGCTTTTGCACAGCAAAGGAAACCATAAAGAAGACCGAAAGACAACCCTCAGAATGGGAGAAAATATTTGCAAATGAAGCAACTGACAAAGGATTAATCTCCAAAATTTATAAGCAGCTCATGCAGCTCAATAGCAAAAAAACAAACAACCCAATCCAAAAATGGGCAGAAGACTTAAATAGGCATTTCTCCACAGAAGATATACAGACTGCCAACAAACACATGAAAGAATGCTCAACATCATTAATCATTAGAGAAATGCAAATCAAAACTACAATGAGGTATCATCTCACACCAGTCAGAATGGCCATCATCAAGAAATCTAGAAATAATAAATGCTGGAGAGGGTGTGGAGAAAAGGGAACACTCTTGCACTGCTGGTGGGAATGTGAATTGGTACAGCCACTATGGAGAACAGTATGGAGGTTCCTTAAAAAACTACAAATAGAACTACCATATGACCCAGCAATCCCACTACTAGGCATATACCCTGAGAAAACCATAATTCAAAAAGAGACATGTACCAAAATGTTCATTGCAGCTCTATTCACAATAGCCCAGAGCTGGAAACAACCTAAGTGTCCATCATCGGATGAATGGATAAAGAAGATGTGGCACATATATACAATGGAATGTTACTCAGCCATATAAAGAAACGAAACTGAGCTATTTGTAATGAGGTGGATAGACCTAGGGTCTGTCATACAGAGTGAAGTAAGTCAGAAAGAGAAAGACAAATACCGTATGCTAAGACATATATACGGAATTAAAAAAAAAATGTCATGAAGAACCTAGGGGTAAAACGGGAATAAAGACACAGACCTACTTGAGAATGGACTTGAGGATATGGGGAGGGGGAAGGGTAAGCTGTGACAAAGCGAAAGAGAGGCATGGACATATATACAGTACCAAACGTAAGGTAGATAGCTAGTGGGAAGCAGCCGCAGAGCACAGGGAGATCAGCTCGGTGCTTTGTGACCGCCTGGAGGGGTGGGATGGGGAGGGTGGGAGGGAGGGAGATGCATGAGGGAAGGGATGTGGGAACAGATGTATATGTATGACTGATTCACTTTGTTATAAAGCAGAAACTAAAAAAAAAAAAAAAAAAAAAAAATTATCCACCATAACAAAGTGAAAATTATCCCAGGTTGCAAGTCAGGCTCAACATTCAGAAATCAATTAACATAATCTATCACATTAGCAGACAAAAAAGAAAGTCACATGATCATATCAATAGATGCAGAAAAAGCACTTGAGAAAATCCAACACCTATGCATAATAAAAATTATCAGTAAACTAGGAATAGAAGGAAACTTTCTCAACTTGAAAAAATAATCTACAAAAACCTACCGGTGACATCTTACTAAATGGCAAGAAACTTGAAACTTCCCCAGGAAGATCAAGTACAAGGCAAAGATGGTCCCTCTCACCACTCCTTTTTCAACATTACACTGGAAGTCCTTGCTAATTCAATAAGGCAAGAAAAGCAAATGAAAGGTATACACATTGGGAAGGAAGATATAAAACTGTCATTGTTTGCAAATGACATGATCATCTATGTAAAAAATCTGAAAGAATTGACCAAAAAAAAAAAAAAATAGTCCTGAAACTAATAAGCAATTATAGCAAGGTTGCAGGTACAAGATTAATATACAAAAGTCAATTGCTTTCCCATATATCAACAACGAACATGTGGAATTTCAAATTAAAAACACAAGGCTGTTTATATTAGCACCTAAATAAATGAAATAGGTAAAATCCAACAAAGTATGTACAAGACCTAGGTGAGTAAAACTAGAAATCTCTGAGGCATGAAATCAAAGACGAACTAAATAAATGGAGAGATATTCCATGTTCATAGATAGGAAGACTCAATATTGTTAAGATATCAGTTCTCCCAATTTGAGCTGTAGATTTAATGCAATCTCAATTAAAATCCCAAAAAATTATTTTATGGATAAACTACAATGAGATACAATCACATCTATTAGAATGACAAAAACAAAATTGACAATACCGAGGATTAGTGAGGACAGAGAGCCACTGGAACTCGGATACTTTATTGGCAGGACTTTAAAAATCAGTTTGCCAGTTTCTTTTAAATGTAAATATGCTTATTATACTAGTCATTTACCCCACCACACACAAACAATGAAAACATATTTATGTAAACACCTGTTCAGTAATGTTTATAGTAACTTTATTCATATTGCCAAAAACTGGAGAAAACACAAATGCCCTTCAACTGGTGAACAAAAAAAATTACAGCTTATCTATATAAGGCAACATTAATCAGCAATAAAAAGAAACTATTAAGACATGAAACTAAATTATAAACCTCAAATGCATTTTGCTGAAAGAGTGAGAGAAGCCAGATTCAAGGTTATCCACTATGTGACTCAGTTGATATGACATTCTGAAAATGGCAGAACCATAGAGACAAAAATCAGATTAGTGATTGCCAGTGGGGTAGGCATTTACTTACAAAGAAGAAAAAGGGAACTTTGAGGGAATTTCTTTTTGTCAATGAACCTTTTGGGTACATATATACATACGGGTGTATATGTCAAAACTCATAGAACTCGACACTAAGAAGGGTGAATTTTACTTTATGTAAAATGTACTATAAAACAAGAATGAAAAATAATACTGGGGCCTCATTTTATCTTTGGGGGAGTTGAAATGACCATGACCGTGATTTCAGCATGGAGAAGCAAGCCATTCCATAGCTGGAAGAGAACATGAAAGTTTCAGAGAAACATGTCATAGGAAAATGATAACCAGGATGTTTGGAAAATATTCCTCAGTGTTTCTAGAAACTCCCTGGAAAGGAGAACAGCTAAAGAAAAAATTGCACTCTTTGTAAATCTGGGCAAGTAGGGGCTCAGAGCTGTTATGATTTGAGCAATAAAGCAGCATAACCTGATGCTGTGGTATCTTAAGCTGGAAAGGAACATATTTATTACATATTATGATCCTTTGCAGCTATGATCGCAAGCATAAAGTATGTTTGGGTTTAACAATGTCTTCCATGATCCTCCTACAAAAACAAACCAAAAAACCCCAAAACCAAAAATCACCAAAACCAAAAAATAACTGGAGGAAAGAATCACTATTCCCATTTGTAAAATGAGTCATATTAGGCTAAGAGACTTTTGATAATTAACCCAAAGTGACACATCTAGCAAAGGCAAGACTCATTCCCAGGTTTTCTGAATCCAAATACTGTGCTTTACCCAGTATATTAGTGATCTCCATCCAGCCACCAAGGGGCCACGTAGAGGAAAGGGTATTAATGTGAGTGGGCACCACTGGAGTGACCCCAATGTCCCAAGGCATATTAAAACCAGAAGATGGCTGCTTTTGTCAGTGAAGCAGAGTGCAGTTAAAGTGCTCTCCCCAAGAAACAAGAAGAAACTCTTAATTTCTTGCTCCTTCCTTGAGTAGGTCGTGCCACACAGGGTGGTGGAAATGCTCACCTAGTGTATAAAGATGGGTTTCCAGCTCAGAAAATAAGGTTCAAATGTTGTTAATACAATATAAAATTCTCATGCAAATCTTTACATGGTTTTCGAAAAAAAAAAAAGAAACTGTCATGGAGCAAGGTCTGACTGATTTTTGAGGAAAATAAAACCTTATCCAGGTAAGTAAAATGGATACTGTCAGAATTATTCTTCCAACCTTCCCTATCCCACACTGGCTACCACTCTCCTCCTTTGGAGGGCTCTCCTTCTTTGGGGTACCCAAGAAACCAGATAGAGGTGGAAAACCTCAGAGATTCAGAGGATGACAGAAGTATGAAATATTTAATGATAAGAATGTACTTGAGTCTTGCTCATTTCTTTAGAGAAAAATAACTCATCCCATGAAATGGCCCAGACAGTGAAGCCCTACTCACTTAAGAAAAGGCAAGATAGGTGGTATTGGGAACTGATAGGGGGCATCCCTCTTTCTTAGACATTGTGATCATTGACATCAGAGTCATTGTGAACTACTGAAATAGAAGGGGCATCCACCCATGCATAACTACAGGCTTTGGGACCATGAGGAACCACCAGTATGGATGATGCAGATTATGACCTAGCTGAAGAGTGGGTAAGTGATTATTCATATTTTCACACTATCTCAAACCAAGGTAGCTACACATGTGTCCCATGGGAAGGGAAAAGAAGACACCTACACCACATGGTACAAACATTTTATATACTGGAATTAGTCAAAGGCTAAAGAAAGAAAAAAAACTACTTTGAAAACCCCCACACTACATATAACATCTTCCCTTTCTGTGAACAATGACACCAATTACAATTTGGAAAAGTCCAACAGAATTATTTAAGATAGATATTTAAAATCAGTGGCAAAAGTCAGCCTGAATCAAAGCCTAAAATATAGACTGATTAGTGATATTAAAGGGATTTGCATCAATTCACCATTGCATCTTAGTGAGATGAATGGTAGCATCTGGTAATAATTATGAACCAGCTGGATCAGAAAAATACTAGAAATTTATAACACGTAATATCTTTAAACAATATAGTGAAGATAGTTTGCCAGCAGGCAAATCAATAAATAACTTTTTTTTTTTTTTTTTCTTTTTGCGGTATGTGGGCCTCTCACTGTTGTGGCCTCTCCCGTTGCGGAGCACAGGCTCCGGATGCGCAGGCCCAGCGGCCATGGCTCACGGGCCCAGCCGCTCCGCGGCATATGGGATCCTCCCAGACCGGGGCACGAACCCGTATCCCCTGCATCGGCAGGCGGACTCTCAACCACTGCGCCACCAGGGAGGCCCAATAAATAACTTTTAATACAGCATCTATTAATAGGGTTTTAAATAATTATTGTATGGCATCAGACAAAAAGGATGTGTTTCCACAATGGCCCAGCAAAGAATACTATGGATATTCACTTAACCTAAATAATATTTATTTTCTGCAGAGACACAGATGGTAAATGAAATTCTTATCCTCAGCATGTTTCAATGGTTGAAGCCAGACTTTGTAAAATCCAAAGCAAATTCCTTGAACTACTAAGGCAGTATAACGGTTGATCATCAATAATTAATGAGTTAATATTAGTAAAGCTATTAGAACAATTGCTGGCATACAGAAGCCCTATGTAAATGTTTGATAAAATACAAATAAGTACCATAGCTATGTTAGGGGTACTTCTTCACTGACACCTCACTGTAGCTGTGGCATGAATGTGATGTACAATATGTCATGTCCAATGTCCAATAAGTTAGGCATAAACCTTTTAGCCTCTTTTTTTCTCCCACTTAGGATAACATAGAAGAATGTAATGAGTTAATTATTTTGTTTACCAAATATTTATTGAGCACTTAGTATGTACCAGTCACTGTTCTGAAGACTGGAGATGTAGTAATCAAGTAAAACACAAGACCCTACTCTCATGGGAGACTATTTTCTACTAGGGGAGGAATCTAATCAGAAGACAATTAATCAGGATAACTTCAGATAGTGATGTGGATCATGAAAAAAATCCAACAAGGTATTGTAATAGTGATGAAAGTTGAGGTCATCAGTTCAATAATAACAAAACAACTTTTTTTTTTTGCTCAACGGCCATGGCTCACGGGCCCAGCCGCTCCGTGGCATGTGGGATCCTCATGGAGCGGGGCACGAACCCGCGCCCCGTGCATTGGCAGGCGGACTCCCAACCACTGTGCCACCAGGGAAGCCCCAACAAAACAACTTTAAAATAGTCCCTTTTGCAAAATAGAAGTTAGCTAATTTTTCATATCTCACTTCTAATCACTCTTGGTCCCTACCCAGGAGGTAAACATCCATTCTCGCAAACATCTACTATGCTATGAATGTTTCACATAGCTTACACTGCCCCATTTCTCCAGAGGAAGCACACCCTGTGTCACTTGGCGCTTTGCAGAAGAGAACACACCTCCCCCCTCTCCTTGCCATATGTGAATACAGCCCTCCTTGAGATCTCTGCCTTCTTTGTGGAGTTTATCAATTTATATCGCACATTTGTCCAACCCCTACATTTGACCTAGTCCTAGACATTGGCCTATGCATTGTTTATATATTTTATTTTCTACACATTATGTTTTGACATCTTAAAAATCTTTCTGCCTGGGGAGACACTGTCCCTCCCAGGCCTAGGCAATTCTTAGATCTGGCTTAGCCTGGATCATGTCTTTGACATGCAGACGAACCAACCCAGAGTCATACACCCTCTATGGCTCACGCTCCAGAAGGCAATTTTCATCTGCCTTAATCATCCCAGAGCCAAGTACCAGGCAACTAAGGACTACTACTATAGTTTACCATCTGCTGAAATTATTCAAATTAGCCAATCCTAAACTGTTTACTCTTCCCTGCCTTGCTTTTCACACAGAAACTCCAATAAAGGATGTGGCTGCCTAGGTTCTCCCCTTGCTCCTGTCCTTTTTTTGTCCTGAGTGATGCTGGTGCTTCCTCATGTAGCCCTGCCTGGTTTGCCACACCTCTGGTTTCTAGGATCTGTGCGTATAATAAACTTTGTTTCCCTGAGCCTCTTTGCATCTCCTCTGGTGGCTGCATATGACTGACCACCACCTAAAAAACACAGAACAGCCTGCTATACTCCTAGATCTGCATTGCCTCTACCAATCATTTATTTTTCCACTGTTTTCTGGAAACAACTCTTACTTTGAAGACTATCTTATCCATTTATACAGCAACTGATCTCTCCTCATTTGTTATCTTTTACCTATTGCTCACCTCCCTATATTTAAAAATGTATTTATCACCTGGTCCCCAGTCTGCCTTTCCACCCCAAATGGCACCATTCCTCTGAGTGGCTTCAATGTCCTTAAAGATGATGTATTCATCATCCCAGCCTCAAAATTCCATGTACTCCTGGATTCAAATGACATTTGTTTTTATGTCATTTCAGCCACATACATATAACACCATATCCTAGATCTTGTTTTCAAAATAAATCATTCCTCTTTGGAAATATAAAACCTCAATTTTCAATTCCCTGGTTTTAACTTTTTCATTTTCTTACATCCACTGTGTCTGTTACCTGTCTTCATGAAGTATTGCAATCCTTTAACCAAAATGTCTCCCAATTTACCAGTCCTTGCCCATTTTCATTACCTTACCAACCTACAAAGTTAATCATAACTTTAGGCATTCCCTCACCAACATCCACCACTAACTTATCCCTTGATCTTCAGCTGAATTCAATATAAAAAAACCCTACATCACTCATGGAGCCTGCCACACAATCTGAGAAAGTTACACAATTGTAAGATAAGGTATCCCCTCAAAGTTGTGGTTTTCAACGTCAGCTAAGCCTCATGTTGCCTAGCCATGCCTGTATGTGTCCCTACTCATCTACTGGTTCCAATTCCTCATCATCAGGGTCAAAACTTTCCCAGCCTCTTCAAATCCCCAGCCCTATGACCCACTTTCATTTCCCCATCCTTCACAGTTAAAATCCCTGAACATTATGTTCCCTACCTACAGAGAAAACTTATTTCTTCTGTATCCACCCTCCTCTTATTCCAGTCTAGGATTTCCTGTAGACCTTTAACTCTCTTTAGTGATTTAATCACCCTAGGTTTGCCCAGTTTGAACCCAGTTTCCACACAACTGCAAGACTACGACTACATTAAGAAAAAAAAAAACCAAACCTGATACCCCTGTTTTGACCCCTTAAATTGGCAACTACCTTCAGGATCAAGTCCAATATTCCTACAACAATGAAACTGTCTCCAGTCAAGTTTCATGTTTTGCCTTCATGCTCACCTCCCCTGCCCCAGTCTAAGAAGCCTGTGGTCCTGCTGTACTGACATGTTTGCATTATTCTGTTCTTACCATGTCCTCTTGCTTTTCTCTTCCTTATCCACTCTAACAACTCCTTCAGCTTTGTCAACTGGTGAACTCCTACTCACCTTTCAAAATTCATCATGAGGGAGTCTTTACTGATCCCCATCTGTCCTACAGGAGAGATGCCAAATGCCTTAGGCACCTCTCCTGTATATTCCTATATCACAAACATTAATGCATTTTCTCTTGATGATCTCCATTCTCTGCTCCCCTCTACACTGGAGTGCCTTATGAACAAAGTCAATTTCATCTTTTCATCCACAGGACCTACTGCAGTTTGAAACACAATGCTTATTTAACAACTAATGATGATACATTTTATATGAGCAAACCCTTCATCTGTTTATTTATGTAGACTGCGTGATGACCTACTATCTTACATTGGTCCGCATTTCTTGGACTTTTCATGTAAAAACCCATCTGAGTAAATAAAACCTTATCTATAAATTAATACATATTTCCATTTCAAATTGTAGTTTGCTTCAAAAGATAGTGAAAATAACAAATATTCACTAAATGGTTTTATCTCTATTCTTTAACAACCACTCTTTTGCCAGCTACTAAATTATCTAGCATAGCACACTTAATTTCTCTGGGATACAGCTGTTAATCCTATCTTATTTTTAAGTTGAAATAATAGCACAGCATTTTTTTGTTTGTTTTTTACATTGACAGGTGGTGGTGAGTGTTAGTCTGTGTGTTCGTGGAAGCAGGAAGAGGAGAGGGTAGAGACAGGATAAATGAAAGAATGGAGCAGTATTTCCATTAACAAATTATTTTAACTCTGTGCTGTCCAATACAATAGCTGCTGAGCAGTATCTATTTTAACTTGTCAAATTAAAAATTTAGTTCTCAATAATAAAGATTAATTCTTTAGTCATACTATCCATATTTCCTATGCTCAATAGCCACATGTGGACAGTGGTTCCCATAGTGGACAGTGTAGAACAGAACATTTCTGTCACTGAAGAAATTTCTACTGAACAGTGTTGCTCTAGCTACTGAATTCTGTACTGTACATGGATGGGTATCTATAGAGATAAAAATTGAGGCAAAATTAAGTCATTGGTTTTTGCACATTTGATACATCTGCAAGTAAAATTAATAAAATCATTTTTGTAAAATTAGTCATGTCCTCTCCAACTGTAAACAGCCAAATTTGTCAAGCAGGTATCTGTAAGCTTTAATGAAAACCACTTGACATTACAGATTCAGAGGTTAATTCTCCCATCAGTGCATGCATAAATCTTCCATAAATGTTAACAGGAGAATGTTAATGACAAATACTCCAAGATCAACATGAGAATAGGTTCTGTATTATGGAAATCTATTTTCTCTGCATTCGAATCTACTTGAAATTGTGCTTAGCATTTGCATGATTCTAAATTCTGATTTATAATTAAATAAAACCCCTTTTTAATGTCTTAACCCCCAAATGAATTTATTTTGTAGTCCAAAATTTGGGGTGGGATAGGATAATTGAGATAGTCCCCTAAAAATATATTCAACCTAAACTGTTAATTCCACTTAGACATTTATTTAGTCAGTTTTCTGGGTTTTGTTCCTTACAAATGAATATGATTAGCCAAACAAAATATTTCTAATAGAAAGCAATGTTCTTTCTCTACATAACGAGATCCACGTGCGTGATGAGTAAAATGTTGCCTTTCTCTGAAGTTCAGTTTTGACTTAGTTCTTTCATCCCATCTGTACTGTACCTCTGTCATACACAGACTTAACCTGAGAGACATGATGAGAGGTCACAAGAATAAAAACATAATTAATTTCAAAATGAATAGAAAAACAAAATTATAAAGAAAAATGAGAGGAATGGAAAGATAAGCTCAATAGGCATGTGCATTTCTTCAGGAAAAGATGGAGGTGTTGAAGTTAAAAAAAATGCAACCTCCGCTATGAAGTATTTTATTCAACAAAATAGTAACACAAAAACTAAACTCATGTCCCTTTTCCTTTAACATTTCAATCTCTTATTTCTAAATTTCCGACTCTTTTTTTTATTATTTCTGTGATCAAACTTTCAAAGGTGGGGTGACTTCTATGCAGATAGAAGAGGGATAATTTATATTTCTCACATTAGGCTTGCTTTTATAACACTAGAAAGTCTTTCAAAATTAATTGAATTCAATTCTCAAGAGTTGGCAAGCCAGAGAAACATCTGGCATGACAACTTTGAGAGCTCTGTGAACCCACCCCCCTGCAAAATAGATTGCAAAATCGGTGACAATGATAAAACAAACCAAAACCAAAACAACAACAGCAATAACAAAAGCAAAAAAAAAAAAAAAAAAAAGAAAAAAAATTGAAAGCTCTGGAAATGGTCTTAAGAGAACACAGTAAATGAGGAAACATCTATTCAAAAAAATCAATTAAAATTTTGTAAAAACAATTAGTATCTGTGAATTTAAACCAACCAGGCCCACACTGCCCTTTTTCAGCTCAGTGAGACAGAAATCCATTCCAGATTGATGTAACCAAAACCACAGGATTCCCTCTCCTTACTTAATGGTGAAAGACTGGATGCTTTCACTAAAGATCAGGGCCCAAGGAAGGATGTACACTCTTGCCACTTCTATTCAAAATTGTACTGGAGGCTCTACCCGCTGCAATTTTATAAGAAAAAGAAATAATGGCAACCAGATTAGAAAGGAAGAAGTAGAGTATCTCTAATCACCGTTGAAATGATCCTATACATAGAAATCCCTAAGGAATCCTCTGAAACTCTATTAGAACTAATGAGTTCACCAAATTTGCAGAATACAAGACCCATTAAAAAATCAATACTATTTGCCTTTTTTGATTATATAGTTGCAATGCAAAATCCAAATATGAAATTTAGTTTTTTCATTAATGATAGCATGAAAAAGTACTAGGGAATACATTTAGCAAAAGAGTGCAAAAACTTAAACTCTGAAATCTGTAAGATATTTTTGAAGATCTAAGTAAGTGGAAAAAATACCCTATTCATGGATCAGAAGACTTAATATGGCAATACCCATACTGATCTCCAGATTCAGGGAAATTATTATCAGAATCCCTGCTGATTTTTCTTACTTCATTCTTTCCTTCTCTTTTTTTTCTTTCTTTTTTGTTTAGAGATTAACAAGCTAATTCTAAAATGTATACAGAATTGCAAGGAACCCAGAATAGTCAAATCACTTTGAATAAAAAGAACAAAATAGGAGGATACACACTTCCCAGTTTCAAAACTTACTACAAAGCTATGGTAACCAATACAAAGTAGTAACGGCAGAGGACAGACATAAAGACAAATGAAGTTAAATTGAGAATCCAGAAATAAATCCATCTGTCTATTGTCAACTGATTTTCAACAAGGATGCCAAAACCATTCAGTGAGAAAGAGACAGTTTTGCAACAAATGGTTGCTGAGGCAACTGGAGGTAAGTGCTAAAACTATAAACCTCAGAAGAAAAAATAAGGCTAAATTTTTGTGACCTGGATTTGGCAATGGATTCATCGATGTGACATGAGAAGTATGAACAACAAAAGTAGATAAATCAGATTTCAACAAAATTAAATCTTTTGTGATTCAAAGGACACTACCAAGAAAGTAGAGGACAAACTGCAGAAGGGGAGAAAATATTTGCAAGTTATATATATGGCAAAGGACTTGTATCTGGAATATTCAAAGAATTTATACAACTTCATAAAAAGACAACCTAATTTAAAATAGAGCAAAGGATCTGAATAGCCATTTCTCCATAAAAGATACAAATAACTAATGAAAAGAAGCTTGACATTATTAGTCATCAGGGAAATGCAAACCAAAACCATAATGGCATACCACTTTACACCTAACAAGATGGGTAGAATAAAAAAAGTCAGATAATAAGTGTTTGTGAGCATGTGGGGAAACCAAAACCAATATACACTGATGTTGGAAATGGGTACTTTGAAGAAAAACCTGGCAGTACCTCAAATAGTTAATCATAGAGTTGCCATATGAACTGGCAGTTCCACTGCCAAGTATATACCCAAGAGAAATGAAAGCATATGTCCACACACAAAAAGAAACTTGTACACAAATACTTGTCTATTATGAATAACAGACAAAAGGAGAAAACCCAAATGTCCATCAGTTGATTAATGTATAAACAAATGTGGTAATGTATATGCATACAATGGAAGATTATTTGGTCATAAGAAAGAATGAAGTACTAATACGTGCTAGAACACAGATGAACCTTAAAAAATACTATAATAAGTGAAAGAAGCCAAACACAAAAGACCACATATTATGTGATTCCATTTATATGAAATGTCCAGAACAGAAAATTCTAAGGAGCCAGAAAGTAGTGGTTGTTGAGGGCTGAGGAGTATGGGGTTTCTTTTCTCCCAGCTTTAAGATATCACTGAAATATAACATTGTGTAAGTTTATAGTGTCTAATGTGATGATTTGATACATATATATTGCAACATGATGCAGAAGGATTAGTCAACACCTCTATTAACTTAATTAATTACCATTTATTTTGTGGGTGAGAACATTTAAGCTTTACTCTCTTAACAGCTTTCAAGTATTTAATACAAGATTGTTAACTATAATCACCATTCTATACATTAGATCCCCAGAACTTACTCATATCTGAAAGTTTGCACCCTTTGACCAGCAACTCCCCATTTCCCTTAACCTCCAGCCTCTATTCTATATTCTATTTTCTGTTTCTGGGAGTTCAGTTTTTTAAATTCCACATATAAGTGATATCATACATTATATGTCTTTCTCTGTCTGCCTTCAAAGTCCATCTATATTGCTGCAAGTTGAAGGATTCCCTTCTTTCTCATGGATGAGTAATATTCATATGTATGTATTATTTATATTATATATAACACACAGAATTTCATAATCCATTATAATATATAATCATAATATATTATATAACTACATATAGTATTATAATTATACACCTATAAAGAAACATATTTATCAATTCATCTATAGATGGACACTTAGGTTATTCTTAGTTTGTTTCCATATCTTTGCTATTATGAATACTGCTGCAATGAACATAAGAGTGCAGATATCTCTTCAAGATTTGATTTCCTTTTCATATATACCCAGAAGTGGGATTGTTGGATCATATGGTAGTTGTATTTTGAAATTTTTGTGGATCTACATACTGTTTTCCATAGTGGCTGCACCAATTTACATTCCCACCAATAGTGCACAAGGGTTCCCTTTTCTCCACATCCTGCCCAGCATTCATCTCTTGTCTTTTTGATTATTATCAAATAATAATCATTCTAATAGGTGCAAGGTGGAATTTCACTGTGGTTTTGATTTTCATTTCCCCAATTAGTTGAACATTATTTCATGTACCCATTGACCATTGATATGTTGTATTTGGAAAAAAATCTATTCAGTTCCTTTGCCCATGTAGTAATAATATCGTTTGGGTATTTTTTGGTTATTGAATTGCCTGTTTTTCTTATATATTTTGGATCTTAATTCCCTATCAGATATATGGTTGGCAACTATTTTCTCCCATTACATAGTTTGTCTTTTCATTTTGTTGGCTGTTTCTTTTGCTGTGAAGAAATATTTTAGTTTGGTATAGTCTAATTTATTGATTTTTGCTTTTATTACTTGTACTTTTGTGTCATAGCCAAAAAATTGTTGCCAAGACCAATGTCAAGGAGATTTTTCCCTAGTTTTTCTTCTAGGAGTTTTATGGTTTTGGGGTCTTATGTTTAAGCCTTTGATTGTTTGGAGTCAATTTTTTTAAGTGGTGTAAGATAGGGGTCCAGTTTCATTCTTCTGAATGTGATTATCCAGGTTTCCTAGCACCATTTATTAATAACACTATCCTTTCCCCCTTGAGTATTCTTGGCTCCCTTGTCAAATATTAACTGATAATGTATGTGGTGATTTATTTCTGGGTTCTTGATTCTGTTCCATTGGTCTATGTGTCCATTTTTATGTCAGTACCATACTGTTTGATTGCTATAGCTTTGCAGTATAGTTTGAAATCAGGAAGTGTGATGCCTCCAGCTTTGTTCTTCTTTCTCAGGATTGCTTGCTATTCAGGGTCTTTCATAGTTCCATAAAATTTGAGAATTGTTTTTCCTAAAAAAAAAAAGTCATTGGAATTTTGATAGGGATTACATTGAATCTAACTATAGATAGCTTTAGTTAGTACGGTCATTTTAACTATACTAATGCTTCTAATCTATGGACATGGGATATCTTTCCATTTATTTGTGTCTTCTTCAGCTTCTTTTATCAGAGTCTTCAAGCTTTCAACGTAAAGATCTTTCACCTCCATGATTAAATTTATTCCTAAGTATTTTATTGTCTTTGATGCCATTGTAAATGAGATTGTTTTCTTTATTTCTTTTTTCAATATTTTATTGTTAGTGTATAAAAACACAACTGACTTTGGTATGTTGATTTTGTACCTGCATCTTTACTGGATTCATTGATTAGTTTTAATAGGTTTTTGTTTGTTTGTTTTATGGTGGACTGCTTAGGATTTTCTATATCTAATGTCACATCATCTCACCTGCAAACTTTGCAAATCATGTATCTGATAAGGGGCTAATATGCTGAATATTTAAAGAGCTCATACAATGCACAAAACAAAATAAAAACACACAAAAAAATCCAATTAACGAATGGGCAGAGGATCTGAATAGACGTTTTTTCCAAAGAAGAAATACAGATAGTCACCAGGTACATTATAGGTGCTCAACACCACTGATTATCAGGGAAATGCAAATCAAAACCACAATGAACCTTACACCTGTTAGAGTGGCCGTTATTAAAAAGACAAATGATAAATGCTGGTGGTGATGTGGAGAAAAGAGAACACTTGTGCTCTGTGGGTGGGAATGTAAACTGATGTCATCACTATGGAAAACAGTATGAAGGTTCCTCAAAAAAATAAAAAATAGAACTACCATATGATCCACCAATCCCACTTCTGGGTATTTATCTGAAGGAAACTAAAACACTAACTCAAAAAGATATATGTGTCCTCATGTTCACTGCAGCATTATTTACAATAGCCAAGCCAGGGAAGCAACCCAGGTGTCCATCAATGGATAAATAAAATTTTTAAATGTGGTATATATTTTAAATGGATTATTATTCAGCTATGAAAAAGAAGGAAATATTGTTATCTGGACAATATGGGTGGACCTGAGGGCATTATGTTAAATAAGTCAGACAGACAAACAGGCAAGAAAAATACCATATGATTTCACTTACATTGGAATAATAATAATAAATACTGAACTCATAGATACAAAGGATAGGTTGGTGATTTCCAGAGGTGGGGGATAGGAGGTAGGCGGAATGGAGGTGAAGGTACCCAAAAAGTATGAGCTTCCACTTATAAAATAAATACACTCTGGGGATGTAATATAGAGCATGGTGACTATAGTTGATAATACTGTCTTGTATATTTGAAAGTTAAGGCCCTAGATCCTAAAAGTTCTCATCACACACAAAAATGTGTAACTATGTGTTGTGAGGGATGTTAACTAGAATTATTGTGATGATCATTTTGAAATATATACAAATATCAAATCGTTATGGTATACATCTGAAACTAATATGTCAATTATATTTCACAAATAAAAAAACTTGAATTGTACACATTAAATTGGTGAATTGTATGCTATATAAACTAGTTGGCAATAAAATGGTTAGAAATGAAAGCGTTGATGGGATAGGTGAGCTGATCCTCCTCACAAAATAAATAATAGGATAGGTTAGCTAAAACTTTTCCAATCTGTATGAAAGCATTTTTCCCCCATGAATGCTTCTCAGCATTATATATATTTTGAGGTCAGGAGTAACAAAAGAAAGATAAAGTGTGGCTTAACAGTCAGAGGAATAACAGAGTTAGGTAGGAAAAGGCAAAATTCCATGCTTTTTTATATTTATGGCATCCATTTTATAATTTGTGAGGAAAAAGCTAGTTTTATATTGCAAAATCCCGAATAAATGGGATTGTAAGAGAGAAAAATGCTATGCAAAATACAGACAAGCATATGGATGTTATAATTTTGTACATCACTTTTCAAATACATCAAACTTAAAGAACTCAGGTTTTACTGATGAGACTCATCTAAAATTGCACAGAGGTTCAGTATCTCCATATGAGAAGTGTTGAAGAAATGTCTCTTTGCTTCTCAGTTGAATGAATGAATGAATGGGAGATGCACTGCAGAGGGTCTGAGAGCGAAAACTTCCAAAGTTTACTAGAATGCACAGTCCTGTATCTAGCACATAGTTGGCCCCTGCCAAGTACTTGTTTTCCTCCTCACCCTTTCTTCCCCTTCTACTTGCTTCACTTACATTTTTCATCACAGTAGACTTACAGTTCCTGAGTGGAATGTAAAAGAATACGGAGAAGACAGCTTTCTTGAAATGTTCGCTAAAATTCCTTCAGAAACCATAAAGTGGATTCTGTGCAGTGGATTTTTAAGTTAAAGAGAACACGTAGTGCAACTCCATCATTTTTATTCTATTTAAATACAGAGAATTTAAATAGGGACACACTTCCTCATCACTTTTAAGAAATATATTCAGAAAATGCTAATTTTTTTCTAATTTTAGTATATCCATAAAATCACAAGTTTTATACCTTAATTTGAATATGACACACTAAGAAATATATTATAAAACAACATAATATCTAAGAATTGTCTAAAGAAAATTCTGAATTTACACATTTATTAACTAGTGTTATTATGGACCTATTATTACAGGTAAATGATTATTGATAATTACCTTGAGTGGGATGGGGGGAGAGTGATGTACCTGTGTGAACTGAGACCAACTGTTTCAGAGGCTGATGATGCTGATAATTTTGAGCTGGAGAGGGTTATCTCAGGTTTGGCAAAGGTATGACTATTCTCATAACACATGCTCAGGATACGAATTTTTTTTTTTTCTTTTTTGCGGTACACTGGCCTCTCACTGCTGTGGCCTCTCCCATTGTAGAGCACAGGCACCAGACGTGCAGGCCCAGCGGCCATGGTTCACGGGCCCAGCCGCTCATGGCATGTGGGATCTTCCCAGACCGGGGCACGAACCCGTGTCCCCTGCATCAGCAGGCGGACTCTCAACCACTGCGCCACCAGGGAAGCCCCAGAATACACCTTTCAATAGATCATTTTTCTTACCAAGGCTGGGCAAGATATATCTGAAGACCAGGCAGCCAGTACCAAGTATTTGAAACTGAAACAGAAGATGAAATCTATTTGCAAGGCCTAGGATAACGATTATTCAATTGTCATATCAACTTGGAACACCTCTCAGCCAAGAAATGAGGATTAGATAGATAAGAAATAGTTTTGGGGCATGAACACGCATTTAGTATTTATTCTGACTGTCCACGAATAAAGCAATTTCAAACATATAATGTGGACCTTATAGTCAACCTGTTCAAGACCTGGTTAACTGCTGAAAGGGCAAAAAGCCAGGCAAAAGTGCCTACAGAACACAACTTGCTCTTTGGTATTACTGCAGTCTGGTTTAATTCAGAATTTCTTTAAATCATATAAAATACTTTACCATGATCTTAACACTGTTGGGAACTTAGAATTTAAATATGAACAAAACAGTGTTCTTGCTCTCTAGATATTTACATTATAATTATCATGGACTAAAAAGATTGAAGTCTATGTAGGTTTTTTACTAGTCCTTTTTTACCATACTAATTTCTTTATTTTCCACTAAACTTTGGCAAAATTCATAGGGAGAGATGTGTCACCATAATTAGTTCAAGAGTTCAAAGTCCCCAGCACACTCTTGAGATCTGATAATGGTACCAAATTAAACCAAAGAATCCCAAGGTGGTGAAACTCAAGACAATGTGAGCACTTGACAATGTGTGCTCCTTCTTGGGGGAAGGATAATGTCTGTATCTGTTCTCAGTGCCTGGAAACTCCTCTGCAGACATCACCAAATGCTAATTTCTATCTTTTCTACTCAGGAATAGTGACAATGCTGTCATAACAAAGACGTTCTTAAAATTCAACAATGACTTTGAGAGAGATGGTGATTTGATGCTGAATTTATTTCCTAAAAGTAAGGAACTATAAACCTGAATGTAGAAAGTATAGCTAAAATACTATGTAAAAAGTTTAAATTGTGAAATGTGATATCCTCACAGAAAAATGATAATCTAAATCATAAGGAAAAACATATTCCTACATTTTATAAATCAGGACAATATATCTTGCATACATCAAGAATCTCAGCACAAATAAGAACTATTTTAATTCAGTTATTCCTAGTGACTATAAGCCAAATGGTTCAGAAAGCTTAATCATTTTTATATAGCAGGGTACAATTCAATACAACTTTTCTTTAATTGAATTCTTCCTGAATAAACCTGAGAAGAGTAGCATCTCCAAGTACCACCTCTTTAACACTACAAATGATACTAACTAAATTCTCTAAAAACTGACTGTAGGTTCTTTCTACAAGATAATCCCAAAGTTCCTAATTGCCATCATCCTTTTGTCTTTTCACACCCACATTAGCTAAGAACAACATGCCCTTCACCAACTTCCAGCTGGTCTAGCTGATTCAATAAACACTTATTAGAAACTGTGCTAAATGCTTATGCTTCTGAGATGAATAATGTATGTTTCTTCTCTGTTCCAATACAGGAGAAAAACAAACAGGAATATTCAGAACCTAACATTGCAAATGAAATATAATAACATTTAGAACTATATACCAGTTCTTAGAGACAAGAGAAGGTGGTAATATTCATTGCATCAGGCAAGATTTCACAGCCCTAAACCAAGTTGTATGAAATGGGTAGAAGCACACCAGGTCAAAGGGGTGTGTGTGTGTGTGTGTACGCTTGGGGCGGGGGGACTGGGGTAGGATGAAGAAAGTAGACATAGCAAATATTCCAGGAAGAGGATATTCAAAGATGGTATTTCTAAAAGGATGGAACTCAGGTTTCATCACAGAGAATGCTAAGCACTAAGGTGGAAATTAAACACAATATTTAATGGAGGAAGAGGAGCAGAGGGCTATGGGGGCATGAATTAGGAGAGGCACATTTCCCCAAACCGGGTGTCAGAACAGCTTTGTGGGGACAGTGACATCTACACAGAGGCCTGCTTCAGTGATTTGTTCTACCATCTACCCATGTCCCCATGCCAGAAACCAGGTCACTAAAATAACTTGCTTGGGTTATTTCACAGGTTTTTGAGATGATCTTGATCCCACCTTGGTACATCCAGTTCCAGACCCAATAGTTTAAAATAGTCTAAAAATGAAAATCATATTATGTCGCTACTCTGATTAATGACCGTTGTAGTGACAATGTCCAAATTCATAAACAAGGACTTTTGGAATGTGGCCTGTTTACTTTCTTGGACTCATCTTTGCCAGTATGTCCCCCATGCCCCAACCTCCCACCACATTGAAGTTCTTTTATTTCCTCAAATATGCCATGCTCTGTCTCAGCTCCAAATCTTGCCTCTGCCTAGAACCAGTTCTTTAGTATAGAATGAAAGACTTCTGTCTTGTTTAACTCCTACTTATTTTTCAGTTCCCTAATTAGATGTATTTCTTCTACAAAGAAAGTCCTGACTCTTCAAATCCAAATTACTCCTCAAATTCAAATCGGTGCATCTCCTACTTTTCTTCTATGCCATGTCCTCCTATTCTACCTCTGACTTCTCACTAATGAACAACCAGCCTTTGAGAAACAGGCATCGCCTCTGTCCTCTTCACCCTTATATTTCTAATTGCCAATACAACACATGGCTCACAGGAGGAGCTCGATAAATATTTGTTAAATAATGGATAAAATGTAAGACAGCATCAAAAATGTATTATTAAATATAAGCATCCAGATTGGTTCAAGATGGCAGAGTAGAAGGACGTGTGCTCACTCCCTCTTGTGAGAGCATCAGAATCACAACTAACTGCTGAACAATCATTGACAGGAAGACACTGGAACTCACCAGAAAAGACACCCCACATCCAAAGACAAAGGAGAAGCCACAGTGAGACGGTAGGAGGGGCACAATCACAATAAAATCAAATCCCATAACTTCTGGGTGGATGACTCACAAACTGGAGAACACTTATACCACAGAAGTCTACCCACTGCAGGGAAGGTTCTAAGCCCCATGTCAGCCTTCCCAATCTGGGGGTCCAGCAATGGGAGGAGGAATTCCTAGAGAATCAGACTTTGAAGGCTAGTGGGATTTGATTGCAGGACTTCAACAGGACTGGGGGAAACAAAGACTCCACTCTTAGAGGGCATACACAAAGCAGTATGCACATAGGGACCCAGGGGAAGGAGCAGTGACCTCATAGGAGACTAAACCACACCTATCTGCTAGTATTGGAGGGTCTACAGCAGAGGTGGGGGTGGCTGTGTCTCACTGTGAGGACAAGGACACTGGCAGGAGAAGTTCTGGGAAGTACTTCTTGGTGTGAGCCCTCCCAGAGTCTGCCATTAGCCCAACCAAAGAGCCCTGTAGGGTCCAGTGTTGGTCGCCTCAGGCCAAACAACCAACAGGGAGTGAACCCAGCCCCACCCATCAGCAGACAAGCAGATTAAAGTTTTACTGGGCTATGCCCACCAGAGCAACACCCAGCTTTACCCACCACCAGTCTCTCCCAAAAGGAAACTTGCACAAGCCTCTTAGACAGCCTCATCCACCAGAGGGCAGACAGCTAAAGCAAGAAGAACTACAGTCCTGCAGCCTGTGGAACAAAAAGCACATTCACAGAAAGATAGACAAGATGAAAAGGCAGAAGGCTATGTACCAGATGAAAACAACTAAATGAAGTGGAGATAGGAAACCTTCCAGAAAAAGAGTTCAGAATAATGATACTGAAGATGATCCAGGACCTCGGAAAAAGAATGGAGGCAAAGATCGAGAAGATGCAAGAAATGCTTAACAAAGACCTAGAAGAATTAAAGAACAAACACCTAGAAGAATTAAAGAACAAATAAACAGAGATGAACAGTACAATAACTGAAATGAAAAATACACTAGAAGGAATCAATAGCAGAATAACTGAGGCAGAAGAACGGATAAGTGACCTGGAAGACAGAAGGGTGGAATTCACTGCTGCGGAACAGAATAAGGAAAAGAATGAAAAGAAATGAAGACAACCTAAGAGACTTCTGGGACAACATTAAACCCAACAATATTTGCATTATAGGGGTCCCAGAAGGAAGAGAGAGAGAAAGGACCCAGGAAAATATTTGAAGAGATTATAGTCAAAAACTTCCCTAACATGGGAAAGGAAATAGCCACCCAAGTTAAGGAAGCACAGAGAGTCCCAGACAGGATAAACCCAAGGAGAAACACACCGAGACATAGTAATCAAACTGACAAAAATTAAAGACAAAGAAAAATTATTGAAAGCAGCAAGGGAAAAATAACAAATAAGATACAAGGGAACTCCCATAAGGTTAACAGCTGATTTCTTAGCCGAAACTCTACAAGCCAGAAGGGAGTGGCATGATATATTTAAAGTGATGAAAGGGAAGAACCTACAACCAAGATTACTCTACCCAGCAGGGATCTCATTCTGATTCAATGGTGAAATCAAAAGCTTTACAGACAAGCAAAAGCTAACAGAATTCAGCACCACCAAACCAGCTCTACAACAAATGCTAAAGGAACATCTCTAAGTAAGAAACAGAAGAGAAGAAAAGGATCTACAAAAACAAGCCCAAAACAATTAAGAAAATGATAATAGGAACATATATATCGATAATTACCTTAAACGTGAATGGATTAAATGCTCCAACCAAAAGACACAGGCTCCCTGAATGGATACAAAAACAAGACCCATATATATGCTGTCTACAAGAGACCCACTTCAGACCTAGGGACACATACAGACTGAAAGTGAGGGGATGGAAAAAGATATTCCATGCAAATGGAAATCAAAAGAAGGCTGGAGTAGCAATAATCATATCAGATAAAACAGACTTTAAAATAAAGAATGTTACAAGAGACAAGGAAGGACACTACATAATGATCAAGGAATCAATCCAAGAAGAAGATATAACAATTATAAATATATGTGCACCCAACATAGGAGCACCTCAATGCACAAGGCAACTGCTAACAGCTATAAAGGAGGGAATTGACAGTAACACAATAATAGTGGGAGACTTTAACACCTCACTTACACCAATGGACACATCATCCAAACAGAAAATTAATAAGGAAACACAAGCTTTAAATGACAAAATAGAGCAGATAGATTTAATTGATATTTATAGGACATTCCATCCAAAGACAGCAGAGTACACTTTATTCTCAAGTGCACACAGAACATTCTCCAGGACAGATCACATCTGGGGTCAGAAATCAATCTCAGTAAATTTAAGAAAACTGAAATCATATCAAGCATCTTTTCTGACCACAACACTAAGAGATTAGAAATGAATTACAGGGAAAAAAAAGAAACACACAGAGGCTAAACAATACATACTAAATAACCAAGAGATCACTGAAGAAATCAGAGGAAATAAAAAAATACCTAGAGACAAATTACAACAAAAACATGACGATCCAAAACCTATGGGATGGAGCAAAAGCAGTTCTAAGAGGGAAGTTTATAGCAATACAAGCCTACCTCAGGAAACAAGCAAAATCTCAAATAAACAATCTAACCTCACACGTAAATGAACTAGAGAAAGAACAAACAAATCCCAAAGTTAGCAGAAGGAAAGAAATCTTAAAGATCAGAGCAGAAATAAATGAAATTGAAACAAAGAAAACAATAGCAAAGATCAATAAAACTAAAAGCTGGTTCTTTGAGAAGATAAACAAAATTGATAAACCATTAGCCAGACTCATCAAGAAAAAGAGGGAGAGGACTCAATCAATAAATTAGAAATGAAAACGGAGAAGTTATAACAGACACTGCTGAAATACAAAGCATCCTAAGAGAGTACTACAAGCAACTCTATGGCAATAAAATGGAAAACCTGGAAGAAATGGACAAATTCTTAGAAAGGTATAACCTTCCAAGACTGAACCAGGAAGAAATAGAAAATATGAACAGACGAATCACCAGTAATGAAATTGAAACTGTGATTAAAAATCTTCCAACAAACAAAAGTTGGGGACCACATGGCTTCATAGGTGAATTCTGTCAAACATTTACAGAAGAGCTAACACCAATCCTTCTCAAACTCTTCCAAAAAATAGCAGAGGAAGGAACACTCCCAACCTCATTCTATGAGGCAAACATCACCCTGATACCCAAACCAGACAAAGATACTACAAAAAAACACAAAATTACAGACCAATATCACTGATGAATATAGATGCAGAATAACCCAAAATACTAGCAAAGAGAATCCCACAACACATTAAAAGGATCATACTCCATGATCAAGTGGGATTTTTCCCAGGGATACTGCAAGGATTCTTCAATATACGCAAATCAATCATTGTGATACACCATATTAACCAACTGAAGAATAAAAACCATATGATCATCTCAATAGATGCAGAAAAAGCTTTTGACAAAATTCAACACCCATTTATGATAAAAACTCTCCAGAAAGTGGACACAGAGGGAAACTACCTCAATATAATAAAGGCCATATATGACAAAACCACAGCAAAGATCATTCTCAATGGTGAAAAACTGAAAGCATTTCCTCTAAGATCAGGAAAAAGACAAGGATGTCAACTCTCGCCACATAGCTTTGGAAGTCCTAGCCATGGCAATCAGAGAAGAAAAATAAATAAAAGGAATATAAATTGGAAAAGAAGAAGTAAAACTGTCACTGTTGCAGATGACATGATACTATATATAGAGAATCCTAAAGATGACACCAGAAAACTACTAGAGCTAATCAATGAATCTGGTAAAGTTGCATGTACAAAATTAATGCACAGAAATCTCTTGCATTCCTATACACTAATGATGAAAAACCTGAAAGAGAAATTAAGGAAACACTCCCATTACCATTGCAACAAAAAGAATAAAATACCTAGGAATAAACCTACCAAGGGAGACAAATGACCTGTATGCAGAAAACTATAAGACACTAATGAAAGAAATTAAAGATGATACCAACAGATGGAGAGATATGCCATGTGCTTGGATTGGAAGAATCAATGTTGTGAAAATGACTATACTACCCAAAGCAATCTACAGATTCAATGCAATCCGTATCAAATTACCAATGGCATTTTTTACAGAAATAGAACAAAAAATCTTAAAATTTGTATGGAGACACAAAAGACCCCGAATAGCCAAAGCAGTCTTGAGGGAAAAAAATGGAGCTGGAGGAATCAGACTCCCTGATTTCAGACCTTACTACCAAGCTACAGTAATCAAGGCAATATGGTACAGGCACAAAAACAGAAATATAGATCAATGGAACAGGATAGAAAGGCCAGAGATAAACCTACACACCCATGGTCAACTAATCTATGACAAGGAGGCAAGGATATATAATGGAGAAAAGACAGTCTCTTCAATAAGTGGTGCTGGGAAAACTGGACAGCTACATGTAAAAGAATCAAATTAGAAAACTCCCTAACACCATAGACAAAAATAAATTCAAAATGGTTAGAGACCTAAATGTAAGGCCAGACACTATAATACTCTTAGAGGAAAACACAGGAAGAACACTCTTTGACATAAATCAAAGCAAGGTCTTTTTTGATCCACATCCTAGAATAATGGTAATAAAAACAAAAATAAACAAATGGGACCTAATGAAACTTAAAAGCTTTTGCAAAGCAAACTACAAACAAGACGAAAAGACAACCCTCAGAATGGGAGAAAATATTTGCAAATGAAGCAACTGACAAAGGATTAATCGCCAAAATATATAAACCGCTCATGCAGCTCAATATTAAAGAAATAAATAACCCAATCCAAAAATGGGCAGAAGACCTAAATAGATATTTCTCCAAAGAAGACATACAGATGGCCAAGAAGCACATGAAAAGCTGCTCAACATCACTAATTATTAGAGAAATGCAAATCAAAACTACAATGGGGTATCACCTCACACCAGTTAGAATGGGCATCATAAGAAAATCTACAAATAATAAATGCTGGAGAGGGTGTGTAGAAATGGGAACTGTCTTGCACTGATGGTGGGAATGTAAATTGATACAGCCACTAAGGAGAACTGTATGGAGGTTCCTTAAAAAACTAAAAATAGAATTACCATATGACCCAGCAATCCAACCTCTGGACGTATACCCAGAGAAAACCATAATCCAACAAAACACATGCACGAGACTGTCATACAGAGTGAAGAAAGTCAGAAAGAGAAAAGCAAATATCGTATATTAATGCAGATATGTGGAACCTAGAAAAATGGAACAGATGAACTGGTTTGCAGGGCAGAAATAGAGACACAGTTGTAGAGAACAAACGTATGGACATCAAGGGGGGAAAGTGGTGGGGTGGGTGGGTGGTGTGATGAATTGGGAGATTGGGATTGACACACATACCCTAATATGTATAAAATGGATAAGTAATAAGAACCTGCGGTATAAAAAAATAAATAAAATTCTAAAATTCAAAAAAAATTAAAAATAAATATAAGCATCCAAAGAAGTGTTAAATAAAAACTTCTAACACATAAAAATTAAGTCCCCATTTACCTTCTCATCCATTAAAGGAAGTCAAAACATGACTTTGAATCACTGTAGATTAATGAAACTTCCATGAATAAGTGACTAAAGTTACTGCGTAAAATTTACAAAAGTTAATGTCTAAAATAATCATGCATCATACTTAAGGTAAAAACCTGGGCTGGGATCATTCCTCCCTAACATAGACATGTTTAACTGTGTTTATCTTACTTGTGGGAAATATTTTGGAAGCAAATAATATCCCCAGGAAAACTCATTCATGCTCATTCTTTGTATCCTTGCATAATAATATTTTTGCAAGAGGTACAGACACAATTTTATTTTACATTTTGGTTTTGGCACTTAACAATTTAGTTCTGAATCCACCCTTCTGAGGAACTTCTTGAGGACAAGTGTTAAAGTATATGATTCTCTTTTGACTTTTGTTGATGTTTTCCAGTGTTCTGAAACTCTTTCATGTGAATATGCTGCCCAGTGAATATTTTTGTTATTCCACGTGTTTTATTCTAGATAATTATCTATTGATGTAACTGTCTCATTCATGGTCTAGGCTTTTTAGAAAAGAGACCACATTTTATTCATTTCTGCATCCTCAGAGTCCAGCATGGTACCTGACTCATAGTAGACCCTCAAGACATGTTTGTTTGATGGATGAAATAAAGTTTATTTACTTCATCCCTTTTGCAAATCTAGCACTTTGACCATTTAAAATACCTTAGTGAATTAGAAGAGCGTACTATCTATTTGGTTCTCTAAAATGCAAATGGAATAACATTTTCCTCCTTGCTGAAAAATCCTTTCTTGTTACTTTAGCTGCTTAACCTACTGCATGGTTTCATTCATTTACAATCATAATAAAAATAACAATAGTTCCTTTTTCTTTTGTCTTAGGACAAAAGAAACATTTCCAGTTTCTTTTTTTCATTTGGTGTTCATCACATTTTCCAGTTTACTTCTTTCATTTGGTGTTCATCACATTTCCCATATCCCTAGCATTTAACTCAAAGTTTTACCTATAGAAAACAGTAAATATATATGTCTAAATGAAGAATTCCAAGCAGTAAGGATTATTCTCTCATTTTATGGGCAAGTAAAATTGAATTAAAGCAAGATTAAGTAATCTGTCCAAGCCCTCACAGTTTAGTCAACTGCAAAATTCTGAATCACTTTTCTTCCCTTTTCTGGATGAAAACTATTTTCCTTTTAACACTCAGGCGAAATAGGATGTTCCCAGGAAAATCTTTCCTGACCAGCCCAATCTTCCACTCCTACCTCTCCTCTCAAGAAAATGAATCATCCACTTACACATGTGACTTATTTTCAATCTTAAATGACTGTACTTAGCAGACTATCATATAGTAAGGTGTTTGTCTCTCCTCTTTTCTTGATGCCCCTGGAGAGAAGACCTATGTCTTTTTCATTTCAGCAATCTTAGTGCTTAGTATGTAATTGGTGCTCAAATCTGAATTTGTTGAATTCAGTTGAAAAGCCAATGTTAAGGCAGTATGTTGAAATATTAATTTAAACTTATATTTCATTTTTATAATCATACTATTACTTTAACCAAATATAATTTTTAAAATCATACAAATCCGATGAACCCTTTTTATAAGGAAACCATATATTGACTCAGGCCTCAGTTCTCTGAGATCTGCCTTTGTTCTCACCACTCAACTGAAACGGCCCTCTGGAAGGCCTCTAGGGACACCCAAGTCAATGGCTTCTTCCCTTCTCCAACTCCCCAAATGATCCACCTTGAAAATGATCCATTGCCTCCCTCTCGTACATGGGGTTGGACAGGCCAGGTTCTCTGTGTTTTCTGGCTCTCTGTCAGCTTCATCTCTACCCCTCCTCCCTGTTCTCTCTTCTTTCAGCCGATAGAGAAAGGCTCTGGTCTGTTGGCTGCCAATTTCCTATCTGATCTCCTGCTGACACTGTGTGGATGACTCCTACTTCTTTCTTTTAGTAGCTTTAGTAGCTTTTAGGTTTGATGTAGCCCCATTTATTGATTTTTGATTTTGTTGTTTGTGCTTTTGGTGTCATATCCATTTGAGTCACGGTTTACTGTGAAATATTCAAATGAGAATCTCTGGCCCAGAGAGATAAGACTGTATACATATTACCTGGAATAGGACATATTCATATTCCATTAATTCATATTAAGACCAGAGTCAGTTGCACAGTGGGGAGTTCAAGGAAGCCAAGATACAATGTGAGGAAACTGCTACTGTGAGAAAGTGGGTAGAATAAGATCAATACAATATATTCCCACATCACCGTATCATTTCCCTTCAACAAACGTTTTGTAGGGAGCAAGCCTCATGATGTAAATCACTTTAGTGTATGACCACACAATCCATCACCCACCACCTCGTTCTCATTCTTCATGGATCAACCTTCTAAAAGTTGAAAAAAGAAGAGATTTTTTTTCCTGGTTTAGGTAATCAAGGAAGGTGTTATGAAGGAAGGTGACATTTGAATTGGACAAACTCCAACAGAGTCAGGAAAGATTTTAATAAGCAGCAGTTCCAAGATATCCTAGGATCTATTTCTATGAGTACATGTTATAAATTCCCAGAAATGGGTCATAGAATAAATGCCTGTAAAATACCTCTGGGAATGTATTATATATTCTAGATTCCTGGAAAATAAGTGTAACTAAAACAAAATAAGGAAAAGGAGACAAAAAGAGGAAGAAAAGGAAAGTAGTACACACTAGTCGAAATAAATATGCTTCTTCAAATCATCAATCTGAGTTAAGTAATTAGTAGGCTATTAAAAATGGATATTCAACTCCCCAAATAAATACTTATGAATTGAGAACATTTTTGCAAGATTTAGCTAAGCCTCAAATTCTGTAGTCAAAAACAATCACCACAGCAATTCCGTTTACTGTGCATTTATGTGAAAAATGAACACAGCCTTATTTAATCTTCACAATTGCCTACAGGTTAAGTATTATTATCTGCATTTTACTGATAAAGTATCCAGGCTTAAAAAGTATAGACGCTCAAAGTCACAGAGCTGCAGTATTGCTTCCCAATCAGGGAACAACTGTGAATCATAAAACAGCAGCTAGAGGTCTCAGCATTAAGTCAAATTTGCTTTTGCTCATTTTCAGACCCTACCCTATGACCTCAACTTACACTGTAGTGGTTGAAATGTGAGCCAAATGATTTGGGGTTTAAATCCGAATTACAGAAATTCTTAGTATAGCCATATTTATAAATTCTTTGGGTCTTAGTCTTTCCATATGTGAAAACATGGTAATGATAACTGAGCCTAATTCCATTGTGTTGTTATAAGGATTACATGAGTTAGTTCTTAGAAGAGTACCTGGAAAATAGTAAGAACTCAGTGAATGTTACCTGTCATTATTATTCTTTGGGACCAAGTTAATGACTTAATTCTCTTCTTTTTAACTCTGTTATCTGAGTTACCCTCTTGACCCCAGCTAACTCCAGGATCTCCATTACAAAAATATTTTAAAAATACTAATAATGAGGCTACAGATAGTTGCTCTTAGGGGGTATACTTTAAGACTCATCAAATATTTAATATTAATGAAAATCATAAGCTATTAAATTGAGACAAATTAGAATGTACTGCTCTCTGTCTCTGGCATTAATTTTTCTTCTTTTATTCTTTCCCCAAATTTGGGTCAACATCAAGTGTTTCAAGGAATGCTGTTAATATCCATTATTTAGAGACATGTATAAATCACTGCAGGGTATTTCAACTACATTTCTTTGTCTAGGGTTCCTCTACCATTCTCTCAAGACACCTACAGACAAAATTATGTTTTTAACTATTTGATATTATTCCAACTGATAGAACATAAGCAAAACAGACAAACACACATATACTGATAAAACAAAATAAGAAAATATCCTCCAGAAGCCTCAAAAAACACTGAACACAAAAATATACAAAATAAAACTCTTATTTCTTTTTGAGCTATTGATGAACTGTCAAATAAACACAAAGGTAACAAGTGGTCCATTTTCTTTTTTTTTTTTTGTACTTTGGTTAAAGATACAACCTATCATTCTAACCAGATTATTTATGAATGTATGGAATTGAAGGCTGAAGGATCAGTTGAGATTTTGTATTGACCCAACTGAACTCTTACATGTTTAGAAAGGAACCCAAAATTGATATTTTGCTGCGTATGGGAAATTAAAATCAACTTCACTTTGCATACTTCAGGATATAAATTATAAAAGTCCTTTGCCTTCTCCATTCTCCTGAGATAACAAATGTGAAATGATCTAACATGGACTGAAACACGCATAGCAGGCACTCAGAAATGGTAGTTCTACCATCTGTTTTTCTGTAATAACTTATAAAGAATATAAGCATATATAACAGTAAGCATGACAGCATAAGAATTCAAAAGGACACTGATTTGGGTGGTAGGAGTCAGTTGGGTTCATCTCAATTTCTTCAAATGCAAAATGAAGTGGTTCCTGATTTTAAAGATTGAATTTTTCTATAGTGTAAATAATTTTACAGTCTATGAGCAAAGCAAGCATTTTTTCACAAAAGCATTATATACTTTTAAATTTAGATTGCAAATAGGATAGATAGTATAAAACCAATTTATACTATATCATTCTTGTATATCTTTTGATTTAAAAAATGTACTAAGAACAGAAGGAAAAATATGTCCAATAACTAGCAGAACTGAAGTCCAGGCAACCTGTAAAATTAGAATACACTATATGTGTGTGTTTTATACACTTTCTCTATCTATATAACACATATGTAAATACATAGGTATATATGTATGTGCATATATACATATATATATTACATGAATACTATTTTAAATTGGTAGCTAATAAAACTTAAGCTTAAAATTTACCCTGGGGCTTTTATTTATTTATTTATTTTATGGTACACGGGCCTCTCACTGCTGTGGCCTCTCCCATTGCGGCAGAGCACAGGCCCCGGACACGCAGGCCCAGCAGCCATGGCTCACGGCCCCAGCCGCTCCGCGGCAAGCGGGATCCTCCCGGACCGGGGCACGAACCCGTATCCCCTGAATCGGCAGGCGGACTCTCAACCACTGCACCACCAGGGAAGCCCTACCCTGGGGCTTTTTAAAGACCCACTCTAACTCAGCTCCTACCCATTTGTTTTTACATTCATGCACTAAAACAATAAATGGATATTTTGTAGACTTGCTTAGGTTTTCAACAGAGGCATCTGGTATATTATTTTCATTTTGTAAAATAATTCATAAAGAAGAGCAAAAAATATATATTCGTATAAGAAATGTCACAGCAAGTATTTGCCATTTATCAAGTAACTATCTGCTAATTGTACTAGATCTCTGCCTCTCTGAATTGTTTGCCCGTCACAGCCTCCATATGTGTCCATAAACATAACTGGTCTTACACAGCATCAGCCAGTGTGGGTGTAGTGAAAAGCACATGGGTTTCAGATGATCTGGGTTCAATACTAAGCTCTACCACTTAAGTAACTATTGATATATAGTTAATTTCAGTTAAATAGTATAACATCCACTAGATTCTATGCCCTTATGTTTCATTGAGACTGGTGTTTACACATTCTCTCCTTATCAGATACAATGAATTGGTTTAAGTTAAAAATATGAAAGCATTACAGAAGTGTTCATCATTATTAGAGTTGATATGGCATCCCAGTGTCATCATCCCTTTATCCTGTGGCTGTTAGTTTCTTTCACATGCAATTCTGTCCATTTAACATTCTAAATATTTCTTTTTTTTTTTTTTTTTTTGCGGTATGCGGGCCTCTCACTGTTGTGGCCTCCCCCGTTGCGGAGCACAGGCTCCGGACGCGCAGGCTCCGGACGCGCAGGCTCAGCGGCCATGGCTCACGGGCCCAGCCGCTCCGCGGCATATGGGATCCTCCCAGACCGGGGCACGAACCCGTATCCCCTGCATCGGCAGGCGGACTCTCAACCACTTGCGCCACCAGGGAGGCCCTAAATATTTCTTAAATCTCTGCTTTCATCTTCATCCCTACTACCACCTCACTTAGGCAGGACCTCATGCTCTGTTTACAGCCTCCTCCCTTTTTATGCCACTTAAAGCCATCTTGTAACAAAGATGCCACAATGATGAATCCCAAAACACAATCAGACCATGCTATATTCCTATCTAACATCCTAAAGTGATTCCCTGTAAACTACAAAGTGAAGTTCAAGCAATAAAAGGGCATTCATAGCCTACCCTAATCTTATACCTGAACTACTTCTCCAGACTCATCTCTCACCACTTCCACCCTCAACATTTCTAGACACTAACTTAATGCTCTGCTCATTAAGAATTCCCTTCTCCCCTTCACCAGGTGACTATCTCCTACTTAACTGCTACGAATTAACCTGAGAACTTTCCAAGGCATGGCTAATAGGCCTAGAAGGCATTCTCACATACAAATTAATTTCCATGTTATAATACACCTATTTATTTATGTGTCTATCTGTCTGGCTAAAATGTGAGTTCTTAATGATGGAGACCTTTTTTTTTTTTCTTTGCCCTTCTAGCACCCAGGCTAATGCCTAGCACATATTAGGCACATTTGTTGATATATATTGTTGTTTCTACCTGAACCACATCTGGGCCAAAAATATCTACACAACACCAAGAAGCCAGAAATTGAAAATCATCAAGTTAAAACAATAATAAGCTGGAATAGCTACATGACAAAGACCAAAATAATATTATTCCAAAAGTTAATCCACCATTCCTATGTTTCAAAGGCAATCTCATTACACCTAAATATTTCAAAGAGATATTTTGAAAAAATCAACTGCTTCCATTCATCATATCTAAATAAAATCACATAGCAATTATTAATGGTAATTGTGAGAAATATTTTATAAACTTTAATTTGAATGGTAATATCCATTTTGATAAAAATTTAAAGGAAAGATTGAAAATAATGTCACATGGGCCACATTGAGGAAAAACATATTTTTAAGTGAAGTGAAGATCGAAGGGTCCTGGGAACTAAGCCAAAAACTTAATATGTAGCAACTACAGTGACACATTAACCCTCAAACAATAATTACCTTCTTACTGTAGTTACTACTTGAAAGATTATTCTTTCAGGGATTGATTCAGAATATTTTACCATATTAAGTAAAATGCAGCTGGGTCACAGATACTAAGAGAAAAAGAGAAAACCAAAAAGAAAAACAAATCTATGATACATGTTTTTAAGTTATGTATTTCCCTCCATTAGGGCTCTAGGTTTGTTTCTGTTCTCATCTATTAATAATTTTGAACATATCTATACCCAGATTTGGGTTTTCTTGGCCTTTCTTTTTTCATATAACTAGTCCCTTAATGCTTCCTCCTGAGTCTTATTTTCCAAGCTCTTAATCAACATTTCCACTTTCTTCTGGGCTCTAATGTTACCAGTTGTCCTTTAAAAATGTGGCCATCAGCAAGTAGCAAATAAATAACTCCTAAACTCTTTTCATGCAATAGATTTCTTCTTTAGATTGGTTAATATGATTCCCAGCTTGTCCAGTAAGTGACTTTGCATAATAATAAGCAATTTGTAAAGGGCCTAGTCCAGTTCAGCTATCCTTTTTAAGCATTTCTATTCACTGTTAAGTTTTTAAAATGCTTTATAATCATTTTTGCTTGATATTCTTCATAATAAAATTGTGAAATAGGTCAATATTAAACTCACTGGAATCTAAGTTTCTCAGAGATACTACATAATTAGGCTTTTATATTCCTCCAAGGTAAAACAGAGGCTAGCCTCAAAAATATTGGAAGAAAGAATTGGTAATAGTGTCACTTTATAAATTTGCACAGAATTGATGAAACATTCCTAAGGACTTGAAAAGGTAGCACTGAACAGATGAGTTTGCTAAACCTTTACATGAAGGTCACCTGACAGCCTTGCGGCACTCTGCATTTAGAGTTGGACTGCAAGAAGAATTCCTGGAGCAAAATTCCAGATACAGTCTCCTTCACAATAAAAATGATTCAGCTTTCCTACCCAGCCTCTACAACTAACATCAATCCAATTTCCCACTAACTCTGCTAATTCTTCCTCTGCCATGGGTTTTGAACCATACTCTAAGCCTTAATTCTCCTAAACATCCTCCAAGTTTAGACCTATGTCACTTCACCTAAGGATTACTCCATTTAACCACTTACATCAATCTTGAAGTGCCCTGTATTTTGGCTTCTAAAATATCCCCTATTCTTATCTGGCTGCCTTCATTTTCTTTTGGGGTTCTTTTTCCCCTACAAACTCCTTCTATGCCTCTTGTTCCTGATGGGTTTACATTCTGCAGGATGATATATTTTGAGCTCCTCTCTCCTTAGTCTATGTAATTCCGAGGTGATCTTATCAACCACAACAGCTTCTAGCAGCACTCCTCTGAAATCTTTCAAATGTCTCTCTCTCCAACCTGGATGTTTCTTCTAAGCTGAAACATATGTCCCCAATACCTATTAAACATCTCTAATGGATACTGCAAAATACCATTAACTTTATATATCAAATCAACTTCCTTCAAATGTTTCTCATTTTGAATCTTAGTAAATGTAATCACCATCCACTCAGGAAACCAGATCCTAAATCCTGGAGTCATACTAAAATGTTCTCTGCTTCACTTTCCACATTCAGTAAAACTTTATTTCTCCAAAATATTTGAGAAACTACTATGTACCAGATATTAGGCCATGTGCTAGACATAAAGCAGTGAGCAAGGTAGACATCATTCTCATACTCATAGAATTTACATCCTAATGGAATGTACCGAGGTAAAGAGGCCATTCATATGGTAATCTATGTGAAAGACATTCCCAAGAGTTTGGCAATATACAACCTATGGAGCTGTATATGGTAGTCCTGCAGACACAGTGTCAAAAGAACAAAAGTATCATGTTCATTATACTTTTTTTTACTATGCCTCTGCATTATAATTTTCCTGGACTGCCACAATAACTCTCTAACCATTTTCTGTCTTTTTTTCCTAGTCCCTATTGTATTCATCCACTACAATGTTGCCAGAATAATCCTTCTAAAATTTCAAGCTGACCATAACCTTATCATGCTAAACACCACCTATAGGATACAATCCAAAGTCCTTAAACTGGCCTACAAAGCCTTCTTGATAGAGCCTCTTTATTCTCCATTCCTCCACACGTTCTCCACTGTGGCCATGCTAAGCTCCTTGCCAATCTCCATGCTCAGAGTACTCTCTCACTGTTCTAGGCCTCGAAACATGCTCTACCATAAATAATCCTCCCCTTCTGAATCACTTCTTGCCCTTCACATTTATCCCTGGCATCAATCTCTATAAAGTCTTCCTTAAGATTCATCATGGTCCTATGGGACCATGGGTCCCATAGGTCCTATGGGTCCTCTGCTCTCTCATGTCACCCTGCCATATGCCCAACATATTACTTATGGAATCAGATTATAATTACAAGTTTGCTTCTCTTTCCTGATAGACTATAAGTTTTTGAGAGTCAGGGACCCTGCTTTGCTCATTTTTATATTTTTGCTTCCTCTAACAGTGCCTTGCATGTAGGAGTTCCTCGATAAATAGTTGGTGAATAAATTAATTGGTGGCAAATAGTCTACCTTGCATAATGATATTGGGTTTTTCCTCATATACCATGTTATGAAGTCATACCTATCTCGGAATGGACAGTAGTTTCCTAGTCTAGGAGGCCACTCACCCTTGCTGTCTCCATTCCAGGTCCTTCACAGTGTCTAATAAGAGAATCCTTCTGAAAAATGGCAGTCTTACAATTCCTTCAAAGTACAAGACTCACTTCCTGAAGGAAGCCCTCTTCATTACTTCAATAGAAACAGTATATTCTTATTCAGAACTCTCCATGTTTTAACACAGGAATAGATATTTGCCTACTTTTTTGCTAAGAAACTTTTCTATGTATATGTGTAATAGGGAAGAACAAATCTGACTCCATACTGGATCTGTTTATTTTACTTTAACCTTCGTGTTCTATTGTTTCTGCTACAAGTTAAAAATGTTGCCTACAGCCTGAAATATACAGGATAGCCCATTCTCAAGGCTCTGACATTTAAAGGTATAACACTTTTCCATTCATATAGAGATAAAAAGTTGCAGAACAGAGAATAACATTTATGACCAGACCTGCCTGGACAGCTACAAGAACAAAGGATTCCCACAGTAAGAAGTCTGCACCGACAAACCACACACCCTCCCCTTTTAGTACAAAAGAAGCCTGAATTCTAACTTTGATAAGATGGTTCTTTGGGACGCTAATCCACCATCTTCTTAGTCTGCTGGCTTTCTGAACAAAGTTGCTATTCCTTACCCCAACACCTCAACTTTTTGGACTGTTGTGCGGTGAGCAGTACGAGATTGCACTTGGTAATGTATGTACTCTCTTTACCATGACTGTATTAAGAGCCATATGAATAAAGACTCTTCGTCTTTGAGTTGTCTCTACTATCTGCCCATTGCTGTAAGTGTGACAGGTATTTAATATATCCTTTTTGAAAAAATTCCCTCTGGATTCTGGTCCCAACATGCTGCCACAACTATTCTTACAAATTCAATTATTTTCTATTTCATCTGATTTGATTTCTTAGCAGTGTCTATCAAAGCTGACCGCTCTCTTTCTTGAAAGATGGACTTTGCTTAGCTTTCCTACACTATGCCCTTCTGATTTGTCTTTTGTCTCTCTGGCTACTTCTCAGTCAGCTATGGAAGCTGTTCTTTAACCGAACCATTAAACCTTCCTCAGAGGTGCCTCCTTCTCCCCCGGGTCCACTTCCCATCTTACTCTTCACAGCTCAATCAATCTGTGCTTTTTATAGCCCCGTTTTGAAAGAGGTAGGAAAGTAACTTCATTCTGTCTAATGTATGGAAGAATGTGTTTTAATGAGCATAGTTCCTATGGCAATATTGAACAAGGAGGGAAAGAAGAGAAGAGCAAACCACTGGATGATTTTAGAAAAAATTTCTGCAGATATATAGCATTAAAAGGACATTTTGTGATTAAGTTTTATAAAGACAGGGTTATGTGGAGGGCAGGGAAACTTAAGGGTTATTTTGTTCTGTAAAATGTAACATGGTGATTCAGATCATGTTAGTGAATATAAAATCACCTGTGTTTGTGTGATCTGGCTTTAAACCACCAAAGAGAGTACTGTGCATTTACCACTTCAAAAGTTGTAACAGCCTTCCTCAGGCAGAAGTGCTTAAGAGTCTGATAATGTCCAGTAACTTACTTAAAAGAGGATAAAACAACACACCGTCAGGCAAGCAATCGGATTTAAATAGAGCTAATTTAGAAAGCATAGTGCTTTAGCAAATTCAGAAATTAATCCAGATTAAGACATTTTGCTTTCAGGATCTATTTCAAAAGACCAATTCTACAGCTCTAACTTAGAAGTGCGAGCAGGGAAGGGAGTCAAAATGTATACGTTATAAAAAATCCTCATGCGTTCAAAAGCATACCTTCAAAAATTATAGAGCAAATCATCAGCATGAATTATTTCAAAATGACAGAAATATAGCTTAATTTTTTAAAGAATAAATCCATTGGGAATGGGGAAGATTGTAATTTATTCTGATATAAAGAATCTAGAAATTTAGATAATATATCTGAAACACATTTCTGTCTTTTGTATAATATAGTTTATGATAAATTGTTTGTTCAAGGAGTTATTTAATCTATATGTTTCATCTGGAAAACTGACACATTTCTCCTATGTACATGAAGTAAGTTACTGACTGAAGTCCACAGGTCTCTAAAGCAAACTTAAGAATTTAATGGAAATTTTATTGCCACATATGCCTATCCAATCAAGGAGAAACTGGTGATTTTTTATAGTTCAAAATTGTGTTCTGAGAGCTAAACTTTCACATCTGAGTTCAACAAACTCCCAAAGACAGATGCATAAGATTATATAAGTGAGACACATTAAATCAAGTGATTCCATATATAAAAACCCACCACTTTGTCTAAGAAAGGATGCATTTTGTTCACTGTTATTCCTGAAATTTATTCTGTTTATATAACATGAACACACAGTATCTATGATTATAAATTTCTTGGTAACCCATTGTTGGGATTTGTTTACAATATTTTTAGTGACGATAATCTTTATGTCTTGTATAAATAAGTATTTCTTTATGACCTTTATGACCAACTTAAAAGTTCTTTGAAAATTGTAACATGACCTTACCTTGCTTCCATTTTCTCTTGCTTCTTGTTCCATCTTGAGGTCAGAAATTAGCAGATTCTTATATTTGTTTTTTCCATTACTGCCGTGGTCATCTATTCTGTATTCTGAAGTCAGCTGTGCTGAGAGGGGACTGTCACTCAGGTTCAGTGGCTGCTCATCCGGCTCCAGCCCAGTTTTGCCATCACCGTTAGAGTCACCCATTTCCCTGCAGTGTGTTCCCCCTGAAGCAATTGAACTATGCCCCAGAGTCTCATTGCCATTAAAGCTCTCGGCAGCAGAATCATCTGTTGGAAAGAAAAATTTATATTTTGATTTTATTGATATGCTAATCAGTTTCTACTTCAACTAGCATTTTTTTTTTTTGGTACAAGAGATAAAAGGAAAATTTATAATGATAACAGGATAAATGTATCAAGAGGTACAACAATATTCATAAACAATACCCATAAAAATTTGCTATGATTTTGATTGGGATTGAGAACTTACAACTTGACAATATTGAATCTTCCTAGTCGTGAACATGGAAGATGTCTCTATTTACTTAGTTCTTCTTTGATTTTGTTCATCAGAGTTTTGTAGTTTTCCTCATATATATCTCATACATATTTTGTTAAATTTATACCTAAGTATTTCATTTTGGCGTGCTAATGTAAATGATACTGTGGGTTTTTTTGTTTGTTTGTTTGTTTTAAACATCTTTATTGGAGTACAATTGCTTTACAATGATGTTAGTTTCTGCTTTATAACAAACTGAATCAGTTATACTTACACATATGTCCCCATATCTCTTCTCTCTTGCATCTCCCTCCCTCTCACCCTCCCTATCCCACCCCTCTAGGTGGTCACAAAGCACCAAGCTGATCTCCCTGTGCTATGCGGCTGCTTCCCACTAGCTATTTATTTTATGTTTGGCAGTGTATATATGTCCATGCCACTCTCTCACTTTGTCCCAGCTTATTCTTCCCCCTCCCCATATCCCCAAGTCCATTCTCTAGAGAATAGACTCAACTAGCATTTATTGAGCTCCAATTGTGTGCTTGGCATTGTGCTACCTAATTTTACATATAATGTGTAGTTTATCCTTAGCAATAAACTTGTGAAGTAGCCAATGTTATTTTTAATCTAGTAGGCAAATTTAGGCACAAGAAGTGAAGTAAAATAATTAGAAGATAAAATAATAAGATGAAACAAAGAAAACAGTTCAATCTCAAATGCAATTGCAGAGAAAAGTAAATTAAAAAAAAAGCGAGAACAAGATATTTGCCAATTATTTTGCAAGTAGTTTTTGTTTTTCCAGGGAGAACAACCAGATTTGGTGAAAATTCTCTGATGAAAGCATCTTCCACCTTGCTAGTGGGGTATATATTGGTACAAGCTATGCGTGTTTAATATGCACCTGAAACATTAAAAGTGCTCAGAAACTTTGCTCCAGTCATTACAAAGACTATTAAGCCTAAGGAGTTTAATCATTGCATGCATCTCTGTGCAGGTAAAAAGACAGTTAAATCAGTGTTGTTTATAATACAAGATCTAGAAATGATATAAATTATCAAAAATAAAAATATGGCTTAACATATGTTGGAACGTTTAGATTATGGAATTAATCAATATTCCATTTTAAATACACAAGAAAATGTGAGTCATGAGGCACTGAATGGAAAAAAACTAGCTACAGAAAGGTGTGGTCAATATGATCCCGATTTCGTAAAAAGAAAACACATAAACACAAGAACAAAAAGACTGAAAAGTTGTAGTCCAAAACGTTAATACTGATGTCCTCTTAACAGTGTGGCACTGGATTTTCTAATATTCTCTATTATCTACTCTATGTATAATTTATAATGTATTATAAAATGTATCATTTATAATATATAACTAAATGTATATATAATTATTCTATAACAAAAATGGAAAAACTGTAGAAAAAAGGGAAAAATGAGAAAAAGCAGAATTAGGAAAACTTTTTTGGCTTTAAAATACATAATAAGCTTGTTTAGAAGAAAATATATCAATAACAATCTACTCAGAGTGAGAAATAAAATTTACGTAAAAAATAAAGTTCTGTTTCTCTTAATTTCCTCTTTACATTTATGATAAGAATTTACGATTCATTTTAAAGGATTATGATGGACAAAAGTATTAAACTGTTTCCTTTAGGGCAGGGCTATTGATGAAACCATGTAAATATCAGTGAGCAAGAGTAATAATTTTCAGCAATTTTTTGTGACTTTTTTGTTTGATTTCTGCTATTCTCAAATATACTTTCCTTTTGTAAGGTGCAATGAAATATTTGATGCCTTCTAATCAATTAAATTCACGGAAATAATGTTTACGTTCTGAAGGAGTAGTACAGCTCACTTCTTCATTCATTTATTCAACAAACATTTACTGAGTGCCTATTTTTGGCCAAAAGGGGGTTAAATATTTAGTCAATAGAGACCCCTTCAGCTTCAATGAGTCAATGAGTTCACAGATAATTTAAAGAGACAGAAAACTAAACATGCAACTAAACTACAGAGTAAAAAAGGAACAAGGAATCCAGAACAAGGGATAAAGGCATCAGAGAAGGTTTCTAAAGAAGGTAGCTGAATTCCAAAGCTTTAACCAGGTGAAGAGTTGGGGAAGAGCATTCCCCACCTAGACATCGGCAGGTGCAAAGTCACAGAGGCAAGAATATGCAGGGCACATGAGGAATAAGAGTAGAGAGCTGAGTGCAAAAGAGAGACAGAAGAAAAGAAAACCTAAAAAAGGAGGAAGATAAGTGTTTTGTGTATCAGAGAGCTTGGATTTTACCTTAAGAGTAAACAGAAGTAATTTTAATTTACTGTGGGAAGTGATGTGAAAAAAAATGCTTTAAAGAGATTATTCTGTCTTGGATGAGAATAGTATGAAGGTGACAAAATGGAAGTTGGGGAGACCAGTTACGAGATGTAGAAGCCATCTAAGTCAGCATTGCTGAAAGCTCAAACTAAAACAGCAGCAGTGCAGAATATGAGTGGATGACTAAAAAATATCTTAAGAATAGAAAAGATATAAAAAACAAACTTATGGTTACCAAAGGGGAAACGTAGGGAGGAAGGATAAGTCAGGAGATTGGAATTAACATACACACGCTAGTATATATAAAATAGGTAACCAACAAGGACCTACTGTATAGCACAGGGAACTCTACTCAATATTCTGTAATAACCTAAATGGGAAAATAATCTGAAAAAAATGAATATATGTATATGTATAACTGAAACACTTTGCTGTACACCTGAAACTAACAAAACTTTGTAAATCAACTATACTCCAATAAAAATGAAAAAGAACAGTTAAGATTGGTAATAGATAGACAAGGGTCCAGAACAAAGCCCAGGTTCCTTGCTCTAGTAAAAAATGAAAACAAAGGGCATTCAGTGTAATTATCAGCAAAATAGTATTTTTAAACAATTTTCTGAACCTATTTTGTGAGACAATTAAAACGTGTTCACAGAGCAAGATTCTATTTTTAAATTACTCTGTTTATGTACCCATTCAAGAAAAGACCTCATTTGGAGAGAAGACAAGAGAATTTAGGAAACTGGCCATAAGAAATATGATGTAGCAGTTTCCATGGCTATTAATTTGAGAAACTGATAACATTCTTTTAACAAGGAAATATCAAGGTCTGAAAAAAAAATTAGGGGAATAACGTATGAGTAATTTGGAATTTCATGCTAAGTCATATGGTTATGCTAAAGTATGAAAGGTCATTTCTGATTATTTCCTTCCAAGAAAATCCAAAGAAGAGTATAATGGACACATTCAAGTCCAACTATTTAATTCATGAAGAAAACTGTGATTTAACATTTGTGTACTAGAATCCTTTAAAAAATAATAAAAGTTTCATGTAGGAAATGTTTATCAATATGTTAAAAAAATATAACGTTAAAGATACCTTTAAAAACTAAATCTACATTAGCATGAAACAAATCCAATGTCAATTATACTTAAAAATTAAACAAGCTGAAAAAAAGAGAGCAAGGGGCCGGAGGAAGATGGCGGAAGAGTAAGACGCGGAGATCACCTTCCTCCCCACAGATACATCAGAAATTCATCTACACGTGGAACAACTCCTACAGAACACCTACTGAACGCCGACAGAAGACCTCAGACCCCCTAAAAGGCAAGAAACTCCCCACATACCTGGGTAGGGCAAAAGAAAAAAAGAATAAACAGAGACAATAGGATAGGGACGGGACCTGCACCAGTGGGAGGGAGCCGTGAAGGAGGGAAGGTTTCTACACACTGCAAGCCCCTTCGCGGGCGGAGACTGCAGGTGGCGGAGGGGGAAAGCTTCGGAGTAGCGGAGGAGAGCACAGCAACAGGGGTGTGGAGGGCAAAGCGGAGAGATTCCGGCACAGAGGATCGGTGCCCTCAGGCACACACCAGCCCGAGAGGCTTGTCTGCTCGGCCGCCGTGGCGGGCGGGGCTGGGAGCTGAGGCTTGGGTATCGGCTTTCAGTCGGAGCGCAGGGAGAGGACTGGGGCTGGCGGCAGGAAGAGAGCCTGAAGGGGTTAGTGCACCACGGCTAGCCCGGAGGGAGTCCGGGGAAAGGGTCTGGAGTTGCTGAAGAGGCAAGAGTCTTTTTTCACTTTCACTTTCGTTTCCTGGTGTGCGAGGAGAGGGCATTAAAAGGGCTGCTTAGGGAAGCGCCGGAGACAGGCGCGAGCCGCGGGTAAGGCGTGGACCTCTGAGACGGGCGTGGGCCGCCGCCGCCCGCCGCCGCCGCGGCCCGCTGCCGCCCACCGCCCGCCGCCGCCCGCCGCCGCCGACGCGGCCCGCCGCCGCCGCCGCCGCCCGACGCGGCCCGCCGCCGCCGCCGCCGCCCGACGCGGCCCGCCGCCGCCGCCGCCGCCCCCGCGGCCCGTCGCCGCCGCCGCCGCGCCCGCGGCCCGCCGCCGCCGCCGCCCCCGCGGCCCGCCGCCGCCGCCGCCTGCCGCCGCCCGCCGCCGCCGCCGATGAGGCCCGCTGCCGCCGCCGCCCCCCGCCGCCCGCCACCGCCGCCGCCTGCCGCCGCCCGCCGCCGCCGCAGCCGCGGGGCCTGTGTGCGAGCGCGGGTCACTGTCCGCCCCGCCTTCCGGGGGACCTGTGCACCCCGCCACTGCCGGGGTCCCGAGACCCGGGGACGGCTTTCCCGGGAAAGCGCACGGAGCGCCACGGGCTGCTGCAACGTCACACCGGCCTCTGCCGCCGCAGGCCCGCCCCACACTGCGCGCCCCTCCCTCCCCTCTGCATGAGTGAGCCAGAGCCCCCGAATCAGCGGCTCCTTTAAACCCGTCCTGTCTGAGCGAAGAACGGACGCCCTCCGGCGACCTACGCACAGAGGCGGGGCCAGGTCCAAGGCTGAGACCCGGGAGCTGTGAGAGCAGAGTCAGGGAAATCTCTCTGTGCAGCCTCGGAGGCAGCGGATTAAAGCTCCACGGTCCATTTGATGTGCCCTGCGTCTGTGGAGTGCATGAATGGACAGCGAATCATCCCAAATTGAGGAAGTGGACTATGAGGACAAGATTTAAGACTTTCCCCCCTTTTCCTCTTTTTACAACGAATTATTCCAAAGTAAGGAGGTGGACTTAGAGAGCAAGATTTCAGACTTCTTGCCCTTTTCCTCTTTTTACAACGAATTATCCCAAATTGAGGAGGTGGGCTTGGAGAGCAAGATTTTTGATTTTTCCCCCTGCTCTCTTTTTGTGAATGTGTATGTGTAATCTCCTGTGTAAGATTCTCTCTGTATAGCTTTGCTTCCACCATATGTCCCAGGGTTCTATCGGTCCGTTTTTTTTTTTTTTTTTTTTTTCAATAATTACTTTCTAATTTTAATAACGCTACTATATTTCATACTTTATTCTATTTTACTTTACCTGCTCTTTCTTTTTTTCCTACCCTCCCTTCCTCCCTCCCTCCCTCCGCTCTTCCTTTCCTTCTTTCTTTTTCTTTCCTCCCTCCCTCCCACCCTTCTTCTTTCCACTTTCTTTTTCTTTCCTTCCTCCCTCCCTCCCTCCTGTCTTTCTTTCTTTCTTCCCTTCCTCCCTCCCTCCCTCCCTTCTTCCATTCACTCTTCCTTTTGCTTTCATTGCCCCCTCCCTCCCTCCTTTCTTTCCTTCTTTCTTTCCATCCTTCCTCACTCCCTCCCTCCTTTCTTTCTTTCTTCCTTCCTTCCTTCCTTTCTTCCCTTCTTCCTTTCTTTCCCTCTCTCTTTCTTTCTTCTACTAATTCTTTCTTTCTGCTTTTTCTCCCTGTTATTCTGAGCTGGGTGGATGAAAGGCTCTTGGTGCTGCAGCCAGGAGCCAGTGCTGTGCCTCTGAAGTGGGAGAGCCAACTTCAGGACACGGGTCCACAAGAGACCTCCCAGCTCCACATAATATCAAGCAGCGAAAATCTCCCAGAGATCTCCATCCCAACACCAGCACCCAGCTTCAGTCAACGACCAGCAAGCTACAGTGCTGGTCACCCTATGCCAAGCAACTAGCAAGGCAGGAACACAACCCCACCCATTAGCAGAGAAGCTACCTAAAAACATAATAAGGCCATAGGCACCCCAAAACACACCACCAGACGTGGACCTGTCCACCAGAAAGACAAGATCGAGCCTCAACCACCAGAACACAGGCATTAGTCCCCCCCACCAGGAAGCCTATACAACCTACTGAAACAACCTTAGCCACTGGGGTCAGACACGAAAAACAACGGGAACTACGAATCTGCAGCCTGCAAAAAGGAGACCCCAAACACAGTAACATAAGCAAAATGAGAAGACAGAAAAACACACAGCAGGTGAAGGAGCAAGATAAAAACCTACCAGACCTAAAAATGAAGAGGTAATAGGCAGTCTACCTGAAAAAGAATTCAGAATAATGATGGTAAAGATGATCCAAAATCTTGGAAATAGAATAGACAAAATGCAAGAAACAGTTAACAAGGACCTAGAAGAACTAAAGATGAATCAAGCATCGATTAAAAACACAATACATGAAATAAAAAATACTCTAGATGGGATCAATAGCAGAATAACTGAGGCAGAAGAACGGATAAGTGAGGTGGAAGATAAAATAGTGGAAATAACTGATGCAGAGCAAAATAAAGAAAAAAGAATGAAAAGAACAGAGGACAGTCTCAGAGACCTCTGGGACAACATTAAACGCACCAACATTCGAATTATAGGGGTTCCAGAAGAAGAAGAGAAAAAGAAAGGGACTGAGAAAATATTTGAAGAGATTATAGTTGAAAACTTCCCCAATATGGGAAAGGAAATAGTTAATCAAGTCCAGGAGGCACAGAGAGTCCCATACAGAATAAATCCAAGGAGAAATACACCAAGACACATATTAATCAAACTGTCAAAAATTAAACACAAATCATATTAAAAGCAGCAAGGGAAAAACAACAAATAACACACAAGGGAATCCCCATCAGGTTAACAGCTGATCTCTCAGCAGAAACTCTACAAGCCAGAAGGGAGTGGCAGGACATAATTAAAGTGATGAAGGAGAAAAACCTGCAGCCAAGATTACTCTACCCAGCAAGGATCTCATTCAGATTTGATGGAGAAATTAAAACGTTTACAGACAAGCAAAAGCTGAGAGAGTTCAGCACCACCAAACCAGCTTTACAACAAATGCTAAAGGAACTTCTCTAGGCAAGAAACACAACAGAAGGAATATACCTACAATAACGAACCCAAAGCAATTAAGGAAATGGGAATAGGAACATACATATCAATAATTACCTTAAATGTAAATGGACTAAATGCTCCCACCAAAAGACACAGAGTGGCTGAATGGATACAAAAACAAGACCCATATATATGCTGTCTACAAGAGACCCACTTCAGACCTAAAGACACATACAGATTGAAAGTAAGGGGATGGAAAAAGATATTCCATGCAAATGGAAATCAAAAGAAAGCTGGAGTAGCAATTCTTATATCAGACAAAATAGACTTTAAAATAAAGACTATTAGAAGAGACAAAGAAGGACACTCCATAATGATCAAGGGATCGATCCAAGAAGAAGATATAACAATTGTAAATATTTATGCACCCAACATAGGAGCACCTCAATACATAAGGCAAATACTAACAGCCATAAAAGGGGAAATCGACAGTAACACAATCATAGTAGGGGACTTTAACACCCCACTTTCACCAATGGACAGATCGTCCAAAATGAAAATAAATAAGGAAACACAAGCTTTAAATGATACATTAAACAAGATGGACTTAGTTGATATTTATAGGACATTTCATCCAAAAACAACAGAATACACATTTTTCTCAAGTGCTCATGGAACATTCTCCAGGATAGATCATATCTTGGGTCACAAATCAAGCCTTGGTAAATTTAAGAAAATTGAAATTGTATCAAGTATCTTTTCCGACCACAATGCTATGAGACTAGACATCAATTACAGGAAAAGATCTGTAAAAAATACAAACACATGGAGGCAAAACAATACACTACTCAATAATGAAGTGATTATTGAAGAAATCAAAGAGGAAATCAAAAACTACCTAGAAACAAATGACAATGGGGACACGACGACCAAAAACCTGTGGGATGCAGCAAAAGCAGTTCTAAGGGGGAAGTTTATAGCAATACAATCCCACCTTAAGAAACAGGAAACATTTCGAGTAAACAACCTGACCCTGCACCTAAAGCAATTAGAGAAAGAAGAACAAAAAACCCCCAAAGCTAGCAGAAGGAAAGAAATCATAAAGATCAGATCAGAAATAAATGAAAAAGAAATGAAGGAAACGATAGCAAAGATCAACCAACCTAAAAGCTGGTTCTTTGAGAAGATAAACAAAATTGACAAACCATTAGCCAGACTCATCAAGAAAAGAAGGGAGAAGACTCAAATCAATAGAATTAGAAATGAAAAAGGAGAAGTAACAACTGACACTGCAGAAATACAAAAGATCATGAGAGATTACTACAAGCAACTCTATGCCAATAAAATGGACAACCTGGAAGAAATGGACAAATTCTTAGAAATGCACAACCTGCCAAGACTGACTCAGGAAGAAATAGAAAATATGAATAGACCAATCACAAGCACTGAAATTGAAACTGTGATTAAAAATCTTCCATCAAACAAAAGCCCAGGACCAGATGGCTTCACAGGCGAATTCTATCAAACATTTAGAGAAGAACTAACACCCATCCTTCTCAAACTCTTCCAAACAATTTCAGAGGAAGGAACACTCCCAAACTCATTCTACGAGGCCACCATCACCTTGATACCAAAACCAGGCAAGGATGTCACAAAGAAAGAAAACTACAGGCCAATATCACTGATGAACATAGATGCAAAAATCCTCAACAAAATACTAGCAAACAGAATCCAACAGCACATTAAAAGGATCATACACCATGATCAAGTGGGGTTTATCCCAGGAATGCAAGGATTCTTCAATATACGCAAATCAATCAATGTGATACACCATATTAACAAGTTGAAGGAGAAAAACCATATGATCATCTCAATAGATGCAGAGAAAGCTTTCGACAAAATTCAACACCCATTTATGATAAAAACCCTGCAGAAAGTAGGCATAGAGGGAACTTTCCTCAACATAATAAAGGCCATATATGACAAACCCACAGCCAACATTGTCCTCAATGGTGAAAAACTGAAACCATTTCCACTAAGATCAGGAACAAGACAAGGTTGCCCACTCTCACCACTCTTATTCAACCTAGTTTTGGAAGTTTTAGCCACAGCAATCAGAGAAGAAAAGGAAATAAAAGGAATCCAAATCGGAAAAGAACAAGTAAAGCTGTCATTGTTTGCAGATGACATGATACTATACATAGAGAATCCTAAAGATGCTACCGAAAAACTACTAGAGCTAATCAATGAATTTGGTAAAGTAGCAGGTTACAAAATTAATGTACAGAAATCTCTGGCATTCCTGTACACTAATGATGAAAAATCTGAAAATGAAATCAAGAAAACACTCCCATTTACCATTGCAACAAAAAGAATAAAATATCTAGGAATAAACCTACCTAAGGAGACAAAAGACCTGTATGCAGAAAATTATAAGACACTGATGAAAGAAATTAAAGATGATACAAACAGATGGAGAGATATACCATGCTCCTGGATTGGAAGAATCAATATTGTGAAAATGACTCTACTACCCAAAGCAATCTACAGATTCAATGCAATCCCTATCAAACTACCACTGGCATTTTTCACAGAACTAGAACAAAAAATTTCAAAATTTGTTTGGAAAAACAAAAGACCCCGAATAGCCAAAGCAATCTTGAGAACGAAAAACGGAGCTGGAGGAATCAGGCTCCCTGACTTCAGACTATACTACAAAGCTACAGTAATTAAGACAGTGTGGTACTGGCATAAAAACAGAAAGATAGATCAGTGGATCAGGATAGAAAGCCCAGAGATAAACCCACGCACATATGGCCAGCTTATCTTTGATAAAGGAGGCAGGAATGTACAGTCGAGAAAGGACAGCCTCTTCAATAAGTGGTGCTGGGAAAACTGGACAGGGACTTGTAAAAGTATGAGATTAGATCATTCCCTAACACCATACACAAAAATAAGCTCAAAATGGATTAAAGACTTAAATGTAAGGCCAGAAACTATCAAACTCTTAGAGGAAAACATAGGTAGAACACTCTATGACATAAATCACAGCAAGATCCTTTTGGACCCACCTCCTAGAGAAATGGAAATAAAAACAAAGATAAACAAATGGGACCTAATGAAACTGAAAAGCTTTTGCACAGCAAAGGAAACCATAAAGAAGACCAAAAGACAACCCTCAGAATGGGAGAAAATATTTGCAAATGAAGCAACTGACAAAGGATTAATCTCCAAAATTTATAAACAGCTCATGCAGCTCAATAGCAAAAAAACAAACAACCCAATCCAAAAATGGGCAGAAGACTTAAATAGGCATTTCTCCAAAGAAGATATACAGACTGCCAACAAACACATGAAAGAATGCTCAACATCATTAATCATTAGAGAAATGCAAATCAAATCTACAATGAGATATCATCTCACACCAGTCAGAATGGCCATCATCAAGAAATCTAGAAACAATAAATGCTGGAGAGGGTGTGGAGAAAAGGGAACACTCTTGCACTGCTGGTGGGAATGTGAATTGGTATAGCCACTATGGAGAACAGTATGGAGGTTCCTTAAAAAACTAAAAATAGAACTACCATATGATCCAGCAATCCCACTACTAGGCATATACCCTGAGAAAACCATAATTCAAAAAGAGACATGTACCAAAATGTTCATTGCAGCTCTATTCACAATAGCCAGGAGCTGGAAACAACCTAAGTGTCCATCATCTGATGAATGGATAAAGAAGATGTGGCACATATATACAATGGAATATTACTCAGCCATAAAAAGAAACGAAACTGAGCTATTTGTAATGAGGTGGATAGACCTAGAGTCTGTCATACAGAGTGAAGTAAGTCAGAAAGAGAAAGACAAATACCGTATGCTAACACATATATATGGAATATAAGAAAAAAAAATGTCATGAAGAACCTAGGGGTAAAACGGGAATAAAGACACAGACCTACTTGAGAATGGACTTGAGGATATGGGGAGGGGGAAGGGTAAGCTGTGACAAAGCGAAAGAGAGGCATGGACATATATACACTACCAAACGTAGGCTAGATAGACAGTGGGAAGCAGCCGCAGAGCACAGGGAGATCAGCTCGGTGCTTTGTGACTGCCTGGAGGGGAGGGATAGGGAGGGTGGGAGGGAGGGAGATGCATGAGGGAGGGGATGTGGGAACAGATGTATATGTATGACTGATTCACTTTGTTATAAAGCAGAAACTAATAAAAAAAAATGGAAAAAAAAAAAAAAGAAAAGAGCAAACACACACACAAAAAAAAAATTAAACAAGCTATATCTGTTTCTTTAATCTGATATCATCTTACATATTAATAAATAGTATACCGTTTATTCATTTTTCAGGTAAGAGAAACATCATTTATCAGGAGAGTCTTTAATAAAAGTCATGTATTTATAATTTTTGTATAAAGAATAAACAATAAAGGAGAAAATATTTTTAGACAGAGTGGTTCACTCCAGATGTTACCAAGGTAACTAAATTCAACAGCTTTACATATTTTATTCCTGAGTAAATCAGTATGTTTCATGAAGAACAAATTAATTATTCACAGGGCCTCCCTGGTGGCGCAGTGGTTGAGAGTCCACCTGCCGATGCAGGGGACACGGGTTCGTGCCCCGATCCCGGAGGATCCCACATGCCGCGGAGCGGCTGGGCCCGCGAGCCATGGCCGCGGGGCCTGTGTGTCCGGAGCCTGTGCTCCGCAACGGGAGAGGCCACAGCAGTGAGAGGCCCGCGTACAGCAAAAAAAAAAAAAAAAAAAAAAAATTAATTATTCACTCATTTGTAACAAACACATATCCACATATTTTATCTTGTAAATGGTAAAAGAACTGATAATCTCACGTGCCTCTGTTTCATAAATAAAAATTTAAAACAAAGTTTTTGATGGCTGTATTAGAAAAATTTAATATAAAGAGGTGAGCAGACATGATACCGTAACGATTTTTTATTGTCTATTTCATAAAACCACATTAATGGCTTTTATTCTCTCTTCCTTAAAGATACTTTTTCAGAATTAGACCACAAATCTAAGACTCCTGTTTATCATAACAATTCACATCAGTTTACTGCTTTACATGGGAAATCTGCTTCCTTACCCAACAGAGTTTGCTCCATCTTGAGTGGCTGCTGGCATGTGGGTACCGGGCTGCTACACAGAGAGTGTAGTGTTTAGATCTGTAGATATGACCTTTAGGTTCACAAGCCCTGACAATGGTGTTTCTCTCAAATTTCAGCCTGGGTACCATAGCATTGGAACCAAAAACTCTGTATTTGAATCTCAAGGAAAAACAGCACCTGGAGCTTTGGAAATTAAGGTGCCCAGTGTACCTAGCAACAGAGGAGAATGTGGAATATGGTGACAGGTAGTGTGGAATCTAGTGACATCAGAAGGGCAGTGGGATATTTGGGTTGTGTTTGTGTTGAGGTTAGTTTTGATGGGATGAATTTAGTGTTGCCAAGGGGGCTGTCCAAGTGAGCTTGGCTCTTGTCTATCACACTAACCATGAGTGGCAGCCTATTTGTTTACTTCTTTCTCCTTCCCTACTCTCCATTCCCTCCACCAATTAGTACAGACCCTAGAAATACCATTTGCTTAAATTATTTCTAACATCCCCACCAGCACTTTGTGTGAAGTAGTTCATCAGCACCAGAGTCAATGGTTAGTTCTCCCTATATAAAAAGAATTAACCTATAACAGTGTGTGGTGTATGTGTGTATGTATATTTAAGTAGATCTATTAATATACATAATATGTATATCTATCTCTATATATATATACATACATATATCTATTTCTCTATATATGTATACATGTATATCTCTATTTCTGTGTATAAATATATGTGATATATATTTGAAATCTCCCAAAGCACCTGACCTACTTTTGTACTCACTTTCAGTAGCTCTTCATTATGGCCTTTAGGCCAAATGTCTTGGGAAAAATGAATAGGAAAAAAATATATATCATCTTTGTTTTAAGATTAATACTTGGAAATTTAATCCTAAAATGCAGGCCAGATGCTTATAAGGTCCAAAAAACTATTTATTGTTTGCCCCAAAATGCAACATAGTCTCCCATCTCTAGTCCTTTGACTACATTTTGAAGTCAAAACATTCAGACTAAGGAGAAGTTTACTGATGCAGATAAAGTCATATGTGTGTTACATATGCATGCATGACCACTGCTGAAAGGTTATAGGACATTGATTTTAAAGAGATCAAACGAATATTGAGAGTAAGAAAGTAACAAGGAGATTCAGTTTTCCAGTAAATTAATTATACGAAGGGTGCTATCCTTGTTTGGGAGCTCTTAATTCGGCCCTTGCCATTGGAAGAATGGGCTCTAATTAAAGGAGCAGGATAGTGATGGCACTGAGATAAGCTACGTGTTCCGAAGCATATAACTTAAGCTCAGCACAATAATTAAATAAGACTAATTCTGAGCTACCAATGAGGAAATAATGTATATTCTTTATATTACTTTCTTTACAAATTTTAACCAAATACCTATTTTGTGCTAGACACTCTTCTTGAGATTGTGAGTCCATAGACTCCACATGGAATTTGTTCTTAGACTATAACAAAAGAATTACAGTGCAAGGCAGAAAGCAGTATCTATCCTAGATGAGTTTCATATAAGGCACAATGAATAAACTAGGTTCTTAGGAGAAAGAAAAGTTGCCTATACATCACTGGGGATGAGGAAGATATCAGAGAAGGCAGGTTACAAGAGGTGCAATTTGAAAGAGGTGAGATATATGATGGTGATAGTGGAGGTTATTCTACTTCAGAGAGTATAAAAGAAAAAGAACCACAGGCAGGAAAGAGCTGGAAGAGGACAGGGAATTGAGTATATTCTACAATTCTACATACTAAGACAGGAAACTGTATATTTCAGTAAAGTTGTGGATCTTTTACTGTATATTCCTTTTTCCGGATCACATAAAGTCATTAACAGTTCTCCCAGGGTAGGTACTTGGAGAAGCCTACTGACTATGTGAGTCTAGTCTATTAAAAGTCTATCTCTGTTCCCACCTCAGAGCTACTGTCAAGTGACTGATAACAAAGCATTCTCCCAGTTCCAAGGGGACCTATTTTTTGAAATGGCCATTAATGTAATAACTTATGAATGGTTTCTTAATTGTTTAAATAAGTTATAACTTACTATTTTCATGCTTACCCATTAGCTTGTTTAGCGTTTCAAAGAACTAGACATTTTATAGAAAATGATAGGCATTAACATTTTTAATAATTACAATGTAATTTGAAAATATCTCTGATTTATTTTGCTGATGAAGTCACAGTTACTGTGAATAGTGTGTTTTACTGACTACATTTATAATACAATAAAATGTTAACTTTCAGTTAGAGGTAAGTGAAAATTATATAGGTATGGATATATATGTATACATATATATGTGTGTATATATAGAATGCTTTATACAAAGTTGATGTCATTTATATAAATTAATTTGATAATAAGACAAATGATGTCATAGATAGCATAATGTACTAATGCAGCTGAATAAGACATTCATGTAGTATTATCAACTCACTCAAGAAGTTATTTTACTGTTATAACTTAAAACCAAAACAATTGATACCGTGGGTCTTTTATGTTCTGTCGCATACAACAAGAAGTATATATGATGATAAAATCTCATTAAATTTAAAATAAATCTAAGACAATTATAATATAGAAGTTCAATGTTTTCCATGAAAACTGACAGCTAACCACTGGAGAGAAATGTTCAAGAAAACACATTAAATGGGCAATAGAAACAAGAAACAATGTCATGTAGTATTATAATAAAACCATTCTATTAGAAAGTGATTTAAAAATTTATAAAAGGAGCGACTCAGGGATTTACCATGAATTATCTTAAACTGAAAACTAAGTTAAATGAAAAAAAGGTGACAGATTTGGGCTAAGTGATTCTGAAAAGAAATATTCTAATTAAAGCTAAAATTAATGCGATCCAAAAGGAGTTTCCCCTAATTTGGCATTTAGACAAACAACAACTCAGGAGGGTTTTTTTGCCTTGCCAGTAATAAGTCAGGAAATACTTTATCTTGAAAAGCTGAAAAGCAATGAAAAAAAAAGAAAAAGAAGACCAAAGATAACAAGCTTACTATTTGAAGCAAGTGTCATGTAGCTGGATAGGACTTTGGCTATCTTCAAATTTATCCTTACAGCAAGCACTGTTGGGTCTTTCTACCTCACAGGAGCTCCCCTCTCTGGGAAGTGCCCTTGGCTCACAGTGATAAGACATAAGCAGCCATACTTCTATTTTGTCTGTTAACCTTTTTGGATCCGATTCCTTCACTAACTTGAACAAATCAGCCATTATTCTGCCTAAGGCATCCTTCTGAGTTCCTGTCCACCAGGTCACAACAAGCCATTTGCTTTCACTCGCTGCCATGTCCCAGGATCATATTAATTCTCCGGTTCTGTACCACAATCGAGTTCACAGGGGACTTTAACTGCCAAACCAAACCCTACTAGAAACCACAAACAGTTCTACATATGATGAAACCATACTAAAATTTCTGGGTAGCAAAAATGGTATAATCATGTCTGCCTTGGTAAGACATGATGATAAGGGATGGATGATAACTCTAAAATATAAGGGCCTGCATTCTTGATGAGGGGAATCTAGTGTTCTGGAGCATAACTATATACTATACACCCACTCCAAAGTGAAGGATATGTTGTTAAAACTTGACTTCTTTACCAATAAGAAAAGGCACATCACCTAGTAGGTTTCGTCTGGTGTAGATTACAGTGAAAGGGGATTTTCCACTTGACCTTCATGAAGACAAAATGAATCAGGTATCTGTAGCAGACCAAAATTGAGTGTGGAGCCAGGGGTAATCCCTAACAGGAGAATTTTTGTCAGGACAACCAAGGTTTTAGTGTAAGGCAATGTATTTTTCCTTGAGTGACTTTGCTTTTTGATAAGAGCTCCTAACTCTTTTCCAGTTGGACATCATGAACTGAGCACACTTGGTCCACTAAACATTGTGTTTAGGCATGCTCAGTAGTCCTTCCTCATCAAGTGGAAGTGCTATATATAGAAATGAGTCTGTTCAGCCCCAGCGGTGTGTGAGCAGGTTGCTGAAAACTGTCACACAACAGTTGTTTCTTTTATCTCTGCCTAAGTGTCTTAAAAGAAGTTCTTTATAAAAACTGAGAATGGGGCTTCCCTGGTGGCGCAGTGGTTGAGAGTCTGCCTGCCGATGCAGGGGACGCGGGTTCGTGCCCTGGTCCGGGAGGATCCCACATGCCGCGGAGTGGCTGGGACCGTGAGCCGTGGCTGCTGAGACCGTGAGCCATGGCCGCTGAGCCTGCGTGTCCAGAGCCTGTGCTCCGCAACGGGAGAGGCCACAACAGTGAGAGGCCCGCGTACCGCAAAAAAAAAAAAAAAACCCAAAAAACTGAGAACGAAAAATGTCAGCCTAGTTTCCATAACTCTGTGAAACACTGCAAAGGTACAGTCCTTTCATGGAGAGACCCAAATACAGAAGAAAATCCACTAAATGGGCAAGACTTTGAGCAGTAAGCCTAGTTGTATATTCTCTTTAGAACAAAGATAATCTACAGTTATTTTTTACACCATTTCTTTGGCAGCAGCCAAATGGTATAGAGACGTGAAAAAGAACAGTTTGGAGTATTTTTAAAGAGAAGTTGGAGGAAGGATGATATTTGATAGATCTTTCACAATAGGCTAAGGGCTTAAAATGTTCATATCCATGTAAATTTCCAACAAAACCCCACTAGCATAGGAGTTGAACTTCATAATCAAGTGTACAGGGTGACTTTTCCTGTGGACATCAATCATCCTACCTGCCAAACCTAGGTTTGCTCAGTGGGATCATGAATTGCGTGGCAATTAAAACAGGGGTAGAGGATACACATGGGCAGGCACTGGGGGCTTCCATCACCATGTTGATCTGAGTACCCAGTTTGCCAACAAAGTACCCAATCTTAAGATCTTGGTAAAGTACAAAAATCTGAGAAGCTTGCTAACTACTCTGTGGCAGAGCATTTGTATTTGATGCCTTTAATTAGAGGGGATAGTTACTTGTCCTCAGTAGATGGACGCTTACTTTTGACTTGGTCCTGTATTTCTTGCCCATTCTTTCTCTAACACAACTATATATGAACCTCTGAATGTTTTATATGCTACCTTTTTTCCCCACACACATTAAATTTAATCAATGAAATCACATCGCAGGAAAAGAAATGAAGCAACTGGAAGATTTCCCTTGGAGTCATTGCTCTTTTTACCTACTCCATCCCTAACAAATTACAGACCTTAAAAAATAATGGAATGAACTATTAAAAACTTTTAAAAATAGCTGTGGTAGGGGACTTCCCTTGTGGTACAGTGGTTAAGACTCCGTACTTCCACTGCAGGGGGCATGGGTTCAATCCCTGGTCAGTGAACTAAGACCCTGCATGCTGTACATCATGGCCAAAATAAGTAAGTAAATAAATAAATTTTTAAAAAGAAAAGAAAGAATAAAAAAGAAAAACATTTTTAAAAATAGCTGTGATGCCCTGAGAGATATTACCTGAACCTGAGGGGCTGCCTTCCAGGATGTGGTCATGTTCTAAACCAGTTACTGATACTTGGGGTTACCTCTCTTAGCCACAATATCAGTCTGGAAAACAAGGTCTTTCCAGAGATGGAAGTGACACTTCTCACAATTCTTCTCTACAGCTTTAGGTTCTGTTTGCCTGTAGGAAGGATACTTCCAAGAAATGAGCTAGACAACTGACCATTTCACACCACGCAGGCCACTGTGGGAAGAGAGAAACAGAAGAGCTATGTATTGCCTGCTATCATTGATCCTGAGAACCTGGGGAATAAGATGTCCGAAAACCAAAATGGGTTGGAATGAAGGTCCACAAGAACACCTGAAGCATTTCTCATTCTGCTCTGCAGAAAGAAAAATATTGTCAAAGCAATCTTTGCAGGCAGAGACAAATCTCATTTCCTGACATGACACCCCACCTGGCAAATACCCTGAGTCGTTTAATTGCTAGTGAAAGAAAAGAAAATATGGAAGGAGTAGTGGAGCTGGTTCATCATAACTACTAGCTATGGCTTTGGAATAAGGCACAGAAATATTGCAACTAATTCAATATTTACCTAGATTTCTTTGTTTGCTGTCAGCTGTCAAGTGTCTGAGGATTAAAAACAGATGCCTCATTTTCTTAAGTTTTATTTAAGGGTAGTAGCGGTACTTAAATATACTAATTAGTCCATTAACTGTATAATTTCAATTATTACAGAACTAAAAGAGGTAAGAATATTATTTGGTGATCTGGCCTCAGAAAGTGAGGCTTCTTAACGTCACCTCTCTTTCTCTGTGCAATAGCTGGACAGGACTTAGATTTAGTTATATTTGGGGAAAATGAGGTTGTTTGTGGTTTAAGTGAAATGGGTAGTAAGTTTTCAGTAGAATTATCTTTGGATGTATAAGAAAGTTGCGTGATGTGTGATGGTGTGATGTGTGTGTGTGTGTGTGTGTGCGTTTGTGTGTCTGTGTGTTAGCAGAAAAATGATGATATGTATTAGGCACCCATAAGGACAGAAACCTAGTTCATACAATCCCCTCCTAATACAAAAGTGTAGGCTCCAGGAAGCATGATCACTTGCCACCCTGAAAAATTTGGAGCTTTGAGACAGAGAAAAAGGGAGTCACTGAAACTAGGTCTTTTTATGTTAATCTTTAGAAAGAAAGTATAACAATTATGGTCGATGGAGTTCGCATCATTTAAAAAAAATTAGGGCTGCCTTTAGTTCTTGTCTTTCCAGATTATTAGGCAACCAACTCCTTTATGAAATTTTGTGAGAAATTCCAGTGCCCCTTCCATAGATTCCCATTTTTTGTACTGTTTTTGCTTAATTTAGCCAAAGACAATTTTAACTTGAAAAAAGAAAGCTTAAATAATGCATAATATTTGTTTTACTTCTGAAAACTCTGAGGAACAGAAATGTTAAGAGACTTGACTGGGTTCAGATAAAAATACAAAGTACATGTTAAACGGACTTGAAGTCATGTAATAAAATATAGTCATAGAACTAGAGGATGCTAAATTTGAAAAGAGAACACTTTCCGGGGTTGTAGCAAGAGATATAATTTAATCCAATACTTGAACGTGTTTTTATTACCTGTCAGAAGATTAAAGATTAGAAGTTATTCAGATCAGTTTTTTGTGAAGTATATGAGAAGTCACTCTGACAAAATTATCAAAACATCAAATAAGTTTCTCTCTAGAGGTGTTTAATTATGAAATGTAAGCTATTGGAGGGTAAGTTCTAGTTCTTATTCCTTTATCAATCTGTGATTAGCACATGGTAATTATACAATAACTATTTGTTGAATTGGACAATCATAGGAGATCACAATCACATATCTATTTAGTGTCTGTTTAAATAAACTGTGTCTTTTTACTTCTCCTTATATGTTCGTGAACCATTTATTTATTAATAAATATTGTGTTACTGCATTAGACACTGGTAGGAAGAATCTAAAAGTGCCCCTCCCCACAAGATTCCACACTCTAATTCCTAGAACCTATAAATATGATGAGATATTACTCCTGTGATTATGGTATGTCATATGGTACAGAAGATGTTTAATAGGGAGATTACCTGACTGGGCTTGATCAATTACATGAACAGTTAAAAGCACAGAGCTCTCTCCAGTTAGTGGCAAAAAAGGAAATTAGAGAGATCCAAAGCACAAAAGGTTTCTCACTGTGCCACTGATGGCTTGAAGATGGAGGAGGTCACATAAGAGAATGCAAGCAGTGTTAAGGGGCAGGGCTGACAGCTGATGAGGAAACAGGGACCTCAGTCCTACAACCACAAGGAAGTAACCTCTGCCTACAACTTGAATAAGCTCTGAAGTGGATTCTTTACCAGAGTCTCCTGATAAGAGGTTAGACAGGTTGACACCTTGATTTTAGCCTTTGTGATACCTGGAGCTTAGAACAGAGTTGAACTTGCTTCAACTCTTGACCTACAAAGCTATTAAGCTTGTGGTAATTTATTACACAGCAATATAAAATGAATACAGTGAAAAACATCAAGGAATGTCTATGGTGCATTAAGATAGGTAATACCACTCAAAATTATTCAAGTATATTTCAATGATTGGTGTGTATCAGTGTTTCTCAAACTTTAATTTCTTCAGAATTTCCTAGGTAGATTGTTAACAATACAGATTCCCTTGGGCACTAAAAACTTCTAACCCAATAAAAATCTGAAGTCTTGGTTTCATTTTTCTTGGTCAGGGGCAGGAAGAAATCCTAGAATCTAGAAGCAATTCTCTTTCAAGAGTTTTGGGGCCACATGTGAGAAATTAATGTAGATCATCTCTGACAACTAACTGGTTGAATATGCAATTGTGGGAGGTAAGTGTTGATACTAAGAGAATGGAATATGACTGACAGCTCTCAAATCTGAGCTCAGTAAGACAGAATCTAAGTATATTTTAATGCCATTTAACAAATCTCTAGGAAATTGTCAGAAAAAGAGTCCAGCCAAATATTCTTTCCCTTGATGAAAACTAATAAATAAGAGCCAGTCTGGGCCCACTTTTTAAAAGACTCCTAAAAGGATATGATTTTGCCCAAAGAGCTTATTTCAATACGTACTGAAGAACTAAAGATGTTATTTTTGGGGAAAAGGACCACTTTGATTACCTTGATTAACAAACTCCTAGGCAAGAAGGTCTTTACCAAGGTCAAGTGTATGTTTACAAAATCAAGAATCTTTACCCATAGAGCAGAACTGTGTACCAACTATGGGTTCACATGTGCTGAAATCATTGTCAGTTTTTGTTTGCATAGTAGGTAAAGAGTATCATTCTAGGAAAAATTGTCAAAATCTTCCAGATTTGTTCCCAGCGTCCCTTATGTACTTTTTCCCATCTTCATGGCAAATCCACAAGCTATCTGTGTGCACACTGGCTCTCTGTAAGTCACTTTACTGAGAAACAGATTGACAGATTGACTGATTGATTATCCCTTGACTGAAATTCCCCCACAGGAAAATGCTACTTCAGCTAGGCACTTGTAATTTCAACCTTTTATCTCTAATTGTGGAATGAAAGGCTTTTCTCGTGGTATTTTCAGCCATTAGCAAGCAGATGAAGAAAAGAAATCCTGCAGTCATCTAGACCTAATTCATTCCCAGGTTTTCAGAGTAACTTAGAGGTGAATGATTAGAGTACATGATCTGTGATGTTTTCTCCTAACCCTCCTGCTCTCAAAAAAGTCCCTCTCCCTCCTGCAGTGGATGAGCCAGGACTACTCAACAAGGAAGCTGAAACTCTCATGCCAACATCCTGAAACTTCAAGAAACTTGAGCCACCAAGCACTTCTTGGACTTAATAAGAAAATCCTACACTAAGAGTTCTGAAAGGTTCTCCACACCCTCCTTCCTCTTATGTACCGGTCATTTGCTGTCTTGCTCTAAGATCCATTCTTCTCCCTTTCTTTGCAAACCATTTCCCAGGTTTCCTTGACTATTGTCTTATTACTTGGTTTAAACAATGGGAGATACTGGCAGAGACAGGAGGAGAGAAAGATAAAATGCCTGGGTATCCCCACTTCCCATCCCACACATACACCCTCTCTGATTCAGGAGACCTCTCTGTCTCCAACTCAGGGGGCATATTCTCCATGTCTCAGCTCCTGCCAGGAAACGTCTTCCTGCCAGAGAGCATCTTCTGTGTGTCTGTTTCCCAGCAAGTAGCTCTGGCTCTTGGCCTCTAGTAATGCCAACTCTTCCCCAGCTTTTCCACCTCTAGCTCTAGCAGAGGCTTCCTTCTGTTATTAATTCCTGCATTGCTTCACACATTGCAAAGAGTGCCTTGTATTAAATTTTTCTAATGAATGACATGGAATGAACAACATTTTCCAGACTGGATCACAACTGATATAATTTGCTTTACTTTGGTCTCAAGACTTCTGTTTTCTAGCACCTGTGATGTTCTTATAGTCAACATTTTGTGACTTTTTTCCTTCATAATGCCAATGCATTATCTGATATCCAAGAAGTTTTCCCCGATCTTTCTTTACTATTTCTACCTCTCGGGTTGAAATCCATCATCGTCCATAACAGTGGTATTAATGAACTTATTGGCCATCTTGAAGGATTCAAGTTCACTAAGAGTTTTGGTGGCAATTATAAAGCATTATTATTTAGATGCTTGTCAAAGTATTGGTATCTTTCTAATAAACACTAAATTATTCTGATTTAAACAAAAAGATTCATCTGAGTAATGCCAATTGTTTTGAATCATTAAACATCTTAATTATGCAAATCCTTTTGGTAATCTTTTCCTTTATAATATTCAAAACAGATCTGGGCATAAAATAAGATGATCAGTTTTCCTATTTTAAAGATCTTGGTAAAGATAAAGAACTTATTTTCTCAAGTCACCTCGATGGTGACAAACATAGGATTAGAAACTGATTTCCTAATTTCAGACCAAATTTCTATCTAAACTGTACTGCTACACCTCAGCAGGAAACACAAGTCTAGGTATTGTGAGGAGAAGTGCCTGAAAAAGTAGTGTTACGTGGGGAAAGAAAAGACTTAATTTTCGATTTAGGAGGCTCTTAGAGACGCTACCAAATTGAAAGGTGTCATCTAAGGTTACCCATTTTGCAGTACTTCATAAAATCAGGAATCACAGTGAATAGCCTGCTATCACCTTCCCCTCACTTAACAAAGGCATTCTGCCTACACTTCTTGTAATTAGCATAAACTGAACAGCCATGATGTTTTTATAAATGCAGATGACCTTTCAATATCACCATGACTAGCAGAGTACTGGCTGACCAATGACATGATATACATAACCAAAGACAATTCTATTTGACATTCAGGGCTGAATGATGTCAAATGATATTATTTTAGAAAACTTGCTAAAATTTTGAGTAAGTAGAAAAAAATCAAAGAACTTACAATTATATGAGATCAAAGAAAACCGACATTAACATCAGTATTTAAAGGATACAGAAAATTAAATTCGTCTTGTTGAAGGAGAACAGTAACATGTTTGTTACTTTTCTATTTAAAAAGTGATTTTCATCTCATCGTCACAAGAAAACTGAAATTTGTAGTTATGTGCGGTAATGGATATTAACTAGACTTATTGTGTTTAGCATTTCACAACCTATACATCTATCAAATCATTATGCTGTACACCTAAAACTAATATAAGGTTGTATGTCAATTATATCTCAATTTAAAAAAATAAAGGAGTTGCACTCAGACCACAGTTAAGATCTATGCAAAACACCATGAAGCCAGGGGCCCTGCAGCCACCTCAACAGGGTAAAGCTCTGATACCACTTATATTCCCACCATCACACCCATCACCCCAGATCACCAGAGTCTGGGCAAAGGATAGATGAGGGCCAATGGTCACACTAATCGGAAAGAGTATGAAACCTGGATGACCATGAATGGCTTCATTGCTATGAATGAGTATTCAGTAAGTGTACAACATGTGCATATGCCACCAGGTGCAAGGTTGAATAGTACTGTGAGTAAATACAAAAGAAATGGGGAGAAGGGGAGAAAGACCTACCCGCCCAACTCTAAAATAAACTTCTCTGCAAAAACAGCAAATGCTGTGGTTGCAATGTAGAGAGTAAACTATAAGTCAGGGATATTTATAAATAATAAAATGTTCAACTTTAATAACAGCAGGATCCTAGAGTGTTCATCATCAGTCCATAAAGCCTTCAGACATTTGTCACCACCCAGGGATAAAATGGTGAGACATTTTCAACAACAGACATAGTACTTGCTTTGGTTGTGTTAACTGCAGGAACTTAACAAACAGTAAAGACAGAAGATTTGTTTCCACATTTTACATTTCTACTTTACACTCAAAGTACTGAGTATGCTCAGTATAGCTGAGTCAGTTTAAAGCTTTAATTTTGTTAATCTTGAATTAAATAGCCAAAGGTTAGTCTTAGCACCGATTTTGGGAAAAAGGAGGATCATAGTTCAAGGAAACCATGAAAGCCCTCAAAGCATTGACTTTGAAACCAAGCAAACTCTTCCAAGTTGTGGGTGGCTGAGGAGCTGACTCTAATGGAGCAGCCTGGGCAAAACCAGGGCAGCCATCCTGCCCTAAGTCCTCCTCTAGAGAAAGGCTCTCCCAGGCCCATCCCTACCAACAACCATGTAACAATGTTTGAAACAAGGTCAACTGGTTTAAAAAAATGGTTGGAGGGTCACAGAGGTCCAGCTCTCTGTCTGGGGTGGAGCCTAATAGGTTCATCTCTCAAACCAAAAGCTGGAACCAGCATTCCAGACCAACCTCCCAGGGAACCAACCACTAGCCAGGTTCTGTTCTTTTTCTCTGCTGAGGTCAACTGCTTTATTTTGGAAGGTGATGTCTAGATCAGAAAAAAAAAAAAAAAAAAGGTAATTTTCATAACTGACTTAATTTATACTTTATAGGGACCCAGTGAAGGAAAATTCATAGGCATTGTTTGCCCCGTTTTACCAAAGTGAAAATAGTTGAGTCTTGAAAAGATCCTGTGATTCTCTAAAGGTAGCATAGTTAATGAATGACAAAGCTGGCACTTAATGGCAGACGTCACAACCAGCCCTTGGAAACCACTATGCTCTATTAGCTCTCAAGGAAGGTAGGCTTTAGAGATGGCTTGAGTATGGGGAGAGTAGAATATAAAGAAAGCAAACTAAGGAGGAAGACAAGATAAAGGCAACTTGGAACAAGCTCTACAACAGGGAGACGGCCAGTAGGCAGGAGAACAGGTACTTGGTGAAGGGCACTGAGGCCAGGAATCATGGGATTAGGAAGAAATACCCTGGGAGGTGTCAGGAACCTGGTGAAATAAAGTGATCGTCATTAGTGTTCGTGTATGGGGTACTGAAGTTGGAGAAATACCCTCTAAGAACATAGCCTCTTCCTCTTGCTCTAATGCCCAAATCTACTAAATCCCAAACAATGAAAGGCTAAGCTTTTTTCTTTGCTGTGTGCCCTGAAGCTAGCATTATGACTTCTGTGGAGTGTATATTCAGCAAATGCCTCAAGAATTACATTGATTCCAAACCACATTGATTCTATTTTCTCAATTCTTGCTTTTCCTAGTTCAAAAATTTTATATTATATCATACACTAATTTTTCACACATGTAACTCATTTTTCCCCAAATGTTTATGGACCTTGCTTTAACATTCCTTTGCATAAAGTAGTATATATAACAAGTCACCAAGTAGAAATATGATATTTTTAAAAAGTCAATGGAAGAAGAGAAAACATTTGGGGTTTTGCTGATGTTTTATTTATTACAGTAAAAGGACTGTCAAAAAGTAATGTCCGAGTGAGTTTGAGAAAAATAAAAATGACTAAGAATTAAAAGGATTCTCAGGTAATAAATATTCTTTTTATAGAAGTTATGTATGTTCATTTTGATTAATACTGTTTCTATCATGATAAGTCACTGAACTCTCCTGAAATCAAAAATAAAACATCTGTCTTGGTTGACCATTAAAAAATAATATCTTTAAGTCTCTGTACTGATTGTATCCACTTAAACTCTCTGAATTATACCCAAATAAGAGCTGTTTACAAAGTGATTATTTCTAATTAGCCAAGAGCTGCTCAAAACATACTCCCCTCCCCCAACCCCATGCTACTATACTAAAATTACTTAACCATGGCCATCTATAAAATTGTCCTTTAGCTAAAGTGCAGTGGATTCTAGTTTGAAAACCCTAGTTTCTTGATTTAAGCCAGAGAAGAAACATTCACTGAGCTTTAAATGGCCAGTTTAGTGGGGTGTTCATTGCTGATGGCACATTTTCATGATCCTTTCTCAGTGGCTCTCCATTCAAAGAAACTAAACAGGACAATTAATTACACTGAATACATCATTTTAGTGTATGGACATCCTCTCCATACTCCCTTCTGGAACAAATAAACCTGCCAACAGCCTACTGTCTTGGTAGCCACATGACCTCCAAGGTCAATACTACCAAGGCAGGCACCTAAACCATAAAAGGTCAAAACCACAACCAATGTGGTCAAACCAGAAAGGTGATTTAGGTCAAAAAGGTTCCATCTCAGAATTTGAGCTAACTCCTCTCTCCTCAGTGTGTGGGCTAGTGAGGAGTAGCATCAAAATCATCTGTGAACCTGTTAGAAACACTGAATGTCAGGTCTTACCCCAAACCTACTGGATCAGAATCTGCATTTTAACAAGACTCCCAGTCTACCCATGTGCCTAATAAAATCTCAGAAGCCCAAACTCCTAACTGGGTTAGCAGTCACAGCTGAACCAAAGTCACAAGGAAACACTGGGCTGAAGAAGTTACCAGGGTCCATGTTCAAGCTGAATTCAGCAGAGGAAGCCAGAGCATGAGGACAGAGGGACACAGAGAAAAGATACATAATAGAGGGACTATGTGGCAGGTTGGCCTCACATGGTGTCATCATAATTACTAATTGTGCCCCATTTGACTTTCAAATATGTTCCTGTTTGGGCAACAGATTATATGATAACTCTATATATAACTCAGTAAGATCAAAGTTAATTCACAGCCTGGCTGCTCCATACTCTCTGTTCTTGGATTCCTTAAATCACTGTCTCCCTTACTGTGACACATCATTCTTAAAAACACTGACATCTCCCTTCTGCCCTCATTATTTGAAGCAACTGATGCAAATATATTTACTGTTTAATTAGTGCCTACTATGTACCATGAAAAATAATTAAAAATTATGTGCTGGGTACTTACTCTGTTATATCTATTCCTCAAAACAGGCTCAGGTAATCTAATGTCACAGGGGCATATTCTGGGATCTTGATTAAATGACTTCCTCAAGGTCCCATAGGTGCCAAGGCCTGATTCGCACTCGGGGCAGCTGACTCCATGGCCCTTGTCTTTTCCTTTCCACCCCATACCTCTCCAGGAGATGATCTCATGTCACCTAATTCTTCTGGTGATGCTGAAAACCCCAGCCATGAAAAGAAACCATGCTGGGATTTCCCTGGTGGTCCAGTGGGTAAGATTCCATGCTCCCAGTATAGGGGGCCTGGGTTTGATCCCTAATCGGGGAACTAGATCCCGCATGCATATCACAACTAAGAGGCCCACATGTCACAAATAAGATCCTTCGTAGCCTAAATAAGTAAATAAATATTAAAAAAAAAAAAAGAAACCATGCTAGGCATGATTGTCTCTGAAGGCAGAGAAACACTTTCTGTTTAAAGGATACTATCCTCTATCTCTCAATTTTTCTGAGAAAATGCTTGAGTGCTTTGTAGAGATGAATTGAGCTTTATTTTTTGGACCAAAGAAAACAAGACATAGATTTTTTATTTTACTCTATTTAAACATTTTTTCCAACAAATATACCTTTTTCTTTCAGGCATCAAGGTATAATAACCAATCTGTAAAAGTAAATATAGTGACATAACAACGTAAAATAAATTAATGAATTAAACCAGGAAACCTTTTACATTTACTCAACATGCATATCACTTCAGCTATTATTTACAACTGTTATTAAGACATTTCATGCCCAGGTTAAATATCTACAGAATCCTGAATTTCATTTCTCTTATTACTTTTGCTTATTTTTCCTTTTAGGAGTGGGAAGAGGGAATAGGAGGTAAGACTATAGTGGGATGCAAGGCACAATGCTTGCCACATAGCAGTGGCTCAACAAGTTCTAAATAAATCACCCAGTAGATGGATGAAAGGAAGGAAGGAAAGGAGGAAGAAATAAAGGAAGGTAGGCACATGCTCCTTGGTAATCAGAAAGAGAATATAATACTCTTCAAAAATCAGGATATTGAAATAGTTCTGGTTTTGCTGACTATGATTGATAATAAGATACTAATTGATTCTACTGAATAAAGTTTCTCAGATATAAGAATCAAAGAAGGTGAAAAACAAATGAAAGGTGAAGGGGGACAGTAGGGAGAGCAAGTCATGGCAGGGGAGGGGAGGGAGGAGAGGAGAGATGAATGGGTGTAGACGGGGCAGGGAGAGGAAGACAGGAGAGGGGAGGGCGGGGAGATAAAGAGGAGGGGAGAAGAGAGGAGGAGAGTGGTTGAGAAAGAACACTTATTTCAGTACGAATAACAATCACGTAGTTATCTGACTAATATGTGGGTCTCCCCCAGGACCCCAAGCTCTGAGAGAGCAGGGACTAGGTCATTTTCACTCTCTGTGGTTGTTATCTACCACAGCTCCTGTGCCCGAGTACTGCGCTTCTCTGTGATAAAGAATTGGATCCTTTTATTTCCAGTCTCTCATGGACAAAACATTTGTAAAATTAAAAAAACTAGAAATGTAGAAAATACAAACCCATTTATTTGTGATTAAATTCCACAGACATACAATTGCCCTGTTCCAAATCCATTACTCGCCATGGACCAGTAACAGTTTGCAGACCAACACTGGTCCACTAACGGCTCCTTGAAGAGCTTGACCTGATAGAAACTCATTGAAATTTAGTAAAATATATAAACATTATAGATATCTGAACAATAGCAGTTTAGCAATAAATTATAGGTATATCATGGTTTTTGTGGAATTTGATCTATTTATTTTCCTTATTTTATTGTTACCACAATTCTGGGAAGAAAACAGGGTGGCAACTATGACCCCTATTTTAAATGGTTACATTGATGACAAAGGACAGGCTTGTTTACTGCTGGGGACTCAGTAGAACAGAAGGGGACTCAGTTCTCTTGACCCCCAGGCCACTGTTTTCTCTGATAGGCCTGGATGGCTCCTTTTTTCTGCCATCAAATTGGACATGTGGCATTAATTAGTGAGCTGTAAGCACTTTCGTTTTCACTTTTGTCTATCTAGCAGACTCCAGTGAATCTCTAATTTACACATTTCAGCTCTGTAGACATTTGCAGACCAATATTTTAAGAGCTAGTCTCTAATTTGGCTTAGCCTGCCTTTCAATATCTATAACGTTAAAATGAGTATTTCATTGTCATTCCAGCAGAGACCCTGCCACAACTAATCAACGGTTCCCAAAAGACGTGTGTGGTCAATCCTATCCCACTTTGCTCTGGTCTGTAAATTGTTAGGTCTTTGGTAGTAAAAGCTGGCATACAACATCTCGTATAAAAACAATATGAAAACAATGACAACTTCAGCAAATCACTGGCAAAATGTTCTTTACAACCACTAATTCAAAATAATGATAAAACTGAAAAACACCTTCATTCAAAATCTTAGTTACCATTTTTTAAAAAAGGGATATATCTACAATCTATCATTCATCTATCTATCTTGCTGGAAAAGTACATAACAAACTGTTAACAAAAATTATTCATTAGGAGTACAGTGGGTTGAGAGTAGAAAATAGCAGGACTCTTCCTTTTTCTTTATAATTTTTGTATTTTTGGAATTTTTTCTCATGAATGTATATTTAAATGAATACATAATTTATTAATAATACATTGGTAATACAAGTGATTCTAGAAAGTCTAAATGTTTTATTCATGAATATGTATTTTAAAACAAATGTGTAATATTTTATTAACATCTTCTGATACTCTATCCATTGAACTTTGAAATAAAACAACATGCAAGTCAGGTTCTCAGCCCTTCAGTAGACAGATGAGGAAACTACAGTGGAGGTACAGGGCTGAGATTCCAAGGGATATCTAGGCAATGCCAAAGTCTGTATGGCTCCCACTTCTCTATGCTGCCAGGCAATAAAAAATGAGTATATTGTAAAAAAAAAAAAAAAAAAAAAAAAGTATATTGTATCATTTAATGGAATCCCCTTTTCTTTCTAACTTAGGTAACATGGAGTGGATAAACAACAACAAAATATATCTGACATGCACCAGTAACAGTGACACAACCCAGAATTCTCTACCAAAATTGTTCATGTAAGTTTGGTCAGAAGTATATTTTATATTTTAACTATCTACTGAATTTCCCCTCTGTTATTGTTAAATCAGTAAGAGATCCATTTAGTTTCTAAAAGGTTAGATGTGGGTGCAGAGACCATGTTGAATTTGTAAGGATCATGTAATGCACTGTGGATAATTTCATCAGATAACCAAAACTATTCTAGGATGGAGAAAGCATAATGAAAATATTTGCCAGATTACAAATCTAATTTTCTATCACACGTCCAGTAATGCATAATTTGCTTCTCACTGATAATTCCTCAAAACTCAAATACTTAAAATATATTTAAAATAAAAGTTACTAATAATATCATGTGAGTCCCATCACTGCTATTTCTCTTGAAATAGTTTCAACTATATCATAGTTGAAAACTATCATATAAATTTTAAAGAGGATGGTTCACTAAGAAAACTAAGTCTTGGGGTCAAGAAGAAACAATGCTAAATTAACAGGTTAAAATTCTAAGCTCTAAGGAAACCTTAAGAGAAGAACTTGGGAAAGATATCGTGAGGATTTGTAATAAACAGGAAAAAAATCGAATTTTTGAGACTTTCTTCCCCCACTCTCCACTGTGAAGAATGACAAACGGAAAGAACTAAAGGCAAAGAAGATTCCTGATATTCTCTATTTTGCAGGTGGTAAGAGAAGCACATGTCTCCTTCCTGGTATGGGTAATAGTCATCCCTTGGGACCTTATTAGCTAGAGTTAAAAAAAAATTAGTCATCACCTTTAAATTTCCTACTTGCTTAAAGCAATTTCTAGAGAGAGGATATACATGTATAGCATTCTCTAATAAAGTCATGGCTTCTGGGATTTTCTAAATTTTGAAAACTTCTTTCCAGCTATTAGAAAAGCATTATATGTAATTTTTCATTCTTTTTCTTATTTTTTTTAACTAATAGGAGTGACTGTTATTAGACAAGGTTGGAAGACATTGATAGCATCAATCAAAGTTAATTTCTTATTCTCCTTTCAAAATCTACCTTAGGTTTGTTCCACAAATCATTATATTAACTATAGTAAAATGTGGATTGCTGTCCTTAATATTTATTATACAAGGCTTAATATTTATTATACAAGGCTAAACTTTACAATTCTATAGTTAGCTCTTACTAAGAGGTATGAGATATCAGTGATTCTGTCATAGATAAAGCAATAGTTTTCACAAAGGCTTTGAAAGAAAGAGGCTTTGTTGCATTAAGTTTTGCATTAATTTAAAAATACAGAATCAGGCTGCAGGATAAAATTATACATAGACATGTATTCAGGACCAAAATGGGAAAACCTTGTTCTACAGGTCACAGAGTTTGAATATCTTTAGTATATTCTGATGTTTTGACTCAGATATTGACCCACAGACTCCTTTGTAGACCTGATTATAAACTCTACCCTTTCTTTTCTCTGGCTCTAATTTACTTATTCTTCTCTACAACACATTCAGTGAAACCTATGAATGAAGTCTGTGTAGAGAAAGAAGCAAGTTCCCTAGCTACAAATGGTACCCTCACTTTTAAAAATGAAAAGCTCTCAAGACCTCCCTCCCACCAAGCCCCTTTCTCTCTGTAAGTCTGAAAAAGAAAATTGTGCCAGAAAACATGATCATGTTTTCTAAAGTTTAAAGGAATATCTCCAACATTTCCTATCCCAATTGTTATGAACCCCAGTGTATTCACATTGAAGATCAGATGTTGGAAAAAACTGTCTGTGGATCTTTGATTAGCAATCTCCCAAAGTTGTAGGTAAAGTGGAAGAAGAGGTAGCATGTATATTCACAGACTGTTTATGAAACAATCAAAGAAGTAAGAATAGGAAAGAAAAGGAAAGAAAATCCAGAGCAGTATTGAGACTTAAATTGGTGGATGAGGGATTGTGAGTGATTGCTGTCATATATATTAAGCACCTAATACAGTGCAAGTTTCTGTGTATTGGGTAATCTCCTTTAATTCCCCAAACCATTCCTTGAAATAGTTATTACAGAGAAAAATTCTATCTGCTAAAGAAAAAGTGTATCTGCTAAGGCTTTCCTAGATGGCCACCCCTACCTTGTTGCCACACACTCCTTTCTGTTAGCACTTGTATGGCACTAACCTTCATCATAGTACTTTTCACAGTTGGGCAATAGGTGGAATAATACTGTGGTTAAGAGAATGGGTTTTGCAGCCAGAAAAACATAAATTCAAACGCAGGTGTGTCACTTACAAGTTGGGTGGTTTGGACATAATCTCTCCAAGCCTTAGTTTTCTCATAGGGACAACAGGGACAGGTATAGTATTTACATTACATGACAACTGATACGATTAAAGAAGTTAATGTTTGCAGAGCATCTAGCCCCAGTCTGATCTATATCAAGAATTAGTTTGGTATCATATTTGAGGGGAGATGCAGCCTCTGTTTATCTTCATTTTCCTGCAGTGTGCCCAGGCAGAAAGACGTCCAGAGTAATGGTTTTAAATGCTCGTTGAATGAATGAATCAATGAATGGATGGATGAATAATCTTCTGAATCTCATGACAGCATTCTTTCCATTAAAACCCCCAATTGTCAAAATATTAGACAATGTAATTTAATTAATAACTTACTTTATGTAATTGTAATTGTTAATAAATGATTTTCACCCCCCCCCAAAATAACCCTCCAATTGTCCTCATCATTTTCCTTTTCCTGGAATAGAATAAGTTTCTGAAATCTTAAGTGACTACTATCATTTATTAAACACCAAGTGTGGTGCAAGTGTCTTTATATTAGTTATCTCCTTTAATTCCCAAAATAATTCCATGATGTAGTTACTATACATAACAATTGGACCAGACTGTGTCCAATAGCCTGCTTACTTATAACACAAGGCTTATGTGTACATAGAAACCCAAGACAAGACAATAAAAGTAATTGTTTCCTCATCATTACATCTCCACGGAGCATCCAAAAACAAGTTTCTACAATGATTCATCTTAGAAATAAGAATGTGAGATAAAGAGTGAACTGGAATAATCCTATGCTATTAGTTATACAACTTTAAAAATATTCCTTGACCTCTCTAAGCTTAACATCCCTCATTCAGAAAACTGAGACATAACAGAAATTATATGTGTCTGGCAGTATTTGATAATTAAATGCGATAATGTGTGCAAAAAGGTACACTCTATATGGATAAAAGAATGAATTTTCTATGAGGAGAGAGGTGGCTGCCTCCCCACCATCCCGTCCTTAGGGCATCTTCTTGAAAATATATAGGTGTGACAAGAGGACAAACCTGTTGATTTTTCCATGTAAAGACTGGGACTTCTGACCCTTCAAACTGTAAATGCATGCCTCCAGAATTAGCTCAGGGCTTTCTTTCACAAGACTAACAGGAGACATCACAGATGAATCTGTTTATCTCACAAAGAGATAAAGCAGTTGGAATATTTTTTTATTCTACATTACTGTAAAAATATGTGTGAAATTGTCCAGACTCTGTAGTCACTTTCATGTCACCTTACATCCTTACTCTGTAATAAATTGTGTTTTCTCTCTTGCTTCTATATAGGTATAGAGGCATCTTTTAGGGGGCAGGATTGTTTTTATTTCCCCAACAATTATAAACATAAAGTACCAAAAATGTTCACTGTTGAGGCTGCTATCGTAATCATTACAATTATTATCATTTCAGGATGACAGTAATAGAAAATTCTGCCAGTTATCCAGATAAAAAAGGCAATACAAAACACTTCTGTTCCTAGCTAATCGGGTAAGCTACAAAAGTGGTTTTCTCATAAATTCAGCTAAATATATACTTTTTTTCTTTGTACTGAATTTATTTTTATCATATATTAATTCCAAGAGCAGAGTACAAAAGAGTTCCCTAGTTAAAAACTATTAAATTTTAGAATTATCAGGCTCCAGTAAGGAAAGTTAAACTTCTTTTTGATCACACTAAAAAAGTTGTACTTCAAAAGGAAAATACATGTCAAGTTCTCACATATTCTAATTGCCATATACAAATATTACAGAGGAAACAAAGTACAGAGAGTAGTAAAATAAGTGCTAAGATGCTAGGAAATTTCATGTAGTAACGTGACCTTCTAAAATAAACTACGTTATGAGTAAGATAACTACTATAGGGACTTTCCTGGTAGCACAGTGGTTAAGAATCCGCCTGCCAATGTAGGGAACATAGGTGCGAGCCCTGGTCCGGGAAGATCCCATATGCCGCGGAGCAACTAAGCCCGTGTGCCACAACTACTGTAGCCCGTGCACCTACAGCCCATGCTCTGCAACAAGAGAAGCCACCATAATGAGAAGCCTGCGCACCGCAACAAAGAGTAGCCCCCGCTCGCCACAACTGGAGAAAGCCCGTGCGCAGCAATGAAGACCCAACACAGCCAAAAAACAAATAAATACAATAAATAAATTTATAAAAAACAAAAAAACCAAGATAACCACTATAATTAAATGCAGTATTTGATTTTAAGCCTTATCAAACAAGATGTCCAAAATCAAACTCACAGCTGCCTCAATTACCATCGCCACTCTCCTCCCAAACCCCCTCCTCCTACTGACTTTCCCTCTGTCTAGTAATAGCACCCATGGGGTTCGGGTTTGAAGGTTCTTTAATGCTATCCAATCATTGGCCAAGTCTATCTTCTGCTTGTTTTATTACACTCCTTACCACAGATATTTTGATTTTCTATCTTACAGTCATTCTCACCAGACTGTTTTGATGAATGCCTGAACTTTAGCATTTTGCTCTGCAATTATTACCATCTGTCTGGTCGCCTGTCACTTGGCAGAGGTCAGATAAACCTTGGTTGTATAAATTCACACATGAAATTCCATAGACTACATGTCTATAATTTCTTTTTCATCTCTTCCCTATGTTTAATTGTCTGTGTTTCTATACTAGCTTAGGCTCTCCATCCTATTCATTTCTCTATCACTCAGACCATCTATTCATCCTACCCCACATGTGTAAGATACATCTTCACAGAGAACTGCTCCTATTTTTCACTCTTGGTTCACAAATGCTCATTGGTCCCCAACTGCCCTCAAAAGTATGTGTCATCAAAAGCACAAAGCCCAGACTGATGTTCTGGTCTTTCTACAACTGGATTACAACAACTGCTGTAGCCACCTTCCCCATACACTATGCACCATGCCACCCATTTGCTTACATGAAACCCTAAGAAAACATAAATTTAGCATCTTACGTATTTGTCCTGAGACATACAAAGTAAAACTTAAAGAATTAAAGTAAAATTTGAAGAGAAGATTTTTACATCAACATAAGTCCCAAAATTTTAAAAAGAGAAGAGGCATCATTGCTAAATCACTGTTCTCAAGTGGCCTTCCAACCAACAGTGTGTCATAGAATCAAATCTTACATAAATAGTCAAATTGAACCTTAGTTTGATTTTTAAAAGCAAATACAAAAAGTGTTCATATCACAGTATTACCTTTTGTGCTGAAGATTTTTATTTTTAATATTTACTATAATACACATGCCAATCATCAACCATACTGGGTAGCTTTGGAACCTATCCTCAGTTTACATAGTAACTGACCATTAGGAAATCATGTATTAATGCCTCCCATGTGGGTTTGTTTGTTGAGTTCTCCAGCATAAGTTTACGTTGTAATTTTTCCTGTGCCATTGTTTCCTCTTTCTCTTTTCTGTATTATGGTTCCCCATGCAAAAGCTCAGACCATTTCTAGATCACCTACTAACCCCAGAGCTTTCAGAAGACCTTTACATCCTGAGGATTTTTATCCTTAAAACTGACTTTTGGACTTTCCAAATGACATTTCAAACCTCTGACTCCTGTTCAAGAATGGAGCAACTCACTCTTTCAAAAACTCCTGAAGCAGTGCCTTTCAAGGAATAATTAGGCTTTGGAGGATGACCTGTTCCCTCTCCAAGCAAGACCTTGACAGACGAGGAGCCCAAAGCAAACCCTGCCTCAGGGATGTGACAAATTCCCACTAGTCTTCAACCTACAGCATCTGGGTCCAGTTCAATCACTACTGTATTTCTAAAATAATGATGATGATGATGATTATGATGATAACAACCACCACAGAACACAGGAAATGGAAAATTCTAAGTGATATAACAAGTTTTGAGGGGTTTTCTTTACACTGGTTAAGAATACCTCTCAAAAAACATTGGTTAAGGTCGTGAATAGACTAAATCCTTGACTTACTTTTCAATTATTATTCAATTATATATTTGTACATTTCGTTCTGTTATCTCAGTAAATGGTGCCCATTTTTTATTAGCCATCCTTCTTATTTCCCAGTACTGAGCTTAGCATCATATAGTAGACCTGAAGTTTCTCCCTTTTTAGCATAAGGTCATTCATTGGTTTGCTCACTTTTGCCCCAAGTCTATGAAGAGAGATAAGTAACTCTAGTTTGCTTTCTGCAGGGCTGGGTGTTGAGGATGGGGGTTGGGGGGGAGAACAGCAGATTTGCTTTTCCTCTCTGTGATTTTTAAGGGTCCTACCCTGAACTAGTGATAGAAATCATAGAAAAGAGGTTGTTGGAATAATTTGCAATCTTTTAATGAAAGGGGCTCCTGACTTCCTGCTTTGTCTCCATTTTCTTGAGAGCACCAGGCTTCTGCATGGTTACAAGTTGAATGCTATTAAGCCAAGTACCACCCTTATGGTTTTGTGTGTTTTTCCTGACATATGAAGAGAATAATTTTACGTAGCCTTTGAATATAATTGTTCCTTTAAATCTAAGACATGTAGTCTATTCTAGCATTAAGTTTAAGAGAAAAGCAGTATATGTGTGATCTGTGCTCTGCTTTTCCAGCAACACCTAAATCTCATTCATTCTGATAAATCAGCACATATCAAATGGCAATTAAATATTTTTTATGATAATGGCTATATTTCGCATAGACTGTGATGGTAGCTGTAGTGTGCTAGTACATTAGTAGCCTAGGATTTGGTCCATGGGAAAGAAAACTCACTTTCTAAATACACACTATACATATATAGTCACAATCAAAACATCTGAAAAACATGATGAACACAGTATGATACAGTTTTTATCATGAATGCTTTAAATAAAAAACATATATACTTGCAGGGTAATACACACTGATAGTCAAAACCACTCAGTTTACATATTAGCAATATCATATGTAAAATCTATATATTTTTGGAAAAAAATATTTTAATTTTCGGATGTGGATAAAAGTGTACTTTGAAGTAATTAAGTTTTTGAAAGACTGGGCATCTCCACAATAGCTATCAAAATCAAACATTTCAAATCCATAACAAGGTTTCCCAGCACTTTAGCTAGAATACATGCAATCCTTACTAACTGCATAAAAAATGTACAAATTCAACCAAGGGGGAAAAAATCTAAATAAATCCATATAGACAGCCCCCTAGAACAAAATCCATTTGAGGCAAGCAACAGAAAATCCTGAAAGATTTGCACATCGCATATGCTTTATGCTGAGAAGTTGAAGAAGCAGCTCAAATAGAAGAGCTAAATAAATTCATCTTAAATAAATTAATCTTATCCAATGAATACTTTTTTATAATTTTATAACTACCTTAAAAGAACTCTACCACTTGTATCCTTCTAAAAATATTTTCAAAAAATGTATGCACAACAGAAAAAGAACATTTACAATCCTAAAATGAATTCTCATCACTTTGAGTGTTGAAGAAACACACCTGCTTAGACATATAGGTTTTTTCATGAGTTTCTTTTTCTTTCTCTCAATGAAATTTTAAATTTAAATGCATAAAAACCTAAGGTAAATAAATTAAGTGCCCAAAGCATATAATACATTTTTTTTTTTTTTTGCCTATCTAATTTTGACTTGCTCCCAGGATTTTAGATGGATGTTTCAAAAGTATTTAAAATTTTTCCTCAAGTTCCTGATGTGGTCAACCCTTTAAATACCGTCTAAACTAGGAAAATATTGGCAGTCTCATCAGAGTCTCCTGCTGTCTTTCTACTGCTGCATGGGACAGTCTTCAACAAGACTTAGACAAACCTCATTCATCAATATTCTACTCTGGAGGAGCTGACACTTACTGTGAATTCTGCTCTTCAACTTAAATACCAGTGTCTGTGGCGGGCCAATTCTATCATGGCAGAGACAGCATCCCTCAGGCGAGGTCCAACCTTTCTTTCCAAGTGCACCCAGGGATTAGTCTGACTTCCCCTAAATTCTCTCCTCTGCACAGTAAGAGCTAATCTTTCCTGTATGAAGCAGGAGATGGTGTTGCTATGACAACAGAGCACATTCTAGCAGTGGGACTACGGAGATGAGCCTTCAAAGACTCAGGGAAACATTCACTCAGTTTTCCTCCAGGGCTATGGGCTCCTTCCTTTAGGATTTAATCCCCCAACAAGTTTACTGACAGGCTGGGCTGCTGATTATCTATGCATTTTGCTATGGGGTGATCACTGGTTAAGAACATGGCTGGAAGATCACAGAATTCTTTAATAAAAGTGCCATTCTTGGTTATATTAAATTTCCAATTTTAAATGCTCTGTATAGCTCTTTTAAAACACTACTCTCTCTTAAATTTAAATCATCCTCCTTTAAGTTTTTCTAAAACGATATTAGTATGTTGCGAACGGCATTATCAAGGGAAAGGCTTTATCTTTTTTTGTTGTTTGTATATCATCACCATTGTATCAACTTGAAGGTTAGATACATACACACACACACACACACACACACACACACACACACACATCCATTTTCTCTCTCCAGCATAAGCGTCTGGAGCCTTGAGGTTTCAGGGTGGGGGAGGGTATATGCTAACATAAGCAAATCCTTGCAGCTACATTTTGCATACATATATTAGCCAGAGAATAATCACAATAAGCATTAATCATTTAGAAAAATAATCATCAGTGGAATTTAAGTGTCTGCAACAGCAGAAGAGATCTAGTATCAGGTCATACTGTATGAGGGCAGATTTATATATTATTTTCAAACACAGCAGTTATATTTTTGGAAAATAATTAACATATACATTATTAAATATTTTAAAGTCATTAATGCATTTGAATTGCCCTAATTGTGTCCTATTTTGAATATTCATTTTTCTTCAGAAACATTCCTGTGCATTCAAACTCGTCCATTACCTTCACTGGAAGGGAAAGGACACAGGGCCAGATTTCCCCTCTGCAGCCAAGGTTCAGTTTACTACCACCGTGAATGAGGATTTCACCCAGGGGGTCAGCCACACTGTCCTTTTTACTCCTTGATTTCCTCATTATCCTTTCAACTTCTCAGTCCTTTATGTCGGGAGCAGCTCTTACTAAGCACAACCCTTCCCCCACAGGAAGCTGTGATTACTCCCCTTTGTGGCTGAAGCAATAGAATCTGCATCATCTACATCTACTCTTTCCAGTAAAGAGGGGAAACAGGACCTATGGATGTTGCTGTCACTCAGAGGTGAGGGAATCTACAGGTTCAAAAAATTCAATGTCCTATTGGTTTTCTAGGAAAATCATCAGGCTGTCTTTAGTTATTTCTTGCTTATCACCCAAATATGTATGAAATGCTTTAAGATATTAACAAGAACATCAATATTGCAAATAACACAGATATTTACATTTAGTAATTCATATAAAATGAACAGGGCATTTGAAAACTCATTTTGATTTGTGTTTTTGATTTCTAACATAGTAAGAAATAACAGTTAAATTTGTTTAAAGTGTACCTTGGGATATATCTCCAGGACACATATGTACTCACCTCATAGGTATATGCAGAACTTTCCCACCCCCCCAAGATCCTACTCCCAGAGCTTGTTCTGAAAATACATTCTCATAATTCAAAAACTTATGGCACCTGTTTTCATTATGTTCATTATTATCTAATTAGTAAGAGGCTGTTTTATTTTTTTTCATTTTCAATCTCATCTTCAGGGAAACTGGATAAAGGCCAAAGCATGTAAACAACATATGGTTTACTTTCAAAATCAACCAACCAGAATTACTTATTCCTAAAGAATCTCTTAGCTCAAAAAAATATGGTGAAGGAATAATTTCCTGCTCTAATAGCTAATGTTTACCATCTGCTATTCCTTTAAGACTAACTACCTGGAAATCAATCATGCTATGTATTTTCCAGCTCCCCTTCCCCCCAAAGACAATATTAGTTATTTTTTAAGAGTTTTTTAAAGTAGGTCATGCAGAAAGTGTCACAACTTAGATTTGAATTTTGCGAGTTATAACCAACCAAGCTTATATGAATGCCAGCAACCACAGCTGTTAGAAGTTTATCATTTTCTCCACTGTATTATTTTTTGAGCCCCTGCTTTTCAACATAATATCAGTATATCTGTTAAACTATAACAATGTTTGTCTTAGGGAAAGCTGGTGGGAAGAGTAGGGGAGAGAGCATTTTTCTGAAAACTCATCTTGAAGATGGACACCAAGGCAGTTCTGAGGAAAGAGGCTAAGACACTACAGCCCATGGCAAAGGGGGCAAAGACTGGGTCAAAATCCATTTTTTTCTAAGCAGCCCCCTTTTGTAGAAAGGCTTAGATACAGCCTCTAGACTTCATCTGGACAGTGAGCACAGACTCCAATGACAAACTATATGACTAATCTCTCTGTGCCTCAGTTTACTCCTTTTAAAATGTGGAAAACCGTAGCATAATAGTACTTATCTCATGGAATTCTTATAAAAATTCAAGGAGTAAGTATACATAAATTTCTCATAAGAATGTCCAGCAAGAGAAAATGCTACTTAAACGCTAGGTGATATTTAGGATTTGGAAGCCAGAGACTAAATATTACTCATCTTTGTCCCCCCATTCCTAACATAATATCTGCGATAGGATATATACTCAGTCAATGTACAAAAATATTTTTCATATCATTTTTATGGTGTTCATATATAATAAAGCAAAGTGACTATATAATAACTAGGGATTCTAAAATAGATCAGATACAGGCCAATATCACTGATGAACACAGATGCAAAATTCCTCAACAAAATACTAGCAAACAGAATCCAACAGCACATTAAGAGGATCGTACATCATGATCAAGTGGGATTTATCCCAGGAATGCAAGGATTCTTCAATATATGCAAATCAATCCATGTGATAAACCATACTAAAAAACTGAAGGAGAAAAACCACATGATCATCTCAATAGATGCAGAAAAAGCTTTCACCAGAATTCAACACCCATTTATGATAAAAACCCTCCAGAAAGTAGGCATAGAGGGAACTTACCTCAACATAATAAAGGCCATATATGACAAACCCACAGCCAACATCGTCCTCAATGGTGAAAAACTGAAACCATTTCCTCTAAGATCAGGCACAAGACAAAGTTGCCCACTCTCACTACTATTATTCAACATAGTTTTGGAAGTTTTAGCCACAGCAATCAGAGAAGAAAAATAAAAGGAATCCAAATTGGAAGAGAAGAAGTAAAGCTGTCACTGTTTGCAGATGACATGATACTATATACAGAGAATACCAAAGATGCTACCAGGAAACTACTAAAGCTAATCAATGAATTTGGTAAAATAGAAGGATACAAAATTAATGCACAGAAATCTCTGGCATTCCTATACACTAATGATGAAAAATATGAAACTAGAAATTAAGGAAACACTCCCATTTACCATTGCAACAAAAAGAATTAAATACCTAGGAATAAACTTACCTAAGGAGACAAAAGACCTGTATGCAGAAAACTATAAGACACCACTGAAAGAAATTAAAGACGATAAAAACAGATGGAGAGATATACCATGTTCTTGGATTGGAAGAATCAACATGGCTAAATTGACTATACTAGCCAACGCAATCTACAGATTCAATGGAATCACTATCAAACTAGCAGTGGCATTTTTCACAGAACTAGAACAAAAAATTTCACATTTGTAATGGAGACATAAAAGACCCCACATAGCCAAAGCAATCATGAGAAAGAAAAATGGAGCTGGAGGAATCAGGCTCCTGGACCTCAGACTATACTACAAAGCTATAGTAATCAAGACAGTATGGTAGTGGCACAAAAACAGAAATATAGATCAATGGAACAGGATAGAAAGCCCAGAGATAAACCCATGCACATATGGTCACCTTATCATTGATAAAGAAGGCAAGAATATACAATGGAGAAAAGACAGCCTCTTAATAAGTGGTGCAGTGAAAACTAGACAGTCGCATGTAAAAGAATGAAATTAGAACACTCCCTAACACCATACACAAAAATAAACTCAAAATGGATTAAAGATTTAAATGTAAGGCCAGACCCTATAAAACTCTCAGAGGAAAACATAGGTAGAACACTGTATGACATAAATCACAGCAAGATCCTTTTTGACCCACCTCCTAGAGCAATGGAAATAAAAACAAAAAGAAACAAATGAGACTTAATGAAACTTAAAACCTTTTGCACAGCAAAGGTAACAATAAACAAGATGAAAAGACAGCTCTCAGAATGGGAGAAAATATCTGTAAATGAAGCAACTGACAAAGGATTAATCTCCAAAATTTACAAGCAGCTCATGTAGCTCAATATTAAAAAAACAGACAACCCAATCCAAAAATGGGCAGAAGAACTAAAAAGACATTTCTCCAAAGAAGATATACAGATTGCCAACAAACACATGAAAGGATGCTCAATGTCACTAATCATTAGAGAAATGCAAATCAAAACTACAATGAGGTATCACCTCACACCAGTCAGAATGGCCATCATCAAAAAATCTACAAACAATAAATGCTGGAGAGGGTGTGGAGAAAAGGGAATCCTCTTGCACTGTTGGTGGGAATGTAAATTGATACAGCCACTATGGAGAACAGCATGAAGGTTCCTTAAAAATCTAAACATAGAATTACCATACGACCCAGCAATCCCACTACTGGGCATATACCCTGAGAAAACCATAATTCAAAAAGAGTCATGTACCACAGTGTTCACTGCTGCTCTATTTACAATAGCCAGAACATGGAAGCACCTAAATGTCCATCAACTGATGAATGGATAAAGAAGATGTGGCACATATATATAATGGAATATTACTCAGCCATAAAAAGAAATGAAATTGAGTTATTTTTAGTGAGGTGGATGGAGACTTAGAGTCTGTCATACAGAGTGAAGTAAGTCAGAAAGAGAAAAACAAATACTGTATGCTAATAAATATATATGGAATCTAAAAAAAAAAGGTTCTGAAGACCCTAGGGGCAGGACAGGAATAAAGACGCAGATGTAGAGAATGTACTTGAGGTCACAGGGAAGGGGAAGGGGAAGCTGGGTCGAAGTGAGAGAGTGGCATGGACACATATACACTACCAGATGTAAAACAGATAGCTAATGGGAAGCAGCCGCATAGCACAGGGAGATCAGCTTGGTGCTTTGTGACCATCTAGAGATGTGGGAGAGAGACACAACAGGGAGGAGATATGGAATATATGTATATGTATAGCTGATTCACTTTGTTATAAAGCAGAAACTAACACACCATTGTAAAGCAATTATACTCCAATAAAGATGTTAAAAAAATAAAATAGATCAGATGAGAAATATAAATCTGTCTATATAACTAATTATTATAGGTTTCTAAAGTTAATAAATAAATATGTATTCAAGGAATGAATTTTTAAATACATAGTACTCTTGTGTACTAATTCTATTTTAAGAACTATTTGCGAAGGCTACAGATTACAATGAGTACGATTCAACTTTGAATATAAACAACATAATCCCTTTTGGTTTTACAAGAGAATGAGTTTTCACTTATTAACAAAAATACTCAGCACCTGCTAGAGGCTGGGATGCTGAGACTTAGATCACTGGCCCTGTCTCACTGAGTTCACCATCTGATGTAGGAAGCAGACATTTATTCAACACATACTCTGTGTGTAAGGCACAGTTCTAGGTGCTAGGGATACAACAATAAGCCAAACAGAGAGAAATGCTTACTCTCAAGTAGTCTGTCCTTGCTGTGTGTGTGTGTGTGTGTGTGTGTGTGTGTGTGTTGGGGACAGGGAATGTGAGTATGTAAGTGTAGTACTACTACTGGAGAGAAAAATAAAGCCAGATTGGGAAATAGGAAGTAAAGTGTTAACAGGGACAAGATTTTAATTTTAATCATATATGTATCATGCAAGTTGATAAGGTCCATTAAAAAGCCACAAAGAACTATGGGCAGTTATGAAAGGGATTAGCTAACTCTCTCCTGAGGAATATGGAAAGGCTTTGTAGAGGAAGTGGTTGAATTCCAACTAGGAAATTTAAAAATAAATAGAGGAAAGTTCTTGTCTGTGTATCAAATAATATTTTTTCCCGCCATCTATATGATTTTAATACCCAATACAACAAAGAGAATAAATAACATCTAAAAATACTAAAACAGGTCAGAAGCTAAATGTAAATATTTCTATGAACTAATTATTATGGGTTTACAATGTTCAAAAATATTTTTGTCAATTAAAATATACATTATTCTACCAACTGAAATAATATACATTTGATCCATAAAAGTAATTTCCCCTTATTTTGGAAACTACTGTCTTATTTTCCTAAGCTAAAAAATAACTAAAGAAACAGAATTATAGGGCTTCCCTTGTGGTGCAGTGGATAAGAATCTGCCTGCCAATGCAAGGGACATGGGTTCGAGCCCTGGTCTGGGAAGATTCCACATGCCGCGGAGCAACTAAGCCCATGCACCACAACTACTGAGCCTGCACTCTAGAATCCATGAGCCACAACTACTGAAGCCTGTGCACATAGTGCCTGTGCTCCGCAACAAGAGAAGCCACTACAATGAGAAGCCCGCCTACCGCAACGAAGAGTAGCCCCTGCTCACCATAACTAGAGAAAGCCTCAGCACAGTGACGAAGACCCAACACAGCCAAAAATAAAATAAATAAGTTTATTTTTTAAAAAAAGAAACAGAATTATAACTCTGTTTTGCTTTGCACAACAAACTAATTTCCAGATGGGTCAAAGATTTAAATTTTTATAAAGAATAAAGTTATTAAAGTATGGGAAGAAATTGATGTTAAAAACATAGAGGAAAACAAACTCTGAAATATCTGTCAGATAAATGACATCTTGTTTGATCCAGAAACCTACAGATACATACCCACACCCATGATGATTTATTAAACAATCATTTATTCAGCAGCAATCGTGTGCCAGGTATTGGGAATACAAAGAAAAATAAGACTGTCTGCCTTCTACCAGTTTTCGGTCTAACGGTAGAGGCAGACGGGTACATAAGCCTTTACCATTCAGAGTGATCATTTTTTATGATGAAATTATACTCAGAATACTATCAGAGGACCTAGGAGAGAACTTTGTCCTGGTACAAGGAGGTAGAGCTATGAAATCATCAAAGGGGCAGTAGATACATCCATAATGGAATAGATTGGAACAGGTCAATGCTACCACTGAGAATAACCAGAAAAGCTAATTTTTAAAAATGTATACTTGAAATATGTTTGAAGGCATCAAACAACTTATAGAAAACCAGGATTTGAGAACCCAAGATCCCTGAGCAAAGGAAATCAGAGAACTGTGAACCAACATTCTCTAAACAACTTTTCCCCTCAGGGCAAATGCTGATTTTCTTGTGAAGAGAGACTGAAATCTGAGTATACATTGGTAAGAGGCAGAGAAAAGAGTACAACTTTTAGAAATATCATAATACTGCAAAGAAAGAAAAGGATTTCATATTGAAAAAGGTAGCCAGGATTCGAGGAGTCAAGATCCCAGCGAGACGGTGGTAGCATGGAAGTGAGACCACAGCTCATGGTTTTGCCTTTAAGACTTTTGCCTATTCTTAAGTTTCACAGAGCAAAAGGTAAAGAAGATTAGCAGAAAATCCCTAAAAACAGAGCAATGTTTACTGTCATCCTAGCTCTGGACTGAAAAGACAAGGAACTATAACAGTGGAAGGGCTTTTGTAAATAATCCAGGCTCTCTCTTGGCACCTCTGGAAGGTTAGACCCTATGAGTCTAACCTGAGGAAGAAAAACAGATGCAGAAGGACGCTTATTATTATTATTATGATAGGCTTTACCATTGATAATAGTTGGGGAGAAAAGTAGAGAGGATTAGTGAATTGGAAGACTGATCAGTAGAGAATATCTAGGTTGAAACATTGAGTTGAGGGCATGACAAGTAGAGAAAAGAGAATTAGGGACATATACGAAACAGGAAAATGGCAATATCTTTGATGTATTGGTAAATGTTTAACAACTTCTCCAGAAAAGTAAGGCATACTTTATCTTACAAATTTCACTGATATAAAAATGTGTAACACAATTTGTAAATAATAATATATACATTATTTTCTATTGTAAATTCCTTTTGTGAAGTGACCCTCTCAGAATACTTGGCTTCCCATGAATATCACAATGAAATTCAAACCCCTCATCATGGCAAAACAAGTCTTAGAAATCACCTAGTACATTTACAACATACATGTACAGACACCATGTGTGTGTGTGTGTGTGTGTGTGTATGCCAGAGACTTGATATAATTTAACCCTCACAGCAGCTGAGATAGAGCTATTCTCATTTTGTAAAATGCCCCTGGATCAAAGCCCTGTCTTCCTCTTCAGCTTTCTTTCTCATCATTTAGCAAGAGGCTGGACTCTAATCTCATATTAAGTAATTGAAAGTTCTCAGAACACATCATACTCTCCTCTGACACCATGTCTTATATGTTTCATGCTCTCTCTCTCTCTGCTTGGCATATCCTCTGTTCCTCCTTCACTGGCTAATTCTGATTTTTCCTTTAAAAAAATTTTTTTTAAAAAGTTCAGCATCTTCTTGTTCTTTGAAGCCTTGCTCAAGTACCTCCAGATTGCCAGATGCCCTTCTTCAGTGTTTCCACAGTACGCTGTGCATATTGTAAACACTGTCTCCTGGAATTGTTAGTCTCCAAAAATGGCCCCAAATGATTTGTGCATCCTATAATTTCCCCCTTGTGAAATACCCTCCCTGAATCTGGACTGGCCTGAGACTCACTTTGACCAGTAGAATGTAGAGAAAGTGACCCTGTGGAAGTTCAGGGCCTACCGCTTAAGGTCTGTCTGTTTCTATTTTTGTACTTTGTGAACCCCTAGACCATCAAGTAAGAAGTCTTACTATCTGTCGGAAGAACCATGTGAAACTACTGGGGAGAGAAGTATATGGAAGCCATAAAGAGAAGAAGAGGTCCTGACACATGGAGTAAAAGAGGCCCAGCTGTCCCAGTGACCCAGTGTCCCAGCTGAAATGAGTATCGAGCCTTTCCCCTCCAAGGTATCAAGGATGTGAGTGAGCCACTTCTGACGGTCCAGGCCAATCAAGCTCTCAGACAGTCCTAGCCGACAGCAGGAAGAGCAGAAACACTACCAGCTAAGCTATCAACCCACAGAATCATGAGATCATAAAATGGTATTGTTTAAATAAATATGCTTTGAGGTGGTATTTTTATGCAGAGATAGATAACCAGAATATTTTGTCCTCCAGTCTCTGAGCAGCTTGAGAGTAGAATCTGCACTATATTTATCCTTGTACTCACAATCACTGGAACAGTACTTTAGACAGAATGCTTTTCAATACATGCTTGCTAAGTTGAAGTAATAAATTCAATTCTCCTCAATTTGAACATGCAAAATATTCCACGCAACTCTGTTTTTTTTGTTTGTTTGTTTGTTTGTTTGTTTTTTGCGGTACGTGGGCTTCTCACTGTTGAGGCCTCTCCTGTTGGGGAGCACAGGTTCCGGATGCTCAGGCTCAGCGGCCATGGCTCACAGGCCCAGCTGCTCTGTGGCATGTGGGATCTTCCCAGACCAGGGCACGAACCCGTGTCCCCTGAATAGGCAGGCGGACCCTCAACCACTGCACCACCAGGGAAGCCCGAAATATTGTTAATAATAGTAAATGTAATACATATTCTTTATTTGTGAATTGTGACATACTATTCAAGAGTATTAATTATGATATAAATCGATTGTTATATAAATTTCTGTAGTTTGTCTTTATGTATCATTGATTTCTCCAAATTTGAAAAAATTGATTCAAGTCTTACAAATGTTGCAAGCATATTTCAGATTGTCTACCCAAAGCATCTTATTATGGTCTTTCTAATGCATAAAATTTCTAAAATCATGACTTTTATTCCCCATGGTGTTTTTAGCATATATGTAATTTATAAATGTCTTATTTTTATGCCAAAAATGTTTTGAATACACAATATTTACTTACGTACTAGATAGCACCATCTATGTAGATAGTTCTCTGATTTTATTAAACCAACTCAACAAAATAGGCAATTAACTTAAACAACAAGAGTTATTCAAATAGGGATATCACTGCATTCTTTAGAAGAGAAAGGAATACAATCTTATTAGAAGTTAGCACAGAAATCTAGCTTAAGGCAGTTTTAAGATGTGTTAGAAGGGAAATCAAAAAGTGAACACACACATAAAATTTAGTTTATTGTCTCAAATATGACCAATCATCTCAAAATTTCATCTGATTGTATATCCTTGACACTATGTATTTATTAATTTTATTTGGAAGTTAAAACATTAAAGTAACTAAGAGCCAATAACAGTTTATTAATCCTCACATAAACTGCCTTCTACCACTCTTTCAATTAAATTCATTCTCCCTACATGCTCAATGAAGTTACAATGATATAAAAATGCGTTCTAAAACCCAGAGATCAAAAAAGTTGAATATTAGACATGCTAAAAGTTTTATCAAAAGAAATTAGTTTTTCTTTTTTAAAAAAATGCTAAAATGCATGACTTTTACCATCTGTAATACTAACAAAGCTTTCAGCATGCAAATGAGTTCTCCCTCAAAAAAGTATTCTACAATGTATTGCTACAAAATTATATAATGAAATGCACTGAAATTATAATGATTCTTTGTTTTATATTTTAATTTGAAGGCTCATACACATCTTTATCTTCTCTCTAATATACTGCCATAACTATTTTAAAATTTTGAATAATCTGTTAGCTACATAATCTGATGATAGGCAAAAGAGGCTAAGGACTTCTGATAGGAGATTTTAAGAAGCACTAAGTAATTAATTTTTAGTAATTTTTAAGAACATTTGTTTACTTGATTTAATGGACGACATTGCTTGAATACTTGAGGAAATTTCCATGCAGAAATTTCCTTTTTTTTATATATCATATAGTTATAACACTTTCAGAGGTTTTAAATATCCATATAGATTTTCAAAGCACAACTCTTAGAAGTTTGACTTGGGAAACTTTAATCTCTAAAAAAGTACAGGCAGGGAGAACATTCAAGATGGCGGAGGACTAAGATGTTGAGATCACCTTCCTCCCCACAAATACATCAAAAATACATCTACAGGTGGAACATCTCCTACAGAACAACTACTGAATGCTGGCAGAAGATTTCAGACTTCCCAAAAGGCAAGAAACTCCCAATGTACCTGGTTAGGGCAAAAGAAAAAAGAAAAACACAGAGACAAAAGAATAGGGATGGGACCTGCATCTCTGGGAGGGAGCTGTGAAGGAGGAAAAGTTTCCAGACATTAGGGAGACCCTTCATTGGTGGAGATGGGGGAGTGGGTGGGGGTGGGGGGAAGCTTCGGAGCCACAGAGGAGAGAGCAGCAATAGGGGTGCAGAGGACAAAGCAGAGAGATTCCCACAGAGAGGATCACTGCTGACCAGCACTCACCAGCCTGAGAGGATTGTCTGCTCACCCGACAGGGTGGGTGGGGGCTGGGAGCTGAGGCTTGGGCTTCGGAGTCCAGATCCCAGGAAGAGAACTGGGATGGCTGCATGAACACAGCCTGAAAGGGGCTAGTGCACCACAGCTAGCCAGGAGGGAGTCTGGGAAGAAGTCTGGAACTGCCTAAGAGGCAAGAGATCATTGTTTCAGGGTGCACAAGGAGAGGAGATTCAGAGCACCATCTAAACGAGCTCCAGGGATGGGTGCAAGCCACGGCTATTAGTGCAGACACCAGAGACGGGCATGAGATGCTAAGGCTGCTGCTGCAGCCATGAAGAATCCTGTGTGCAAGCACAGGTCACTATCCACACTTCCCTTCCTGGGAGACTGTGCAGGCTGCCACTGCCAGGATCCCATGATCCAGGGACAACTTCCCTGGGAGAACACATGGCATGCCTCAGGCTGTTGCAATGTAACACCGGCCTCTGCCTCCGCAGGCTCGCCCTGCATTCCGCACCCCTCCCTCCCCCAGGCCTGAGTGAGCCAGAGCTCCCTAAACAGCCGCTCCGTTAACCCCATCCTGTCTGGGCAAAGAACAGATGACAGAGGGCTACCTACATGCAGAGGCAGAGCCAAATGCAAAGCTGAACCCCAGGAGCTGTGAGAACAAAGAAGAGAAAGGGAAACTTCTTCATGCAGCCTCAGGAAGAGTGGATTAAATCTCCACAATTAACTTGCTGTACCTGCATCTGTGGAATACCTGAATAGACAATGAATCATACCAAAATTGAGGCAGTGGACTATGGGAGCAATTGTAGACGTCGCATTTGCTGTATGTGACTGACCAGTTTCTGATTTGTATGTTTATTTTAGTTTAGGTTTTAGAGCTTGTTATCATTGGTAGATTTGTTTATTGGTTTGGTTGCTCTCTTCATAATTTTTTTAATTTTTTATTTCAATAACTTTATTTATTTATTTATTTTCTTTATTTCTTTTTCTTCCTCCATTTTCTTCTGAGCCATGTGGCTGACAGGGTCTTGGTGCTCCGGCCGGGTGTCAGGCCTAGCCTCTGAGGTGGGAGAGCCAATTTCAGGACACTGGACCATCAGAGACCTCCTGGCCCACGTGCTATCAATTGGCAAGAGTTCTCCCAGATATCTCCATCTCAATGCTAAGATCCACCTCCAATCAATGATGAGCAAACTCCAGTGCTGGACAACCTATACAAAACAACTAGCAAGAGAGGAACACAACTCCATCCATTAGCAGAGAGGCTGCCTAAAATCATACTAAGTACACAGACACAACAAAACACATCACTGGACGTGGTCCTCCCCACCAGAAAAACAAGATCCAGCCTCATCTACCAGAACACAGGCATTAGTCCTCTCCACCAGGAAGCCTACACAACCCACTGAACCAACTTTAGCCACTGGGGACAGACACCAAAAACAACAGGAACTACGAACCTGCAGCCTGCAGGAAGGAGACCCCAAACACAGTAAGATAAGCAAAATGAGAAGACAGAGAAATATGCAGCAGATGAAGGAGTAAGGTAAAAACCCACTAGGCCAAACAAATGAAGAGGAAATAGGCAGTCTACCTGAAAAAGCATTCAAGGTAATGATAGTAAATATGATCCAAAATCTTGAAAACCGAATGGAGAAAATACAAGAAACATTTAACAGGGACCTACAAGAACTAAACAGCAAAAAAAAAAAAAAAAAAAAAGAACAACACAACAAATGAAATTAAAAATTCTCTAGAAGGAATCAGTAGCAGAATAACTGAGGCAGAAGAACAGATAAGTGACATGGAAAATAAAATAGTGGAAATAATAACTACCACAGAGCAAAATAAAGAAAAAAAAATGAAAAGAATTGAGGACATTCTCAGAGACTCTGGGACAACGTTAAATGCACCAACATTCGAATTATAGGGGTCTCAGAAGAAGAAGAGAAAAAGAAAGCAACTGAGAAAATATTTGAAGAGATTATAGTTGAAAACTTCCCTAATATGGGAAGGGAAATAGTCAATCAAATTCAGGAAGTGCAGAGAGTCCATATAGGAAAAATCCAAGGAGAAACATGCCAAGAAATATATTAATCAAATTATCAAAAAATAAATACAAAGAAAAAATATGAAAAGCAGCAAGGGAAATGCAACAATTAACATACAAGGGAATCCCCATAAGGTGAACAGCTGATCTTTCAGCAGAAACTGCAAGCCAGAAGGGAGTGGCAGGACATATTTAAAGTAATGAAAGGGAAAAACCTACAACCAAGATTGCTCTACCCAGCAAGCATCTCATTCACATTCAATGAAGAAATTAAAACCTTTACACACAAGCAAAAGCTAAGAGAATTGAGCAACACCAAACCAGCTTTACAACAAATGCAAAAGGAACTCCTCTAGGCAGGAAACACAAAAGAAGGAAAAGACCTACAATAACAAACCCAAAACAATTAAGAAACTAATAGGAACATACATATCAAAGATTACCTTAAATGTAAATAGATTAAATGCTCCAACCAAAAGACATAGACTGGCTAAATGGATACAAAAACAAGACCTGTATACATGCTGTCTCCAAGAGACCCACTTCAGACCTAGGGACACATACAGATGGAAAGTGAGGGGATGGAAAAAGATATTTTATGCATATGGAAATCAAAAGAAAGCTGGAATACCAATTCTCCTATCAGATCAAGTAGACATTAAAATAAGGACTATTACAAGAGACAAAGAAGGACACTACATAATGATCAAGGGATAAATCCAAGAAGATATAACAATTGTAAATGTTTATGCACCCAACATAGGAACACCTCAGTACATAAGGCAAATGCTAACAGCCAGAAAATGGGATATTGATGGTAACACAATAATAGTAGGGGACTTTAACACCCCACTTTCACCAATGAACAGATTATCCAAAATGAAAATAAATAAGGAAATACAAGCTTTATATGACACATTAAAAAAGATGGACTTAATTGATATTTATAGGACATTCCATCCAAAAACAACAGAATACACTTCCTTCTCAACTACTCATGGAACATTCTCCAGGATAGATCATAGCTTGGGTCACAAATCAAGTCTTGGTAAATTTAAGAAAACTGAAATCATAACAAGTATCTTTTCCAACCACAATGCTATGAGACTAGATATGAATTACAGGAAAAAAATGTAAAAAATACAGACACATGGAGGCTAAACAAGACGCTTCTAAGTAACTAAGAGATCACTGAAGGAATCAAAGAGGAAATCAAAAAATACCTAGAAAGCAATGACAGTGAAAACTTGATGTCCCAAAACCTATGGGAGGCAGCAAAAGCAGTTCTAAGAGGGAAGTTTACAGCAATACAATCCTACCTCAAGAAACAAGAAAAATCTCAAATCAACAACCTAAACTTAAACCTAATGCAACAGAAAAAGAAGAACAAAAAAACCCCAAAGTTAGCAGAAGGAAAGAAGTCATGAAGATCCGATCCGAAATAAATGAAAAAGAAATGAAGGAAATGATAGCAAAGATCAATAAAACTAAAAGCTGGTTCTTTGAGAAGATATGTAAAATTGATAAACCATTAGCCAGACTCATCAAGAAAAAAAGGGAGAAGACTCAAATCAACAGAATTAGAAATGAAAAAGGACAAGTAAAAACTGACACTGCAGAAATACAAAGGATCATGAGAGATTACTACAAGCAACCATATGCCACAAAAATGGACAATCTGGAAGAAATGGATGAATTCTTAGAAAGGCACAACCATCTGAGACTGAACCGGGAAGAAATAGAAAATATAAACAGACCAATCACAAGCAATGAAATTGAAACTAATTAAAAATCTTCAAACAAACAAAAGCCCAGGACCAGAAGAATTCACAGGCGAATTCTACCAAACATTTAGAGAAGAGCTAACACCTTTCCTTCTCAAGCTCTTCCATAATTTAGCAGAGGGAGGAACACTCCCAAACTCTTTCTATGAGGCCACCATCACCCTGATACCAAAACCAGACAAAGATGTCACCAAAAAAGAAAACTACAGGCCAATATCACTGATGAACACAGATGTAAAAATCCTCAACAAAACGGTAGCAAACAGAATCCAACAACACATTAAGAGGATCATACACCCTGATCAAGTGGGGTTTATCCCAGGAACACAAGGATTCTTCAATATACGCAAATCAATCAATGTGATAGACCATATTAACAAATTGAAGGTGAAAAAACATATGATGATCTGAATAGATGCAGAAAAAGCTTTCGACAAAATTCAACGCCAATTTATGATAAAAACTCTCCAGAAAGTAGGCAAAGAGCAAACTTACCTGAACATAATAAAGTCCATATATGACAAACCCACAGCAAACACTGTTCTCAATGGTGAAAAATTGAAACCATTTCCACTAAGATCAGGAACAAGATAAGGTTGCCCACTCTCACACTATCATTCAACATAGTTTTGGAAGTTTTAGCCACAGCAATCAGAGAAGAAAACGAAATAAAGGGAATCCAAATTGGAAAAGAAGTAGCGCTGTCACTCTTTGCAGATGACATGATACTACATACAGAGAATCCTAAAGAAGCTACCAGAAAACTACTAGAGCTAATCAGTGAATTTGGTAAAGTAGCAGGATATAAAATTAATGCACAAAAATCTCTTGCATTCCTATACAGTAATGATGAAAAATCTAAACAAGAAATTAAGGAAACACTCCAATTTACCACTGCAAAAACAGAATAAAATACCTAGGAAATAACCCACCTAAGTAGAGAAAAGACCTGTATGTGGAAAACTATAAGACACTGATGAAAGAAATTAAAGATTATACAAACAGATGGAGAGATATACCTTGTTCTTAGATTGGAAGACTAAACATTGTGAAAATGAGTATACTACCCAAAGCAATCTACAGATTCAATGCAATCCCTATCAAACTACAAATGGCATTTTTCACAGAACTAGAACAAAAAATTCACAATTTCTATGGTAACACAAAAGACCTTGAATAGCCAAAGCAATCTTGAGAAAGAAAAATGGAGCTGGAGGAATCAAGCTCTCTGACTTCAGACTATACTACAAAGCTACAGTAATCAAGACTGTATGGTACTAGCACAAGAACAGAAATATAGATGAATGGCACAGGATAGAAAGCCCAGAGATAAACCCATGCACATATGGTCACCTTATCTTTGATAAAGGAGGCAAGAATATACAATGGAGAAAAGACAGCCTCTTCAATAGTGGCACTGGGAAAACTGGACAGCTACATGTAAAAGAATGAAATTAGAACACATCCTAACACCATACACAAAAATAAACTCAAAAAGGATTAAAGACCTAAATGTAAGGCCAGACACTATAAAACTCTTAGAGGAAAACATAGGTAAAACACTCCATGACATAAATCACAGCAAGATCCTTTTTGACCCACCTCCTAGAGAAATGGAAATAAAAACAAAAAGAAACAAATGAGACCTAATGAAACTTCAAAGCTCTGCACAGATAACCATAAACAAGATGAAAAGAAAACCCTGACAATGGGAGAAAATATTTGCAAATGAAGTAACTGACAAAGGATTAACCATCAAAATGTACAAGCAGCTCATGCAGTTCAATCTTAAGAAAAACAAACAATCCAATCCAAAATTGGGCAGAAGACCTAAATAGACATTTCTGCAAAGAAGATATACAGCTTGCCAACAAACATGAAAGGATGCTCAACATCACTAATCATTAAAGAAATGTAAATCAAAACTTCAATGAGGTATCACCTCACACCAGTCAAAATGGCCATCATCAAAAAATCTATAAACGATAAATGCTGGAGAGGGTGTGGAGAAAAGGCAACCCTCTTGCTCTGCTGGTGGGAATGTAAATTCATACAGCCACTATGGAGAATGGTATGGCGGTTCCTTAAAAAACTAAAAAGAGAACTACCATATGACCCAGCAATCCCACTACTGGGCATATACCCTGAAAAACCCATAATTCAAAAAGAGTCATGTACCAAAATTTTCATTGCAGCACTATTTACATTAACCAGGACATGGAAGCAACCTATGTGTCCATCGACAGATGAATGGACAAAGAAGATGTGGCACATATATACAATAGGATACTACTCAGCCATAAAAAGAAGTGAAACTGAGTTATTTGTAATGAGGTGAATGGACCTAGAGTCTGTCATACAAAGTGAAGCAAGTCAGAAAGAGAAAACGAAATTCCGCATGTTAACACATATATATATGGAATAAAAAAAAAGTTTCTGAAGTACCTAGGGGAAGGACGGGAATAAAGACACAGACGTAGAGAATGGACTTGAGGATACGGAGAGGGGGAAGTGTAAGCTGGGATGAAGTGAGAGAGTGGCATTGAGATACATACACTACTAAATATAAAATAGATAGCTAGTGGGAAGCAGCCACATAGCACAGGGTGATCAGCTCAGTGCTTTGTGACCACCTAGAGGAGTGGGATAGGGAAGGTGGGAGGGATATGCAAGAGGGAGGGGATATGGGTATATACATATACGTATAGCTGATTCACTTTGTTATACAGCAGCAACTAACACAACAATGTAAAGCAATTATACTCTAATAAAGATGTTTTTAAAAAATCTAGAAAAATATCAAAATGTATTTAAACAGATGATTGAAATCATAAGCACTATACAGTTTTGTGTTATGATTTTTTCCTTAATACTGAATCAAAGTCATGGGGTTGTAATGTACAGCATGGTTATTATAGTTAACAATATATCGAATATCTGAAGAAAGAAAGTAGACCTTAAAAGTTCTCATCACAACAAAAAATATTTGTAATTAGGTGTGATAATGGATGCTAACTAGACTTCCTATGGTGATCACTTCATAATATATACAAATATCAAATTATTATGTTGAACTCCTGAAACTAATATAATGTTATATGTCAATTATATCTCAGTTTTTTAAAAAGTAAATTAAAAAAAATATTTTTGGGGGGGAAAAATAGGCAGACTCTTAGGATGAATTGATTTCAACTGTATATTTTAACAATAAAAATAACATTTTTCAACTCTACTTTGAGATATTTTCATGGAGATTCAAAGTAATGCCTGTGTAAATTTTTAAAATAATGGTTGTGAATAATTCATCTAAAAAAGAAGATAAATTTGTGACAAACCTTTTTAGTTACTTCAAAATTAAAATATTTTTTTCTAGATGAGTCTCTCTCGAGAATTATCAAAATATCTCTCAAGAGATTTTTATCTTTTTATTACATTAAAAGGCGAAGTTCTTTATTGCTATTCTTAAGCATGAGCAGTTACTCTTTCTCTTTTCAATTTCTGCTTTTCCCCCAATCATTTAAGAGTCTTTACACCTGATTAAAATATGGTTATAGGTATCACTATGAATTCAAATATCTTTGAATTTGCTATAAAGGGAAAAATTATTTTGGAACATTGTTTTAAAATTAAATTATTTACATGGAATTTGAATGTTCAAACTTACATTGTAGGCCTTACAACATTTAAAAGCAGCATGCAGTTGCCAGTGAAGAGCTGATGTGTCAAATCAGTACTAAAATATTCCAAGGCTGTCTACTATGCAAAATATTTTAATTCCTTATATTTGAAAAGTGCTTTAACATTTACAAAGCAGTTTTTTTGAGGATGGAATACAAATATATGTTCCTTTTCTGAGGGTAACACTTAACCTTCATTCAAGAAAATTGTGTTTGCTTTTTCTATTCTAAATGTAACAATAATCCTCAAACTCTAGCACAATTAATATAAGATAATAATATGAAGTGGACAAGGGGGTCACTGTAAAGCAATGAAACCTCTTCATCTTTAGATTGTCACAGTATAAAGACTCAGGTTGGCAATATGAATCAACAGCCAAGTTAGAAAAAAACAGCTAGTAAAACATAGACTCATTTAAAAATACCTCTATGTGTCGAGCATTATTTTATGTATACAGCAGTAACAAAACAGGGAAGAAACTTCTTTTACCCCACTTATATTCCAATGGGGGAGGAAAGAAAATAAAACAAAATACTAAAGTAAGTTACATAGATAATTGAAGAAAATAGTGTTACATGGCAAAATATAGTGGAGGAGTTGTATAGGATTTTCAATTTGAATAAATTGGTTTTTAAGACCTCACTGGGAAGATATTTGAGCAAATCCTCAAAAGAGGCAATGGGGCAAGCAATGCAGATAAGAGACTCTCAGATAAAGTTAACAACAATCACAGAGAACCCCGAGGCCCTTGTATACCTGGCATGTTTGAGGTACAGCACAGAGGTCATTATAGCTAGGACATACAAAAGAACTTAAAATTTACACTGAGAGATGGGGAAGCCTCTGAATAGTTTTGAGCAAGAGTGACATGGTCTGACTCAAGTTTCAAAAAGATCACCCAGGTTGAGAATATAATGTAGGATAGGAAAGGAGACAAGAATGGAAGCTGAGAGACTATGTCTGGGGTTACTTTAATAAGCCAGGCAAATGATGTTGATTGTTTGGACTAGGATGGTAGACTTAGAAGGGGAGATAACTGTTCAGATTTTGGATATGATCTAAAGATGAAAGGAAGAACCAGCAAAATTTCTGATTGACAGCATGCTGAGTATTATAGAAAGAAGGAAGCAATAGATGACGGTAAGTATTTTGGTCTGAGCAACTTGAAAGATGGAATTACCATTGAGGTGGAAAAGAGTGCAGGTGGAGTAGGTTTTATTTATTTGTTTGTTTATTATTTTCTGGAGAAAAGTTCCTTTTTGGAGGTATTAAGATGTTTATTTTGAACTCAATTGGAAATGTCAAATAGCTATTGGGAATACAGGTCTGGGGTTCAGGGTAGAAGTCTGATTTGGAGATTTAACTATGAGTCATCAGTGCACTGATGATATGGAAAGACAAGTCTAGATGACATCACCATAGGAGGAATTGCACACAGAAAACAAAATATTTAAAAACTGAGCTACAAGGCACTGCAAATTTATGACATAGGAGAATGAACAAAAAATTAAGGAATGAACTGAGAATAATGCCAGTGAGACAGAAGGAAAAACAGGAGATGAGAAAAGAGCTACTACAGCTTCCATTCATGGTAGTGGACATGAATGTGGACAGACAGTAGAGGAGCAGACAGTAGATGGAGAGACTTCACAGGGATGAGGAGAAATCAGCCAAGACAAGATGACAATTTGGTCTGGTAGAATGGTTGTATAAACTGAAAATAGCCCCAAATATAAAAAAATACCTTAGTATGTCAATTCTCCTTCCTCCTCTCACCAAATTTTACCAAGAGCAGCAGTCAAGGGGAAACAATGCTAAGAGAAATTGCTTATTCCTAAGCATTCTTGTAGTAATTGTATTCCAAAACCCTTTGCAATTGGAACCCAATAGTAAACAAACATACTTGTGACTACCATACACTCTCCTCTCAGTCCGAGTACTGACAAGATGAAAAACTCCTGGGAGGTTATGGGTTTGACAAATCAAAGATGAACTCAGTATATTTAAAACTATGGCTCAGCCATAAGAGGAATTTGGAATGGCTAGCCTCTTACCCTAACCACCAGACAATGGAAGAGACTTTATTACCTGGGAAATAAAACAATAAAATGGTATACTTCAACCACTCCTTTATAACAATGTCCAGAATACGATAAAACTTTAAAAGATATATGAAGGAAAATTTTACCTATAATAAAGGGAAAGCAAAGTAAATAGAAGATCCACAGATAAATCAGTTATTGAAATTAGCATGCCTGGACTTTAAAATAATCATTACTAATATGTTAAAAAATTTACAGCAAAAGATTGATAAAGTGATAGTGTATTTCAGTAGAAAATTGGACACTAAAAAAAACATTAAATGTAAATTATGGAATTGGAGAATACAGTGTCTTTGGATGAGTGTAACATGCAATTTTACAACTGGAATATCAAAAGGAGAGAAGAGAAGAGACTAAATATTTTTTGGAAAATAAAAGTATAAAAATTGAAGAAACTGATGAAAAATCTCAGCCCACAGATCTAAGCTCAACAAATCCTAATGAGAACTTACACACACACACACACACACACACACACACACACACACACACACACCTGGGCATATCACAGGCAAACTGCTGAAAACCAAATATAAAAGAAAATCTTAAAAAAAGACAGAGACAAAATACACATAACTGAGAGAATGAACATTCAAATGGGCAATGGCCAGGCCAAATACAAAAAGAGAACTCTGACCCACATCTGCAGCAACCATCCCATGAAACCAACCTATTTTCTATGGTAACTAGACCAGGAAGTCAGCCTACTTTCAATAAGTCAGACTTGTAGGAAGTTAGACAACTATCTCTAGCAACCAGCCTAAGATGTCAAACAATAACCCTTGTAACAATTGCTTTAAAATGGTCAGGACTTGATTAATTACTGACAGCTTCCCTAAGTTTTGTCCCCATGCCCAACTTAGGACCAACCAGAGAAAGCCCTATGCACCCCTAACTACTTTCATAGGACGTACCACTTTTAGTTAGCCCACCTCCAACTTCTACATGCCAATAGCTTCTGATCAGGGCATATCTGAAGCCTTTCCTTTTTTTCATTATAAAGCTTTCCATCTCTTCTCTCTGCCTCTGAGTCTCTGTCAAACATGAGTGATGGTAGCTGACTCTTATTATAACATGTTCTGAATAAATAGCCACTGCTTATTCTTATTTAGCTGGTCTTCATTTATTTCCACCTAATGTACAGAACAGGAGTGATTGCTGACAACACATAATAAACAATTCAACCCAGAACAACAATCTTTAAAGTACTGGAGGGAAAAGTACTCATAATCTAGAATTCTACCATCAGTAAAACTGTCCTTGAAAAATGAATGCAAAATACAGATATATATATATATATATAATATAATATATATATATATATATATATAACAAATAACAGGTGAGAGAATTTGTCACTAGCAGCACCTACACAACAAAAATAATACAGTAAATACTTCAGTATGAAGATAAATAATTCCAGATGGAAACACAGCCTAAAATAAAACTGAAAGAAGTTATAAATATATAGGAAATACAAATGACTATTTTCAATATTTCTTACTTTCTATAAAAGGCTATTAAAAGCAAAAATAGTGGGCTTCCCTGGTGGCGCAGTGGTTGAGAGTCCGCCTGCTGATGCAGGGGATACGGGTTTGCGCCCTGGTCTGGGAGGATCCCACATGCTGCGGAGCGGCTGGGCCCATGAGCCATGGCCGCTGAGCCTGCGCGTCCAGAGCCTGCGCATCCGGAGCCTGTGCTCCGCAACGGGAGAGGCCACAACAGTGAGAGGCCCGCATACCGAAAAAAAAAAAAAAAAGCATAAATAGTATTATGAACATGGAGCTTATAAATTATGAAGTGAAACATGAAAACAATAGCACAAAGAAAGGGAACAACTGGAAATATATAATTTTAAAATTCTTACATTAAAAATAAAACAGCAAAGTATGAATTCGAGTTGTGCTATAGTAAGGTAGATACATATTGAAATTTCTAGATAACCACACACAAAAACTAGTTAAAAATAGAACTAAAAAAAAAAAAAAAGAAACTAAAAACCCTCCAATTAAAAGATATTGTCAGGCTGGAGATATATACTTAGATCGATTGATTTGTCTATCTATCTATCGAGAAAGGCAGTAGGGGACATTCAACAGTATGGTGTTATACAGAGCTATTTTAAATATAAAGAAAAAGAGAGGTAAAAAGTAAATTGACAGAAAAACAAGTAGATAAAAATCAGTGAGGATTTAGATTTGAATGACACTATTAACTAAGATGACTTAATTGACATATATAGAATATCACAAAAACAACTACAGAATATTCTTATTTTCAGGTGCATGTGAACCTTTCATCAAGTCAAATCAAATTCTGAACTGTGGAATGTCTCAATAAATTCAAAAGTATGAACATCTACAAAAACACTTTTAAAAATCTAAAACAAACAAACAAACAAACCCTCTAAGATTTGGAAACTGAATACTCGCTTCTAATTAAAACATGAGTCAAATAGGAAATTGCGAGGAAATTTTTAAAATATTTTAACCTCAATTAATATGGAACAAAATGTATCAAAACACACATGAAGAAGCTAAAGCTTCACTTAAATAGAAATATATAGTTTTCAATGTTCACATTAACAATGAAGAGTTTAAAATTAAAAGCTAGAAAAAGAAAAACAAATGCAAAATAAGCAGAATGAAGTAAATCATTAAAACTTAAAAGGGGTAATAATTTAAATGGAAAGCATACAAAATATAGAGAATAAGCAACACAGCTGATGTTGGTTCTTTGACAACATTAATAAAATTCATAATCCTTTGGAATAACTGTTAATGAAAATAATAAAAATACATGAATTACTAATATCAGAAATGAGAAGTACAACAGTATGGATGTATCTAGAGGGTGGATCTTGCTAAGTGAAATAAGTCACACAGGGAAAGGCAAATACTGTAAGATCCTAGTTGTATGTGGAATCTAAAAAACAAAGGAAAGAAACAAATAAAACAAAGTGTCAAAAGACTCATAGATACAGATAACAAATGTGTGTTTATCAGCTGGGGGTGGAGCAGTAGGGTGTTGGGTGAAACAGATGAAGGAAAATAAGAGCTGCAAAACTCCAGTTATAAAATAAACAAGCCATGGGACATAATATACAGCATAAGAAATATGGTCCATAATATTGTAGTAATTGTGTTTGAAACAGATAATTATTAGACTTGTCCCTGCAATCATTTTGTTACTTATACAAATGTGAAATCACTATGTAGTACACCTGAAACTAACATAATACTGTAAGTCAACTATATTTCAATTAAAAAAAACCCACAGAACCCAACAGTATATTTTCTGTAAGAATTTACTTTAAATACAAAGACACATATAGATTGAAAGTAAATGGGTGGAGAAAATTACCATGCTAATAAGACTCAAAATTAAGCAGAGTAGCTATATTAAGTTCAAGAAGTACAGACTTCAAGGCAAGGAAGGTTATCAGGGATAAAGAAGGGCATTATATAATGATAAAGAGGTCACTTCTCCAAGAAGACATAACAAGTCTTAAAATGTATGTTCTTAACAAAACAGTGTCCAATTATGTGAGGCAAAAAGTGGTAGAAATGCAAGGAGAAGTACATGAATACTCTACCATAGTTGAAGATTTCAACATCTCTCTCTCAGAAATGGACAGATCCAGTAGCCAGAAAATTGGTAAGGACATTGTTGAACTCAACACTGCTCAATTAATTATATATAACTGACATCTAGAGATTATTTCATCCAACAGTAGTGGAACATACATTCTTCTCAAGCTCACATGGAATATACACTAAGATAGATCACACTCTGGACCATAAAACACACCTTGAGACTTTTCAAAGAAGAGAAATTATACAATGGATGTTCTCAGACCACAATGGAATTAAACTAGAAATCAATAGCAGAAAGATAATAGGAAGATACCTAAACATGTGGAGATTAAACAACATACTTCTAAATAACATGTGGGTCAAAGAAGATACCTCAAGAGAAATTTTAAAATAATCTGAACTAAATGAAAGTGAAAACACAGCTTATCCAAATTTGGGGGATGCAACGAAAACAGTGCTTAGAGTAAAATTTATAGCATTAAATGAATATATTGGGAAAGAATAATCCAAAATCAATAATCTAAGTTTCCACCTTAGGAAACTAGAAAAAGAAGAGAAAATTAAATCCAAAGGAAGAAGAAGAAGAAGGAAAAAAAAGAACTACAACAGAAATCAATGAATTTGGAAATAAGAAATCAGTAAAAAATGAAACCAAAATATGATTCATCATAAAGATTAATAAAATCAATAAGCCTCTAACTAGGTTAAGGAAAAAAACCCAAAAAGGCATATTCTACTAATATCAGTAATGAAGATGGGACATTACTACAGGTCCCATGGACACTAAAAGGTTAACAAAAGAATATTATGAACAACTTTATGCCCACAAATTTAATAACATAGATAAATGGAGTGATTCCTTGATATACACAAGCTGCCAAACTCAAATAAGAAGGAGAAGACTAGATAGGCTTACCTCGATTAATGAAATTTAACCAATAATTAATAACATTCTAAAACAGAAAGCACTAGGACCATATGGGTTTAATGGTGAATTCTACCAAACATTTAATGAAGAAATTACACCTAAATGGTGTTGGGAAAACTGGACAGCTACATGATGCAAAAGAATCAAATTGGACTACTCTTTCACACCATGGACAAAAGTAAATTCTAAATGGATTAAAGACTTAAATATAAGACTTGAAACCATAAAACTTGTAGAAGAAAACATAGGCAGTGAGCTTTTTGGCATCGATCTTAACACTATTTTTTGGATACGTCTCTTCAGGCAAGGAAAACAAAACCAAAAGTAAACAAATGGGCTAAATCAAACTAAAAAGCTTTTGCACGGAAAAGGAAACTATCAACAAAACAAAAAGGCCACCTACTGAATGGGAGAAGATACTTGCTGCAAACAATACATCTGATTAGGGATTAATATCCAAAATACACAAAGAAGTCAAACAACTGAACATGAAAAAAAGAAACAACCAGATTTAAAAATGGGCAGCAGATCTGAATAGACATTTTTTTCCAGAGAAGACATACAGATGGGCAACAGGCACATGAAAAGGTGCTCAATATCACTAATCACCAGGGAAATGCAAATGAAAACCACAATGAGATGTCACTTTACTATCAATCAGAATCATTATTATAAAAAAACACAACAAGTAACAAGTGTTGGTGAGGATGAGGAGAAAAGGCAACACTTGTGCACTGTTGTTGGGAATGTAAATTGGTGCAGACACTATGGAAAACAGTATGGTGATTCCTCAAAAACTTAAAAGTAGAACTACCATATGATCCAGCAATTCTACTGCTGCATATTTATCCAAAGAAAATGAAAACACTAATTCAAAAAGATGAAGTCACCCCTATATTCTTTACAGCATTATTTCCAAGAACCAAGAAAGATATGGAAGTAACCTAAGTGCCTGCTGATAGATGAATGTATAAAGAAGATGTGAGGTGTGTGTGTGTGTGTGTGTGTATGAATAAAATTTGCCATTTGTGACAACATGAATGGACCTAAAGGGTATTATGCTAAGTGAAATAAGTCAGACACAGAAAGACAAATACTGTATGATTTCACTTACATGTGAAATCTTAAAAATAAATGAACAAACAAAATAAAACAGAAACAGAGTTAAAGATACAAAGAGCAAATGGGTGGTTGCCAGAGGGGAGACAGGTGGTAGGAGGAAAGAAATAGCTGAAGGAGACAAAGAGACACAAACTTCCAGTTGCAAAAGAAATGAGTCAAAGGTATGAAATGTATAGCATGGGGAATATAGTCAATAACCATGTAATATCTTTGTACAGTGACATATCATAGCTAGATTTATTATGGTGATCATTCTGAAATGTAAAGATATACCAAATCACTATGTTGTATAACAGTAACTAACATGGTGTTGTATTTCAATTTTACTTCAAAACCAAAAAAGATACAAACTCATAGAAAATATCATATTTGTGGTTCCCAGAGGTAGGGCATGGGGGAAGGGGGAATTGGATGAAGGCAGTCAAAAGGTACAAACTTCCAGTTATAAGATAAATAAGTACTAGTGAAGTAATGTACAACATTATAAATATAATTAACACTGTCATATGATACATATGAAAGTGGTAAAGAGGGTAAATCCTAAGAGTTCTAATCACAAGGAAATTTTTCAATTTCTTTAATTTTGTATCTATATGAGATGATGAACATTCACTAAACTTATTGTGATAATCATTTTATGATGTATGTAAGTCAAACCATTATGTTGTACACCTTAAACTTATATAGTGTTGTATGTCAATCATATCTCAATAAAACTGTAGAAAAGAAAACATATGAGTCTTTGGGAAAAAAAGAAACCAATTCTGTATAATCTTGTTCAGATGAGAGAAACAGTGATAATACTTCTTAATTCATTCTATGAGGTCAGCATAATCCTTATACCCAAACCATAAAAAGGCATTAAATGAAAAGAAAACTACTGATCAATCTCTCTCATGAACACAGATGCAATAAACTATCAGCAAGTCAAATCCAAAACAAAATATTAAAAGAATTGTACATCATGGCCAAGTAAAATTTATCCCTGTTATGTAAAGTTAGTTCTACATACCAAAGTCAATGAATGTAGCCTATCACATCAACAGACTGAAAAAAATTACATGATCATATCAACAAAAGCAGAGAAAGTTGACAAAATCTAAAACCTCTTGGTGATAAAATCTCAGTAAACTAAGAATAGAGAGGTACTTTCTCAACTTGATAAAGACTACCTACAAAAACCACACAGCTAACATCATACTTAATGGTGCAAAATTCAAATCTTTCCCACAAGAGCAGATACAAAGCAAGGATGTCCTCTCTTACCTCTCCTTTCCAACATCATACTTAAAGTACTAGTTAATGCAATAAGGCAAGAAAAGGAGGTAAAATATATACATATTGGGAAGGAAGACATAAAACTCTCTTTGCTTACAGATGACATGTCTGTATATGTAGAAATTCTGAAGAATTCACAAAAAAATTCCTAGAACTGAGTGATTATGCAAGGTCAATTGTTTTCCCATATACCAACAATGAATAAATGGAATTTGAAATTAAAAACACAATATCCAGCCCTCAAAATAAAATAGTAAGGTATATGTTTAATAATATACGTACAATTTCCTTTTAAGAAAAACTGCAAAACTCTGATGAACAAAATCAAAGAAGAACTAAATAAATGGAGAGATACTCTATGTTTATGGATAGGAAGACTCAATATTGTTGTCAGCTTTCCAAAATTAATCTATATATTCTATTTAATCCCATTCCAAATTCCAGCAAGTTATTTTATGAAAATAGACAACCTGTTATAACATTTACATAGAAAGGCAAAAGACTCAGAATAATCAATACAATCTTGAAGAAGAATAATACAGTTGAAAAACTAACACTATCCAAGTGAAAGGTTTACTATAAGTCTACAGTTGTCAAGACCATGTGGTACTGTCCAAACATTAGATGAACAGATCAATGAAAGAGAACAGAGGGCCCCAAAATAGATCCACATAAACATAGTCAAGTGGCACTCCCTCTTGCAAGAGCACCGGAATTACAACTAACGGCTAAAGAATCATTGACAGGAAGATACTGGAACTTACCAAAAAGGATACCCCACACCAAAAGACAAAGGAGAAGCCACAATAAGATGGTAGAGGGGCGCAATCACAGTAGAATCAAATCCCATAACCACTGGGTGGGTGGCTCACAAACTGGAGAACAACTATATCACAGAAGTCCACCCACCGGAGTGAAGATTCTGAGGTCCACATCAGGCTTCCCAACCTGCGGTCCAGTAACAGGAGAAGGAATTCCCAGAGAATCAGACTATGAAGGCTAGTGGGGTTTCATTGCAGGACTCTGACAGAACAGGGGTAAAGAGACTCCACTCTTGGAGGGCACACACAAAGTAGTGTGCACATCAGGACCCAGGGGGAAGGAGCCATGACCTGATAGGAGACTGAACCAGACTTACCTGCTAGTGTTGGAGGGTCTCCTGCAGAGGTGGGGGAAGGTTGTGGCTCACCATAGGGAAAAGGACAATGGCAGCAGAAGTTCTGGGAAGTACTCCTTGGCATGAGCCCTCCTGGAGTCCACCATTAGCCCCACCAAAGAGCCTGTAGCCTCCAGTGCTGGGTTGCCTCAGGCCAAACAAACAACAGGGAGGGAACTCAGCCCCACCAATCAGCAGACAAGTGGACTAAAGTTTTACTGACCTCTGCCAACCAGAGCAACACCCAGCTCTACCCACCACCAGTCTCTCCCATCAGGAAGCTTGCACAAACCTCTTAGATGGCCTCATCCACAGGAGGGCAGACAGCAGAAGCAAGAAGAACTACAATCCTGCAGCCTGTGGAACAAAAACCACATTCACAGAAAGACAGACAAAATGAAAAGGCAGAGGGCTATGTAGCAGATGAAGGAACAAGATAAAGCACCAGAAAAAACAATTAAATGCAGATAGGCAACCTTCCAGAAAAAGAAGTCAGAATAACGATACTGAAGATGATCCAGGACCTCAGAAAAAGAATGGAGGAAAACATCGAAAAGATTCAAGAAATGTTTACAAAAACCTAGAAGAATTAAAGAACAAACAGAGATGAACATTACAATAACAGAAATGAACAATACACTAGAAGGAATCAATAGCAGAATAACTGAGGCAGAAGAAGGGATAAGTGACCTGGAAGACAGAATGGTGGAATTCACTGCCAAGGAACAGAATTTAAAAATAAAAGAATGAAAAGAAATGAAGACAGCCTAAGTGACCTCTGAGACAACATTAAATGCACCAACACTCTCATTGCAGGGGTCCCAGAAGGAGAACAGAGAGAGAAAGGACCTGAGACAATATTTGAAGAGATTATAGTTGAAAACTTCCCTAACATGGGAAAGGAAATAGCCACCCAAGTTAAGGAAGCACAGAGAGTTCCAGACAGGATTAACCCAAGGAGAAACATGCTGAGACACATAGTAATCAAACTGACAAAGAGTAAAGACAAAGAAAAATTATTAAAAGCAACAAGGGAAAAATGACAAATAACATACAAGGGAACTCCCATAAGGTTAACAGCTGATTTCTCAGCAGAAACTCTGCAAGACAGAAGGGAGCAGCACGATATATTTAAACTGATGAAAGGGAAGAACCTACAACCAAGATTACTCTACATGGCAAGGATCTCATTCAGAGTCCACAGACAAATCAAAAGTTTACAGACAAGCAAAATTTAAGAGAAATCAGCACCACCAAACCAGCTCTACAACAAATGTTAAAGGAACTTCTGTAAGTGGGAAACACAAGAGAAGAAAAGGACCTACAAAAACAAACCCAAAACAATTAAGAAAATGGTAATAGGGACATACATATTGATAATTACCTTAAACATGAATGGATTAAATGCTCCAACCAAAAGACACAGGTTCACTGAATGGATACAAAAACAAGACCCATATATATGCTGTCTAAAAGAGACCCACTTCAGACCTAGGGACACATACAGACTGAAAATGAGGTGATGGAAAAAGATATTCCATGCAAATGGAAATCAAAAGAAAGCTGGAGTAGCAATACTCATATCTGATAAATAGACTTTAAAATAAAGAACGTTACAAGAGACAAGGATGCACACTACATAATGATCAAGAGATCAATCAAGAAAGAAGATATAACAATTATAAATATATATGTACCCAACACAGGAGCACCTCAATACATAAGGCAACTGCTAACAGCTACAAAAGAGGAAATCAACAGTAACACTATAATAGTGGAGGACTTTAACACCTCACCCCAATGGACTGATCATTCAGACAGAAAATTAATAAGGAAACACAACCTTTGAATGACACAACAGACCATATAGAGTTAATTGATATTGGTAGGGCATTCCATCTAAAAACAGCAGATTACACTTTCTTCTCAAGTGCACACAGAACATTCTGTAGGATAGATCACATCTTGGGTCACAAATCAAGCCTTGGTAAATTTGAGAAAATTGAAATCATATCAAGTATCTTTTTGGACCACAACACTATGAGACTAGAAATCAATTATGGGGGAAGAACCATAAAAAACACAAACACATGGAAGCTAAACAATATGCTACTAAATAACCAAGAGATCACTGAAGAAATCAAAGAGGAAATAAAAAAAATACCTACAGACAAATGACAATGAAAACATGATGATCCAAAACCTATGGGATGTAGCAAAAGCAGTTTTTTTTTTTTTTTTTTTTTTTGCTGTACGCGGGCCTCTCACTGCTGCGGCCTCTCCCGTTGCGGAGCACAGGCTCCGGACACACAGGCTCCGCGGCCATGGCTCGCGGGCCCAGCCGCTCCGCGGCATGTGGGATCTTCCGGGATCGGGGCACGAACCCGTGTCCCCTGCATCGGCAGGCGGACTCTCAACCACTGCGCCACCAGGGAAGCCCGCAAAAGCAGTTTTAAGAGGGAAGTTTACTGTAATATAATCCTACTGCAAGAAACAAGAAAAATCTCAAAAAACAATCTAACCTTACACCTAAAGTAGATAGAGAAAGAAGAAAAAACCAAACCGAAAGTTAGTAGAAGGAAAGAAATCATAAACATCAGAGCAGAAATAAATGAAATAGAAACAAAGAAAACAATAGCAAAGGTCAATGAAACTAAAAGTTGGTTCTTTGAGAAGATAAACAAAACTGGTAAACCTTTAGCCAGACTCATAAAGAAAATGAGGGAGAGGACTCAAATCAATAAAATTAGAAATGATAAAGGAGAAGTTATAAAGGACACCACAGAAATACAAAGCATCATAAGAGACTACTACAAGCAACTCTATACTAATAAAATGGACAACTTGGAAGAAATGCACAAATTCTTAGAAAGGTATAAGCTTCCAAGCCTGAACTAGGAAGAAATAGAAAATATGAAGACACCAATCACAAGTAATGAAATTGAAACTGTGATTAAAAATCTTCCAACAAACAAAAGTCCAGGACCAGATGACTTCACAGGTGAAATCTATCCAACATTTAGAGAAGAGCTATCACCCACCCTTCTCAAACTCTTCCAAAAAATTGCAGAGGAAGGAACACTCCGAAATTCATTCTACAAGGCCACCATCACCCTGATACCAAAACCAGACAGAGATACTGTAAAAAAAGAAAAGTACAGACCAACATCACTGATGAATATAGATGCAAAAATCCTCACCTAAATACTAGCAAACAGAATCCAACAACATATTAAAAGGATCATATACCATGATCAAGGCGGATTTATCCCAGGGAGGTAAGGATTCCTCAGTATATGCAAATCAATGAATGAGATACACCCTATTAACAAGTTGAAGAATAAAAACCATATGATCATCTCAGTAGATGCAGAAAAAGCTTTTAACAAAATTCAACACCAATTTATGATAAAAACTCTCCAGAAAGTGGGCATAGAGGGAACCTACCTCAACATAATAAAGGCCATATACAACACACCCACAGCAAGCATCATTCTCAATGGTGAAAAACAGAAAGCATTTCCTCTAAGATTTGAAGAAGACAAGGATGTCCACTCTCATCACTATTACTCAACATATTTTGGAAGTCCTAGCCACAGCAATCAGAGAAGTAAAAGAAATAAAAAGAATACAAATTGGAAAAGAAGAAGTAAAACTGTCACTGTTTGCATATGATATGATACTATACATAGAGAATCCTAAAAATGCCACCAGAAAACTACTAGAGCTAATCAATGAATTTGGTAAAGTTGCAGGATACAAAATTAATGCACAGAAATCTTTTGCATACCTATACACTAACAAGGAAAGATCAGAAAGAGAAGTTAAGGAAACAATCCCATTCACCATTGGAACAAAAAGAATAAAATACCTAGAAATAAACCTATGTAAGGAGGTAAAAGACCTGTACTCAGAAAACTATATGAGACTCATGAAAGGAATCAAAGATGACACAAACAGATTAAGAGATATACCACATTCTTGGATTGGAAGAATCAATATTGTGAAAATGACTATACTACCCAAAGTAACCTACAGATTCAATGCAATCCCTATCAAATTACCAATCGCATTTTTTTTTAAAGAATTAGAACAAAAATTCTTAAAATTTGTATGGAGGCACAAAAGACCCCAAATAGCCAAAGCAATCTTCGGGGAAAAAAGCAGAGCTGGAGGAATCAGACTTTCTGACTTCAGACAATACTACAAAGGTACAGTAATCAAGACAATATGGTAGTGGCATAAAAACAGAACTATAGATCAATGGAACAAGATAGAAACCCCAGAGAAAAACCCATGCACCTATGGTCAACTAATCTATGACAAAGGAGACAAGGATATACAATGGAGAAAAGACAGTCTCTTCAATAAGTGGTGCTGGGAAAACTGGACAGCTACATGTAAAAGAATCAAATTAGAACACTCCCTAACACCATACACAAAAATAAACTCAATATTGATTAAAGGCCTAAGTGTAAGACCAGGCATTATAAAACTCTTAGAGGAAAACATAGGAAGAACACTCTTGATATAAATCACAGCAAGATCTTTTTGACCCACCTCCTAGAGTAATGGAAATAAAAACAAAAATAACAAATGGGACCTAATGAAACTTAAAAGCTTTTGCACAGCAATGGAAACCATAAACAAGACAAAAAGATGACACTCAGAATGGGAGAAAATATTTGCAAATGAATCAATGGACAAAGGATTAATCTCCAAAATATATAAACAGCTCATGCAGCTCAATATTAAAAAAAAAAAAAAACTTAATCAGAAAATGGGCAGAAGATCTAAATAGACATTTCTCCAGAGAAGACATACAGATGGGCAAGAAGCACATGAAAAGCTGCTCAGCATCACTAATTATTTAGAGAAATGCAAATCAAAACTACAATGACCTCACACCAGTCAGAATGGGCATCATCAGAAAATCTACAAACAACTAATGCTGGAGAGGGTGTGGAGAAAAGGGAACCTTCTTGCACTGTTGGTAGGAAAGTAAATTGATACAGCCACCATGGAGAACAGTACGGAGGTTCCTTAAAAAACTAAAAATACGGGCTTCCCTGGTGGCGCAGTGGTTGAGAGTCCGCCTGCCGATGCAGGGGACACGGGTTCGTGCCCCGATCCCGGAGGATCCCACGTGCCGCGGAGCGGCTGGGCCCGCGAGCCATGGCCGCGGAGCCTGTGTGTCCGGAGCCTGTGCTCCGCAGCGGGAGAGGCCACAGCAGTGAGAGGCCCGCGTACAGCAAAAAAAAAAAAAAAAAAAAAAAAAAAAAAAAAAACTAAAAATAGAATTACCATATGACCCAGCAATCCTAGAGCATATACCCAGAGAAAACCATAATTCAAAAAGACACACGCACCCCAATGTTCATTGCAGCATTATTTACAATAGCCAGGTCATAGAAGCAACCTAAATGCCCATCAACAGATGAATGGATAAAGGAAATGTGGTACATATATACAGTGGAATATTACTCAGTCATAAAAAGGAATGAAATTGGGTCATTTGTAGAGATGTGGATGGACCTAGAGACTGTCACACAGAGTGAAGTAAGTCGGAAAGAGTAAAACAAATATCGTATATTAATGCATATATCTGGAATCTAGAAAAATGGAACAGATGAACCAGTTTGCAAGGCAGAAATAGAGACACAGATGTAGAGAACAAACGTACAGATACCGAGGGGGAAAAGTGGGGTGGGGTGGGGGGATGAATTGGGAGATTATGATTGACATATACACACTAATATGTATAAAATAGATAACTTATAAGAACCGGCTGTATAAAAAAATTAATTTTTTTTAAAAAAAGGAAAAGATGGAGGAAGTATTTTTGCAGAACTCTTCTATAACAATACACGGTTTCCTCTAAGAAAGTAGTCTTTTATAAACCTACTTGTTTCACTGACTCAAACCACAAAACAGTGGCTTGAACAAGAACAAAATACTACCATGATGTACACACGTTACCTTAACTGTATGTGGTTTAAAAACTTCCTGTCATAAATAAACTTTGTGTCCTCCACCTTCTCCCACAAAAACAAAAAAATAGTCATTTGATCTTTGATAAAGGAGTAAAGGCAATGCAATGAAGCATAGACAGTCTCTTCCACAAATGGTGCTCAAACAAATGGACGTCCACGTGTAAAAAATGAATCTAGACACAGTGCTTAAACCCTTCACAAAAATTAACTCAAAATGGTTCACAGATCTAAATGTGAATCAAAAACTAGAAAATTCCTAGATGACAACCTAGGAAGAAACTTACATGTCCTTGAGTGTGGTAATGACTTGTTAGATATAACATCAAAGGTATGATCTATAAAAGAAATAATTATCAGCTGAACTTCATGAAATGAAATTTTCCTTCTCTGCAAAATACAGTATCAAGAGAATTAGAAGACAAGCTACAGACTGAGAGAAAACCTTTGCAAAAGACACATCTGATAAAAAAATTATTATCTAAAATATAAAAAGAACTCTCAAAACTCAAAATTAAGAAAGCAGCTCAACTAAAAAATGGGCCAAAGACATTAACTGATGCCTAAGCAAAGAAGACACACAAGTGGAAAATGAGCATATGAAAAGATGCAAATCTATGTCATTAGTGCAATACAAATTAAAACAACAATGAGATACCACTACATATTTAGTAGAATGGCCAAAATCCAGAACACTGACTTCATTAAATGCTAGTGATATGGAGCAACAAGAACTCTCCTTCTCTGCTGGTGGGAATGAAAAATGGTATAGACATTTTGGAAGAGAGTTTGATTGTTTCTTAAAAATTGAACATATCTTACCACACAATCCAGAAATCTTGCTACTTAGTACTTACCCAAAGAAGTTGAAAATTTTGTCCACACAGAAACCTACACATAGGTGTATATAGCAGCTTTGTTCATAATTGCCAAAACTTGGAAGTAACTAGATGCCCTTCAATAGGTGTATGGATAAACAGACTGTGGTACATTCATACAATGGAATATTATTCAGTGCTAAAAATAAATGAGCTATCAAGCCATGACAAGACATGAAGAAACCTTAAGTGTATATTACTAAGTGAAAGAAGCCAATCTGAACAGGCTACATACAGAGTGATTCCATCTACATGGCATTCTGGAAAAGACAAAACTAGGTAGATAATAAAGAGATCAGTGGCTTCCAGGGGTGAGGAGTGAGATATAAGAATAAGCAGAGCATAGAGAATTTTTACAGAAGTGAAAATACTCTGTATGATATTATAATGATGGATATATATCATTATACATTTATCTCAACCCATAAAATGTATGACATCAAAAGTGAACCCTAAGGTAAATTATAAACTTTGGGTAATTATGATGAGTCAATGTAGGCTCATCTTTGGTTAAAAAAAGAAGTACCACTCTGGTGAATGATTTTGCTAATGTGGAGGCTATGTATGTGTGGAGGCAGAAGGTGTGCAGCAAATCACTGTACCTCCCTCTTAAGTTTGCTGTAAACCTAAAACCGCTCTTTAAAATAAGAAACAAAAGATAGTTTTGTATCTGGTTTTCAGGGAAAAGAATTGGCAAAACCATTTTATCTTTCATTTTTGCAGCAGGAAAATAGGAAGTAGTCATGTTCCCATTACCTATAGGAAGTGTATGGTGGTTTTTTTTTTATAGTTTTGAAAAGAATGTACTCTATGCAACATAAGAAACCCAAGTTCTTATACAGTTTTACTTACCTCAACTGATAAAACTTTTAATTACAAGTTTTTACAGTAGTCATTCTTTTATGGCATATCTAATTTTATAAGCAATATTTTATAAATTATGAAAGTAACTCAAGCATGAAGAATCATTAAACTGCATTTTATAACAGAGTATGGAGGAGTACACGTTTCATAGCTCAGGAAAGATTGATTTTTCTCAGGTACCAAGAATTTTTAAAAGAGTGGAGCACAGTACAACAAACATATAGAGACTTTTTCAGACTTTTCCTCTTAGTTATTAAACAATTTTAATAAAATATTTTCCTTTCTTGAAAGAGAAACTTGTATTTCTGATTTTCTTTTAAAAAGTAGTTTTAATGGTTCATACTTCCTCTCATATACAGGACTTTGTGTTTTATTTTATATCTTATAATTAGGTTTTCTTTTGTTAGAATATAAACTCCAAGTTATGCTGTCTGCCTTGTTCATTGCTATGTTCCTAGTAGTAAGAAATACCTGGCTCATAGTAAGGGCTTAATAACTAAGGAATAGGTAAATTATTTTAAGGCCATTATATTAAGCACTATAAGTCCTTTCAATCATATTTATTAAATGCTTCCAGAAGTAGTAAGTGAAATAAATTTTTTCATTCATTATATCATGTTGCTCAGAACTGAACAAAAGGAGAGAAGGGACTAATTAATCCCCATGTATTTTCCACCATGATCGTGGCACAAGAGGCATGGCCGAAGTGAGGAAAAATTCTGAAGAGTCAAAAGCATGTTTTCTTTCAGTGCTCTTCTTCCCCCAATTTAAACAGTTTACAAGTGAATAAATTTTGAAGCTGGGGGATGAGTACATTCTGCTATGAATACATATATATGGTACTATTTTCTCTATTTGCGTATGTGTTTGAAATTTTTGTATATATTTTATGCACTTTGTGTATATAATATATGTATTATATACATATAAACAGACATATATAGTTTTTCCATAAATGAAAAATAAAAAGCCTTTAAGTTCCCGTAGAACCTTCCCAGTTAGAAGTTGGTAATTTAAATTTGGACAGTCATTCATATTTGCAAAGGTTTCACTTTGAGGGCTGTATATTTTAATTTTGATAAAGGAGAAAATATAAGACCCTCCAGAAACCAAAAGTACAATCAATGGTAGAATCTTATACACCATGATAGGTGAATGAGGATGATACTTTAGTAGGGGCAGGCAGTAGCATGCACACGGGGTTCCTTGAGCAAACTACGGAAAGGCTGGCTACTTGCAAGAGGTGCTTCCTCTTGACAGATGAATTATAAAAAGATGTCCATTCATCTGGGCAAATGAAGCCTTGCACCAGCACATTTGGCTTGGCAGAGCCAAACACAACCTGGAATCAGCCTTCACTCACCCCATGGCCAGCAGCCTTTGTAAAGTGCACAAAGGTCATCACTTCATACCCAAACACAGCAGCCCAGGGGAGCCATTTCTGGCATCCTCCATCTCCCTAACATCAACAGTAGCATATTCTGCTTACTCAAAAGATCATCCTGGATACTGTAAAATACGATTATCCAGAAACATGTGGCAAAAGAACCATTAGTGCTGGCTAACTGGACTGAATGAAAGTCACCCTTCTGCTGCATTCATAATGTTGCCCCTGCCTCTTAGGTAGAGTGATGTCTGAAAATAAATTCAGTTCACTAAATGGCCCCCCAAAATGTAAATGTGATGTTTCCTTAAATTCAGATGGTTTTCTCTTTATTGCAGATTGCAATAAATTTTTCTAGCTGGGACTTTTCAAAGTGCTGTAGGTGCAGGGGACTCTTGGACTACAGGCTGCTTCTTAGTTCAAATGTTCACCTGTGCTCAACTACAGGAAGACAGAAAAGTCACCTGAACAGCATTAACTGAGCTTCTCCTAAGCACGAGAGTTCAAAGAGGAACTCCTTAATTCTTTCATGCAGATTTGAATTGCTACCTTCTTTTATATAAAATAATGTAAATGGCAAATCTCACTGAATAGTACAGTAACATTTAACACTTCCAGTGTTCTCAGACATACATTTTCTACAAAATGGTGGCTAGTCAATTTATTATTTCTAACAGAATAGAAAGCATCTATTTTTAGCAATGTGACTGACTATGACATAAGTCTTTGAATGGTGAACTCTACTTATGCTTGATTGGAATGTACACTGCAAATTCCCTGGAGATGTATTCACAAGTCAATGTGAAAATGTGTTATACCAGACAGTAAGTTCTTGCTTGAATCAAATGGAATTCATACAGTCTACTGAATAAAAAGCAAGACATATTTCTTTTTAACTGTTATAATATATATATATATATATATATGCACACATGCATATATGTGTGTGTATACTTAAAGTATCCAATGCCAACCAATCACTTAAAAGTTAAATTTTCCTAACAAGAGAAAAACAAAACACAATTCAAACAAAAACAAAAATACTGCCAAGTACCCTCAATTTTAAGTGGAATTGAAGTCCCCAGAATAAAAGATATGTAACAAAGAAGAGGAAAATCACTTTAATTCATGACATAATTTTAAATATTTATAGAAATGAAGAATGTTGGTAGAAATTTGATATCAGTAGACCTCTAGTGGTTATTAGAGTAATTGATAATTTTACTATTTTCCATTACTGCCTCTCTCAGCATAAAACAAAAAGTGTTCGAGTGTTCCAGGATATTACCTTCCATGGTAATAATGCAAACAGTAGCAAATATCTATTCATGTTTTTGGAAAAACAATATAAAAAATAAAACTAACTTCCAAAGTAGGTTGGCTACAAACTACCAAATAAAAACATCCTAATCTTGCTACCCTTGAAAAATGCCTTTATAAGTTTTAAAATCCAGATATTTATCTTTCCTATCACAAATAACTTCCATGAAAAGAGAAATCCAATGCATATTTGTGTTTTATTTCTTTTCATCTCAGTTGAAATACGCTAGCATTGTCTTGAAGCCAAGATACTTTAGTCTAAGCTTAAATATATGAACAATGAATACATGGTTTTACTTATAAGGGAGACAATAAATATATGTTTTATCTTTATATTAGAATGAAATAAATGTCAATTTTGGAGGATGATGGTTATAAACCTCTCAGCATTGGTCGGATCACAGAGATTCGCATTAGGTGGGCATAAATCGGATTCTAATTGAAGCTAAAATACCTCAGGTGAAGTTAATTTCCTTCCTCTAAATTTAAGTCTTTGTTATTAATGATGGCTTCTGCCCTTTACTGATAAAGACAGTTGGCAAAATGCAAAAGCTATCTTGAAGCAGCAGCACTCTTTGGGTGACACTAGATGTTGTAGAGACAGAACAACTCCCAGGAGACAATGCCACACAGCCTCAATACCACACTTTAACAAACCAATTACCTCCCACAAGAATGTGTTCCTTTGTTACATATTACCAAATAACTCATTCTAAAAATGTAAGTGGATGGGGTGGTGGTGGTGGTGGTGGTGGTGGTGGTGTTGGTGGTGGGATAAACTGGGAGATTGGGACTGACATGTATACACTAATATGTATAAAATAGATAACTAACAAGAACCTGCTGTATAATAAATAAATAAATAAAAATTTTTTAAAAGGTAAGTGGAGGAGAAGACAAAACATTTAGTAAGTCATGTTCAAGATAATTATGTGTACATAATGACAAGCCAGTATGAAAAGCAGTAATTCGATGATTACTCTTGGGATCAAAATATACAGTTTTAAAACATCTGATTTGATCTGGAGGAGGATTTCTAGCAATAAAATCCCTAGTGATCACTTATAAAAGAACATAGGTATAAAATGAACCTGGTATCCAATTTCCTACAAAGTATTTCAAAAGGAGGGAAACTGATCAAGGTGATAAATTTAAGGTAAGTGTGAAGGTCCCTTAGGAATGTTGACTTTGGGCTTTTTGTCCCAGATTTAATGATGGTTACTACTGACACGGTCACCAACTCAAGTGTACAAAAAATAGAACATTTCCTTTTTAACTGATTTTAGTTTATTTGCCCCACTTCCGGTCAGGGAGGGAAATTTGCGCCAAGTGAAAGTAGTTCAGTCATTTCCAGTGAAAACTCAGTCTTTTTTGTATAACTACTCAATCTCTCTTGTAAACTAATCAGGATTCTAACCTCCACCGGCACCCCTGCCCCTTCTCCCTAGGAGCCTTGGTGAACTTGTGTTGTATGAAGCTTGGAAAGAGTAGGTGAGAGGAAAGAGAGACCAGTTTATTCTGCCTTGACTGTTTCCCCATGGGAGAGTAGCTATCTCATGAGATGTCTATTCTTATTGGATTTACTGATGACGACCATGACTGTACCAGGGCTTCCAGTGATAAATTCAGGACTTTTTCATCCCAACCACAAGATTCTTCCAGCTCACTAGACCTTTCACCTGCTTCTTCCTGTCACCCCATCTCATGCTGGCATGTGTCTGTGAGACTTTCCTTTAATCTATTATCTTAGTACCTCATGCTACCGTTAATGCACTCTTCAGATGTGATGTTGGACACATGGCATCTATGAGGTCTGCAGTCTTTCTGAATAAACCCTGGGTAATGAGACCCACACTCACTCTGTTCTTTGATCCTTCAAGCATATTCCAATTACCGTGCCACCCTGTCCATGGCCACTAGACTTTTCCCAGAGAACCTTGCAGCTCATCCCTCTAAATTGCTCTTTTCCATATATAGTTGGACCATTAACTTCTTTAGGGAGGAAAAAAACAGTTCTTATGTAATTATGCATTCTTATCCATTCTATAATTTATTCATTCAGACCTCTAGGCTTTTGCTCCTATCTTAAACCAATTTCTTAGAATTGTATTCTATGTTTAGATCTTGCCAGTGAAAGCCATGGTTTTAAAGCTATATATCTATGCTATTAATTTTAAAATATCTACTGAAGTACTCAAAATCAAAAGCCAAGCAATTGATTCATTTTTCTTTCTATCCCATGCTTAGCCTGAGGACAGTTCATTGGGAAAGCCCTGGATTCTGCTTGAGAGGAGATGTGGCTAGCAGAAGCAGGATTTGAAACACCAAGGACACACAGTTTAACATCAAAATATCGCCCCATCACACCTTAACATTTACAAAACACATGGCCTTTGCACATGCTGTTGCTTCTGTCTGAAGTGCTCTTGTGTCTTTTTTCACCTGTGAACTGTTTTTCATCTTCTGGATCTAGATCACTTCTGAGTGGTATTTCCAGCTCCTCCATGGTCAGGTTAAATCCGTGCCACTGCTGTATTCATGAGGGAGTATACTCCTTCCCCTCATAGTGGTTGTTATAATTTGTAATGATAAATTTAGTCATATATGACCACCCCATTAGACTCTATATCAATGTTAACAGTGTAAAACCCTGGTATGCTTTGCGCATTGCTGAACTTCTAACACTTCATATAGCAGTTCTCACACATAGTAGATGGTCAATAAATTTTTGTTGTAAATGACTATATTATCTTATTGGTTCCTATCACAGACTCTGATTTGTAAAGCAAGCATTACCCCTACTTGAAAGTGGAGGGCTCTTAGGCTAATTGTATGTGAAATGGCATGTATCAGGACACACAGGTCACGTCATACAACTAGGATCTAAACTTTGGTCCTGTGAACCCTGGTCCACTGCTGTCCATCAAACCACATCCCTGTCCACTGTCACTGTCATCTTTAATAATAGTTTGGTATCTGGTATATAAAGAATTCTTAGTAAATGCTTGCTATACAAGGTAAAATATTATTTTGAGTAGCAAACAGCAGTATGGTTTAACGGAAAGAAAACAAAAGACATGGTTTAATTTTGCAATGAGAATAATATGTAAACCAATAAACTATTTTGACTATTAAACAGCCTGATAGTATTATAATAATATCACCTCAAAAGGGTAAGAATTGCTTTTCAAAAGAAAGTGAAAAAACCTAGTGTATCTGGAGCTTATTTACAAATTGTGCATACCCAGAATAACATTTTGTAGTCTTCTTTTTAAGAAAGCAGGAATAGACCCTTATCTATAAATGTAAAAGCAGAAGCTAGCCTATTTACAGATTGGCTGGCTGACAAGTCCTAGAACACATGTAGGGATATTGACAATTGTTAGACAAAAAATATGCCCAAGTGGTAAATGGTTCTATTATTAACCACTCAATTTACCAAATATAGGTTCTCAAAACCAAAAGCTCTCACAATCATCTAATAAATTTTACTGAGCTACTTTTATTCTTTTGGCAAATGCAAGTAATTTTAATTTATAATATTAAAAGGTTTCTTTTGAAGTTTGATGGTTTGTTTTATTTTGAAAGTTTGCTCACATCTGGGTAGGGCTGAATATCCCATTGTCATACAAGTCTACTTCACTTAATCTGGATAATTTCCACTTTCTGTAACCTTTAACATTCATTTTTAATGTTTTCATTACATTAACATGACTATTATTGTTATATAAAGTATGCAATTTTAAGACATGTGACTTGTTTGAATTATATTTCAAAATAGTCTATTCATCTGGATGCTTTATGCAGGAAAATGGTACTCTTTATCCAAAAATGAGTACACTTTATTGTTATTTCACACAAAGCAAAGCTGAAATATTACCCAAAAAAAGCTTATAAGATAAAATAAGTCATTATGAGCCTGAGTGGATGGTCGTGAGTGACAAATGGTATAATTTTTTCCCCTTCTGCCAAACCTTGGTCGTCTTATTTAGAATAAAGCACAGTAAAATAAAATGAGAAGATTCTAAATAAGGAATGCAGTAGAGGAGGTAAATCGCAAATTCTCATTGTCCTTTCCATACAAGGAAAGAACGAGGGAAATGAAAGAAATTTTCAAAAGTCAATTACATATTTAACAGATAAAAGGAAATATGAATTTTAAACACAGGGCAATTGTTGGCAAGAGATATTATTGAAATAATCAGAATTTAAGTTTGCTACTTCTATTTTAGAAAGCTAAGTAAAACCAACATATTTCAATGGCTAGAAATAATATCTTAATTTCTTCATAACAATGCAGAAACAAAGATACCTGCATGAAAATAGGAAAGTATGGGGACACATCTACAAGTAGCTATTACAGACAGATTAAAAAGCACAGATAATAGTGAAATATTAGTCAGAATATTAATGCTCTGTCCAGGAAATAAGAACTTGATGGGATGGTTGAGCATGCATGGCATAAAATAATGCGTGTAAATAAGCATAGTTACAGAATATAATAAATACAATGAATACAGACCTGGGGTTGGGGCAACTTGGAAACTCATCTTTAAAAATGTAGACTCCAGATCCAGAATGCCTGTGTTCCAATCCTGATTCTACCACTTAACAGTTGGGTAATGACAGTTACTTAGCCTCAGTTTCTTCATCTATGCCATCAAAATAACAAGCCCCTACTTCATAGGATTGTTGTGAAAACCCACAAAGTTAATTCCTGGGACAGTGCCTGGCATACATTAAGCAGTCAAGACATTTTATTTCTCCTCATCATCTATCTTCACTTTCTTTTGGAAATATGTAAAACAATAATCTAATTTTTAGATGGTTGGATTCAGATGAGAATTTAGATCTTTTTCATCAACTCTAAAATAGAATTATGCACATGACATTTTAGATAGATAAACCACTGCTGCTATGGACATGCATTAGGAGAGTAAGCATGTCCTCACTGACACCAATTTAGAACACTGACCTCAGGGTTCAGTGTACTAAACTCCCCCATACCTATAATGCTAATCTGATTTTCCTGATTGCCTTATCACAGATTTGAATAAAGACAGAGCTAAGTAGTTATGAGCTGTATTTTTTTCTTTTATGATACTAGAATCTATTCTCCAAGATGCTGTTATACCGTAGCAATGATGAGATGTTAGTGGATATATTAGTGAAATAAATCTGCATACTGAAAGATAGGCTGATTGATGATATTTGATTGTCAAAACACTCAAAATTTCTGAAATGTATATAGACATTTGAAGTTGTCAAAGCTTTAATGATGTTGCTGTTGAAGGAAATCCCAAGACCCTCCAGTACCTCAGGACAAATTTTATGAAAAACACTTGAAGGAAAACAATCATTATTGCTCAAAGCGCTAAAACTCTCATTCTTTCTCTCTCCCTCTCCCTCCCTCCTTTTCTCCATCTCTATATACACAAATACATATATATGCACATGCTTATGTACACACATACATTTGGGAAGGAATAGGAATAAGGTTTCTTATAAATGGTGTTCATAAAGAAGAGGAAAAGAAGGGAATGCTAATTTCATATTTTAGCAATACCCATGAGTCTTTGTGTTGAACACAGTTTCTTACCAAAGGCACGGAAGACTGGAAGTAAAAGGAAGACAGAATGATTCTGGGTGACTCCTGCAGTCAAGGAAAGAGGGAGAAACTGGGAGAGTGGGAAGTCTGCTCCTTCAGCAATCACCCTGGTTTTCTAAGTACTCATCATATGTGTATCTTGGAATTAAAATGGCTCTTTAAAGATGGGAAAGGCTGTTGGGAGAAGGATGGGGGTGTCTCCATCATTCTTTAATCCCTTTTCTCTAGCATGAGAAAACACTTAAACCAGTTTAGAGACACATAGAAAACAATGGAGCCCTGTTTATTTTTTAAAGGAAAATGTTTTGTCAGGATGAAGACAACAGAAAATGTTATAGATGAAAAAGAGAATCCTAAAAGGGTGAACACTCAGAGTGCTCTGGGGCTAGAATGAATCTTACAGAGGGTTTATCTAAGCTTCTCATGTTCAGGTGTAGAAATGGTTGTCCAAATATGTTAACAGTTCTTTTTTTTTTTTTTTTTTTTTTTTGCGGTATGTGGGCCTCTCAGTGTTGTGGCCTCTCCCGTTGTGGAGCACAGGCTCCGGATGCGCAGGCCCAGCGGCCATGGCTCACGGGCCCAGCCGCTCTGCGGCATGTGGGATCTTCCCGGACCGGGGCACGAACCCGTGTCCCCTGCATCAGCAGGCGGACTCTCAACCACTGCGCCACCAGGGAAGCCCATGTTAACAGTTCTTAAATATGGCTGCAAAATTACTTACTGGCAGAGCTGGGCCAAGAAATCAGGTCTCAAGATTTAAAATTAAGAGTTGCTTTAAAATTAAAAGTTGCCTTGTGAATGAATTCACTTCCAGATCTCAAAGTTACTTTATTGTTCCATTGTTCCTGACAGGATTTAGGAGGTAGACAAGGCAGACAGCACAGGCATCAGGAACTCCAAAGAAAGGTGTAAAAAAAGACAGCTGACTACTCATTCACGTGCAAGGAAATCAACTAACTTTCTATCCAATATTTGGCAAGAAAGACTGAGTCTAAGAGTTGAGTACATTTTCACTACAGAAGTAAGCAAACGAAGAAAAAATCTCAAAACACCATTTCAATTCAAAAACTACATTCTACTATATGTCAAACACTGTGCTGGGCTCCAAGGCAGTAAGCTAGGATGCACAAGATACACTCTGTTTCCTGCCCCCAAGGCACTCCCCATCAAATAAAATGAGACTGATAAGAAAACAATTATACCATAAATTTATAATGAATAAAATGAAATATCCTTTCAACTGCTTTCTTTAATATCCTCCAACTGTTATTTCCTTCTATCAACCCACCATCTAATTATGATCTTTGTAAACCTAGTAAATAAAGATTTTTTATGGTCAATTTAGCCCATTGTGTAACTGCTTTATCTCTCTATACAACTGTCTTGCAACAGCAGCTTCAAAGCCCTACTCAACACTGAGATTATTTTTGCCTAAAGGCTAAAACTGTTTTATAAAAAAAATAATAGCTAGCTGACCCACATTAACAAGAAATTTGTAAAGAAACACAGCATGGTGTTGGCTTTACAGTGAGAGCTTATAAAGGCTAGCCAAGTGATAGTAAAAGGAAACAAAAAAAATTAGAAAAAATAGTTCGTTGCTCAAGACTTTCAAATTGGGAAAATTCAGATGGTTCTGATTCTATAATATGGCAAAGATTTGTGGATTTATAGGTTCAAATTTTATATGGATAAAGTCACAAAGGATATGTACTTTCTAACATCTTTCCACTGTCATGTGAATTCTTGACCTTATTTACGCATTATCAGATAAAAATCAATATTCAAAAAAAAAATCAATATTCAAGGACTAATGGGTCTAGTATCTTCTACTTTGATTCCAGTAGAATTTTGGCCTCTCCCAGGGACACTGAAACATTGACCACTGGATCCATGTGTAAAAATATTAATAAGCAGAAACCTCAATTAAATAGAGTTGGGAGACCAGAAAGGGGAGCTCTCATACCCTGCAATGATAGCAGCACTCAACAGGAAGAAGAAACATATCTCTTCTTTACTAGCACGAACTCAGCCAACAAAAACCCATGACTCTTTGTTTACTATAGTCCTCCAAATTCCCTTTTCCCATCTGTAAAAGAGTGCTCCTTCCCTTGCGCGTGGGGACTTGTGTGAGGCTCCTCATGGGTAAAAAGCCTAAATTATAATTTTATAATTCTCTGCTGTTACTGAATAAACCCATCTTTGCTGGAGAAATATCTGGCAGTCTATTTGTTTTACGTCAACATTTTGGTGGCCGTACAATGACCAGAGAAGACCCCTGAAGGCTCCTGGGCTGGTGGGCAAATGAGTGTGGTATCCATAATTAAGCCCATTGCTGCTCACTGCTTTCTTGCCAACCTTGAAGTTTGAAGGTATATCTTTCTCCTAGATCTGATCACACCCTCTTTGTGTTTGAAGCTCTCCAGGCTTTTTCTGGGATCTATTTTACGGTTTTTGTCTATCTGGTTAAGGCCTTGTTCTGTATTTGAGTACTCAGTGCTACGGTCTGATTTTGAGATCAGACTGTTTCAACCAAAGCTGGCTGAGAAGCCATCTGCCTATTCCTTTGGGAACAGGAGCTGCTTCACTAAAACTGTGAAAGTTCATCCATCCTGCTGGCCCATTCTTTTGGAATAGAGGCTGTTCTCCGGCAACTGGCTGGAGAGCCTTTGGTTCCTCCAGGACAGTGCTGTTTCCTTAGACTAGCTGGTGTTAGGCCTTAAAGGCTATTCAATTTGGAAACAGTTTAAGTCAGAAGCTGTCTGAATTGAGGTGTTTAAGCTGTAGGTTACTTAAGCTGTTTGAAAAGTGTTCTTTTACTCTAGAAAAAAACCTCTAAGAAATGGGATCTCAGTTATCTAAATATTTTGAGGGTGCCCCCACCAGACTCTGGCCAAATTTATGCTTAAAAACCAAGGTCTTTCCTCACGTACATCTATAATTAAACAGACTAACTTGACCAAAGACAATTTAGAGTATCAAAGGCCATTATGGAGAACTTTGGAAATTACCAAACTTAATTTCTTGAAAATGGAATTGGACTACATAACTCAAAAATTTCCAGAACTGAGTGGAATACTTATTTTGATTGGTATTTTCAGGCTTTCTAACATTATGAGGAGTCTAAAATCGCCTCTCTGAAAATTAAGGTTTTAATATTAACTGAGGCAAACAAATGATTAAAGAAAGAAAAATGGCTCCCAAAGCCTCAGGCTCTGCTTCCTTCAATTGTTTGTCTCAGGTTCGGCCTCTGGTGCCATCTTGCCTCTCTCCCTCAGTTGCTCATGGTCAGACTCCACCTCTAGCACCATCTTCCTCCTTCCCTCCTACTACAACTATGCCTCCTCTATGCCCTCAATTCCTCCATACCAATTCTCTCTCCTAACTTCCCCCTCTTTCTGAAGCTCTTTCCTCTCCCTTTTTCTCTACACTTACCAGGATTTGCCCCTTTAGAATTAAACCCTCTGAGGACCCAGAGGCTAAACCCTTAATTTCTTATATTCCCTGGACTAAAGCTTAATGGCGAGCCATAGCCAAAAATTTTCCTAAAGTAACCAAAGATCTTCATGGACTTGCTGAGGAATTTAATACAGTCATTTAAACTTACCAACCTGGGGGCTTCCCTGGTGGCGCAGCGGTTGAGAGTCCACCTGCCGATGCAGGGGACATGGGTCCGTGCCCCAGTCCGGGAGGATCCCACATGCCGCGGAGCGGCTGGGCCCGTGAGCCATGGCCACTGAGCCTGCGCGTCTGGAGCGTGTGCTCCGCAACGGGAGAGGCCACAACAGTGAGAGGCCCGTGTACCACACACACACAAAAATAAAAATAAATAAATAAATAAACTTACTAACCTGGTTTCTCAGATTTGTATCAGTAGATCATAAGCCTGTTGGTAAAGTCCAGGCCCAGCGCTGGATGAAAACCACTAATTCGGAAAATCCTGAAAGGTCTCTGGAATTAAAATAGGGAGACCAGCCTGCTAACTTATATAGGATCAGGCTTAAACAATTGCTAGGCAACTTCATCAGGCAACTCGCAGGGCTTTTCCAAAGCTTGTTAATTGGAACAAGATTCAGGCCCGCAAACAAAAATCCGATGAACCTGCTCATGGTTTCACAATTGACGTCAGATTATTTTTAAAGAAAATTCTGGTCTTCTTTCAGATGTTGGTTCCTTCCAGGTAGCTTTTAACTCTATGCTTATTAAAGGGCTGAACCAGGACCTTTTCCTTCTAGTAAAAAGGACAGGATGGAATGGGAAGCTATGTCCACTCCGGATTCAGTTAATCTAGCAAAGCAGCTCTCTCACACCCTAGATAAGTCACCTAAAAGGAAGACCACCAAAATTCTTAATCTTCACATCCAGCAAATGAAGACTCCTAAACGAAACCAAAACCCTATTAGTTTCTGCTATCATTTCAAAGAGCCAGGACATTAGAAAAGAGACTTATAAATGTAGGCACTTTAGGTGCTTTCTAACCAGTTTTTCTAACGTCCTGCCGACTCTCAATGACAAACCTCCAAAGAACTATAGGAATCTTCCCAATCGTCCCTCTTAATTGGCTTGGTGAAAGATTTTTCCAGATTCAGGATGAATTTCTTTCAATCCTAACTGACACTGGAGCCACATTCTTCGTACTCAAACACACTGCTATAAAGCAGCCCCTGTCTCAGAATACTGGAACAGTTCTAGTGGGGATCTCTAATGAAGCTATCTCTGAACCTACTCTCTTTTGTTTAGACCCTTTGAGAAATATACATCCTTTTATTTCCCCTTTAGTTCCTCAGTCCCTATACATTTACTAGGCTGGGAATTCTTAGGGAAGTATCATGCTGGGATTTTTTTCCCCCAAAAGGGGTAAATCATTCTAGAATTTCCCAGTAGTCATCAAGTAACCAACCAGGTGAATTAAATAACCCTTTGGCATATTTCATTTGTTCCCTTTCTGATGGTACTAGAGCTGATTCTGGAAACACTCTTAGTTCCTATTGAATTAGCTACCATAATTTTTATGGGAAAAACCTCCAAATGATATTGGCAAAATTCACAACACAACTCCCATCAAAATTCAAATAGATCCCTCAAAACCTCTTCCCAGAATCAATCCATACCCTATAATTAAAGCAGTCCTTCAAGGCATAAAACTCATAATAGAGGCTTCCCTGGTGGCGCAGTGGTTGCGAGTCCATCTGCCGATGCAGGGGACGTGGGTTCATGCCCTGGTCCGGGAGGATCCCACATGCCGTGGAGCGGCTGGGCCCGTGAGCCATGGCTGCTGAGCCTGCGCATCCGGAGCCTGTGCTCCGCAGCGGGAGAGGCCACAGCAGTGAGAGGCAGACGTACCGCAAAAATAAAACAACAACAAAAAGCAACCTCATAATACATGATTTCAAGGCTGAAGGCCTCATTATCTCTTGTAGTAGCCCCTGGTGCTACTATTTTACTGGTGCGAAAACCTAAGGGCTGAGGGTGAAGGTGTATCTAGGACCTCTAAGCAATAAACGATACTGTTAACCCTCTACACTCTGTTGTTCCTAATCCTCATAGGTTACTAATACCTATTCATTCCTACCAGAAGTAAATTCTTTACTGTAATTGATTTATACAGTGCATTCTTTAGTATTCCAGTATTGATGAAGCTGGTCAATACCTTTTTGCCTTCACTTGGGAAGAAAAACAATTCACCTGGACAGTAATGCCTCCGGGTTTTACTGAGAGTCCTTCTTATTTCTTGCAAATCCTGAAGGCTGATCTGGATGACATAAAGTTCTCTAGTGGTTCTATTTTGTTGCAAAATGTGTACGATTCGCTTCTTTGCTCTCATTCTCAAGCCTCCTCATAGGAAGACCACATCCATGTGTTAAAGCTTTTAGCCTTAAAGGGCTATAAGTTGCCAAAACAATTGCATTTTTTCCAAACCCAGGTTCAATATAGCATCTGATATCAGAACAAGGGCTACACCTAGATGCAGACAGGCTTCAAGTTGTCCTAAACTTCCCTAAACCCAAAGCTCAGTGCCAGCTGCAAGGCTTTCTCTGGCCAGTTAGTTATTGCTGAAATTGGATTGCAAATTTCTCTCTTATGGCCAAATCTCCATATGTTTTACTAAAGGACAACAACCCTGATCCAATTCTATGGGAGTAACTGAATGGCACAGCCGTTAAAGGAGAGTCTGATGAACCCATCTGCCCTTGGGCAGCCCAATTATCAGATGACCTTTTTTCGTTTTGTACATGAAAAGGAAGGAAATGTCCTTGGGGCACTTGCCCAAAAACATAGAGACCACCATCCACCCAATAGGTGGATGTCTTAGAGCCATTACCACCACAGTTCATTTGGTTAAGACCATCAAGAAAATTGTTGTGGGATTTCTTTTCACCATTTCTGTACTTCATGCATTTTTGTACTATTTTTGTACCGCTCCTGAATTCTCATCATGCTCATCATTTCTCATTCAGCCACCTCACCTCCTATGAAGTCCTTTTATTAACTGCTCTTCACATAACTCTTTTACATTGTAGCAACCTTAACCCTACTACTTGCCTCCCCTCTGTCACTGATGAAGTCCCTCACAACTGCTTAGCACTGATGAATCACCTCCTGACGCCTCATGATGATCTACAGGAAACTCCTCTGGAGCAACCTTTTCACAGTGTGCTATCAGGAGATGAAGACCTTATGCATTGCACCTTGTAACCTGGAGATTTCATCTACTGGGAAAAAACACCTCCTGAAGAACTCCTCAAATTCGATAGAGATGTACCTATCAGGTACTTCTAACTAACTCCTGTCCCACCAAACTCCAAGAAATAGATTCTTAGATTCAAATGACACACCTATAGAAAGCACTGAACCCTGAATGGACCTACACATCATCTGGTGACATGAAAGTAAAGATTTCCTGGAATTGAAGCAGGTGACATTTGATAGAATAACTTTCCTAAGATATCAGGACCAGGCCTGTTGGAAGATATCGGGACCAAACCTTTGATGGTGACATAACACTTCAGATGATATCTGATGTCTATGGTCTTGATAACATATGGACCTTAGATAAAATGTGTCTGAGAGTTCCCCCTACTACCACTCCTCATTATTCAAATGTGACCTCAATAGTTTTCTAAACTGTGCACTTTCCCTCTGACATGAAACATTACTCCTAGGAAAGGTCCTTCTTGGAACTGAGGGACAAAAAGCCACTAAAACTAGAAAAACTTACGCTTGATCAGCGATGTGTTCAGAGAAAGAACTTGTTCAAAAGGGGGACATGAAAAAAATAAATAGAAACCTCAATTAAATAGAGTTGGGAGAACAGAAGGGGGAACTCTCATGCCCTGCAATGACAACAGAACCCAAATGGAAGAAGAAATACCTCACTTCTTTCCTTGGAAGGACTCAGCCAATGAAAAGCCATGGACACTTTGTTTATTATAACCCTCCCAACTTTGTTTTCCCCTCTATAAAAACATTCTCCCTCCCTTGCCACTAGGGGACTTATTGCTACTTTGTATATCTCACCATGATTGCAGACCCCAAATTGCAATCTTCTGCTAATCAGGAATAAACCCATCTTTCCTGGAGAAATATCTGGCAATCTATTTGTCTGGTAATCTATTTGTTTTAGGTCAACACATTCATGAACCAGCAATCACTACCATGAAGAAAATGACAAACCACAAGAGCAATACTTGAAAACAAAGAACTAAAACCCAGAAGTAAAATTCCAAATTAATTTGACATCCTTTAATGATCAGATTAGACTCTCCAAGGCAAGCCTGGAACCAAGCCAGTTTCCCCTGATTTTCCAGAGACCCAGGACCTAGCTAAGATTGGATTGGTCTCTGGGGTGTGCAAACTTCAGACTGAAATCAATAAGGTAAATTTCTATCAAGCACTCACTTATATGAAAAATCACTTATGTAATACAAGAATCAAAAAGCAGAATTTTAATCTAAGAGAAAAGTAAACTTTCAAATAATATGATGTTAAATGCAAGAAGAAAATAACTTTCCCCACAAAAGTATACTAAATAAATGCATAATTCAGCATCTTTTTTTCATACTTATGCTTTATATGTAAGTCAAGTTCTATTTCTTCTTCTTCTTTTGGAAATAGAGAATTACTACTTAAAAGCAATTTCAAATGATTAAATATACAAACACCAAGACACACACAAACACAGGCATACATAATATTACAAAAAAAATCTAGCAATCAAAATTTCCTCTAATTCATAGTAACATTCTTTATAATTAATTATTGATTTTCTTTATTTAGCTTATAATAATACTTTATATTTCTGCAAATTATAATATAATTACTTATAGAACAACTGCAATGAAGAGAAAGCTCTTTAAAAGCTTCATCAGCTTAACTACTTCAACCCAGAATAATTAATTAAATAAATTTACCATGAGAATTACTTTTTAATCAGGCATTAGAACAACTTGTTCTAAGAAAAAACAGCAGCACTGTAACATTTTCATGTATTTTAAGTCCATAAGTGTATTCAACTTAAAAATTGAGAACAGTAACAGTGTTAAGAATAGACTGAAATTTGGAAGTCAAAAACTTTATTACACTTACGTAAAAAGAAAATAAATCAACATTTTTTGACCATTTTTGCTTTATGCAAAACAGTTAGACAGTTAAACAGTTAAACAATTAGAAACAGTTAAAAGAAAATAAAGTTGTAGAACAAAGAAAATGACTTACACAAGACAACACAACCTCAGTAGGGAATTTGGTGTTCAGTCTGAACAAATTTTAATAGCTTTTCTACTTAAAACTCACCATCATTAAAAATTAATTACTAAATTTAATTTTCTATTATGTATACTGTTTTACATCATTTTTATTAAAAACATGTTTTATTAGATTTTCCAACTAAATTAAATGGCAAATAGTTGTTTTATTGCTGGTTTGTATACTTTAATAATTACCGGAAACTATTCTATTCAGCTAAATTAGATGCAGTTTTAGTCACAAACACATTTTTACTAAAATTGTATTAACATGTACACAGAGAAGTAAAAAGGTATTGTGTTTGTGTGTTTTCTTAAGTCCAAGGTGTACAATATTCAGATAGATCAGACTGCAAACAGACTATAAAACATAATAGACTAGTAGAAGGATGTTTTCAAAAGTAATAAAAAATGCAGTATGCAGCAACTTTCATAATGAAGAAAACAATGTTAACTGAAACCCATAGAAACTTGCACAATCCTCACTCAGAAAGTGACTCAGAAGGTATCACTGACGAAAAACAGCATTTGAGCATCTGAACTACACCAACCTGACTCAATTCTATTGTCACCTTCACATTCCAAAACTGCCAGGTAGAAATATGGGGAGTATCTTCAAAAGTATAGTCTGGAACATTGGCACCACACTTTTCCCCACACCTTAGTCATCCCATCTGAGGTGGGTCCCCTAGATCTGTATTTTTAAAATAAGTTTCCCAGGTAGGAGTCTATGCTGTCAGCTCAGCATATAATCTAAACAAGGACAGAAAAAAAAGTGCAATGGCCACTACAATATCACTTTACCCAGTTATTTACCTCCTAACTAAATTGCTATTTTTAAATTTACTCCCTTTCATGTTCACACTCAAAACAAGACTATGGTCGTCTTAAAAATGTACTAGTCAAGATACACAATGTTTGCTGTACATGTGTATGCATCAGTGCTCTGAAACAATATATTTTGAAATATATCCCAATTTCATAAATATTTTGCTTTCATAATTTTCATGTTCTATTTTATTTTAAGTTATTCTAGAGCTTAAACTATTAGGTTCAGTCAATATGGCAAGTTCATATGGTTCAACCTAATACATCATGTTCATGTTTGGACATTAGAATTCAAAATGTTTACCTATTACTTGGAGATAATGCAGGTTTGGTTCCAGACCACCACAGTAAAAATGAATACTGTAATAAAGCAAGTCATATAAACTTTTTGCTTTCCCAATGCATATAAAAGTTATGTTTATACGATACTGCAGTCAATTAAGTATGCAATAGCATTACATCTCAAAAAACAATGTACATACCTTAACTTAAAAATACTTCATTGCTAAAAAATGTTAACTGTCATCTGAGCCTACGGTTAGTCAATCTTTTTGCAATAGTAATATCATCGATCACTGAGTTTTTGCATCAAAGATCACTGATTGCATATCACTATAACAAATATAATAATAATAAAAAAGCTTTGAAATATTACAAGAATTACCAAAATGTGACACAGAGACACAAAGTGAGCAAATGCTATTGGAAAATTGGCACTGATAGACTTGCTCGACACATGGTTGCCACAAACCTTCAATTTGTAAAAAAACAAAATATCTGCAAAGTACAATAAACTGAAGAGCAATAAAATGAGGCATGGCTGTATTTTATAACCTATAATATATTAAGAGCTTATATGAATTATTACTTAATTTTCACTAAACTGATATTTATGTAAAAAATTTACCTGCTCTTAGCAGTGAAGTAAGACCTAAAGTTCTTCTAAGTCTATTATAATTAAGCATTATTGTAAGACATATATATATATATATGATTATACATACACACACACAGTATTCTAATATGTGTATGCACATTAGCCACTAAATTCCAATTCATTTTTTCCTGTTTATCAAAAATGGCCTAACCAATTGAAGCCTATCAAAACATTTCCAGAATATAAACATTATACAGAAAGAGGGAGATTTTCAAATTCTGGCAAATGAACTATGCATTTCTATATGATATTAGAATTATCAAATACATCTTTGAATGAAAAAGTTGGCTTAAATACATTATTTACAAGTCCATCACGGGTAGAAATTCAAGTAAATGTTGATGAATGCTTTAAGAGAATTCTTAACTCTCAAGTCTTTCTCCCTCTTTTGTTGTTTCTAGACATTACAACGCTTTGCTTGGCACATGGAACATTGTTAATTTTCAATGTATAAGCAAGTCATTGTTTGATACATTAATGAAGTACCAAATATTGCAAAAAATTATGTTAAAAAATATCTCTACATAACTTCATTGAGTCGAGAGACAAGGCAAATTCAACACATTCTCCTAAGGGATATATATCATGTAATGTCACAACCAAAACAAAACAAAATGAGGGCCAAAGAGAAATGTATATATTTTTTTCTATTGCAGTCCCTTACTTTTAAAGCTGATTAAGTTGATGGGCAAAGAGTTGAAGGGTTCGACTTCCTTTTGTATTCCTATAATCTTAAAAAAATGGCAAAAGGGAAAATACAATTTGTTGTGACTTAAAAATACAGAAATCCTTTGCTGGCAATAACCTAATAATATTTTCTGAGTTCCAAAAAGCACACATAGGAGTTTCCCTGGTGGTGCCGTGGTTAAGAATCTGCCTGCTAATGCAGGGGACACGGGTTCGAGCCCTGGCAGGAAGATCCCACATGCCGCAGAGCAACTAAGCTTGTGGGCCACAACTACTGAGCCTGCAATCTAGAGCCTGCGAGCCACAACTACTGAGCCCATGTGCCACAACTACTGAAGCCCATGCACCTAGAGCCCGTGTTCCACAACAAGAGAAGCCACCGCAATAAGAAGCCCACGCACCGCAATGAAGAGTAGCCCTTGTTCGCTGCAACTAGAGAAAGCTCACACACAGCAATGAAGACCCAACACAGCCAAAAATAAATAAATAAATAAATAAAATTTTAAAAATATATATATTAAAAAAGCACATATATTCCCTTATAGAAAATATCAATAGTATACAGTATGCTATTAACTCAGAAAAGCAATTAAAATGGTTCTTAGAAAAGTATGTCTCTATCAAAAGAAGTTGAATATTTATTTTACACTGAATCTTTGTTTCTAAATCTGACACTTTTGCCAGACATCTTTTAATAAACAACCTAAGGCAACAACAAAAAGTAAATCAGCTGTTTTTAGATTGTACAAATTCAGAATAAATAATTGATTAAGAAAAAAGAATACTATTTTGAGCTAATCCATGTTCCCACAAATTTCTAGGATCTGAGATTGGAAGACAGAAGTCTTAAGTGACAATATTCCTACTTATAATCCATCGAAATGGATGGCAGAACAAGAACACTTACAAACTGATGAACATTCGAGTACAGAACACCTTTAAGCTTTTTGAACCAGGAACGCTTTTTGGAATTCCATCGACCCTAGCCACTACAGAGCAGAACTTCTTTCACAGTAAGCCCCTTATATTCCGCCGCGGCTTAAAGGAACTCATGCTTTCATGAGTAACTCAAATGATTATACAATCTTTAAATATTTTAAACTAAAGGCATTATTTTAAGACTGCAAAAAAGTTTTAAATAGCATAATATATTTTACTCAAAAAATGGGTGAGGTGGTCAAAAGGTAAAAACTTCCAGTTATAAAAGAAATAAGTCCTAGGGCTATATTGTACAGCATAGAGTTAATAAGACTGTATTGTATATTTGAAAGTTACTTAGAGAGTAGATCTTAAAAGTTCTCATTACAAGAAAAAACAATTGTAACTATATGTGGTAATGGATGTTAACTAGAATTACTGTGGTGATCATTTCAAATTGTTATGTTGTGTATCTGAAAATAATATGATGTTATATGTAAATTAGATTTCAATTTTTTAAAATGAGGGTAAAATGCTTCCTATGAAAAGATTCAAAGTTTCTGTGCCTTTTCTATCTTCATATTTTCATTGAGTTAGGGGAGCATTATAAAGTTAAAATAAGCAAAAGAAGCTGAATATTATACATCAATTGACACATACTTCTGTTTACCAAATTCCTCATTCTGGTTTGTGTCTTCTTCACCTTTACCTAATTATCTAGCCTGGTGGCAAGATATTTCCATTCTTTTCCTCCCTTTCCCCAATATGCATAAGATAATTATATTTCCAAAATGATCTATATTTTATATTCTTTCTTTCCCTTGGTATTGAATAGATTTCAGATCTTTTATAACCATAGTGAGATGAACACTGAAAAAGTTTTTTCTATTTTATAGAAATATGTGTCCAATAACACATTGTTATACTTACTTGTGTTATAATTAGTGGGAAGGATTCCTAAAATATCACAATATGCTATTTCAATTTCTTTACAATAATATCTTAACAGTAATCACTTTCATAATCACTTAGTGTTAATGAAAATAGAACACTTAAATTTAACCTTCAAAAGTTTATATTGTTCATATTTCACGAATATTAAACTGGAGTTTCAGCTGTTAAAATATGAATTTCTCTTACAATATGAACTTCTCTTACAATTTTTCCAAAGACTTCAGACACATCTAATCCAAGGCTGCAGAGAAAGGAATTTAACTGCCAAGTCAAAATAAAAAACACTGTCCAATAAAGTAGCCACCCACCACACGTGGCTATTGAAATATAAATTAACATTAGTTAAAATTAAGTCAAATAAAATCAAAATTAGTCTCTCCATGCACTAGTCAGATGCCAAGTACTCAATAGCCACAATGGTTAGTGACTATCGGTACTGGACAGTGCAAATACAGAACATTTCCACAATCTCAGAAAGTCGATTGAGCAGTGTTTCCTAGACTTTCCTTCTCAAGGAGAAGTGTGAAGAGAAGTCATTGAACATGTAAGGGAAGGCTTAGGGTTAGGCTGGAGAAGGAACCACTAGGTAAGTCCTTATCCTTGAGGCATATATCAATGTACGATGAGAAAGTGCTTTCTCCTAAGAGGAAGTAATATTTGACATTATTCCACTGCATTTTATTGATATAGATTTATATCACATCAGCTGTCCCCTAGCCAAAGATCCACCATAGACAAATCAATCAAGAAAACAAAGAATTTCCGTCATGAGAGATATCCTCTTATTATTTATGGTCCCCAAAATTAAGGAATAAAAAAGATGATGGTATAAACAAGCAAAATACATGGATAAATATTAATAGAGTAATATATATATAGTTATTAGTTATATACAGTTATATAGTTATTATTTTTATATAGTTACATAGTTATATATATATATATGTGTGTGTGTGTGTATATATATATATATATATATATATATATATATATATATATATATATATATATATATATATATATATAAAGAGAGAGTTATTCCATCATCCTGGTGCTACACATTTTCCACTAAAACTTAAAATCTGAAGATCTACTAATATTTTAGAAGAAAAAATGTAATTTATACCCACACCAGAAGAACTACATTCTTAGAAATTTCCCAAATAAATGTCATTTCTATTGCAATAGCTATTTTACTATGTAGTGAGTAATATATGATTTTAAAACCAATGATGATCAATGTACTGCTCCTTCCTCGTAACTCATGCCTATAAGGACATCAACATCTTTTAGATGCATCTGAAGTGGGAACAAAAGCCCCCTCACCTTTTTAAAGACTTTTTGTATGCTTAAAATTAGGGATTTCTAATTTGACAACATAAGAACACAAACAGCAGCTAGAAATGCAGCAATCTTTTGTGACCAGTTTTTAACAGCAAGTGTCAGAGAAAGCAAGGAAAGATCTTTTTTTGTTCTCAACAGATGTAGGCACAAAAATACACAGCCAGAAAGCTCATTTAAACTTGCTAATTACAGGAATAATAAACTAATTTTGAATAAAACTGGACAATTTCCTTCTATTTGTAACCCTGAATTTTCATCCACAATTACCCAAGTAAGGTACATTTACTTGCATACATAATTTTATATTTACAAAGACAAAAATCTACAAAGATAGTTTTAAAAGATCTCTGAATATATTAGACCTAAAGTGTTAACTGCTAAGTCTACTTTCTATACATGTCCAGTTTTCTCTACCTTAACTGTTCTATCAAGAAGAGTGGGATGACTCAGGAATCTTCAATGGACCCAGGAATAAAAGATCATGATCTGTCCTTCCTTTACAGCTGAATAAAATAGCTCAAAGTCGCAGCAAAAATCTTCTTACCCAGAAAAATCCCTATGGTAAAACTGTCCTTTTATAGCAATTGTTTTTGGCAAAAACTTTGTCTTTTAGTAAAATTAAAACATCCAAATTAATCTTTTGACCATTTTTAAACTCTTAATTCAGTCAGGAGAATAATGGCCTAAGAAACCAAAGCCAGAAAACATCACAGAAACCCGAACTACATTGATAGAACTCATTTTAAGTTCAGAGAGCAAAACATGGGCAAGCCTGGATTTTATAACCAGTATTTGCAGTTTTAAACCAAGTATTGATACTTGAATCTAAAGATAATGAAGTGGATAATATAACCTGAGTGCACAGAAAAAAGTCTCCATGGAAACAGATTAAAAATTAACACAAGAATAAGAAGAAGTTGTTTTAACAAATTCTGATCCAGGTTTTTGTTAATGTTTTGTTTTATTTAGTTGTTTGTTTGCTCAATTTGAAAGCCTTACCATCCTGCTGGCCGTGAAGAGCCTGGGGACTTTGCATCCTTTCCTCAAGATTGGAGCTAAGGTCAGAGTTCACAGCTGACATCCGTGTTGAATCACTCATATCAAATTCGTCACTTTCTATTGAACTTTCATCCTGAAAATTGTTTTAAAATATCATCAAGTATCATAAAATATAATACATTCAGATAATGACCATTTTATCTATAGGGTCAGTTAAAGTTTAGCCAGTTAGTAAGCTTTTACAGAACTCAGTAAAATGTTACTCATGAATAGATTCTTGAAACAGCAAATAAGAAATTTGAAAACGTGTGAAGATTCAATGTTCTATGTAAAAGATGTAAAACATAAAATAATGTATTTAGGAGGGACATAGTTGAGGAATTATCTGAATAGTGAAAGAATGGATTTTTTTTAATTAGTAAAAAACTTCCTAAAAGAGTCAGTCACAAAACATAGCATAAAAAGAAATACGTTTTGATTTTTTAAATAAATGACAATAAAATATTATAAGCAAAAATCTGACACTGCAATAAAAAATCTTAACTAAAAATTTTCCTTTGGTAAACAAAATGGAATCTAAAAACAGACAAACTTACATGGCTAGATTCAAAGTCCACATTTGCTGGAAAACAAGTTAATCTTAGCACAACATTTCTTTCGTTACAAGGGAACATAAATGGCATTGCAAACACAAAAAGTTCAAGATAAAAGTGTGTAAGATCCATTTACCAAAAGCCAGATCAGCAAATGGCTAAATTACCAAAAGGCAAGTTTGCCAAATGGTCAATTCATCAAAATCTGTGAAATATTAACTTAAACCCAATCTATGCTATGTTGCTATAGTCATTTCCTTGAAGCAAACTCCTTTTTTGCTTTGGAGAACTGATTTTTGGACAAATGCTGTGCTTATGTAGGCAGGAAGGCCTTAGAAACCTGTGTAAAGTATCATAAATGTTTGATTGAAACCACCAGGTTTAACTTCAATTTGTAAACATTTGATCTGAAAGTCTAACATTAATGTAATGAGTACCAGTAGCAGTAGTGCTGCTATGTATGTTGCAGACACTGTTATTTATATTTGCTTACATACTTCATCTTCATCACAGCCTGTGAGTTAGGTGCCAGCATTTACCCAATTTTACAGATTGAGAAATTGAGGCACAAAGCTGTTAAGTAATTTATTATACTATTATATACCAGAACTGGGATTCATTATGATGTCTCCCAAACTTAAGAAAAGAGTTTCTTTGAATAGGAAGAGTTCCCCTGGCTTCATAAATGACATCTTGGTATCAGCAAAGAAGTTGCTATGGTTAAGATACAGGAGTGTTCTAGCAGACTTATAATGGGCATTCTGATCCCTAGGTCAGGCCCAGGTGATTTGGGTGTTCTTCCCTTACCTAAGGTCTGATTGTGTCTGGGTCTACTGAGTAGCACTAGCTCTTCATTAATTCAGCGAGGAAATGCCACCCTGGGAGGCCTCTGGGCAATCAGCCACACAGACTTCTCCCAGCCACGTGCCCTCTCGGTACATTATGTTATCTCCAATTCTAAATTCTAAGAAAATCCAAAGCATCTGAAATATTAAATATACATGTTCAAAAGAGAAGAAAAATAACAGAATTCAGTGCACACATCCATGTTATCAATGTGTACCATATACATATATGTACATATATACACACACATAGCTAGATGATATAGATATCCATTATATACACTCTATATAGTGTCTGTAATATCACAGTATTTTAGAGCACATTCTCTGGAACCAGACTGCCTGGATTCAGATTTATACTCTGCCACCTATTAGATGTGTCTCCTTAAGCAAATTACCTAACATTTCTGTGCCTCAGTTTCCTCACCTATAAAATGGGAGAAATAATAGTATCAATCTCATAGGGCTATATAATGATTGAGGGGCTATAATATATCTAAAGTAGTTAAAACAACGTCAGATCCATAATAAGCACAAAACTGTTTGATATTGTTATATAGGATATGTAACAAATTCTACAGTGTATAAGATTCATATTTATTATATGAACACATACAAAAATAAATGTAATGGTAAAGATGATCAATATGTGTTTATAAAGTAGCTGTGGATACTATATGAACATAGTCTTTATAAAAGCATTTATTATATACCCTACGAAGAGCTAACTAGATGTAATCTAGTAAAATACTGTATCCAAGGTATGTGTATGTGTGTGTACGTACACACACAACCATCTGAGATATATATGTATATATGTGTGTGTGTCTATGTGTAAAAGGTATGTGTGTGAGGCTATGTGTGTGTATGTTTAAGAAGAGCTAGACACAACGACTGAGGCTGCAGTCTCTGTTCTACAGAATGGTTAATACAAACTGCACATTATGGCTAATCAATGTAGCTAGTGTGACTAAAGAACTGACAATTTAATTTTAGTTAATTTGAATTAATTTTTATTAAATTTAAATATCCCTGTATGTCTAGTGGCTACCATGTTGGACAGTGCAGATTCAACATTCCTCACTGTTGGATATTTCCAACCATCACTATTAGCAATACAGTAAACATCCTAACACTTAAATTGTTTTGTGCCACAAATTCCTTAGTATAAATTTCTAGTCAAAGCATATAAATAACTTTTAAAGTTTTAAAATAATTATTGCCAAACTCTCCCCCAGAAAGTTTGTTATGGTTTAAACTCTCATCAACAGTTTGTAAGAAGGTCAATTGACCTTACTTTGGATACAGTATTTTGTAATTCTAAAGGGATTTCCATCCCTGGCCTTCTTTATCTCTCTGAATAAGATTTAGTATTGTCCTATATACATACTTTCATTATTTACTTCCTTTATTGTCTTTTCCCCCACCACCACTAGATGATAAGCTTAATAAAGGCAAGAATTTTGTCAATTTATTCACTGTTTATCTCCATTACCTATAAGAGTGACAGTTACAGAGAAGGTACTCAATAAATATTGATTGAAGTAACTGAATAAACATTTATTAAAATTTAACTCATCACAAAGGAATATCTTACTTGATTTCCATTTTAACATGACTTATCTTACTTAACCACCTTCCTTTCTTTCAATAATCACAATTTCCAAAATTTCATAAATAATCTAACTCATCATTTATCTGAATAGTTTTAAGACAGTGTACACCCAAGTTAGCTTTTTTTTTTTTTTGGCGGTACGCGGGCCTCTCACTGTTGTGGCCCCTCCTGTTGCGGAGTACAGGTTCCGGATGCGCAGGCTCAGCAGCCATGGCTCACGGGCCCAGCCGCTCCGAGGCATGTGGGATCTCCCCAGACCGGGACACGAACCCATGTCCCCTGCATCAGCAGGCGGACTCTCAACCACTGCGCCACCAGGGAAGCCCCCAAGTTAGCATTTTTGAAATGTAAGGATAAGTTATTTTCCTAACCCAGTTATAATTTAAAAGGATCTGTCTCTCTTATGTGAAACACTTAGGATGTTTTAGAAGCCAGAAGGATTTAGCATATGTGGACTCTACTGTTGGCACAAAGTTGATCTTACTTTTTGGCCTAGAAATAAACAGGTCAATATCTAAATGAGTTTCCTACAAATAATCTGACAGCTCTAACTAGTTTATGAGTTTTTTAAAAAGATTTTCCATTATGTGATGATTCATAGGAATAATATTTTTATTCTCAGGGATGGATAAACTAATATTTTCTTGTCTTTCCTGTCTTTGAATGATTTTATTACTAGTCATTCAATCATTTATATACAGCTATCTAATAATATGGAATCTGATACTGCCACTGCACTAATACAGATATTCTTACAGAGTGTACTTTTCATAAAATCTTGAGATAAAACAATTTTATAAACATAGTTTTGAGATTAAACCTGCTCACATAAAGAGGAAAATCAAAAATTTGATTTCTGGGCTTCCCTGGTGGCGCAGTGGTTGGGAGTCCACCTGCCGATGCAGGGGACGCAGGTTTGTGCCCCGGTCCGGAAGGATCCCACATGCAGCGGAGCAGCTGGGCCCGTGAGCCATGGCCGCTGAGCCTGCGTGTCCAGAGCCTGTGCTCCATGGCGGGAGAGGCCACAGCAGTGAGAGGCCCGCGTACCACACACACACAAAAAAAATTTCATTTGTGCTTTATGAACAAAATAATTGTAAAAGAATTTAATAATATCTCACCAAATAATACTATATTTAAAAATATATATTTAACCACATTTCCTGTTCTAGAGAAATTTGAAAAAGGAGAGAATGTATTAGCCTGAGAAACTATTCCTAATATAGTTACTTTGAATGTGTATATTAATTAATGGCTACTAACTAGTTAACAAGGATTTACTAAGCCCATATTGTTATAAGTGTTTTGGGGAATATACACAGGGTATATATATATATATATATATATATATATATATATATATATATATATATATATAACTTAGTCCCTGCCTTTGAGATACTTCAACCAAACTGGTGAGTTAATTAGTATCTTAGAGGAGAATATTTAACAAATATGCATTTAGTATCTAATATACGCCAACAAGAACATTGCTAGACTCTTACTATACAAATTAAATAATTTGAAACATCAAAAAATCTCTAGTTAAGAAGAATCACCACAAATTGTAGAAAATGCAGAGAAGTAGACAAACAAATACTTAGAATAATGATTAACTGAAAAACAACTTTAAAATATACACAAGATTTGGATGGTGGGGAAATGGTTATATTTGAAATACCTATGAAATTGAACTTTCTGATTTCCAGGTAAAATAACCTTAGTACTAAAATTTCCCTAGATACAGACTTATTTGGAATACTTTCCCCTGAACTTTCTAGCACTTTACCTAGGTTAGCTCGATGGTGGGCTACTAAGGAAAATGAATCTTTCTGGGGAATGAGCAAATTCCCACACAGCACTAAGGCAGAAGTGGTAAGATAGGGTATCTCTGTTGAGCACTAGAAATTTCTGCATATTTCTCTATCTGTGCAGTCCTAGTGACACTCCTTTCATTAAAAATAAATAAATTACCGTCTTCCAAATGCCGTCATGCTTAACACAATAGTCACAGTTATGAAACTTCATTCTGACTTGTGATATAAGTGTAGATGTTTCCATTTTACCTCATCTTGCTGTGAGTTTAGCAGCTGCAGTTTCATGTGCTTCATATAGGCCATGGTAATTGGCATGTTGTAGTCAATCATGCTGGTCACCAAAGTGGGAGGTTTTCCATTATCTGTAATAAAACATTTTTAATGGGTAATGAAAGTGATTGCATTCTACCTGTAATTTCAGAATGATCCAATCTGTTCAAATTGAAATAAGATTCTAGATACCAAGTGTTTAGGAGATTGGTAGCATTAGAGATGGATCGCAGAAAAAATAAATAACTGGTAAGATTCAACAAAGGTGTTTTGGGACAAATTAGCGCTATGGATAAATCTGTTATTTCTAACTACAAGGGGTGATTTTTGATATCCTGGATAACAATGAGTGAAACTAATAGAGTGATTAAACAAAATTATTGGTATTTTTGTATTTTTCTCCTTTGCTGCACACTTAACTTTTTTTTCTTCTTTGGTCGTGCCGTGTGGCATGAGGGATCTTAGTTCCCTGACCAGGGATCAAACCCGTGCCCCCTGCAGTGAGTCGTAGCCACTGGACTGTCAGGGAAGTCCCCAGATTTGCTTTCTACATGGACTACTTGAGCGCAAGAGGAAATTTACTTTTTATTTTTTGCTGTTCCACCCATCCTCCAACACAAGGGAATAGGCTAGCCTAGATGTATCTTTGAGATTAATCTCTGAGAGAAACTCATACATTAGGGAAATAATCCAAATAATTTTTAATGAAAGCCAAAGCCAAATTATAACTTTTCTGTAAAATTTTTCAGTGAAAGAACTCCATACTATTCATTACTTTTAGAAATAAGAAATTGGTAGATTTAAAAGAACACAGATGGAACATCAATTTCCTTGCTGAAAATATCTAAAATACCATGAAATACACACAATAAATGACATTTAAACATTATTTTAGGAAAAAAAGTTATTTGCTACCGTCAAAACTGCTTTTCTTCTGAGAAAGGACACTGAGTTGCTTTGTAGTGAATCTTCAACATTCACTGTCTCCTGCTTGAATACATGAGACGATCTGACTTGTTAAACTGTTTCTGTCTACCACATTCTTACAAAAATGTGGGATATAAATTGTCATTATGAATAAAATTACTTGAAATCTCACTATTTGACACTGCGGCTACCTTTATGATCTGTTCCATCTGGGTTTAAATGCATTCTTTTCTGGCACTCTGAGCAGCTCATTAGAAACCGTGTCACCGCTTCTCTTGGTAGGAAGGCATAGCTCTCTGAAATCTGAAATGATTCACAAAATAGAGGTGTTATTATATAAGCTGACTGGGCATGATTCAACAGAAGTGATCATTGTATTTCCAAATAAGACGCATTATTCCATAATGGCAGGAAGCACAATGAAAGCATGCACTGCATACCATGCATCATTTCAAGAAATATCTATCCAACTTGATTGCATGTCTCTTAATAATCGCTAATAATGCAATGTGGAGGAAAAAAATCAACCACATCTGGATGGAGATCTGTTTATATTTCTGCATTTCTTTCAGGAAAAATAATCCCAGTGTACAGATACTCTAGTGAATTTTCCTTATTAAAATTTGCCCACGATTGTTTTGGCAATTAAACTTATTGCTAGCACCATTAAAATTTTATCCAATTTTACATATATTTTTAAAAATTTAGCCCCAAGGTGAAACAATAAACTTTGGATTTTGCAGTAATAAGCATTTCTTCATTATTGCTTTTCAAAGTACTTTAAGGAAAAATAAAAAAATAATCTGAACAGAACTCATGTATCTATTTACTGCAGTGAATCATCCCTTCCACAGAAAATGACACACTTGGAATGCATTCTGGCCACCTATTTCAGTTGTTATTTTATGTCAGTTTTTCATAATTTATGTCCACAATAGTTCACATTGATTGTCAGAGCCAGCTTTTCCAGTGCCCTATACAGAGCTTCTCTTTTCAGAACCATGATCCAGAATCAAGTTAGAAATCAATACTCTTGCCAGTGATTCTTCAAATATTAACTTTTCAAAAACCAAGGTATTTCTCTCAAGAAAGCAAAGATTTCTAAAGTGAAACTGACAGATTGTTAAACATCTCTAAATAAAAGCTGACAGTGCTGCTAAGAAGTCTGATGCAGGGCTTTAGTTTTCTACCATACTGTCACTGACACTGGTCCATGAAATATGAGGTAAGCAAAAGGAATAAATGAGTTGTAAATTAGACATAATTGCCATAAACGATTCCTCAGGTGCATGCAGAGCTGTTATGAACACTGATGTATTTTAAGCTTGTAGAAGGAAGGAAAATATGCACCTTGCATATAATTGAGTACAAATCTGCGCCAATTCCATTAATGGTGATGGGGTTAACTTTTGCTGGAGCACAGCATCGAGGAAACCTCACATATTAAAATCCAAAATTGTAAAGCATATTTTTCCCTGACTTTCATGTGAAAATCAGTTCACATCACTTAGCCTATCTCTTTGACTCTCAGGGAAAAGAAGCCGTAAGAATGTCAAAGAAAAGGAACAAGTCAACAATTAAAAATCTGCCATGGATGATCCATACACAGGTAATCCACAGTCAACTCTACTGCGATTGGAATATGAAACTGATTTTTAATATAACTACCATTTGTAAATTAAGGTGTTGTCCAGTTTAAAAAAAAAAAACAAACTTCCTTGTACTATACAAGGAATTGCGGGAGAAAAGCAGCAGAGCAATTTGGAAGTATTTCATCAAAATATTTTATATTAGCTATTGAATAAAGAAATACATAAATGCAATATAAATGTTCATTCATTCTCGCTCACTCTCTTTGTCTCTTCACACATGCACACACACACACACACACACACATTCGATTCTTATTCATCTATTTTTACAGAGGGAACTAACACTTTAGTCTGATTTATTTATCTGATTAGAGATCATTTTTTTCTGACTCTCTGAAAACCTTTTTTACAATAATTCAGAAGTTAAGTCTCTGATTCATGCCCAGTCTGATACTTCATATTTTAACTCACATGGAATTATAATCCATGGGAACTAATAGAGCTGACCAGTAAATTCATTAACAAACAGGATTTGAGAAGAATGCTCTACTGACTTTCATAGAGGATTTCTGTTAAGGCTTTTCTCTCCTTATATAAAGGAGATACAAGAGAAATCCTCAATTGAAAAAACTAGCCAACTGGTGGAGTTAAAGAGATGCTGCGTTTGCTTCAACGGTTCTGATGCTCTCCACAATCTGCCCTTTTCTCAGTGCTAATAAAGCACTTATGTAGAAATCCCTTCTAGAGAGCTTTATCATTGACCTGACTCAATTGTATTATTTGTCCTAGCACTACTTAGCTCCAAATCAATTTTTTCTTGGAATCATTAATCATATTATATTTCCTTTATACTTTTACTCTAAAAAACGGGTACCTGTATTGACCACAAATATGTTATATAAGTGGATAAATATGCTATTTGTACATGTGTGAATGAAATAATATAAAGTCCCATCTTGTATCTTAGAAAAGATTTTTTTTTTTTTTGGCAGTACGCGGGCCTCTCACTGTTGTGGCCTCTCCCGTTGCGGAGCACAGGCCCTGGACGCGCAGCCTCAGCGGCCATGGCTCACGGGCCCAGCCGCTCCGCGCGGCATGTGGGATCTTCCCGGACCAGCGCACGAACCTGCGTCCCCTGCATCGGCAGGCGGACTCTCAACCACTGCACCACCAGGGAAGCCCTAGAAAAGATTTTTTAGTAAGTATTATATCACATTGTTCTCTGTGGTGTTATTCTGGGCACGATATGTTATATAAGTGGACAAAATCCCTTATTTGGGGGTACTTTCTTGATGTTCAGAACCCACCTATAGGGAGACCTGCTGAGACAGCCCACTCTCATCAGATCTTTTCTACCCCACCTCATGTTCATTGGGGCCCAAGGATCTCAGAGTCTTCTTAGGCACAGGGAGAAGAGACCCTCAGAAAGTATCACACTCACTTCTGAAACAGTATTTCTCCTGCCATGGAGGTGAAGAGGGAAAATGATTCCTTTTTCTTTATCTAGGCTCGTTTCTCTCCAGCTTCTTTGAAATTAAGGGCCCTGGGCAACCTTCACTGCTGAAGTTCTCAGAACATTTTTAAACAATGAGATGTCCTTTAAAAGTTCTAAAATTACGGTACATTTGAATAATTGCATTTCACAATTAAAGCCCATAATGAAATGCTGTGGTTGGTCCTGTCAATATCCTTCCATGACGCCATTCAGAGATTATACAGAAAGCCTACATGAAGGCTCTTGAACTTGAGGCCTGAGCTAAATGCTCCTATGGTTCTTGCTCTAATGAAAGGGTCTGTTTCTGTGAGTGTTTGAAATGCTGAATCAACTTTAAATAGATGTTCATAAGTAGTGATAAAATCAGGGATGTGTTCTTCTATGCTGTCTATTCATCAAAGTCCTAACATTCTTCATACAACATGTAAAAGCAGGTGCAAATAAAATATAGAAGGGACAGAAATTGCAAAACGTTTTGATTCAGATACTTGAAACACCGTTCTACTAACACTATAATTAATGATATAAAATGCTATAGTCATTCATAAATGTCTATTTACTTGACCCACTTTTCAAATCTAAACACTTCTCTGTTTCTAAGACAGAAATCGGACTTTGACTATAGAGTACAGAACATTTCTAGAACACTAGTGAGGATAATATTCACTCAAAAAATGCATTCTTAGAAATATCTTTATATTTGGGAAAGATAGAGAGTATTTCCTGAGAATTGGTTTGTCAACACAGAAATGCTGCATCTTGTAATATGAAACAAAACATCACATGAATGGATATTAGTCTTGCTCCTTCTGAATTAAACACTAAAACAAACAAACAAAAAACAACTGCCATGGGACAAGCCACATATATTGCCAGTAACAGAAATAAACATCCAAAGGAAGGATGAACATAGAACATAGCCGTATTGAATCTTATAAACCAACGATCTCACACTATTTATCAGGTAAATAATTGTGAGGCATCTTTTCCTTAGAAATGTTATATTCTATGAATCCAGACTTGTTTTCTTAGATTTATATGATAGTTTTCATCGGAGTTTGCATCCATTATTTTAGACAGTGGCTAAAATAGGTTTTACAGTAATTTTTTGACAATGGGATCCACTGGTATAAAGAGGTTAAATGAATTGCATTGTCACACAATAGAGGGCAAAGCCAAGAGCTGAAACTTGAACCTGGATCTCTCAAATCCTGGTCTCATCCAACAGACAGATTAGACAAATGCGTAGGGTCCAAGGAAAGCAGGAACATCAAAATAGATTTTTTAAAACTGGTATTTAAAAAAAAAAACCCCAAAGTATCAAAGTGTTACCAAAGTCAGGACTTGGGAACTTCTTCTGCTACCACTGTTATTTTTTATTATAATAAGTATTATAGCTACAAAGCTCTATATGATACACATATTAAGTTTTTAAAATTAATTTATTTTTTCTATTCTTTTCCAAATTCTTTTCCCATTTAAGTTATTTCAGAATATTGAGCAGAGTTCCCTGTGTTATACAGTAGGTCCTTGTTGGTTATCTATTTTAAATATTCCTTAAACTTGAGTTGTGGCTGAAGATTTGTTGTTGTTGCTATTTTTTAACTTTGAATTAGCTATGGTTGAGGGGTGGAAATGCTGTAGCACAACACAATTTTTTCATTGCTTATCATTTCTAAAGACCTTAATTCAACTGTGTATTAGACAACATTGATACTGTTTTCAATGAAAATATTACATTCTAAGTCTGTTAAGACTGGAATTCATCAGTAATGCAGAAATAATAAATTGCATTATCATCCTAAATTAGAAGTAGAAATCACCTCTCCAATTAAATAATATGGTAATACTTCTACATAAAAATAATTGAACTGCAGCATCTTTTGATGGACTAAGCTAAATCAGCATCTAGAGCAAAGATAGTATGATATTAGTGACCTAATGATAAACCTATCCACCTGAAGAGGGTATCATGATTAAATCCCATAAGGAGCACTGCTATTGATCTTGCACTTGTAGGTTAAAATAAAAAATTTTAAAAACTAATGGGAATATATTTCTGAAAAGTTTACTGACAAATATTATAGTTGAAAGGAGGATGAGCATTTTTAACTTGCCATGTCCCTGTCTTCTGAAGGAAGAAGAAACAGTACCTTTTTAAACACTACAGTTATAAAACCAAATTCTGGCAGTTCTCAAGTGCCACTCACCTTCCCCTCAACAGCTTGGTTAAGGTAAAACTGTAACTTATTCAAAAGAACTGATATTTAAAAAATCAATCGCAGTCAAGTTAGTTTGCAAATCTCATCTTATAAATTTGATAATATATATAATTCCTAAAGTTTTCTTACATTTACTTTTGAATAGCACAGTTTTATCTCCAGAAATGTCTCCTTTCTTACTTGGATCTGAACATATGAAGCAATATAAAATTAGAAAAAAGTTTAAGAATTAATTAACCAAAATAATTTAATAACAAATTGTTCCTTTGCTGTACATTTCCAGACTGTGCGTCACAATTACATGATGCAAGTGTATCTCACTAACTTGAGCCATTAGGTTTATAAGTTAAGAGCAAAATTGATAACAGACAAAAATTTTGAAACAGGACTGTTTGTCCTGTCTTGCTTCCTCAGTCCCAAGCATTCTTCCCCTCTAATATTAACAGTGTTTAATTTCTGAACATTTTCAATAGAAGGGCCCTCAAAATTGACTCAGCTTGTCCATAAACCTGCAATTCTCTGGCTCCTGAAATGGTAGAAAGTTGACAATTCTCTAAATTAGGATTCTCATTAACTGTATGACAACTGTTACTTTCTTTGGCTGTTTTACACAAAAAGAAATGCTTCCTAAAAGAGTATACGTGTGTTTGTTTCCCATTGATTGAGTGCTTAATAATAATTATGCCAAGTAAGAATTTTATATGGATTTTATCATTTAATCCTCACATCAGTCCCAGAATAGATTACTATCATCACCATTATAATCTCTGTTTAACAGATGAGGAAACTAAGCTTCAGAGAGGTTGTATAATTTGTCAAACAAGGAGGAGAGACAGGACTCATGTGATAATCTGGTTTCAGAGCCTATCTTTTATTCACTTTTAATCACCATATTTTATAGCCTCTCCTGGTCATCAGTATTAAAAATGAAAGAGACTGTCTCATCCATAAAAAGTGGGAATATTAACCTTACAGCATAGGTTAATTATACTAAAATGTTTATAATGTTCCCTGGTGTGAGATTCTTTGTAAGTATAAAATGCTCTGACTGGTTTGAGGTGATCCTTTTGAACACAAGGCCAGTCAAGGGCCCTGTACCTTGTCTCAGGTTACAGAGTTCCACAAGAAGCACATCAGACTGTGCAGTTACAATACAGAGCTCCACCTGGAGGAAATTAACTGACCATCTGTCCTGTTCCAGCAGAACTGACTGCTAAAGTAATGGCTTTGATGATGGCCATTCTGACTAGTGTGAAGTGATACCTCATTGTAGTTTTGATTTGCATTTCTCTAATGATTAGTGATGTTGAACATCTTTTCATGTGTTTGTTGGCCACCTGTATGTCTTCTTTGGAGAAATGTCTATTTAGGTCTTCCACCCATTTTTTGACTGGGTTGTTCATTTTTTTTGATATTGAGCTGCATAAGCTCCTTGTATATTTTTGGAGATTAATCCTTTGTCAGTTGCTTCATTTGCAAATATTTTCTCCCATTCTGAGGGTAATCCTTTGGCAGTTGCTTCATTTGCAAATACTTTCTCCCAATCTGAGGGTTGTCTAATGCTGGAGAAGGTGTGGAGAAAAGGGAACCCTTGTGCACCATTGGTGGGAGTGTAAATTGATACAGCCACTATGGAAAACAGTAGGGGGTTCCTAAAAAACTAAAAATAGAACTACCATATGACCCAGCAATCCCACTACTGGGCATATACCCAGAGATAAAAATAATTCAAAAAGATACATGCACCCTAATGTTCATAGCAGCTCTATTAACAATAGCCAGGACATGGAAACAACCTAAATGTCCATCAACAGAGGAATGGATAAAGAAGATATGGTACATATATACAATGGACTATTACTCAGCCATAAAAAGGAAGGAAATTGAGTCATTTGTAGAGACGTGGATGGACCTAGAGACTGTCATACAGAGTAAAGTAAGTCAGAAAGAGAAAAACCAATATCGTATATTAACACATATATGTGGAATCTAGAAAAAATGGTATAGATGATCCCATTTGCAAAGCAGAAATAGAGACACAGACGTAGAAAACGAATGTATGGATACAAAGGGGGAAGGGGGGAGTGGGATGAATTGGGAGATTGGGATTGACATACATACACTACTATGTATAAAATAGATAACTAATGAGAACCACCTACTGTATAGCACAGGGAACGTTACTTAATGCACTGTAGTGACCTGAATGGGAAGAAAATCCAAAAGGGAGGGGATGTATGTATTTGTATGGCTGATTCATTTTGCTGTACAGTAGAAACTAACACAACATTGTAAAGCAACTATACTCCAATAAAAATTAATTTTAAAAAATGAATAAAGTAATGGCTTTGCAATAACACTGTAACACTGTAACAACCAGGAACTAAATGCAGAGGACTTCCATTTTTAATAGAATATACAAGGAGAAGTGTAAGTAGACTATTTCTAAAGGAATAAGACTTCTAATTGTTCAAAGAAATTTACCAATAGAGAAGTTATTGTTGCTTTAAGATTTGAACCTAACACATGAGCTGAAATAGAGACATCACATGACATGGGTAAATCATGAGCATTAGCAAAACAGAAAAAGCTAAAATCAAAAGATTTATCAACCAAAATCACACCATATTGTCCTAAGTTCCCTAAGGTCTTAGCAAAAGGAAAAATCATCATTAATGTTACTCAATATTAGTAATTTGGAAAAGTAGCAGGCAAGTGCTGAATTTCATTATAAGTAACATTCCTCCACAGCTTGATGCCTTTGTCTATAGTGTGCTCCATTTCAGACACCGAGCTTTAGAGCAAAATAAAGCTGGTCTAATCGCACTATTTTTTAAATTACGTTCTCCACCTTTGCTCTATAAAATGAATTTAGAAAATAGAAATAACACCTTTATTTCACTGGAATAATAACATTAAAGCTTTTTTTTTTTTTTTTTTTTTGCCAAATATCATGCTGTACACTCATGGAAGAATTTGACTTCAAGGCCAAATTTTTAACATTTTCTCTTGTGAAACTCTTGAAATTATGAATAAAGAAATAGTCTCCTAATGAAATTTGTTTATCAGATTGCTATTGTGATATTTAATATTTAATACTGTGATATACTATCACAAACCACCTGCAATGTACATAACTGGATAACGAAGCTGTAGAAAATTTATTTTTAAAAACTAATAAAATTAAAATGTAATTGAACAGAACCTATAAATCCAAATGCTATTAAAGACCTCATATGTCCTGATTCACAAAGACACCATAGTCCAGAGGGACCCCTATCTAAGGAAGGGAAGTCTTGTTTATGGGCACTATCTCCAGTTCAACAAGGGCCACTCTGTCTTTACCTGGTTTATACTTTGTATATTTTTGAATACATCTGAAGAGAGGGAATTAGGAAAAAAAATACATATATATATACACACACATATCATATACATATAAAGATTTACAAACACTATAACATTTGGCCCAGATATTTTTATAGATGTGTTACAAAACTGAAAAGTCCAGCCAATGGTTTTCTCTTATATTTATATGGATTCTTTTTTACCCATTTCATGCATGAGAAAAGGTAAGCAGCGAACATCACTATACTTCTACAGAGGAATTTATTAATCTGGGGAGTTGCACATGGAAACAGTCTTACACAAATGAAGACATTTTTCATCTAAACATTTATTTACTGAACAAATATCTATTAAGTGCATAGGCACTATAATTATCCCTGAATACTGTGAGATATGGTTCTACACCACTAATGTGCCCGGCTATATCAAATTATTGGAATCACCTGTTGGTAATTGTTTGGTTAATTTTGAAGAGATTCCGAAAAATGTTTTGATCAGGACTTAGCATAAATACTCTTAGGTTAAAAAGTGTATCATAGCAATAATCAATTAAACAAAAAGCCAGACATTTGGCCTGCCTAATCAAATTTGCATTTACTCTGGCCCTCAACAATTTTTTTTTTTTTTTTTTTTTTTTTGCGGTACGCGGGCCTCTCACCGCTGCGGCCTCTCCCATTGCGGAGCACAGGCTCCGGACACGCAGGCCCAGCGGCCATGGCTCGCGGGCCCAGCCGCTCCGCGGCACGCGGGATCCTCCCATACCGGGGCACGAACGCGTGCCCCCTGCATCGGCAGGCGGACCCCCAACCACTGCGCCACCAGGGAAGCCCCCTCAACAATTTTTGCTTCCAAACCCTAACTTCTATTTCAGAAACACTTCCTGTTTAATTGTATCTGTTTGACCTCTAAACATCTGATAAATAACCAAATGAATTCCTGTACCTTAACAATATCTCCAATACTGAAACTAGGATGCTGCCAGATTCACACTTCAGCTCCAAACGTGCCACTGCCCCCCTGGTGGCAGATTCTCACATTTTGGTTGGGTTCCTAACAATCCCTAAGTATTGCTTGTTTTGTTGCACTCTGGTACTATTATCACCTACTCCAACATGCTATTTTCAGTTCATATCACTGTCTACTATTTCCCTTCATTCTTCTCTGAGTACTTTCTATATATTCAATCATCACACCCATTCATCAGCTCCTCTTGTCTTTTTCATTTAGTTAAGTGGGAAGGGGGTGGCCTAGCCCAGTCTGAAATATCTTGGGTTGCTTTTTAAAAAGTACTAAGGTTCCTAGATAAAATACAGCACACACAATTAAATGTGAATTCCAGATAAACATGTGATATTGGGAATAACTTATATTAAAAATTATCATTTATCTGAAGTTCAAATATAACTGGGCATCCTGTATTTGTTAAATCTGACAACCTTATATGGTACATTTATCTAAGATGAATGGAAATATGGGTTAGAGCCCAAAGATAATCTTAAATTTGGAACAAATTGTTATGTCAGGAAGATCTAAGAATATACCAAGAGCAGAAGTGAGAAGCAGGGTAGGTGGAAGTGATTATTGGGCATCTGCAGACAGTCTGAAATCACAGTGCCCATTGAAAGCAATATTTTCCAACTTTTTAGACCAACAGCACAGGTAGAAATATATTTTATATCATAAGCCAGCACATATACACATTTCAACAATAAAACAGACCATTTCTATTTTCTTCTATTTCATTTTTTAGAGTTATCACAACCCACTAAATTGGCTTGAAAACTCACTAATGGGTTGTGATACATAATGTGAAAAACACTGGTCTAAAGCAGAAGGATGCAGCCTGTCAGTCCAAAGATATTTGCTTGAGAGAAGATGGTAGTTATGTGGTCAAGTTTAAAATGAAGGCTGCAAATTCAAAGGAGGTCTAAAGCAGGCAGAACTATTTTTAGACAGTTCGGGTCAAATTTTAGACAGCTAAAAGTAAGTTGGAAATCTGAGGCAAATGCATCAAATGAAGAGCAAAAGGAATAAAAAGTGAATGAGGTGCAGTCTGTATCCTCCAGGGATAGGGTAATGGTACAATTGTGAGGCAAGAGACAAAGACAGTGAACCTGAGCCAAGGCACAGAAATCTGTTATATGATGAAAAGAAACTAGAGGAGGAAAACAGAGAGCAGTAACAGCATTCCAGGGCAACATCGTATGAATTGGGCACCACATCACCGTGCATTAGTACATCGAGGTATAGGCAAACAAGAAATAGAATGTGACTTAAGTTAATTATAGCTAATTCCTTTTTATTAGAAACAGTTTTTGCTCTACTGATAACACTTCAAATTTAGCTATATTGCTTTGCAGAAAATAACTTTATTTTCTATTGTTTTATCTTCATTATAATGATGAACATCTTTAACTTGGAGTTGTATTTTACAATTATTAAAATAGTCATCAACTGAGCAAATGTGACAATATCAAAAAGAGAGAGAGTCCAATAATCTGGAGGTATGTCTCCAAAGTTGTGGGTAATGTTTTTGTCTCTTTTTACATTAGAATATCTGGTTGTTAAGGAACAGATTGTCATAACAGAGAATTCTTACATTTATTGAAAAAATGAGCAGATGGGCACTGAAAAAGTTTTTCTTCATATGTGTTTCCTAATAGTAAAATAAAGAGAATTTTTAAATGTTGCATGTAAATAAAATGGCTCTGCAAAGCAAATATTTATACAATTACTTGCAGCATGAATAGCTACATTAAAATACACAATTACACACATGGAAGAGTGGGGAAATGACTCCTTCTCTTGATGTTTCCTGAAGAATGTATATTCCGTGATACATTAGTGTTTTTTCTGGGGCTTAGGGGAGAACAAGTTGAATCCAACCTTTCTGGTCTAGAATTCAATGGCATGTTCAAGCTCTCCTGGGCTCCTGTTGCAGCTTTCTTCATTAAACGTTACCCTCACTAAGCCCTGCTAGGCAGGGGAAGACAGCACTTCCTTTTTTTTTTTTTTTTTTTTTTGTGGTACGCGGGCCTCTCACTATTGTGGACTCTTGCGTTGCGGAGCACAGGCTCCGGACGTGCAGGCTCAGAGGCCATGGCTCACGGGCCCAGCCGCTCCGCGTCATGTGGGATCCTACCAGACCGGGGCACGAACCCGTGTCCCCTGTATCGGCAGGCAGACTCTCAACCACGGCACCACCAGGGAAGCCCGACAGCACTTCTTTTAAAACAGGTGGCCAAAACTACTGCTGCCACAGTCACTTAAAGCAGGCAAGATTTAGCCATCTTAGGGGAAAAGGAAGAAAAATGGAGAAGGTTAGGCTTCACTTCTCTAGGGAGTGCAGTGAGTCACACAACCCTCATATGTTTGTGAAAACTGCAGAGTCTGTGAGATGGTAATAATGAGATAATGGATGCAGAATTCGTTGTCTGGATTCTTCAACTGCTCCACAACTGGCAAATAATGTAAACATTTTTCTGAGATGCCAAGTAAAGAAATGGCCACATGGTTTCCTTTAGAAAACATCTCTCAACTTGCGTGTTTACTGTGCTCTAGAGGTTGCAATAGGGAAGAACAAATCTGGCTCCATATTAGACCTGCTCCTTTTACATTAACCTTTGTCCTCTGTTGCCGTGCTTGGTCATGCTGGCCTTGCGCCTTTAGTAAAATAATGTTGCCTATAGCCTGAAATATACAGGATAGCCTATCCTCAAGGCTCTGACCTTTAAGAGTCCATTCATATAGAGATAAAAAGTTGCAGAACAGAGCATAGCACTTGTCTTGTTGGAGGTTTGCAGAAACATCGTAACCTGACCTAAGTGGACCGCTACAAGAACAAAGGAATCCGACAGCAAGAAGTTTGCAACAACTAACCACACTCCTCACCTTGCCTATAAAAGTGTTTTACTGAAACCCTTCCAAGGGCTTGGGGGTTTTGGGGCACGAGCCACCTGTCTCCTTGCAAGGGCTTCCAATAAACCTTTCTCTGCTCCAAACTGCAACGTTTTGCTTTATTTGGCCTCACCATGTGTTGGGCACATGAACTTGTGTTCAGTAACAAGGTGACTTTTGAAAACGGAATAACTGCGACTTGTGTTGCTGGAACTTAGACCCCAGGGGTTAAGGATAAAGCTCTGAGTACTTGGGGCAATGCCAACTGTCTGACCCCAAAGTCTATCGTGCCCTATTGAGAAATATTGTTTTAGACTTCACAAATAACTATGCAAACTAATGGATACATATAACAAAAGATATTACGTTCATATGTTCTCCACTGAAGAATTAAAACACACCAAGACAGAAATTTCTTGGTCCAAATTTCAAATTCTCAAAATCTGTTTCTTTCATGATTCACCTCCTTTCCGATTGCTAGGGTTAAAGAACAGAGCAATGCTCAAATATGACTGTGATGTGGGAGAGGACATTCCTAGAAAAATGAAGGTAGAGGAGAGGATGAGGACTAGAGCAGATAAACATAAAAAACAGGTAAAGGCTTGTAACTCATTACTTATGATGAACTGACTAAAATTGCAGCAGATGAAGTTAGTGAGTAGCACTTTCAATTCTGGAAAAGTCATGAATGAAGACATGGGTGCGTGTTATCCTTGGGCCACTGGGGATCACAGATGATACAAAGAAAGAAATAGACCTCTCAATATCTAGTTAATAGAAAAAAATCTGTTTACAGAATCTGTTACCCCACAAACAATGCCATATTTTTTAAAAAATCACATTACCTCACTATCATAATATCATGTTTGAAGCAATTATTAAGTTAAAACCTTTACATACATTATTTATGAGGCTCAAAGCAACCCTAAATATAACACATACCCAAATCACACATATAGAACTTACCTAATCAGGATTTGAACCCAAGTCTAGCTGACATCAAAGCTGGCACCATTTTCTTTCTATTACTTCACACCAAGAGCCCATGTCTTAGTCCTGTATCCTGTTATATTTTATCCCAATTAAATACATATATAGGTATTTATACATGTGCATATACTGTAAGAAATTCAGGAGATTTTATTTATTACATCATCACAGTACGCAGGAACCTCTGGATATGAAGAATCACCCACTAGTAGGTACTAATCTTCCGAGTAGTTTTAAAAGTTGCACTGGCACATTTTCACCACAAGGGTGCACTGAAGTAGCAATTTATCAGGCTGGACATGAAGAGTTAACGCTGTTTCTCCAAAAGGTTAATTCCCTTTCAAGGAATATATCTATTCACAATAATACGAAAATTATTAATGACAGGGTTTGTGACATTAGTTGGTGATAAACTGGTTTGGGTGAGTTATGTCTTTTGACGGTCCCTACTACCTAAAAGAAAGGTTCTGAGTGTACAGGATTTGCACTGTTACTCTGCTCACCTGTGATAATTCTCACTACACCTATATAAGAAATAAATCAAATTTGATGAATGGCAGAACACTATTCTTCTGTTTTAAGATTGTTATTTAATAACTCGAATTCTCATGCCACTGATTTATTTTTTCCTTCTGAGATGATTTTACATATCTGACTTCTTAGTCTGAATAATATTTTTAGTTATCTGAAACAATGAGACTGTTCCTACATAAATGTAGGTTTAATATTATGTGTACCATGTTTAATAGCTGCTCAATATTTAGCAATAATCACCTTTATAAAACCTATTATGTGTGTGGGGGGATATGTGGATATGGGTGTGCATCTGATAAGAAATAAACCAATGTGTGGAAATGTAAGTGATGTGTTTATATCCTGCCTCTAAGATGATAGCATAATTTAATGCAGCATCAAAGTCTTCTCTAAAAAGCAAGGGGGAAGCACTTGTGTTAAATAATTTTGTTACCTTATTCATAGCCTGCAAAATTACAGAAATCCAGGGTGCTGTTCAAGGTAAACATGAGTTGTGTAGTGCAGGGTCTTTACAGACACAGGCTACAGTTCTGATCTTATTTCATTATCTCTATTTATAGTAACATCTTTATACTACTTAGTTGGTATCAAAAAGGCGAGGACTTCACAGAGACGAGGTAAATTTTTTCCTTCAACGAGTATCTATGGAATACTCTACCATGAGACGGTTCTTTTACTAAGCTGTGATTATACAGTAATATGAGAAACAGACATGGTCCCCCACCATTAAGGACTAAAGATTTTTTTTTAACTTTGACCCTAGCTATAAATAAAGAAAAAAAAGAATGAAATTTTGCCATTTGCAGCAACATGGATGGACTTGGAGTGCATTATGCTAAGGGAAATAAGTCAGAGAGAGAAAGACAAATATTGTATAATATCACTTATGTGTGCAATCTAAAAAATACAACTAACTAGTGAATATAACAAAAAAGAAGCAGACTCACAGATATAGAGAACAAACTAGTGGTTACCAGTTGTGGGGGGAGGAGCAATAGAGGAGTGGAGGAATGGGAGGTACATACTACTGGGTGTAAGACAGGCTCAAGGATGTACAATATGGGGAATATAGCCAATATTTTGGCTCATCTTGAGCCAAAGCTCAAGATATTGATGAGCCAATATCAATTCATCTTGATAACATGAGTTCTCAACTTCTATAAGATACATGCCAAAGGCTATTACTCATGATGCCACACTGGGATTCACACAAAAATCAGGACGATGCTATGCTACTTGGAACATCAGTGGGTCTATGTATGGCATGTCACACATTTCTTTCCTATGTATTCTTGAGTTAAACCCAGCTAGATATGAGAGACAAACACATTTACAAAATGATCATACAAAGTGTCAATGATTGCTATCAGCCTAATTTATTCTCTAGCTTCTCTTGCCCAAGGATATTTGAAGTCCATATAAAGATATATAGGTCAATGCTTTAATCCAAAGATATTAAATTCTAATTTAATTAAATTAGAATTGGAGTCATTGTGTAAACCTTGAGTCATTGTGACAGGGAAGGGAAATGTACTTAGAGAGCACGGTGTTCCTGGTACTAATCACAGAAATAGATATAACCCCCTATTTCAACAGTGTCTCAGACTATAGGACTATAAGACAAGCAACACTGATGTTCACAGGATCGTTTATGTTTACAACGAAATTTTAGGTCACATCTGTTGCACTGCCGCTTAAAATCACATTATAACTTAAGTAGCCATCCATTGACAACATGGTTCAGATTACTGCAAAAATTTTAATGAAAATGGAGAGCAGTGAAAATGTGCTGACACCTGAGAGTCATTTTTATGGCCTTTCTTCTTATATCGCTATTTTAAAATCCTAGATATAGGAAGTCTAATGACTACAGATCCTTTTCATGATTATTACCATCATCATTATTATTATTTATAGGAGAGTTCTCTAGATGATAATGAAGCCAAAATCTTCTATCTCTCTGCTTTGCTCATCAGCCAATCTGCTTTTCCAAGAGCAGGAGTCATTTCCCTATGTTTGAACATTTCTTGTGCCAACCTATTTGCTCACTTTGGTTACTATTTTCCTTGTGCCCCTTCCATAGTAATGGCTCCACACACACCATGAAAACTGCTGTAATTCCTTCAGAGCTGGAAAAAAAATGGAAACATAGCCCCCTCATTTTATATGTGCGAAAAAAAACTGTGGCCTAAGTCAAAAGGAGGGTAAATTAATTGCTAGGAACTCTCGAATTTTAATTTAGTGTTATTTTTTTCACACCACAATGGCTGCAAATTTTGGTCATTTGCCTCATTCTAAGTTGACAAGAATTCTGGGAATTTTGATATAGCAAACTAGCCCAAATGGTGCAAGTTTAAAAAAAACCCATTTAGCAGTAGAGACACCGAACCAATAGATATTAATAAAACAGAACAGGATAAAATGACACTAACTGAAGTTTTAAGGTTAAGAGTTGTAGACCTGCTAGAATAAGACTTTTCCTTTTTAACATTCAGAGTAGGGATACAGACATTCTGCCTAATATATTATTTTTCTACAGCACGTCCCTGGAAAGGAATATTCTATTCATATTGAAAGCAAATTCTTTAAAGAGATCCAGTTTTAAAATTTTTCAGAAAAGCAATTTAAAATTAACGTAAGACTGAAACTTGGGTAAAAGCAAATGAAATAACTGAAATTCTCATAAACTTCATCTAGCAGGAGAGCTCCTAAACACAGGTACCCTGGCTTGTTCCATGCTTCCCTTCAGCCTGGTCAAAGCTTGGAGAACAGTTACACTGTGGACTGCCAGAGATAGTGACATTTATAAGATGTACATAAGAGAATGCCTAAGTTATTACTATTCATCTCTCTCCCAACACGGAGGCATTGGGGCAAGCAGAGGAAATTACATCCATAATTATAATTAGGGCAACGAGGGAACTATGTTGATTGTCTCGTTTGTCCTTCTACCTGGAACATGACTGGTGATTGGATAAAGGAGAAAAACATTATTCAAAAGTTGACCATAAGGAAAGCACTTCATGCATATTAACTCATTTATTTTGCCACACCATGCATATCATTATCTCCCTCTAAACAGGAGGAGAAAAAAAGTAAATAATTGGCCAAAAGTGGCACAGATAGGAAGTACTAGATTTGAAATTTGAAACTGAGTTTGTCTGGCTTCTAGCCTATTTTCTTTTAGCTATAGCATATGCTCTCCACTCGGAATTAAATGAACGTAATTATTGGCAGCTATGTATGTGAGTAATACATGTAAACTTACTGTATCACACCACAAGTTGTGTGTGTGTGTGTGTACATATACACATATATATGCAGACTGTTCTCTCCACTGAAAACACTGACTTTCCCTGCTAGTTCCTGGATTTCCACCAGTTACTTTTATTTTACATGTAGCAAGAAAGAGTTTTGAAACTTTATCTTTAATCGGACCACAACTGAAGAAACCTTTCTGGAAAGGCAGCTGTGCTTTAGCCTGTGGTGAAATGCAAGACATAAAAGACAACTAGAGAAGAGTTATATATTCCCTGAAGGTAGAATTCAGACAATAGCTGAGAAAAGTTAAGGACTGGAAGACAACTTCCTGCATTCATGATTTTTTTTAACATTGTTACCACATTAATTTTGAAGTCACTTTCCAAATTGCTAAGCACACTTGCATTCAATTTTCAGTAGAAAGATATATTTAAGTTCAAATATAAGTGATATCTGAATGATTCACACTTCTTCTCCACTGTTAATGTAGATAATCAACCAAAAATATTGAAGGAAACACATTCAGTGCACCAGTAAAGGTTAATATATACACAGGGACAAATGAAGGGGGGAAGAAAATACCTAAAAGACACTAGAATTCAACAATGACTAAAACAATTACTTATGATAGCCTTTACATATTCCTAAAATGTGTCATTTTATGTGGATTTTTAAAAAGAGCTCATGAGTCACAGAATATACACCCTCCAATTTTTTTCTCTAGTCAGATCAGATTGCAATAAAATTTAAGTTGTATAATGACTAGATATTTCAAGGAATGATATACTGCAGATAGGTAAAAACAAATAGCATTCAAAAGTTAATCCAATATTAAAGGACCACCATTTCCTGCAGAGTGAAAACATAGAAAGATTTGCAAAAAAAGGCAAAGTAAATAAAATGACTGCTAAATCTATTGGTAATATTATTAAGACAAAATGACACGTTTTAATGATTAGTTGTATAAGTATGGTTTCTTGGCCATGTAGGATAAGGGAGAAAAAGAAAGTCAATAATCATGCATGCTCTATGAGCTAATGTGTTAGAAGTAGGAAAAATATATTAATCTTAATGGGAACCATTATAACTGCAATAGGTATCTAGCTAATTCTACCAGTGACTAGCCAATTCCAGCATTAGTATTGAGAACTAAATTCTGACCCAACAGTCTAGGGCCCTAATAGCACTACACCATTTCATTTCAAATTGCATTTAGTTTTATGCCCCATTAGTTGAACATTTATATTCATTTTAACATTAGACTTAAATTCATTGTGGCGTCATGTGCAGTTTTGCTGGCAATGCAGCAGTGTTTTTTTCTTTTTTTTCTACAATTTATTATTACTCCATAAAATGGAAATGTTTTCTAGTTAGGATTCCGTTGAGAAATACCAGAAGGCAGAAGGTGAGGCCAGAAGAAACCTTCATGATATTAGGAAAAGGTGAGACTACTTTAGATGCGGAAACAAAAAATAAACTTGGGAAAGAAAAGAATCTTCAAATAGGACATTCTCAAGAGGGAATGGATGATGTTTCAGATACTATTTATACATTCAAAGTTGGTATCCAGCCCTACCCCAAAATGCAGAAAACATCTTCAAAATGTTAACGCAAAATGATATATGTTGGAAAAGTGTTTACCAATTTATTGGAAGTGTTTAGCATGCATTATGGCAGTGGATCAGATTCTCTACATTGCATTTAGCAAAACACCGGGTGAGAGACTTGGGTTTATGTCATATTTCTCTTTTAATTAAAGGTCTCTAATAAATGGATTTCAAAGATTAAATCACTTTAAATTGCTTTTGGCACCTAAACAGATTTGGCTGCCACACTATTCCTGACAGTGAAGCCACTTGTTTTTTGTTGGTTTGTTTTCATTGAATACAACTGAACTTATGTATTCCTACCTTACAAAGTCCTATCAAGTTTAGGTAGCTATTCTGTGAAAAAGAATTATCATAAGAGTACACAGTTAGTGATATTAGTAGATCAATATACAGTTTTTTTCCCTATTAGTATCCAGAGATACAACCCTGGCTTAGGAGGCAGGCAAAATGAGTATGTTCAGTAACATTAGTCTACACCAAAGTATCTTAAGAAGCTAGGTCATTATCATTAGTCATGATAAAGATGTCTCCTTAGATATGTAAGTCAAAAGAAAGTTTATGTGGCAGAGTTATGTAAGGAAACTTACAATAGTGCCTGCCCACAAACCATGCAATTTGGAAACAGCCAAGAAACAAAACCATAGAGAAGGAGAGATAAATACAACATGTATTAGGGGTTATTATGCGACTATAAAGATTCAATATGACCCTGGAGATATAGCAAAAAATAGTTATGGAAAAGAAGCTATTTCTTATGCTCAGTAGCTAATTTTCAAACATATGTACCTGTATTTGAAACTTTGAGCATTTCACACATTTTTCTGTATCTGAAAAAAAAATGGATCCAGACTGATATTGTGTATAAATATAGCTGAAAACAGTTAATATAAAGGTAGCCAAAAGCAAAGTTCAATAAGAATTTTTAAAAAGGATATTATTCTGATTGCTGATAAAGTATTTCCGATGTACACTTTGCTCATATTGGAAAAGAATAATTTACTGTTCAATTTTCCTAGAAAGGATGAATTATCTATAGTAAGATGATTTCATAAAATGTTTAATTAAATAAAACTAGATTAAAGTGTCTAGATCGAACAGTAAGTATAATTAAAAACTTTAGAAATAATATATAACTCCATTTTGACAATATATATTTCAATATCTAACAGTTAAATCTGTTTTCTAGATAATTTACAATAAAAGCATTATATATTTTCATTTTTAAATGTTCAAGGGCACTAGGCCTATGAAAATAACACATATTTTTAAATAATCTATACTGGAAAATTAAGAAAGGCATACCCTTCAGGGCAAATGTATTTAATATAAGGTAACATAAGAAAAGCACATAAAATTTTCTTATTCATGTGACTATAAGTATTAAATAAGAAATACCTGAACATATTAATATGTTTTGAAGGGGAAGGACTGTTAAGACAATAGTGGTAGTACAAAAGTTCATATGTTCCGGTAGATAATTTATATATTATGATTTGAACACATATTATATATTGAATATATAACACAAATAATCTTCCCATTTGTGGGCATTTGACTGGGACTACCACATTTTATGCATATTTAAAGAAAAGAAAATGATAATGCTAGAAACAGGTTTCTAGCAATATATGCAATAGACTTAGTGAACATACAACCAAAATAGAATTCAATAATAATAGTTTAAATGTTGGGTGTGACCATGATATAGTCTAATTTATGTTGAAGATAGAATACTCATAGCTATTTAACCCATCTTTAATAAGCATATAATATCAAATTTCAAAATGCATGCCTTTTTCTTTTCTTTTTTTGTTTTTTTAACTTACTGCTTTGTAAGTTCTCTTTTGTCCAGCATGTTTCCGAATTTGTTCTCCATTTGGCCCTGTTTCCACATGCATTGAATAGATAATGTCAAAGAAATCTTCAACCACGGCTACCCGCCGCAAAGATAGCTTCTCATCTACCCCTACGCCATCCTGGAAACAAAGCCAAAGAAAAAAAAGGGTCACAAGATTAATAAAGAAATATGGAAATATGTATTTAATATATAAGGTTGACACAGAAAGTTCATTAGACAAAAACATTTTAATAAACTGATCCAAATCATCTAGATAGTAAACTTCAAAAAATTATGATTGAATATCTCATCATTTTATATATTATTTACATACAAAACTTTAAGAAACATGAAAAAAGATATTTGGCATAGTCAATCACGCTTACCCATTAATGCCACCTTTTAAATTTTAAAATGACTTAGTTGTAACCATCAGTGTAACTTTCTTAAATTACTCTGAAATACATTAGTAAGGTCCAGTAATTCTTTTACTGTAACAATTTCTTCTAGATATTGATTTCTTATCTAATCAATATCTATTGTGTCCCTGGGTACTGAGCATTGTGATTAGAGAAATGAAAGAAATAATATGAAACCTCTACCCTTAATACCATACAATCTAGGAAAGAAAATTCATCTACTCTGCTATCCGTATTAGACTAAGGGAGAGTATGGGTTAAAGGTTAAAAATGTGAGCTCTGGAGATGATCTAGGTGTGAACTTTGGATCATCCACTCTGAAGTTGTGTATTTTGTGCAAATCTTTTAAACCTCTCGAAATTTGTTTTCTCACTTGTAAAATAGGGATAATAGAGCCTACTTTGCAGACCTGTAATCATTGAATGAAATAATGTATGTAAAGCTTATAACCCAATGTTTGGCATATAATGAACAGTCAATAAATGGTGGCTTTTGCCATTTTGATGATCATGATAAAAATATAAGTCAAGTAGTAGGGGAGTTCAGAGAATAAAGATGTCACAGTTTACTGAAGCAACTTCATGCAAGAAACAGAATTTGACATTGGTGGGAGCTGAAGCAGGGGATAAGTCATGGCAGTGTGAAAGACAGCAAAGAGCCAAAAGTTTCTGTACATGACTGAGAAGAATAAATAATAAGTTTGGAATGAGATAAGAGATAAATTTAATCTTACATGGCTGCCACATGAATAAATTCACTACTTCTGAGTGGAGGATCCAAAGTTAACACCTAGATATTCTCTAGAGCTCCCATTTTTAACCTTTAACCCATCTGTCCCTTAGTCTAATACTGACAACACAGTAGATGCATTTTCATTTCTGAAGTGAAAGGGTTTCCTACTTACAAACACACACACACACTTACACAATGTTCTTAGTCAGACCCTGAGGCATAACCTGAAGTAACATGACAGCTCCATAAATGCTGGCATACAATTACAAGAAGATGATTAACCTGAGCAAAATCATTACACAGTCAATGAGTCAAATGGCAAAAGCCTCTTTGAACAGTAGTGCCAGCAGACTGAGTTTACTGCAAAACTGAAAGCAAATCACCTGATGCTTTTTGTTAGTTTGGTTTTTACTTTATTTATTTCTTTTTTTTTTTTTTTTTTTTTTTTTTGCGGTATGCGGGCCTCTCACTGTTGTGGCCTCCCCCGTTGCGGAGCACAGGCTCCGGACGCGCAGGCTCCGGACGCGCAGGCTCAGCGGCCATAGCTCACGGGCCCAGCCGCTCCGCGGCATATGGGATCCTCCCAGACCGGGGCACGAACCCGTATCCCCTGCATCGGCAGGCGGACTCTCAACCACTTGCGCCACCAGGGAGGCCCTATTTATTTCTTTCTTCTGGTTTACAATAGGTCTCAGTAGCAGCAGTGCCTAAAGCAGGATATTCAAATAACTATATACATGAAGTTTTATATAAGGCCAAACAGCCAGGCGTTCCACCTTTGTTAAATTTGAAGTGCTCCCTCACAAATTATCTGTGATGCATGTGGTTCCTCACTAGGTTTCAGACCTTTCTGACTTCTCTCCTTTAACATCTTGAGCCATCTCTTCTTCTACACTGGGCTCCATGGATAATCCCTCATTGCCTTATGATGCAAGATCAATCTGCAGTGAGAGGACAGGGAAGCTCCATGAATCACAGCAGTGACCAGCCTGGAAATTAGTTGAAACTTAGAGGATAGTGTCAGGGAAGCACCATTTCAGATGTCTGCCCACCAGCTCTCCTGGCCTACCCCCTCCTCCTCAGAGAACATCCACTCTTCCTAGGCTGGAAATCCAAATTCTAAGTCCACTGACTAGCAAAACTACTTCATCTTTTCTCTCAGAAATAAAACTTAGAGTTTCCTCTCAGTTCCCTTGCCAGATAACCAAAAATACAGTAATTTTGTATAGTTAGTAAACTATGAGTGATGTAGGGATCATAGCCTATGAATTCATTCCTTCAGCATGTATCCTAAAAGTACCAACTATTGCCAAGTCCTCTTCTGCTAGGTGCTGAAGTTATCAAAGTGTATGAGACAGATAACCCAGGTTTTTGTGGTTTTCAGTCTAGTAGAGAAAATATTAAGCAACTCATTGCTACAGCTACATATTAATTTCCTGTAGCTTCTGTAACAATATACCACAAAATGGGTGGCTTACAAAAAAACAAATTTATTCTCCCATAGTCCTGGAAGCTAGAAGTTCAAAATCAAGATGTTGACAGAGCTGGTCTCCCTTTAAAAGCTCTAGGGAAGAATCCATTCTTTGTCTTTTCCAGGCTCTGGAGGTTGTTGGCATTCATGGCTTGAGGCCATATCACATTGACTTCTCTTTGATGTGTTTCTCCTCTGTGTCTCTCATTTACAAGGACCCATCTTATATGAGGGAATATAGGGCCTGACCAGATAATCCAGGATAATCTCCTCCTATCAAGATCCTTAACTTAATTGCATCTACGAAGACTCTCTTCCCAAACAAAGTAACTTTTACAAATTCCCAGAATTGGGATTTGAAATCTTTGGACAGGCATTATTTAACTGACTACAGGTAATATGTATCAGAGTACAGAAGGTACAAGTTGTGCTATGGGAGCATATATTGGAAATGGCTTACAATTATTGGTCAACAGTAAGCACTCCCTGATTTCAGACTACACTACAAATCTACAGTAGTCAAAACACTATGGCACTGGCATAAAAACAGAAGCATAGGTCAGTGGAACAGGACAGAGAGCCCAGAAATAAACCCACACACTTATGGTCAATTAATCTACCTCAAAGGAGGCAAGAGTACACAGTGGAGAAAAGACAGTCTCTTTATTAAGTGGTGCTGGGAAAACTGGACAGCTACATGTAAAAGAATGAAACAAGAATGTTCTTTAACACCATATACAATCTCATTTACTGTTGCATCAAAAAGAATAAAATACCGAGGAATAAACTTACCTAAGGAGACAAAAGACCTGTACTCCAAAAACTATAAGACGCCAATGAAAGAATTAAAGGTGACACAAACAGATGGAAAGAGATACCGTGTTCTTGGACTAGAAGAATTAATATTGTTAAAATGACCATACTACCAAGGCAATCTACAGATTCAATACAATCTCTATTAAAATACCAATGGCATTTTTCACAGAACTAGAACAATTAATTTTAAAATTTGTATGGAAACACAAAAGACCCCAAATAGCCAAAGCAATATTGGGAAAGAAAAATGGAGCTGGAGGTATCAGGCTCCCTGACTTCACACTATACTACAAAGCTACAGAGATTAAAACAGCATGGTACTGGCAGAAAAACAGAAATATATATGTATATATATATACATATATATATATATATATATATATGTATATATATATATATGTATATATATATAATGGAATATTACCCAGCCATAAAAAAGAATTAGATGTTGCCATTTGCGACAACACGGATGACCTAGAAAGTATTATGTTAAGTGAAATCGTTCAGAGAAAGACAAATACTGTATGATTTCACTTACATGTAGAATCTAAAAAACAAAACAAGTGAACAAACATAACAAAACAGAAACAGAGTCACAGACACAGAGAACAAAGAGATGGTTGCCAGAGGGACAGGGCGTAGGGGATGAGTGAAATAGGTGAGAGAAATTAACAGGTATAAACTTCCAGTTACAAAATAAATGACTCACAGGGATGAAATGTATGGCATGGGAAATATAGTCAATAACAATGTAATATCTTTGTATATTAACTAGTCTTATTGTGGTGATCATTTTGTAATGTACAGAAACACTGAATCACTAGATATGCACCGGGAGCTAACAGAATGTTATAGATCAGTTATACTTCAAAAAGCAAACAGTCATAGAAAAAGAAATCAGATTTGTGGTTACTTGAAGAGAAGGGAATAGTAGGGGAAATTGGATTAAAGTGGTCAAAAGGTACAAATTTCCAGTTATAAGTCCTAGGGATATAATATACAACATGATTAATATAATTAACACTGCTGTATGTTATATATGAAAATTGTTAAGAGTTTTCATCACAAGGAAAAAATTATTTTTCTCCTTTTACTTTGTATTTATATGAGATGATTGATGTTTACTAAACTTATTGTGGTAATCATCTCATGATGTATGTAAGTCAAATTATTCTGCTGTACACCTTAAACTTATAGTGCTGTATTTCAATTATATCTCAATAAAACTGGATGGCCAAAAAGATAAGAAAAATCTCAAATCAGATTCCTATCTTTCTACCTTAAGTAGAAAAACAGTAAAGTAAAATGAAGCAAAAGGAGGAAATATTTAAAAAGAGGAGAAAAAATTAAAAGAGAATAGAAAACAATGAACAAGATCAGTAAAACCAAAGAGTAGTCTTTGAAAGAGTTTTTTAAATGACAAAACTTTAGCTTTACTGCCCCAAATAAAGAGGGAGAAGACTCAAATTACTAAAATCAGGAATAAAAGAAATATCCCTACTGACCTGAAAAAAATAAAAAAGGGTTTAAAAATATTATAAACAACTGTATGCTAACAAATCAAATAGCCACATAAAATGAACAATTCCTAGAAAGATGTAAATTACTGAAATTGACTAAAAAAATAGAAAATCTGAATAGGTCTGGGACAAGTAAAGATACAAAATTAGTAATGAAAAAACCCTTTCACAAAGAAAAGCCCAGGTTCAGAGGGTTTTACTGGACTAAACATTCAAGGAATAATGGCCAACTCATCAGAAAAACAGATGAGAAAACACTTCTGAAATCACTCTATGAGGCCAGGATTACCTTTATATCAAAACTAAATACATCACAAGGAAAAAAACTACAGACAAATATATTTTATGAATACAGATATAAAAATCTTCAACAAAACACTAACAAATTCCAATCATATATATATAGTAATTATTATTATATACCACAACCAAGTAGGATAATCCCAAGTTGATTTAACTCAAGAAAATGAATTAATGTAATAAACCGTTTTAATAGAGTAAAGGGAAAAAAGCATATGATCACCTCAACAGATGCAGAAAAATATTTGACAAAAGGAACATACTTTTCTGGCAAAAACTTAGTAAACTAGGAATAGAAAGGAATCCTCAATCTGATAAAGGACATCTTTAAAAACCCCACAACAAATATCTTATTTAATGGTGAAAGACGGAATGTTTTCCCTCTAAGAACAGGGGCAAGACAAGAATGTCTGCTCAAGCCACTCTACATAACACTGTATTTTGAGCTTCTAGTCAGGGCAATTAGGCAAGAAAAGGCCCCTAGATTGGAAAAGAGGAATAAAACTATCTCTTTTTGCAGATGACATAATCTTATACATAAAAAAGCCTAAGGAATCCACTAAAAAAATCTTAGAATTCATAAATGAATTTTGCAAAGTTAACATTCAAAATCAATATACAAAAATCAGTTGTATTTCTGTTCATTAGTAATGAACAACCCAAAAATAAATTAGGAAAAATAATTCTATTTATAATGGCATATAAAAGAATAGAATACTAGGTATTAATTTAGATTTAACTAAGTTATAGTTAACAAAAAAGTGCAAAACTTGAACATTGACAGCTGCAAAACATTGTTTATAAGAAATTTAAAATCATCTAAATAAATGTAAAGACACCCTACGTTCATGGATCAGAAGGCTTAATATTGTTAAGATGGCAATACTCCAAAAAATAATTTACAGATTCAATGCAATTGCTATTAAAAAGCTAACTAGCTTTTTTGCAGAAATTGACAAGTTACAATTCATATGTAACTGCAAAGTATTAAGAAAAACCAAAGTAGTCTTTTAAAAGAAGAAATTTGGAGATCTTACACTTCTTAATTTCAAAACCTACTATAAATCTAAAGTAATAAACATAGCATGGTACTGGCATGAGAACAGATATATAGATCAATGGGTTAGAACTGAGCTTCCAGAGATAAATCCTTACACTTATTTTCAATTCATTTCCAACAGGAGTGTCAAGATAATGCAACTGGGAAAGAATAGTCTTTTCAACAAGTGGTGCTGAGACAACTGGATACCCAATGCAAAAGAATGAAGTAGAATCCCTATGTCACACCACAAAAATTAAATCACAATGGATCATATATCTAAACATAAGAGCTAAAACTTACAAGAAAACAGGAGTAAATATTTTTAATCTTTAGTAAGGCAAGGTCTTCTCAGTTATGACACCAAAAGCAAAAGCAACAATAGAAAAACTAATAAATTGGACTACACCAAAATGTTTTTTTTAATTCATGCTGCAAATGATACAATCAAAAAAGTGAAATGAGAGCCCATAAAAATGAGAGAAAATATTTGAAAATCATATGTCTAATAAGAGACTTTCATCTGTAATACAGGAAAACACTTGCAACTCAATAATAGAAAGAAAAATGACCCAATTAAAAATTGGTAAAAGACTTACAGACATTTCTGTAGAGAAGATGTTCAAATGGCAAAAAAGCACAACAAAACATGCCTAACATCATAAGTAATTAGGGAAATATAAATCAAAATCTCAATAAGATACTACCTCACATGTACTGAGATTCTTATAATCAAAAATAATAAATATTGGTGAGGATATAGAAAAATTAGAACCCTCATGCTTTGCTGATGGGAATGCAAAATAATGCCATTGCTTTGGAAAGTTTGGCAGTAACCTGGAAAATCAAAACGTAGACTTACCAAATGACTCAACAAGCCCACACATTTGTATATATTCAAGAGAACTGAAAACATACATTCACATAAAATATATTGTACATAACAAAGCAGCATACTCATAATAGCCAAAAAAGTGGAAACAATTCCAATGTCCCTGAACTGATGAATATATATAAACGAAGTGTGTTTATACAAAAAAAAATTTACAAAGAAATAAAAAGATGAAATATTGATTCATGCTATGCCATGGAAGAACCTGGAAGATATCAAGATAAGTAAAAGTGCCAGACACAAAAAAAACACATATTATATGACTCCTTTCATACAAAATACCCAGAAGAGGCATTTTTTTTAATTTAACAAATTTAATCAGTTATACATATACATATGTTAGAAGAGGCATATTTACATAGATATATTTTACATTTGGTAGTGTGTGTATGTCCATGCCACTCTCTCACTTTGTCCCAGCATACTCTTCCCCCTCCCCGTGTCCTCAAGTCCATTCTTGGTTGCTTAGGACTTGGGAAGAGGAGAGAATGAGGATCGACTGCTAATGGGTACAAGTGCCTTTTAGAAGGGACAAAAATGTTCTAAAATTAGGTGGTGGTGATATTTTTATACCCTGTGAATATGCTAAAAACATTGAATTGTACACTTTAAATGAATGGATTGTGTGGTGTGTGAGTTATATCTCAATAAAGCTGTTAAGTATGTGGTCTCCAACAGTTCTGGATTTTGAGTTTAAAGTTGCAAAAAAACGGGAAGAGGAGGGCATACAATACAAATTTAAACAGTCTGCAAACACACGAGCATCCAGTGCAAATAGAAGTGGTTTAATCACCAAGGCTTATAGTTGTATATTGGTAAGTGTTTAACAGCTGTCTCATAAAAAATAAATACATAAGGTTACTGTAAATTTTAATGATATAAAAGATGTGTAGCATGTAACTTATAAATAATAATAAAATATACAATACTTTTTATTGTAAATTCCATATAGACAATTAGCTCCCATGAGCTAATAAAACCTAGCTCCAGGATTCCACTGTTTTTATGTCATTCAAGATGAGTGAATGACATATTTAATGAATTAAATGAGTAATTTATAGTATAGTTCCTGTGGTTAACCACTGACCAAAAAAGCCTCTGATAACAAAAACAAAAAATTAACTGTTCTAATGTGACAATTCAGGGTGCCATAAAAGAAATACAGCTTCTTTTGGATAAACTTTATATTAAAGCTAATATAATAGCAAAACTAATCAAGTTTGTAAATTGAGTCTGTGATGGCAAATCTGTGCTTAAAAAAGATTTTTTTAATGCCCTTATTGTATTATATTAACATATTAAAATTATACTGAAGGAAAACAATAGTTAAGCTCAAAAATGAGTCACCCTCACTTTCTGCTAGCTTACTGATTGCCAACTGTTAAGATGATACACATACACATAAAAATTTAAGGCAATCATATGAAATTGATAAATGAGAGACACCAAGCCTAGAGATGCTAACATTATTATGATGAAATCAAAATGTCATTCATGTTAAGAGACTACCATGTAGTTCTACATGCATCTTCTTGGCCCTACAGGATTTATTGTGAAGATACTATTCCTGAACCACTGTGGGATAGATCCCTCTCTTGCAATCCTTCCTGACTACCATTCTCCACAGGAGACTGTATCTGCTTGGGAGGTAATATGGCAAGACATGGATACACATTGACACTAGTATGTCACTCAAGCATACTATTCAGATCAAAACAGGAACATTTATGAGAGTTTTCCACTCAGTTAAAAATTGTAATTTGGGACTTCCCTGCTGGCGCAGTGGTTAAGAATCCACCTGCCAATGCAGGGGACACGAGTTTGATCCCTGGGCCGGAAGATCCCACATGCCACGGAGCAACTAAGCCCATGCGCCACAACTACCAAGCCTGCGCTCTAGAGCCCTCAAGTCACAACTACTGAGCCCATGTGCCACAACTACTGAAGCTCACCCGCCCTGTGCTGCACAACAAGAGAAGCCACCACAACGAGAAGCCCATGCACCGCAACAAAGAGTAGCCCCTGCTCGCCGCGACAAGAGAAATCCCATGAGCAGCAGTGAAGACCCAACGCAGCCAAAAATAAATAAATAAAATAAATAAATTTATTAAAAAATGTAATTAAAAGTCCAATTTTTGATACATCAAATATAACATCTACTGAAATAATTTTCTTTTAAATTATAATAGAGAATTCAAACTAAGGTCAATGAAGCACATATACTGCCTAGAAATCAATGAATGAAAATGATTATCACCTTCTTTCCCTCAGTCCAACTCTTATCAAACAGATATCCTAACTGGCAAAATCATTATCATAAACTAACTGATGCGATGGATAACAACTTCAGTGCAATATCTAGAAATAAAAGCCATATGAAGGGTTTCCAATTCATAAGCAACAAATAAAACAACATAATAAAGAAAAAAGAAGAGATAGTGAAATAAATCTAAATCCCCAAAATTCAATATTCAAGAGTCCTAAACTCAAGAATTCGCAGAGAACATCTATAAATAATCTAACCTAATTTTTACCAATACCTTTGAGGCTCCACCTAAACTGAGAGTTAGCCCTGCTCCTATCCTCTTCTGTTGACACCTTCTGCTACTCTCCATTGGCAGATTAGTTGTCCCAGGCTGAGATACAATGATGAAAGACGAAAGATGAGAGAGGGTTCAGTCTGCGAAGACTGAAAGGTATGCAAAACATAGCTTACCACAACTACATAAGGACACCCAGATGCTGTGGAATATAGCTCTGCAGGAGAGATGCAATCAGGAAGCCCAGGAGTGGGGCAGTATGAAATACAGGTATTGGCAAGGCTTAGGAATTTACCTCTACTATGTGCAAGATACGACAGATCTTTAGCTGATTTTTTTTAAACCAACTTGTATTTGTAAGATGTATTTCCCTTCCTGAAAGAGCTTGTGGTCTACCACTAGAAGTTCTGATGAAGTATGCTGAAAGAGACTATAATTAGTAGAGTATGATAAAGCCAATGTGCTCCAAGACAGGTTCCCAAACTTGGCTACACACTGGGATCTCCTGGTGAACTTTAAAGAACAGCCTGATACCTAGATTCTTCCCACAGAGAATGTGATTGAATAGGTCAGGGGTGCACCTGGGCATGGGTTTTTTAAATACCTCCCTCGGTGATTCTGACATACAGCCAAAGTTGAGAAATCAGGAGAGGGGTGAATTAGAGATGAGGATGGAAGAGAATGCTGGGCTCATGGACGTCAGACCTGGTAGTGATTTATTACTTTACATGCAGTGGGAAGCCATTCAAGGATTTTTTACTATGAGAATTCCAAAACAGATCAGTGCCCTAAAACAACTCCTGTAACAGTAAAATGTAAAGTATAACCACATTAAACAAGGGAGGTAGTGACAAGAGGGGAAAGAAAGGCAAAGTTAAGAGAATATTTGAGAAGGTAAAATTCACCCATTGCTGGTGACGGCTTACATGTAAAGGTGAGTTGAAGAATGAATGGATTTAAAATGAGGCAGAGAAGTGAATGAGACCAAAAAGGGGGCGGAGGGTAGGCAGGGTGGAGTAAAGAGTAGAATGAAAGGGAGAAATTGGTAGATGAAGTAGAAGCCAAGGGGCTGAGGTTAGAGGAAACGAGCAGCACAAGAGCTGCTTTGCCCTGGTCCCTGCTAGTGTGGTGCCCGCATGGTACTTTACCCTTGTAGCTACTCTTGGGGTCTGACAATGCTGCTACTCCCAGTTTACATACAGGGCACTGGGCACAGAGAATATAAATAACTTTCTCAAATCACTAGACTGTGCTAGGATACAAAGCAGGACTCTGGAGCACAAGCAGTTACCCCTATGAAGGGGAAAAGTGACACGACAATACCCATCTCCACTCTTATTCAAGCAGAATGTGCTAATTTTCAAAGAGCACATCTGCAGCCCTAAACTCTTTCTTTTTAACCTTAGGGAAGATCCTGCCACTTGGCCCTCAGGGCTTCAGTTCACTTGTATATTTAAAAAAAAAAAAATCTGATAAATAATTTACAAGAAGCCTTCAGCTAATAAAAAAATTTGATTTTATGTATTGATTATTGAAGAAATTCAGCCTACATATGTGTGAAATATAGTATGTTTAAAAATTAAATTAAAAACTTTGAATCAGTGGCATTTTTTAGCTAACACCTTCTAAAGGGTTTGAGTTACTGACTGTGTCTTAAAAAGGAAAATAACATGTAGAATTTTAAACAAACAATAGTTCAGGGGGAAAACAGTACAAAGTAAAGATAGCATAAAGAGAAAAATGAAGTATTTCAACCTAAGAAATACATGTTCATGTGAAAGGCAAACCTCTACAAAATTTATTAATTTTGTACCAGCAATTTATTTGCAAAAAAAAATAGAGAAAACTTAATTCTACTTCTTTCTAAAATTGATGATTTACCCAAGAAAACAGCACTGAATTCCAAACTTATGTTTCTTCAATGAGAAGATAAGTTATAATTATTTATGTGGAATATTCATCTTCTCTGCAGCACAAACAAAAGTCCAAGTTACTAGGAGGCCAATCCCTGCCAGCACAAAGAAGTCTGGGAAAACACTGCTTTGCCATATGTTCAGATACTGACAAAAGGAGCTCTCCTTGTCAGATACTGTCTTATAGGAGGGACTTTTCACCATATCCCTCACAGACGTTGTCGCTGCCTTTGAAGTACAAATAACTTTCAATTTTGAAGTTTTGATTAACCAATTAATATTTAGGCTGCATGTTTCCTGCTTTTTTCATTATTTCACGGCATTAGCATCTATCAAACAGTCTGTGTAGTAACCAAGAAAAAGGTAAAAACTAAATATCTCTCCTTAACTGATTTGTTTAATATAAACTGAGCATTCATCTGGAGATTTAATCATTTGAGCTATCTCTTTTAGTCATCACTGTGGATCATTCAGTATTTGGCTTTGATTTAAGAAGTTCAAATGCATCTTCTTGCATTTTCCATTAATTAACAGTCACAATCATTACCTAAAAGAGTGGTAAAGTCCCTTCTATACTTTGGTACTAGGAACCTAGAGCAAGGCAAATAAAAAATGAATTTTAGAGATACTGGTACTCATAGCAAACTTAATGATAAAAAATTAATAGGTCAAAAGATGTATAGTGTTCATGGTCAATAACCTATAATGCATGAGTATATTCAGAAGAAAATGATAACAAGAAACAAATCATTTAAAGCCTTTGGAGATAAGAAGGCTAGCTTTTGAGTCACAATCCCGGGATGGGTGGTGGAGAAAGACTTTATTTTAGGAAAACTCTGAGGGCAGTAAGTGAATTAGTTACATATGATCACAAAGCAAGAATTTTGTATCTAATTACAAGGCGAAGAATTAAAGCCTAGAAAGAAAAATTCTTCGCTTCAAATTGATCAGAAGAGCTGCAACAGAGTTTCACTTGGAAGTAAACGTGAAGATTTAGCTAGTGAGGTGTATAAGTAAGATCTCTGTCAAAACTTTATCACATCAAAACTATAATGATGTATCACCTCATACCTGTCAGAATGGCCACCATCAAAAAAATCTACAAACAATAAACGCTGGAGAGGGTGTGGAGAAAAGGGAATCCTCTTGCACTGTTGGTGGGAATGTAAACTGATACAGCCACTATGGAGAACAGCATGGAGGTTCCTTAAAAAACTAAAAATAGAACTACCATATGACCCAGCAATCCCACTACTGGGCATATACCCTGAGAAAACCATAATTCAAAAAGAGACATGTACCACAATGTTCGTTGCAGCACTGTTTACAATAGTGGACATGGAACCAACCTAAGTGTCCATTGACAGATGAATGGATAAAGAAGATGTGGCACATATATACAATGGAATATTACTCAGCCATAAAAAGAAATGAAATTGAGCTCTCTGTAGTGAGGTGGACGGACCTAGAGTCTGTCATACAGAGTGAAGTAAGTCAGAGAGAGAAAAAGAAATACCGTATGCTAACACATATATATGGAATCTAAAAAAAAAAATGGTTCTGATGAACCTAGGGGCAGGACAGGAATAAAGACACAGACGTAGAGAATGGACTTGAGGACATGGGGAGGGGGAAGTGTAAGCTGAGACAAAGTGAAAGAGTGGCATGGACATATATACACTACCAAATGTAAAATAGATAGCTAGTCGGAAGCAGCTACATAGCACAGGGAGATAAGCTCGGTGCTTTGTGACCACCTAGAGGGGTGGGATAGGGAAGGTGGGAGGGAGATGCAAGAGGGAGGGGATATGGGGATATGGGGATATATGTATACATATAGCTGATTCACTTTGTTATACAGCAGAAACTAACACAACATTGTAAAGCAATTATACTCCAATAAAGATGTTTAAAAAAAAAAAAAGACCAGTCAGGAGTGTCTCCTGATGGATATCATAAAGGGGACATAGTGTCCTTAACAACTTCCTGACAATGGTCGTGATGATAAGACATAGAAAGTTAGTAGAATTACATGTAAGTTAGTTAGTAAATGGTTCCTTTCTAAAAAAAAAAAAAATGAATAAAGCTATGGATAAACAACAAGTTCCTACTGTATAGTGCAGGGAACTATATTCAATATCCTGTGATAAACCATAATGGAAAAGAATATGAAAAAGAATGTATGTGTGTGTGTGTGTGTGTGTGTGTATATATGTATAAGAGTCACTTTTCTGTACAGCAGTATTTAACAGAACATTTGTTAACTCAACTGTACTTCAGTAAAAAATAAATTAAAAAAAATTTATCACACTTCCCCAACACATTCTATGCCTTGTGTTATTAATATTATTACTATTATTATTACTAGTATATTTTGATTAATAGTACTGACACCTAGACTGGCAATCTAGAATTCTGAATCTTTCTCTTACCCAGTAATCAAATAATTCTACCTCTGGACTGGCTCTCCTATCCAATCCTACCCCCTTTTCTACTGGGCTCTTGATTTACTAGCCCAGGAAATGATTTTTGGAGTCTAGACCAGGAATTGCAGATAGGTCTAATTACATCGCCAAATCTATTTTTGATGGTGGCTATACAGTATGTAAAGCCTTGATTTGGGTTGATGAGGAAGAGTACTTTTCTGAGTTAGCATTGTCTACTATGGACTCAAAAATATGAGGTGGCACATGTACTGAGTTTCTGCCAACCCTAGCATTTTCTTTATCACTTTTCCATTAATTTCTCTCTTTTCCACTCTGTCCTCAAATGACTAAAATAGTCTTCCTTAAAAATGATAACCATATCAACTTATGATTTATAAATTTATATTAGACTCTCATGCTTATAAGATAAAATTCAAGCTCCTTAATTTATTACACATCAATTTTAATTTGATTCCAATTTACTTACCATGACCCAACTTGTCTCTCACTATCCAACACACGCTAATCACAATGAACTTCTCTCAACATTCCCTGAAAATTCCATAAACTTGTGACTCTTGACTTCCCCATTAGAATCTAAGCTTTCTGCAGGACAAGACTGAGTTTGTCTTTTTACTGCTATATCACAAGGACCTAGAATTGTACCAAGCAGAGAATAAATGGACCATAATTTCTGAGCAGATACATGAATAAATTAAGGAATTAATAAATGAATATTATCTGCTTTCTTCCTAGAATGTCTCTTTTCAACTGGTAAATTCCTGTTCACCCTTCAAAATCCATCTCACAGAACCAGCGTTCCATGAAGCTTTCCCTGATTCTTTAAAGTTAAGTTACTCATGTATCTCCCCCGTGTTTCTACCTCCCTTTGTTCATTCCTGTTTTTAGCAATTAATATGCTATTTGGGTTTTTTTGAATTTTCTTATAATTTATATACAGTGAAATGCTCAGATCTTAAGTATACTGTTCATCCAGTTAAGAAAAAGGCATCAAACAAAAACATTTCCATCATCCTACAGAGTTCTTTCATAATCCTTCTTAGTCAATTCCTTCAAAGCAATGGCTAATGATTTAAATCCCCAGAGGCTAATATTTGCCTATCCCAAATGTTTATATAAGTTAGATTATACAGTATGTATTTGTGTACTTGTGTCTCATTTCTTTCATTTAGCATAATGATTTACAGATCTATTCATGTTTTGTGTGCATGAATAGTTATTTATTTTTATTTCTGAATAATATTCCATTGCATGACTAAGCCACAATTTGTCCACTTTCCAGTTGATGTGCATTTAGGTTGGTTCCAGTTTGGCACTATTATGAAAAAAAGCACCTATGTTGTATTTTAAATGGTCCCTTCACTATAAGGTCCTTAATCTGCACAATGAGTTCATCCAGAGAAGATGTTTGGTGACAATTATTTTGAAATTTTAATACTTAGAGTAGTCCATGGCATATAGTACTTGATCAGTAAAGGTGCAATTAGAGTATAAATCATATTTCTATAACCTGGATAATTTGTAGAATCTCTTTGTCAAACAGCTGTAGAGGGCTTCCATGGTGGCGCAGTGGTTGAGAGTCCGCCTGCCGATGCAGGGGACACGGGTTCGTGCCCCGATCCCGGAAGATCCCACATGCCGCGGAGCGGCTGGGCCCGCGAGCCATGGCCGCGGAGCCTGTGTGTCCGGAGCCTGTGCTCCGCAACGGGAGAGGCCACAGCAGTGAGAGGCCCGCGTACAGCAAAAAAAAAAAAAAAAAAAAAAAAAAAAACAGCTGTAGGTATTGGGAAGTGATACCACACTTTGCCTCTTTGAGGCAAACTACCATATTCCACCATTTACTTCCTAAGTTTCCTTGGGAAATTCCCTTACATTTCTCTAGGCTTTGGTTTCCTTATCTCAAACATGAAGATAATTATAGCACTGACCTGTTTGGCTTAATTTGAGAATTACTTTAATTTTACATATCATTTAATAAGGACTCAACAAAGGTTAGTTGTTACTTTATTATAGATAATATGTATCCTTCAAATATCTGACTAGGCCTTTTAATAAATAGACAGCTTGGGGGATACTTCTCTAAACAATGTTAGAAAAAGTAAAAGGTGCCCAGAAGGGCCAACACAGTATTAAAGGAGAAGAACAAAGTCAGAAGACTGACACTACCTGACTTCAAGACTTACTATGGGGCTTCCCTGGTGGCGCAGTGGTTGAGAGTCTGCCTGCCAATGCAGGGGACACGGGTTCGTGCCCCAGTCTGGGAAGATCCCACATGCCACGGAGCGGCTAGGTCCATGAGCCATGGCCACTGAGCCTGCGTGTCTGGAGCCTGTGCTCCGCAAGGGGAGAGGCCACAACAGTGAGAGGCCTGCATACCGCAAAAAAAAAAAAAAAAAAAAAAAAAAGAATAAAAAGACTTACTATGAAGTGATCAACAGTGATCAAGACAGTGTCATATTGGTGAAAGAACAAATAGAACAATGGAACACAATATAAAGTGCAGAAATAAATCTACATGAATATAGTCAACTGGTCTTTGACAAAAAGGCAAAGGAAACACAATGGAGAAAAGATATTCTTTTCAACTAATGGTGTTGGAATAACTGAACATCTATATGTGAAAAAAAAAAGAAAAGAAAAGGAATCTAGACACAGACCTTACATTCTTCACAAAAATTAACTCAAAATGAACCACAGACCTAAGTGTAAAATTCAAACCTATAAAAACTCCTAGAAGATAATATAGGAAAAAAACTAGATGACCGTAGGCATGGCAATGATTTTTTGGTACAACACTAAGGGTAAGAAATAATTGATAAGCTGGACTCTACAAAAATTAAAAAATCTTCTGCTCTGTGAAAGACAGTATCAAGAGATCGAGAAGACAAGTCATAGGTTAGAAGAAAATATTTGCAAAAATATCTGAGAAATGATTGTTATCCAAAATAGACAAAGAACTCTTAAAATCCAACAATAAGAAAACCAACACACTGATTTTAAAATGGGCAAAAGACCTGGACAAATAGCTCACTGCAGAAGATATATAGATGGAAAGCAAGCACTATATGCCATCAGGAAAATGCAAATTAAAACAATAAGATACACCTATACACTTATTGGAATGGCCAAAATCCAGAACACTGACAACACCTAGTGCTGGTCAGGTTGTGGAGCCACAGGAACTCTCATTTATTGCTGATGGGAATTCAAAATGGGACAGCTGATTTGGAAAACACTTCAGCAATTTCTTACAAAACTTAACATACTCTTACCATGTGATCCAGTAATTATGCTCTTTGGTATTTACTCAAAGGAGCTGAAAATTTATGTCCATATAAAAGCCTGCACACAGATGTTTATAGCAGTTTTATTCATAATTGCCAAAACTTGGAAACAACCAAGATATCTTTCAGCAGGTGAATAGATAATAAATTGTGGTATACCGTGCTAAAATGAATGAGCTAGCAAACCATGAAAAGACATGAAGGACTCTTAAATGCATACTACTAATGAAATAAGCCAATCTAATAAGGCCACACACTATACTATTCAAACTATATGAAAAGGCAAAACTATGGAGACAGTAAGAGGAACAGTGGTCACCAGGGGTTAAGAGGGAGGAAGGGACAAATAGGCAAAGCAAAGAGAATTTTTAGGGCAGAGAAACTATTCTTTACAGTATTGTAATAATGGATATATTTGTCAAAACCCATAGAATGTATACCAAGAGCGAATCCTAATGTAAACTATCAATTTTGGATAATAATGATGTGCAGTGTAGGTTCCTCAATTATAACAAATGCACTACTCTGGTGTGGAATGTTGATAATGGGGGAGGCTGTATATGTGTAAGGATGGGGGTTATACGGGAAATCGTAGTTTTTACTCAATATTGCCATGAACCTAAAATTGATCTAAAACAATTTAAAATATAATTATTTTTAATAATTTTAAATTTTATTAAACATATAAAATTTAAATTTAGAAAAAAAAATTATAAGTAGTTTAAAAATATATTTTAAAAGAAAAAATGTGGGCTTCCCTGGTGGCGCAGTGGTTGAGAATCCGCCTGCTGATTCAGGGGACACGGGTTCGTGCCCCGGTCTGGGAAGATCCCACGTGCCGCGGAGCGGCTGGGCCCGTGAGCCATGGCCACTGAGCCTGCGCGTCCAGAGCCTGTGCTCCGCAATGGGAGAGGCCACAGCAGTGAGAGGCCCGCATAACTCAAAAAAAAAAAAGAAAAAGAAAGAAAAAATGTAAAAGGCCATGGACTCCTTTGGAGAGTGAAAGCCTTGTTTTACTGTGTGACACAGTGGGAAGTTATTCAAGGGGACCAAAAATCAATTCAAGACATTTTTTGTAAAGTAACCTTGGTCAGTTTTTAAAAATCAATTGAAAATTCACAGAAAATTAAAATATAACAAAAATCTATTATACCTATTTTTAACTATATATATTTCTAAAAATATTTCTTCATATTTTTAGAACAATTCATATTGAAAAATAAAAATCTGCCAAGGATTTAAAACATCCACTTCCATTATTTTTTTTTTTAAAGAAATTTTCCACCAAGTAAGTCAAATTTTCAGGGTCATGCGAACAATGACTTAAAACAGAAACCACCACCTAAAAACAGGACTCTGAAAAAAAGGTTAACCCATATAGTGAAAGGATGGGGTAGAAAAAAATCTGCCCATTTGTAAATAGAGGCGACATGGTGACTTGTTTTGCTTTCATTTGTCTCTTCGTTGGGGGAAACATTGAGGGAAAATTGATAGAGCTATTAGCCCTCAGATTTAAGAAATACAAGGAATCCCAAACAGGATAATTTTGTTTTAAAAAATACACTCTTGAATATATCATAGTAAAATTTCAGATAACTATAACAACGAACAGCCAAAAAGATACGACAAATCACTCTTAAGGACCAACTCTGTATCTGACTACAAACTTCTCAATAGTCACAAAGTCAGAAGACAGTAGAATAATAGCTTCATGATTCTATGCACAAATACATATTAATTTAGAACTGTATAGTCAGGTAAATGATCATTCCAGACTGAGAATTTTCAGACAAACAAAAACCAAAAGCATTAACCACCCCTATTCAGAGAATTTAAAGTACTTTAGATACAAGAAAATTGCTAGATGATTCTAGAAAATACTCAAATTAGAAGTATAATTTATTTGTAACATGTTTTTAGAAATTTTTCCCAAAGCACTGTGTAATATATAAGTCACATTCTTAAGGAGTCAACAGTCAGGAATTATTATCCCCTATATTTAAGGGGAAAGAGAAGCATGGGACAGTTAAAAGAAATATGCCAACATTAAGAGCTAGTTTTGCTCCTATAGATAGGAAACAACTGAGTCGTTTCCATTTGTCTATTAAAAAGAATTCTGCTGTGAATATTTTGTGCATAGTTTTGGAATACTCATGCACTTACTTCTTTTAGATATATAACTAAGGTAGAATTGCTTAGTCATGAGTATATTTATGTACACATTGCACTATTTTCAATATTTATGAAATAATCACAAATTTCTAGAAGGCCTGGAGTCATAAAACAAGACGAGCTAGTCTTTTAAATCCCCTTAACTTGGATATCTCCCTCTAACATATACTGATCTTCTGTGCTGTGCCTTTGCTTAATTCTATAATGTCATGAATGTAAATTCAAACTATTATGTGAAAATAAGACTATATCTGTTGACAGCTTAATATGTACCCCAGGCTGTGCTTAACATTTACATGTATTATATCTTTTAATCTTGATAATAATCATGTTATTCCCATTTTACAGATAAGGAAGCTGAGACACATGGTTACATATACAGGAAATGGAGAGCACTGCAGGAGACAAAAATTGAATATGGCACAGCCTGGAGGTCATTTCAGTAGGAACCTAGGAAACCTCTGTAAAGAGTGATTTGCCTCACTTAATGGACAAAAGCACATAATGAATCACAATGTTTATGAAATACTAAGTGTGCTAAATGTAGAGACTATCTTGTAATAAACAGACCTCAAAATGTTGTAGCTTAAGTGAGATAGAAACATATTCCTCTCTCATCTAAAGTCTAGTGGGTCAAAGCCAGCCTGGTAGCTTTGCCATTAGAAGCATGTGACTTCTGAGGATTCTCCAGACATCGCTAGTTCCCACCCAGAAATAAAAGTAAAAAAGAGAAAGTACAGTGAATAAGTTGCATTCAGCACGGCTGGTTACATAACATCAGTCCAAAATTAATCACAGGGCCACACCTAGAGGCAAGGAAAGCTACAAAATGTAGTCAGTAGATTGGTTAAAAGCAGTCAGGTGTCCAACTGGAATTCAGAGGGTTCTGCTTCTAAAATGAAGAAAATGATATATATGAAGAACAAATGGAAGCTTCTGCCTGATTTACTAATCAATTCTGATGGAAACACGGGACTTGTGCAAAGATAGAAGAGGGATGGTCTGGAAAACTAAATTACAATCCAATTAGGGGAGGCTTGAACGCCAATCTGGAGTAACCTAATACAACAGTTAATGAGAAGCCTTTTTTTTTTTTTTTTTTTTTTGCGGTATGCGGGCCTCTCACTGTTGTGGCCTCCCCCGTTGCGGAGCACAGGCTCCGGACGCGCAGGCTCCGGACGCGCAGGCTCAGCGGCCATGGCTCACGGGCCCAGCCGCTCCGCGGCATATGGGATCCTCCCAGACCGGGGCACGAACCCGTATCCCCTGCATCGGCAGGCGGACTCTCAACCACTTGCGCCACCAGGGAGGCCCGAGAAGCCTTTTTTTAAATAAATATTTTAATTGAAATATAACACAGAGTAAAAAATGCACAAAACGTATACATCCTGATGAATTTACACAAATTAAACACACCCATGTAAAGATCACTCAGATTAAGAAATATAAGAGTGGCAGCATAGGGCTTCCCTGGTGGCGCAGTGGTTGAGAGTCCGCCTGCCGATGCAGGGGACGCGGGTTCGTGCCCCGGTCCGGGAAGATCCCACATGCCGCGGAGCAGCTGGGCCCGTAAGCCATGGCCGCTGAGCCTGCGCATCCAGAGCCTGTGCTCCATAACGGGAGAGGCCACAACAGTGAGAGGCCCGCGTACCGCAAAAAAAAAAAAAAAAAAGGGTAGCAGCGAAACAAGCTTCCTCATGCCTCTTCCCAATCACTAACTTTGCTCACCTCCCCAAAGATAACCACTACCTTAACTTAACACAGATTAAGGTTGCCTATCTTGTTATGCCATTATGTTTGTGGGATTCATACATGTTGTAGTGTATAGCAGTATTTTTTATCTATTACTGCTACATAGCATTTATTCCATTATAGAATATGCCATAATTTACTTAACCATTTCCCTCAAGATAAACATTTGTGTTGTTTCCAGTTTTCAGCTATTAAAAATAATACTGCTATAACAGTTTCCTTTATTTATTTTTTATTTTTTTGGTTCACCCATCACTCACTTCTTTTTAGTATATACCCAAGGAGTAGACTTCTTCATAGAGATTCATATATTCAACTTCTGTAGATTATGCCAAGCATCAGTATTAATTTATTGTCCCACCAGAGTATCTGAGCACGCTTCTTGTGCTACAATCTCACCAACACCGGGCAATGTCATTCTTTTTCATTGCAGTCATTCTGGTGGGTATGATTTTCATTTCTCTGATGACTTTCTTGTGTTTTTTTTCATTCTCTCATGACTAATGAGACTGAAGATCCTTGCTTTCATTTATTAGTCAATTGGAGAGCCACTTTTGTTGGGTATCTCTCGTAGTCTCTTGCTCAATTTTTTATTGGGTGGTCTGTCTTTTTAATTTATAGTTCTGTATATAGTCTGAATATGAATCCTTTGGCAGTTTGTAACTTTCATCTCAGTGAACAGCTTTTGAATTTTTTGAATGAAAGAGTGACATGAATAGCTGCATACTTTGAGAAAATTAATCTGCCATGAATACGTAAAAGTCAAGCAGAGAGATTTTAAAAGATAACACATATATTCCTGGAGAAAGTGAATGAGGGTCTAATTTAGACAGAGGGTGACAATAATAGAAAAAAAAGGAAAATGATGAAAATGATACTCTATAATTGATTAATTCATCCATTTATTTATTCAACACTGAGAAGCCTTGATAACTGATTTGGAAAATTATGGAATATAGGTCATTCATGAAGGACAGTGATTATTTCATAAAACAAGGCAATCAGTATTGGCAGATGAGAACTTAGGAAAATGAAAGTTTGGAATTACTGAGGAGCCTTTAATATGGAATCAGCAAGACCAAAAAAAAAAAGACCACCAAGTAGCAGCAAGCCCCAATTTTTCCCAACTTAAAGACATTCTATCATCCTCGCCACAATTAAAATTCCATATTCCCTTTTCTTGCAGATCACTCAAATAAGAAAAAATAAAATAGCAAAACACAGGCTTTAAAAATCAGAATGGAAGAGAAAACTCTTTTCTCATGGTCAATTTTTCCAAGAAGAGATATTTGAGGGGTAGCGACCCTAGGATGCCTGTCTGTCAAAACATTTCCCATTTCCTTTCACCCTAAAGTTTAGCCATAATGCCCTTCCTCTTCCGATTCTTAGACTTACTAGTAAGTTAAAAGTAAAGGCTGTAGAACTTCCCTCTAATGGTTACATTCAAATGCTCATCAGAGTGAGATCTCAAGTCATCTATCATTATCATCAGCACCAGCGTCATCATCTAACACTTACTGAGCATTTACCATGTACTGTGTATTATATGTATTAGTTAAGCCCTCTAACGTCCTGTAAATAAGTATTATTACTATGATTCCTGTCGTATAGCTGGAAAAGATGAAACAGAAAGGTTAAGCAATTTGTCCAAAGTGACACAGCTAGTAAGTCATGGAGCTTGGATAGGAGCCAAGGCAGCCTTAACTCTAGAACCTGCTTTCCTATCTATTATCTTTCTTCCTTATCTACCTAAATTCTCCCTGTCAGCTGTCATGTAACGATCATTGACAGTTAAGGTTTTCAAAGAATAAGGCCTTATTCTTTTAGGAGTTAGTAGTCAGGACCTGGGTGTAGGAAGCCCCAAATGGCACAGTACACTCTAAGGACAGAAATGAGATTGAGACCCAACTGAGTGATAAAAAAGACCACTGAAAATACCTCGTATTTGTTCCCTTATCTCCCTTTCCATGCCCACACCCGCACTGTCACTAATCTGGATCACTTCCATAGTCTTTAATTTCCTCTCCACCTCCAAATTGTCACCTCCTCCAATTCATTCTCCACCCCACAGCCAGAATCATCTTTTAAAATGATAAAACAGTTCATGCCACTCTTCTTAAAAACATTCAGCAGCTTCCCACTGCACATGAGATAAAATCCAAACTCCTCAGCAGGGCCCACAAAGTCCTGTAAAATCTGTCCCCAGCCTCCCTTTTCACTCTCACCGTGCCCCACTTTTCCCTTCCCAACGTGAACATTGGCTTTTATGCCAATTCCTTGAACACAAGAAGCGCTTCTCCACCTCGGATCGTTGTGATGCTCTGCTCTCTGCCTAGACTGTTCTTTCTCCAGCAACTTAAATGTTCACCTTCTTCTCATCCTTCATTGTAACTTAACACACAGAACTTTGCTTTGATCATCCCATGCTCCTCCCACCTTATTCTTTGTCATACAGCACCCCAACTTACTTATGTAGTAGACTTTGTCAAAGGCTGTCATTTGATTACTCAGTTGTAAGTGTAGCCCTCTGTCTTTCCCACTAGAATTAAGCTTCATGACAGTGTTGGCCTGGCACATGCTAGATACCAATAAGAAATCTGATCAGATAAATGTAAGAATCAATAAATGCCTCTCATGGTTCTTATCCTGGGTAACTGGGGGGATAGGAGGGTCACTTATGGAGATATAAAATACAGTTGGAAAAGCAAGTTTTGGAGAGGAACCTAGTTCAGTGAGAGACAGGTTGAATTTGAGATGCCCATAGGGAAGACAAGTAGAAATGCCCATGAAGTAGCTAGAAATAGGGGTCTAGGGTTCAGAGAAAAGTCTGCACAAGATAACAGATTTAGAAGATGAGAATAATAGGGCAGATGCAGCTATGGATGTCAATAGCAAGGCCCGGGAAAATATACAGGATGGATAAAGCAGAAGACCAACAAGTAATATTTTAAAAAGAAAAGGAAAAAGGAAAAGACTATGAACGAGCCTTCAAAGAGGTCAGAGAAGTGCCAGGAGAAGACAGAACAGATTTTCAAGGAAAATGAGAGGTTCAATCAAGAGGGTCAAATTCTTGGGATAAGTTAAGTAGGATGACAAATGAAAGGGGGGAATCAGATCTATTGTTTAGGAAAACCTAGTGCCCTTTGGAAGAGGTTGCAACCAAACAGATTTGGACACCAAAGACAAAAGTGTTTCCAATTCATAGCTTTAGCTAGGGCTTGGACTCTATAAAAATCTTTTTCAGTGGCTTTGAAAACCCTGGGACACAGGAAGTGTGACAAAATGAAATTATTAAGTACCTCACCTATCAGCTTTAGGAAAAAAATAGTTACCCTGCATTGTTGGGATTTTCTAAAGAGGTACCATTAAAGTCAGTTGAAAAGGCTGGTCTATTCAAAACTGCAGAACTATGTAAGGAAACTCATGATTAACAGTGGCAAAAGCTACCAGGGTGCTTTCAGAGAATGAAAGCTGTATGATATACACATTAGACAGGAAAGAAATTTGAGAGGTAAGAGGTTGTGACCAACAGCAGTTCATAGAGCCTGCCAGGGTATTGCTGGCAATTCAAGATCACAGATGTGTCAACTTGCTCTAATCAGGGAGAGTCCTTCTTGCTAAGTGCATTCATGCTGGTAGTCAGTAGAGATGCAACCATGCACTAAATTTTGAACCTGAGCAGAGTATAAGTGGTCTAGAGAATTTAATTTACCTCCCTCCCCCTACTTCAAAGGCAGACCCATGCTAAAATAACCCCCCTTGCAAAGCCAAAAATTGATCTCAAATGTGGATGGAATAGAGCCAAGAAAAGAGAGATTTTAGCACTGGACTGACATAAAGAACTGGAAAAAAACAGGGAAGGGGCTTCTGAACAGTCCATTCTCTCTCTATTATGATAGATATTCCGACACATAATTATTCCACTCATTTGTCCAAAAGTGGTTAATTTCAGTAAAAAGACAATCCTATAAATATTATCCATATCCTATAAATGAAAAGTAGAAATTTCACATATCTGCGGTAATTTAAAATAAAAACAATTTAAAATCCCTTTCTGTTGATAATTAGATTTGGCCCAGGACAGTGTTCTGTGGAACTAAATAAGCTGTTAAGAAGAGGTGTAGGGCAGACACAGTTAAGTATCAAGTGAGCCGCTTTTTCATCCTTCCAGACAGGCTATTGTGGAAGACACTGAGATATAAAATTCTGGGTGGAAAGCTGAATAAAGGAAGACATGGTGGAGGAACCCGGGGCGAATTTTGGACGTCTGCCCTCGTTTCCTGTTTGTGGGAGGCGAGCAGTGGCAGCTGCTGGGTTAGAGTTCCTGGTAGAGACCGCTGGGGCAAAAGAGGGCTCCGGTATCTGTTTCTTTTACTTAGGCAGCAGCAGCTGTAGCAGCGGGTACAGGTGAGGGTGCCCTGACGGTCTCCATGGCAACACTGGAGGGGTGGAGGTGAGAAAGGCGCCCTCCATCCGGCAAACCTCTGCCTCGCCAACCCCGCCCCCTGTCCGCGACCTCGAGCTGGCTCTCGGCTAGTCCTCCAACCACGCGCACGCTCCGCAAAGGGGATCCGCGCTCCAGCCTCCCTAGCGTCCACCGCCAACTGCACGGTTGCCTTGGCAACGATTGGGGGAGGGAGGCCAAGGCCCTTTCTCCTCTGCGTTCTCCGCCCCCATGCCCAGAGTGTGAGGGCTCACAGGAGATCTGAGTCCTTCCCTAGCAGGGCTGGGCCACGCAGGGCACTCAGCACTCAGAGGACAAGGCGACGCAGGCTGGAGACCCCGGCCCCGACTCAGCAGCCGCCAGGGTAGCAGCTCAACCTCCTGGCCCTGGAAAGGCATCTCTCTCCTCACTCCTCGGGGACAGAGGCGCAGTCATGCTCGGGTTGTGATGTCACCTTCCAAAGGTCCAAGGACCAGAAAAAAGCTTGCCTCAACCCAGTCCATCGCCACGTTCCCACATGGAAGCAGGAAGGAGGCTGCCTTCCCAGGGAAATAGAGGAGTCCCTGCTGGCCATCGGCTCTCTTAGCGGGATTCCCTCCAGTCCCAGCAAGCTCAGCCATACCCTCTGTCGGCCCCTTCCATCCACTTAAGGTTATCTCCAAGGACTAGGACAGCGAGTCCTCTCCCTATTCTCTCCTCTTCCCTGGCCTTTGGGGAGCGAAGGGTAGAGGCCCTCGGAGTCCTGCAGAAGGCAGCAGGACCCCAGGCTTCCCTAAGGTCAGTGGCTCCGCTCTGCCTAGACCTCCCATGGGAGAGGGACACGGGAGGGGGGTTTTCAGTAGGCAGTGTCCTACCACCCCCAGCCAGGTAAATCGTGTCCAGGAGAGGCACCCCTGAGGGATGATTCAGTATTGCATACAGAAACTGATTTTGCTCAGAGCCTAAAAGAAATAAGTTGTGTGTTGATTTACTGGAGCAAAACAAGCACAGGTGGAGAAGGGTGTCTCTTCTGGCAGCTAAGTCAACGGACATTGTTGCTTTTCTTTCAAATGCATCAGAAAGCACCATGATTTTGAAAGAAATTATTGTTTGGATGTAGACAAAGAAAAAGCCAAAGAAACTACATTGCATTCTCTAGTTGAAATTTTGAGGACAGTTTTTCTATAGTTTACAGTATAGACCTGTCCTCTTCTTGAGCAGTAATTAATATTTTATTGCTATAACCAGGAGTTTTCATAAAACTTTTATTATCTTTTTAATAAGATGCACAAAATTTGAAAATTAATAAAAATCATAAGCAATACCTATGTTGCTGAAAATACATTGTATCATTGATTTTACCGAATATTTCTGGAGCTGCTTGATGAATCAGCTTATTGTTAAACAATTGTTTGTTACCTAGCACTTACAGAAAAGATTATATTTAACTGGAGAAAATATGTAAGAAAACAAAAAGTATTTATCAAATAGAATTAAGTTTAACAGTTTGCTTAAGAAATTTGAAAGTGATTTGTTTTATATATATACATAATTTGTTATAAATATACATATATTTGAATACTAAATAAATTTGGCTACTAAAACATAAAGGATCTCTGAGTTAAAGTTCTGAGATTAGATATAAGCTTTAAAATGCAAATTGAGGGCTTCCCTGGTGGCGCAGTGGTTGAGAGTCCGCCTGCCGATGCAGGGGACATGGGTTCGTGCCCCGGTCCAGGAAGATCCCACATGCCACGGAGCGGCTGGGCCCATGAGCCATGGCCGCGGAGCCTGCGCGTCCGGAGCCTGTGCTCCGCAGCGGGAGAGGCCACAACAGTGAGAGGCCCGCGTACAGCAAAAAAAAAAAAAAAAAAAAAAAATGCAAATTGAAGTGTTATCTGATTGTTAACTCAGATATGTCCTGTTGTCTTTGCACTGAGATATTCAACTTTACAAGGCAGTTATTTCAAAAGATGATTTAATAATTAATAATTAATAAAGTTAATAATTAATAAAGACAATCTTCCTTTAATCACCTTCCAAACTGCCAAACTATTTCAAATACTACTGGCAGAAATGTTTCTACTATCTCCCTAAGGATATTATCCATGCTCTTAATGCCAGATTTGTTCCTTTAAAAAAAATTTTTTTTGCCCACATTGATTAAAAGTAAATGTAGGTTTCAATTGGGAGACAGATATGTCTATAAGTCATAGAATGTATACTGACTGATGTTTAATACCTCGGTTTATGTTATCAGGATCCCACAGAAGGAGGCTCATGATCAGAGCACCCCATGTTACAATGTGAAGTTTAAGTGAATGGGAAGGGAGAAGAAAAGGTTTTAGCTTTCTGGACTGCTTCTTCTGCCATTTGGAAAGGTTAGCCTCGCCTCTCACCATTATTATTTCACATGGTATTAGAAGCTCTCAGCAGGTCTGGCGTGCCTTCAGTTAGGTGTCAATGTTTGCATATTCAAGTACTGTTCCACTTCCTCAGGGTACAATATATACCGGGGCATTAAAATATGAAACTTGAAACAGAGCTGCTAACTAAATCTTTCAAAATGAATAATTATCTGGTCATTTAATATTAGTGTATACTAGAACTGAGGAAGCTGGGAAAAGCAAAGTATATTAAGAAATGATTTTAAAGAAACATATATCATATATTCAATATGTAATCTGTGTTAACAGATGTCTCTAGATAGTAGAACAGTAGTTTTTTTCTTTCATTTTTCTTTACTTTTCAAGAAATCTATAATAAGCAGATAGTAATTTAATAATAATAAACATAATATATATTTATTATTAATAAATGTCTACACTTTTAAAAGCACATGTTTATTTTAATTTATTAGTTGTGACTAACAGTGTTGTATTTTTTCAATGTTTAAAATCTTTAGGTTGTACTATGTACTAGAAAAAAAGTCAAGTGAATGAAAATTTATAAAATATGTCTTTCTAAGAGTTGGGAACATTTCCCAGCTTCTTAAAATCAAATACAGAAGGAGAGAAACTTGTATGTAAATGTCCAGCTTACTCACTAAACAATGTTATATTACAAGAAATTGTTATATTTTAAATGTCCATTAACCTTAGTACAAGACTGTCAAACCCCCTAAGTATCACATAATGGAAAGCTGACAGTTTTTATCCACAGCTCTATCAGAATATAATCACATCACAGTTTATTTGGGTCAGTAGATACCAACTAATTTATAAGTTGGAAATAAAATGTTTGCTAGAAAGGCATTACTAAAACAATAAAAGGACACAACATAAAAATAGCCACCTTGTAATTCTCACTTCAACAGGGTGTGCCACCTGAATTTGAAGTAAATAAACAGATTCTGTCATAGGTAAGCAGGGAGGAATAGAAAGATGTTTGTCTTTTACAGAAAATAGATTACACAAAAATTTGTCTATATCCATTTCCCCAAAGTCCCATTATCAGAGGTATATCATTTGAACTTGAGCTAATAATAAACATCTATCAATGCAATAATGTCCACTAAAGAAATAGAACAATATTAACTATAGTTTATAAATTTATAATGATCAAGCTGTTACTCCAAAAGGTATGTAATAATTGATATACAAAGTTCTGTTAAGCTTTAAAATAGTCATCTTTGACTTTTTGCACCTCCCACATAATCCATATTAAACTGTTCTCTAATCTGCTGATACTTGCCTGTATCTCTTGCTTGGATTACTTATTCAATTTACAACTTTGTTCTACTTGTTTTATTTCTGATTGTTACAATTCATTCTTCTCAGAGTAGCCAAAAGTATCTTTCTAAAATGAAAATCTGAGACTGCTTATTTAAGTATTATATATAGATAGATGGGGGAGAGAGAGAGAGAACACAAGCATCTTAAATGTATTATTGAGCTCACTCATAAGTACAGGTAATCCTCAAGGACCCAAAAATTAAAATTTAAAAGAAATGGCAAAATGAAACCAGAGGAGCAAGCTATAACAGAAAACTAAAGCTTAATTTTCTCTGGGAGCAATTGCCTATACCAGGAACCTACAGCTTCTGGGACTGGAGAGTGGGGGGAAGAAGAGACTAAACCTTGGATTCTGGTGAAGTAAGGAAAATGAAGCAGATTTCTAAGTGCAAGGAATTAGAGGGAAAGGAATGAGTGAACAATGACTGCATTTGGGGAAATATCTGCACATCCAGAGTTCGCTTCATCAATTCTCTTTTCAATGTTATCTAAATTTCTATTGAAACCTTAGAGTTCCTATTTTCTAAATTTGTTTATTTTCCTCTTTTGTTATTTTCTAAATTTTCCTACTCATTTTTACATAACTTCTTTCCCTCTTTAAGTTTAAGAAGATAATAATTCTCCACACTGATAAAAGTCATGAATTCAGAAGTTTAAGAAATATATATCAAAAAGCATAACTATTTTGAAGTCTCCTCCTAGACACATTGTAGTGAATCTGTAGAACATCATAGAATGATAAAGAAAAAAATGTGAAGACCTTCAAGAAAAAGAGACAGATCATCTACAGAGAGGACAATAGGACTGACAGCACATTTCTCAACAGGAGGTATAATGGAATATAGAAAATAAAATAAACTTTTTAAAAAGAGTTTAAGAGTTAAAATAATAGGTCTAAATAAAAATATTTTCAGCTAGAAAATTAAGAAATAACCAACCACTGACTAACTAAAGGAACTTCTAAAGCACTAATTTTAGGGGGAAAAAACACCTGCAAAGGAAAATACCAACTGACTAGAAAAAGAAATATGGAAAGAAACTAGTGAATTTGGATATAAGCCTAAAAACAACTGGATTTATGAAATAAAGATAAATAATCTTTATATGTTATATATAATATATATTTAGAAGAAATAATTATATAAAAGAAGAACAATAATATTATCTACATTCTGGAGTTCAAAAGACTAAACAAAACAATTGTAATCCATGAAAATATGGTAAGAGTAAAATGACTAGCAGGAAGGTCAAGATGTAGGATTTAATAATTATGCATGATCTCGAATGTAAATGGCAAGCACTAAGACAAATCTAGTGTATAAATTCCAAATTATAAATGGGAAATGTGAATTAAAAAATAATTTAAAATGTCAGTGTCATGGAAAAGGGACATTAAGAAAAGCAAGGTAAATAGAAAACAAAGAATGAGATTTAAAATATACAGACATGTATAAACAATCACAGTATCTTTTAAAAATGAGGAAAAGATATATTGTCAGACATACAAAGCCAAAAGAATTTGGCTAACAGACCTATACTATAAGAAATGTTAATATCCTTCATGGAGAAACGTCTTTCAGGCAGAAAGAAATGACACCAGATGGAAATATGGATCTATAAAAGGAATGAAGAGCACTAGAATGATAACCACATGGGTAAATATATTTGAATATTATTCTTATTATGTAAATATCTTTAAAGATCATTGATATTGGAACAAAATAATGTATTCTGGGATTTATCACATACCTATAGGAAAAACACTGTTAATATATATCAATAGTATAAAAGTCAGGAGTGTACTGAAAGTGTACTATTATAGGCTCCCTGAACTACACAAGTTGTATAATTCTTGAAGGCAGACTTTCATTATTTAAAGATGTACACTATAAACTGTACAGCAACCACTAATATTTAATTCAAAAAATGCAGAGAAGGGGGGAAAAGAACAAAGAACAGACTGGATATATAGAAAGCAAACAGCAAGATGACAGACTTAACCCAAACCACAATAAATATAAATGTTCTTATGAACACCCAATTGAAACGCAGGCATTGTATTAAAAAAGCAAGACCCCAGGGGCTTCTCTGGTGGCACAGTGATTGAGAGTCTGCCTGCTGATGCAGGGGACACAGGTTCGTGCCCCGGTCCAGGAAGATCCCACATGACATGGAGCAGCTAGGCCCGTGAGCCATGGCCACTGAGCCTGCACGTCAGAGCCTGTGCTCTGCAACGGGAGAGGCCACAACAGTGAGAGGCCCGCATACCACAAAAAAAAAAAAAAAAAAAAGCAAAACCCAACTGTATGCTATTTACAAGAAATGCATTTTATATCTGACACTTGAACAAGTGTTTTAAACTTCCTCTAGTTCCATCTCCTAATATGTTGCTCTGCAGTAGCTTTGATAAGTAACAGCCCACATTATTAGTGCAACCTTGTAGCCACAAGAAGAAAGAGAATGGAACTGCAACTTTTTTGAAGCCTTAGTCCCAAAGAATGTTCACATTATTTTATCTGTCTAGTAGTTCCCTGGGAGACCCCACTTAACAGTCTGTCTGAAGTTGAATGACTCGGAACTTACCTAATGCGAAAAGCCCTTCCCTCAGGAGTATTTATGGAAAACAATTACAGGAAAATGTTTTACTTTCATAGCTTCCTAAGACAGTGAATAACATCTGAGTCAAGCAATAGACTAAACAAAAGCTTAAAAATAAAAACTATGGGGCTTCCCTGGTGGCGCAGTGGTTGAGAGTCCGCCTGCCGATGCAGGGGACGCGGGTTCGTGCCCCGGTCCGGGAAGATCCCACATGCCATGGAGTGGCTGGGCTTGGCCCGTGAGCCATGGCCACTGAGCCTGTGTGTCTGGAGCCTGTGTTCCACAACGGGAGAGGCCACAACAGTGAGAGGCCCGAGTACCGCAAAAAAAATAATAAAATAATAAAAAAAATAAAAACTATGGAATGAGAGGTCCATACGGTTTTGAAAGACTCCAACATATTCCTTAGGAATCCAGAAGAACACACACATGTATAGAAATGTGTGCATGCTCAGAGAAGGTCTAAGAAGGACCTAGGTTCTCACCTCTAGATGACCTTGAGGCTCTGCACACACAGGAAGTAAAGGTTAGGAAAGAGCTGTCGGCTACCCAGCTGAATGTCAAAGGTTTGCCCTAACACACACAGATAGCCTCTTAGCAAATACTGGGAGATTTACTGGTTCCAGGAATTTAGGAGCAAAATTTTGTATACTATTGAAATTATGCTGATAAAAATCCTAACTAGACTGCTATATATTAAGAAATTTTTTAAAAAGAAAGAAATCGATGGTAATCCTCATAGCAACCACTATGAAAATAACTCAAAAATGTATAGGGGCTTCCCTGGTGGTGCAGTGGTTGAGAGTCCACCTGCTGATGCAGGGGACACTGGTTCGTGCCCCAGTCTGGGAGGATCCCACATGCCGCGGAGTGGCTGGGCCGTGAGCCATGGCCACTGGGCCTGCACATCCGGCGCCTGTGCTCCGCAACAGGAGAGGCCACGACAGTGAGAGGCCCGCATACTGCAAAAAAAAAAAAAAAAAAAAAAAGTATAGTAAAGGAAACAAAAAGAAAATTAAAATGGTACAATGCAAATAAGTATTGAATACAAATGAAAATAATAAAGAAGGAATTAAGAAAAAAAGTGACATATAGAAAACAAGTAGAAAATTAGAAGAAATAAGTCCTTCCTTATCTCCTTGTCAGTAATTACATTAAATGTAAATGGATTAAATACAACAATTAAAAACAGATACTGGCAAAATGGATTAACAGAATCATTCAAAAAGACATCTGCAATAGACATACTTCATATTCAGGCACAAACATGTTGAAGGTGAAAGGATGGAAAAAGATATACCATGCAAACAGAAACCAAAACCGAGGTGAAGATGCTATATCACTGTTAGACCAAACAGACTTTAAGATAAAAATTATTACTAGAGGCCAAGAATAACACTTTATAATGATAAAATTGACAATCCTTCAAGAATACATAAAAATCATTAACATATACATGCTGAACAGACCCACAAAATACAAGAAGAAAAAACTGACAGAATTAAAGGGTGTAACAGTTCAAAAATAATAGTTGGAGACTTCAATACTCAACTTTCAATAATACATCAAACAACTATACAGAAGATCAGCAAAGAAATAGACAACTTGAACAACATTATAAACCAACTAAACCAGGAATCCCCAACCCCGGGGCCACGGACTGGTACTGGAACCAGACCACACAGCAGAAGGTGAGCAGTGGGTGAGCAAGTGAAGCGTAATCTGTATTTACAGCTGCTCCCCATCATTCTCATTACCACCTGAGTTCCACCTCCTGTAAGATCAACGGCGGCATTAGATTCTCATAGGAGCACAAACCCTACTATGAATGGCACATGGAATGGATCTAGGTTTCATGCTCCTTATGAGAATCTAATGCCTGATGATCTGAAATGGAGCTGAGGTGGTGATGCTAGGCTGGGCAGCAGCTGTAAATACAGATTATTATTAGCATAGAGCTAATGTATGGTCTCTGCACAGAGACCATAGTAAATCAATTGCTTGCAAACTCATATCAAAACTTTATCAGTGAGTGCCAAGTGACAAGCTGCATCTTACGGAGTAGACTGGACATAAGCAACACCCTTTGGGTGTCACTGTGTCCCACCATCTTAACTATTTCCTTTCCCATATTAGGGAAGTTTCAACTATAATCTCTTGAAATATTTTCTCAGTCACTTTCTTTTTCTCTTCTTCTTCTGGGACCCCCATAATTCGAATGTTGGTGTGTTGAATGTTGTCCCAGAGGTCTCTGAAACTGTCCTCAATTCTTTTCATTCTTTTTTCTTTATTCTGCTCTGCAGTAGTTATTTCCACTATTTTATCTTCCACATCACTTATCCATTCCTCTGCCTCAGTTATTCTACTATTGATTCCTTCTAGAGAATTTTTAATTTCATTTATTGTGTTGTTCATCATTGTTTGTTTGCTCTTTAGTTCCTCTAGGTCCTTGTTAAACATTTCTTGCATTTTCTCCATTCTATTTCCAAGATTTTGGATCATCTTTACTATCATTATTCTGAATTCTTTTTCAGGTAGACTGCCTATTTCCTCTTCACTTATTTGGTCTGGTGGGTTCTTACCTTGCTCCTTCATCTGCTGTGTGTTTCTCTGTCTTCTCAGTTTGCTTAACTTACTGTGTTTGGGGTCTCCTTTTCACAGGCTGCAGGTTTGTAGTACCCACTGCTTTGGTGATTGCCCCCAGTGGGTAAGGTTGGTTCAGTGGGTTGTGTAGTCTTCCTGGTGGAGGGGACTGGCGCCTGTGTTCTGGTGGATGAGGTTGGAACTTGTCTTTCTGGTGGGCAGGACCACATCCAGTGGTGTGTTTTGGGGTGTCTGTGACCTCATTATGATTTTAGGCAGCCTCTCTGCTAATGGGTGAGGTTGTGTTCCTGTCTTGCTAGTTGTTTGGCATAGGGTGTCTAGCACTGTAGCTTCTTGGTCGTTGGGTGGAGCTGGGTTTTACTTTGAGATGGAGATCACTGGGAGAGCTTTCACTGTTTGATATTACGTGGAACCAGGAGGTCTCCAGTGGAGCAACGTCCTGAACTCGGCTCTCCCACCTCAGAGGCTCAGGCCTGACACCGGCCGGAGCACGAAGACATTATGAGCCACACGGCTCAGAAGCAAAGGTAGATAAAAAGAAAGAAAGAAAAAATAAAATAAAATAAAGTTATTACAATAAAATATAAAAAAAATTATTAAAAATAAAAAATTTTAAAGTAATACAAAGAAAAGAAAAAAGAAAGTAAGAAAGCAACCAAAGCAGAAAACAAATCCATCAATGATAACAAGTGCTAAAAAGTATCCAAAAAAACCCAAAACAAAACTAAACTAAAAAAACCACAGACAAATGGAACCCTAGGACAAATGGTAAAAGCAAAGCTATACAGACAAAATCACACAAAGAAGCATACACATATACACTCACAAAAAGAGAAAAGGGAAATATATATTTTTTTTTTTTTAAAAAGGAGAGCCACCAAATCAATAAACAAATCTACCAATGATAATAAACTCTAAATACTAAGATAAACATAAAACCAGAAACAAATTAGATGCAGAAAGCAAACCCCAAGTCTACAGTTGCTCCCAATGTCCACTGCCTCAATTTTGGGATGATTCAATGTCTATTCAGGTATTCCACTGATATAGGGTACATCTAGTTGATTGTGGAGATTTAATCCAATGATCCTAAGGCTGCTGGGAGAAATTTTCCTTTCTCTTCTTTGTTTGCACAGCTCCTGGGGTTCAGCTTTGGATTTGGCCCTGCCTCTGCATGTAGGTTGCCTGAGGGCACGTGTTCTTCACTCAGACAGGACGGGGTTAAAGCAACAGCTGATTGGGGGCTCTGGCTCACTCAGACTGGGAGTAGGGAGGGGTATGGAATGTGGGGCAAACCTGAGGCAGCAGAGGCCAGCATGACATTGCAACAGCCTGAGGTGCACATGTGTTCTCCAGGGGAAGTTGTCCATGGATCATGGGACCCTGGCAGTGGCAGGCTGCACAGGCTCCCGGGAGTGGGGGAGTGGATAGTGACCTGTGCTTGCACACACAGGCTACTTGCTGACTGTAGCAGCAATGTTAGCATTTTGTTCCCGTCTCTGGCATCCACGCTGATAGCCGCGGCTCGCACCAGTCTCTGGAGCTCATCTAGGTGGTACTCTGAATCCTCTCTCCTTGCGCACCTTGAAACAATGGTCTCTTGCCTCTTTGGAAGTTCCAGACTTTTTCCTGGACTCCCTCCTGGCTAGCTGTGGCGCATTAGCCCCCTTTAGGCTGTGTTCATGCAGCCAACCCCAGTCCTCTCCCTGGGGTCTGACCTCCGAAGCCAGAGCCTCAGCTCCCAGCCCCCACCAGCCCCAGCGGGTGAGCAGACAAGCCTCTCAGGCTGGCGAGTGCTGGTCGGCACCAACCCTCTGTCCAGGAATGTCTCCACTTTGCCCTCTGCATCCCTGTTGCTGTTCAAGCCCTCTTCCATCCTTGTCGAGGGGACTGCTAACCTTTTCTCCTTTTATACAACACCCATGTTCATTGTATTATTCACAATAGCCAAGATATGCAAACAACCTTTGTCCATCAATGGATGAACACATAATGAAGATGTGAGATATATATATATATATATACACACACACACATACATATATATGTATATATATACACATACATACATATATGTATATATATAATGGAATACTATTCAGCCCTGAGAAAGGAGGAAATAGTACAATTTGCAACAACACTGATGGAACTTGAGGGCATTATGCTAAGTGAAATAAGCCATACAGCAAAAGACAAAAACCTCATGGTATCATATGTGGAATTTAAAAAGAAAGTCAAAAATCATAGAAACAGAGAGTAGAAAAGTGGTTGCCAGGGAGGCTGCATAAAGGGTACAAACTTTCAGCTATAATATGAATAAGATCTGAAGATCTAATGCAAAACATGGTGACTACAGTTGATGACACTGTACCATATCATTGAAATTTGCTAAGAGAATAGAACTTAAATTTTTTCAGCAAAAAAAAAAAAGAGAAAGCTGACATATGTGTTAATTATCTAGATGGGAGGAATCCTCTCACCATGTATATCCAATCACCACAGTGTACACTCTAAATATCTTACAATTTTATATGTCAATTTACCTCATTAAACTGATTTTTAAAAATACAAATAAATAGACATCCTAAGTTCCAAGATTAGAAGACTTAATATTGGTATGACACCAATATTCCCCAAATTAATCTAGAGATTCAACACAATGTATATCAAAATTCCAACTCCTTTTTTTAAGAGGTACAAACCATTATGTATAAAATAAGCTACAAGGATATATTGTACAACATGGGGAATATAGCTAATATTTTATAATAACTATAAATGTATTATAACCTTGAAAAAATGTTAATCACTATATTGTACACCTGTAACTTATATAATATTATACATCAACTATACTTCAACAAAAAAATAAAAGGTTTAAAAAAAATTGGCAAGTTGATCCTAAAATTCACTGGAGATGCAAGACTCAGAAAAACTAAACCCATCTACAAAAAGGAAAGTTAGATAAGTCACTCTTCTTTATGTCAAAACATACTACAAAAGTGCAATAATCAAGACAGCATGCTACTACCATAAAGATAGACATATAGATCAATGGAGTAGAATTGAGCACTCATAAGTAAATCACACATCCACAGTCACATGGTTTTTGACAAGTGTGCCAAGACAATTAAGTAAAGCAAAGAATAGTTTTTGACAAATGGTGCTAGGACAACTGGATATGCACGTGCAAAAGACTGAATTGGATGCCTCTCTCATACCATATCCAAAATGTAACTCAAAATTAATCAATAACCTAAATGTTAGAGCTAAAGTTATATTCTTAGAAGAAAACATAGGTGCAAACCTTTATCACCCTGCTTTAGGTGACAGTTTATTAATATGACACCTACAGCATAATCAACCAAAGAAAAGAGAGATAATTTGGACTGTATCAAAACTAAAAATATTACATGTTAAAGAACACTATCAAAGAAGTGAAAATCCAAACCACAGAGTGGAAGAAAATATTTGCTCATAATATATTGGAGAAGGATATAGTTCCAGAATATATAAAGAAGTCTTAACATTTCTACAATAAACAGGCAACACAATTTTTAAAATGGGCAAAAAACTTGAATAGACATTTCCCTAGAGAAGATATATTGTACAAATGGTCAATAAGCACATGAAATGATGCTCAACATGATTAGTCATTTAGATAAATGCAAACCACAAGATGATACTATTCCATAGCCACTAGGATGACTATAACTTTTAAAAATGGGAAATAGCAAGTGTTGGTTAACATGTGGAGAATTTGGAAACCTCAAACGTTGCTGTGTGAATTTAAATAGTAAAACTATTTTGAAAACAGCTTGGCAGTTCCTAAAATAGTTAGAGTCACCATATGACCCAGGAATTCCCCTCCTGGGTATAAAACAAAGAGAATTGAATAATATGTCCACACAAAAATTTGTACACAAACGTTCACAACAGCATTATTCATGATAGCCAAAAGTAGTAACTACTCAAAGTATCAATCAACTAAAGAATGTATAAACAAAATTTGGCATATCCATACAATGGAATATTACTCATACATAAAAAGAAATGATGTACTAACTCATGCTATGACATTGTTGAACTTTGAAAACATTACACTAAGTGGAAGAAGGCTGACATAAAGGCCAGATATTGTATCATTCCATTTATATAAAATTTCCAGGATAGGCAAATCCATTGAGATAATTAAGTTGATTAGTTTTCAGGGGCTAGGAGGAGGGAGAAATGAAGAGTGAATGCTAATGGATGTGAGCAATTATTTTCAGGATGATGAATATATTCTGCAATTATGTAGTGGTGACGGTTGCACAGCCTGGTGAATATACTTAAAATCACTAAATTGTTCATGTTAAAAGGGTGAATTTTATGGTACATAAATTATATCAGTAAAATAGCAATACAAAAATACATTTGTGAATGGTTTCATATCTTCCCCAATTTATTGTAAACTGAGTGCAGAAAGAATAAAGTGTGGAAAGCAACACACCAAAATGTTTAACAGTGACAATTCTGGGGTGGTGGGATTAAGGGTAATTTTTTCAATTTAACTTCCTCTTTCTCATATTTTTAAATAATTCAATTAACCTTATAATCCTAATAAAATGAATTTGATAGAAAACAACAGACATCCATTAGCTGAAAAGCACATAACATTTAACCCACCCCTCACACTTTATTAACTCAAAATGGATCATATAATAAACATAAAATGTAAAACTATAAAATATTTTACTAGAAAACATAGGAGAATCCCATGACTAGGTAGAATTTGATCCAGGTATGCAAGGTTCGTTAATCAACTAATGTAATCCATCATGTCAACAAACTTTTAAAAAAGAAAAAAAAAGCACATGATTATATCAATAGATGCAGAAAAAGCTTTTGACAAAAACCAGTACATATTTTTTTTTTTTTGGTTTGTGTTGCATTTAATTAAAGTATGTATTTATGATACATGAATATGGTTTGTGAAAGTACACTCAAGTGATAGGAGCAGAGATGCTACATAAAAAGCATGCTGTAGAGTTTAGTCATTGTTTTACAGAGGGAATAGACACTGTGTCAGTTAACCTGGCAAGTTGAATGGAGGTTGGTCTTATAAGAGAGTTTCTGCTGTAATTATTGTTACTGGTTATCTCCCTTCACTGCAAGATAAGTTCTTTTTTTTTTTATTTTTTTTTTACAGTTCATACTTCATTTACTTATTCATTCATCCAACAAATGTTTATCAGGTTCAGTCTAGAGCCAGGTACTAAGCTGGGTGCTGGGGGTACCAAGATGAATTAGACTTGGATCTTGTCCTCGAGATGTTCATGGTCTAGTGGGGGAAATAAGGTACATCTTGATGGAAGCATCCTGGAGGGACACCTGTAGAATGTGTATGAGTTTGCAGGTGGGTAAACGCTTCTGCAACCACGAAGGGCAGAGAAGTAAGCAGCTATAGAGTGACTGTCCCCCGGGGAACCTTTGGCAATGTCTGGACACATTTTTGGTTGTCACACCTGGGAAAAGGGATGCTACAGGCATCCCAGGGGATAGAGACCAGGAATGCTGCTCAACATCCTACAATGCTTCATTCAAGATAAGTTCATACAAGGAAAGGACTATGCATATTTTCATTTTTGTGTATCTAACCTTTACCTATGCACAGTGCCTACTACTTACATACAATACGTATTTGTTGGATGAGTGAACAAATGCTTATGTAGGTCATACTAAATTTGAATAATCAGAAAGAACACTGGACTGGGAATCATCTAGTATAGACAGATCATTGGCCCTGAAGCCAAACTGGGGTTTGAACATTTCCTCATTTGTATTCTTTTTTTTTTTTTTTCTTGCGTCTCCCTCCCACCCTCCCTATCCCACCCCTCCAGGCGGTCACAAAGCACCGAGCTGATCTCCCTGTGCTATGCGGCTGCTTCCCACTAGCTATCTACCTTACGTTTGGTAGTGTATATATGTCCATGCCGCTCTTTCGCTTTGTCACAGCTTACCCTTCCCCCTCCCTACATCCTCAAGTCCATTCTCTAGTAGGTCTGTGTCTTTATTCCTGTCTTACCCCTATGTTCTTCATAACATTTTTTTTCTTAAATTCCATATATATGTGTTAGCATACAGTATTTGTCTTTCTCTTTCTGACTTACTTCACTCTGTATGACAAACTCTAGGTCTATCCACCTCATTACAAATAGCTCAATTTCATTTCTTTTTATGGCTGAGTAATATTCCATTGTATATACATGCCACATCTTCTTTACCCATTCATCCGATGATGGACACTTAGGTTGTTTCCATCTCCGGGCTATTGTAAATAGGGCTGCTATGAACATTTGGGTACATGTCTCTTTTTGAATTATGGTTTTCTCAGGGTATATGCCCAGTAGTGGGATTGCTGGGTCATATGGTAGTTCTATTTGTAGTTTTTTAAGGAACCTCCATACCGTTCTCCATAGTGGCTGTACCAATTCACATTCCCACCAGCAGTGCAAGAGTGTTCCCTTTTTTCCACACCCTCTCCAGCATTTATTGTTTCTAGATTTTTTGATGATGGCCATTCTGACTGGTGTGAGATGATATCTCATTGTAGTTTTGATTTGCATTTCTCTAATGAGTAAAGATGTTGAGCATCGTTTCATGTGTTTGTTGGCAGTCTGTATATCTTCTGTGGAGAAATGTCTATTTAGGTCTTCTGCCCATTTTTGGATTGGGTTGTTTGTGTTTTTGTTATTGAGCTGCATGAGCTGCTTATAAATTTTGGAGATTAATCCTTTGTCAGTTGCTTCATTTGCAAATATTTTCTCCCATTCTGAGGGTTGTCTTTTGGTCTTCTTTATGGTTTCCTTTGCTGTGCAAAAGCTTTTAAGTTTCATTAGGTCCCATGTGTTTATTTTTGTCTTTATTTCCATTTCTCTAGGAGGTGGGTCAAAAAGGATCTTGCTGTGATTTATGTCATAGAGTGTTCTGCCTATGTTTTCCTCTAAGAGTTTGATAGTGTCTGGCCTTACATTTAGGTCTTTAATCCATTTTGAGCTTATTTTTGTGTATGGTGTTAGGGAGTGATCTAATCTCATACTTTTACATGTCCCTATCCAGTTTTCCCAGCACCACTTATTGAAGAGACTGTCCTTTCTCCACTGTACATTCCTGCCTCCTTTATCAAAGATAAGGTGACCATATGTCCGTGGGTTTAACTCTGGGCTTTCTATCCTGTTCCATTGATCTATCTTTCTGTTTTTGTGCCAGTACCATACTGTCTTGATTACTGTAGCTTTGTAGTATAGTCTGAAGTCAGGGAGCCTGATTCCTCCAGCTCCATTTTTCGTTCTCAAGATTGCTTTGGCTATTCGGGGTCTTTTGTGTTTCCATACAAATTGTGAAATTTTTTGTTCTAGTTCTGTGAAAAATGCCAGTGGTAGTTTGATAGGGATTGCATTGAATCTGTAGATTGCTTTGGGTAGTAGAGTCATTTTCAAAATGTTGATTCTTCCAATCCAAGAACATGGTACATCTCTCCATCTATTTGTATCATCTTTAATTTCTTTCATCAGTGTCTTATAATTTTCTGCATACAGGTCTTTTGTCTCCTTAGGTAGGTTTATTCCTAGATATTTTATTCTTTTTGTTGCAATGGTAAATGGGAGTGTTTCCTTGATTTCACTTTCAGATTTTTCATCATTAGTATATAGGAATGCCAGAGATTTCTGTGCATTAATTTTGTATCCTGCTACTTTACCAAATTCATTGATTAACTCTAGTAGTTTTCTGGTAGCATCTTTAGGATTCTCTATGTATAGTATCATGTCATCTGCAAACAGTGACAGCTTTACTTCTTCTTTTCCAATTTGGATTCCTTTTATTTCCTTTTCTTCTCTGATTGCTGTGGCTAAAACTTCCAAAACTAGGTTGAATAAGAGTGGTGAGAGTGGGCAACCTTGTCTTGTTCCTGATCTTAGTGGAAATGGTTTCAGTTTTTCACCATTGAGGACGATGCTGGCTGTGGGTTTGTCATATATGGCCTTTATTATGTTGAGGAAAGTTCCCTCTATGCCTACTTTCTGCAGGGTTTTTATCATAAATGGGTGTTGAATTTTGTCAAAAGCTTTCTCTGCATCTATTGAGATGATCATATGGTTTTTCTCCTTCAATTTGTTAATATGGTGTATCACGTTGATTGATTTGCGTATATTGAAGAATCCTTGCATTCCTGGAATAAACCCAACTTGATCATGGTGTATGATCCTTTTAATGTGCTGTTGGATTCTGTTTGCTAGTATTTTGTTGAGGATGTTTGCATCTACATTCATCAGTGATATTGGCCTATAGTTTTCTTTCTTTGTGACATCCTTGTCTGGTTTTGGTATCAAGGTGATGGTGGCCTCGTAGAATGAGTTTGGGAGTGTTCCTCCCTCTGCTATATTTTGGAAGAGTTTCAGAAGGATAGGTGTTAGCTCTTCTCTAAATGCTTGATAGAATTCGCCTGTGAAGCCATCTGGTCCTGGGCTTTTATTTGTTGGAAGATTTTTAATCACAGTTTCAATTTCAGTGCTTTTGATTGGTCTGTTCATATTTTCTATTTCTTCCTGATTCAGTCTTGGCAGGTTATGCATTTCTAAGAATTTGTCCATTTCTTCCAGGTTGTCCATTTTATTGGCATAGAGTTGCTTATAGTAATCTCTCATGATCTTTTGTATTTCTGCAGTGTCAGTTGTTACTGCTCCTTTTTCATTTCTAATTCTATTGATTTGAGTCTTCTCCCTTGTTTTCTTGATGAGTCTGGCTAATGGTTTATCAATTTTGTTTATCTTCTCAAAGAACCAGCTTTTAGTTTTATTGATCTTTGCTATCGTTTCCTTCATTTCTTTTTCATTTATTTCTGATCTGATCTTTATGATTTCTTTCCTTCTGCTAACTTTCGGATGTTTTTGTTCTTTTATCTCTAATTGCTTTAGGTGCAAGGTTAGGTTGTTTATTCGAGATGTTTCCTGTTTCTTAAGGTGGGATTGTATTGCTATAAACTTCCCTCTTAGAACTGCTTTTGCTGCATCCCATAGGTTTTGGGTCGTCGTGTCTCCATTGTCATTTGTTTCTAGGTATTTTTTAATTTCCTCTTTGATTTCTTCAGTGATCACTTCGTTATTAAGTAGTGTATTGTTTAGCCTCCATGTGTTTGTATTTTTTACAGCTCTTTTCCTGTAATTGATATCTAGTCTCATAGCATTGTGGTCGGAAAAGATACTTGATACAATTTCAATGTTCTTAAATTTACCAAGGCTTGATTTGTGACCCAAGATATGATCTATCCTGGAGAATGTTCCATGAGCACTTGAGAAAAATGTGTATTCTGTTGTTTTTGAATGGAATGTCCTATAAATATCAATTAAGTCCATCTTGTTTAATGTATCATTTAAAGCTTGTGTTTCCTTATTTATTTTCATTTTGGATGATCTGTCCATTGGTGAAAGTGGGGTGTTAAAGTCCCCTAGTATGATTGTGTTACTGTCGATTTCTCCTTTTATGGCTGTTAGTATTTGCCTTATGTATTGAGGTGCTCCTATGTTGGGTGCATAAATATTTACAATTGTTATATCTTCTTCTTGGATCGATCCCTTGATCATTATGTAGTGTCCTTCTTTGTCTCTTCTAGTAGTCTTTATTTTAAAGTCTATTTTGTCTGATATGAGAATTGCTACTCCAGCTTTCTTTTGGTTTCCATTTGCATGGAATATCTTTTTCCATCCCCTTACTTTCAGTCTGTATGTGTCTCTAGGTCTGAAGTGGGTCTCTTGTAGACAGCATATATATGGGTCTTATTTTTGTATCCATTCAGCCAATCTGTATCTTTTGGTGGGAGCATTTAGTCCATTTACATTTAAGGTAATTATCGATATGTATGTTCCTGTTCCCATTTTCTTAATCGTTTTGGGTTCGTTATTGTAGGTCTTTTACTTCTGTTGTGTTTCTTGCCTAGAGAAGTTCCTTTAGCATTTGTTGTAAAGCTGGTTTGGTGGTGCTGAACTCTCTCAGCTTTTGCTTCTCTGTAAACGTTTTAATTTCTCCATCAAATCTGAATGAGATCCTTGCTGGGTAGAGTAATCTTGGTTGCAGGTTTTTCTCCTTCATCACTTTAATTATGTCCTGCCACTCCCTTCTGGCTTGTAGAGTTTCTGCTGAGAGATCAGCTGTTATCCTGATGGGGATTCCCTTGTGTGTTATTTGTTGTTTTTGCCTTGCTGCTTTTAATATGATTTCTTTGTGTTTAATTTTTGACAGTTTGATTAATATGTGTCTTGGCGTATTTCTCCTTGGATTTATTCTGTATGGGACTCTCTGTGCCTCCTGGACTTGATTAACTATTTCCTTCCCCATATTAGGGAAGTTTTCAACTATAATCTCTTCAAATATTTTCTCAGTCCCTTTCTTTTTCTCTTCTTCTTCTGGAACCCCTATAATTCGAATGTTGGTGCGTTTAATGTTGTCCCAGAGGTCTCTGAGACTGTCCTCTGTTCTTTTCATTCTTTTTTCTTTATTTTGCTCTGCATCAGTTATTTCCACTATTTTATCTTCCACCTCACCTATCCGTTCTTCTGCCTCAGTTATTCTGCTATTGATCCCATCTAGAGTGTTTTTTATTTCATGTATTGTGTTTTTAATCGATGCTTGATTCATCTTTAGTTCTTCTAGGTCCTTGTTAACTGTTTCTTGCATTTTGTCTATTCTATTTCCAAGATTTTGGATCTGGGAAATAGAATCTTGGATCATCTTTACCATCATTATTCTGAATTCTTTTTCAGGTAGACTGCCTATTACCTCTTCATTTGTTAGATCTGGTGGGTTTTTATCTTGCTCCTTCTCCTGCTGTGTGTTTTTCTGTCTTCTCATTTTGCTTATGTTACTGTGTTTGGGGTCTCCTTTTTGCAGGCTGCAGGTTCGTAGTTCCCGTTGTTTTTGGTGTCTGTCCCCAGTGGCTAAGGTTGGTTTAGTGGGTTGTGTAGGCTTCCTGGTGGAGGGGACTAGTGCCTGTGTTCTGGTGGGTGAGGCTGGATCTTGTCTTTCTGGTGGGCAGGTCCACGTTTGGTGGTGTGTTTTGGGGTGTCTGTGGACTTTTTATGATTTTAGGCCACCTCTCTGCTAATGGGTGGCGTTGTGTTCCTGTCTTGCTAGTTGCTTGGCTTAGGGTGTCCAGCACTGTAGCTTGCTGGTCGTTGAGTGAAGCTGGGTGCTGGTGTTGAGATGGAGATCCCTGGAAGATTTTCGCCGTTTGATATTATGTGGAGCTGGGAGGTCTCTTGTGGACCAGTGTCCTGAAGTTGGCTCTCCCATCTCAGAGGCACAGCACTGACTCCTGGCTCCTCAATTTGGGATGATTTGTTGTGTATTCATGTATTCCACAGATGCAGGGTACATCAAGTTGATTGTGGAGCTTTAATCCACTGCTTCTGAGGCTGCTGGGAGAGGTTTCCCTTTCTCTTCTTTGTTCTCACAGCTCCTCGGTCTCAGCTTTGGACTTGGCCCCGCCTCTGCGTGTAGGTCGCCCGAGGGCGTCTGTTCTTCGCTCAGACAGGACAGGGTTAAAGGAGCAGCCTCTTCGGGGACTCTGGCTCACTCAGGCCGGGCGGGAGGGAGGGGCACGGAGTGCGGGGCGAGCCTGCAGCGGCAGAGGTCGGCGTGACGTTGCACCAGCCCGAGGCGCGCCGTGCGTTCTCCCAGGGAAGCCGCCCCTGGATCCCGGGACCCCGGCAGTGGCGGGCTGCACAGGCTCCCGGAAGGGCGGTGTGGACAGTGACCTGCGCTCGCACACAGGCTTCTTGGCGGCGGCAGCAGCAGCCCCAGCGTCCCACGCCCGTCACTGGGCTCCGCGCTTTCAGTCGCGACTCGCGCCCGTCTGTGGAGCCCCTTTAAGCAGTGCTCTTATTCCCCTCTCCTCGCGCACCAGGAAACCAAGAGGGAAGAAAAAGTCTTTTGCCTCTTCGGCAGCTCCAGAGTTTTCCCGGACTCCCTCCCGGCTAGCTGTGGCACATTATCCCCCTTCAGGCTGAGTTCTCGCCGCCAGCCCCAGTCCTCTCCCTGCGCTCTGACCGAAGCCCGAGCCTCGGCTTCCAGCGCTGCGCGCCCCGGTGGGCGAGCAGACAAGCCTCTCGGGCTGGTGAGTGCTGCTCGGCACCGATCCTCTGTGTGGGGATCTCTTCGCTTTGCCGTACCCAGGTATGTGGGGGGTTTCTTGCCTTTTGGGAGGTCTGGGGTCTTCTGCCTGCGTTCAGTAGGTGTTCTGTAGGAGTTGTTCCACGTGTAGCTGTATTTCTGGTGTATCCATGGGCAGGAAGGTGATTTCCGCGTCTTACTCTTCCGCCATCTTACCCGGAAGTCTAAACCAGTACATATTAACGGTAAAAACTTTCAGTAAACTAGGAATAGAGAGGAGCTTTCTCAACTTGACAAAGACTATTTACAAAAAAACTGCAGCTAATGTCATATTTAATGGTGAGAAACTCAAAGCTTTCCCCCTGAGAACAAGTACAAGGTAAGGATTTTCCCCCCTCACCACTCCTTTAAACACTGTACTGGAAGTCCTTGCTAATGCTATAAAAGGTAATGAAAGATATACAGATTGGGAAGGAAGACATAAAATTGTCTTTGTTCACAGATGACATGATCATCTGTGTGGAAAATCTAAATGAATCAACAACAACAACAACAACAACAAAAACTCCTGGGATTTATAAGCAGTTATAACAAGGGTGCAGGATAAAAGGCTAAATATGCAAAAGTCAACTGATTTTCCATATACTAGCAATGAACAAGTGGACTTGAAATAAAAACAATATCATTTACAGTGGCACCAAAAAATAAAATACTTAGATATAAACCTAAAAAAATATGTACATGATCTATCCAAGGAAAACTACAAAACTCTGGTGAATAAAATCAAACAAGAACTATATAAATGGAGAGATATTCTATGTTCCTGGATAGGAAGACTCAGTATTGTCAAGATGTCAGTTTTTCCCAACTTGATCTATGGATTCAAGGCACATCCAGTCAAAATCCCAGCAAATTATTTTATGGATAGTGACAAACTGTTTTAAAGTTTGTGGGAAGAGGCAGATGACCAAGAAGAGCCAACACAACATTGAAGGAGAAAAAGAAAGTTGGAGGAATGACACTACCTGATTTCAAGACTTACTATAAAGCTGAAATAATCAAAACATTGTGCTATTGGTAAAAGAATAGACAAACAGAACAATGGAACATAATATAGATCCCAGAAATACATCCCCATAAATATACCTAACTGATCTTTGGCAAAAGGGCAAAAGTACTAAACTGGAGAACAGACAGTCTTTTTAACAAATGGTGCTGGAACAACTGGACTTTCACGTGATGAATCTAGACACAGATCATACACTCTTCACAAAAATTAATTCAAAATTGATCACAGACCTAAATGTAAAATGCAAAGCTATGAAATTCCTAGAAGAAAAACATAGGAGAAAACCTAGATGGCTTCTGGTATGATGGTGTCTTTTTAGGTACACCACCATTGGCACAATCCATGAAGGAAATAATTTATAAACTGGGCTCGATTAAAATTTAAAACTTCTTCTCTGCAAAAGAAAATATCAAGAGAATTATAAGATAAGCTACAGATTGAGAGAAAAGATTTGCAAAAGACACATCTGATACAGGACTACTATCCAAAATATATAAAGAACTCTTAAAACTCAACAATAAGAAAACCAACAACTCGATTAAATCCTGAGCCAATACCTTAACAGACACCTCATCTAAGAAGATATACTGATGGCAAACAAGCGTATGAAAAGATGCTCTGCATCGTATGTCATCAGGGAAATGCAAACTGAAACAATGAGATACAACTCTACACCTATTAGAATGGCCAAGATCAGAACAATGACAACAACAAATGCTGGCAAGGATATGGAACAACAGAAACCCTCATTCATTGCTTATAGGAATGCAAAATGGTGCAGCCATCTTGGAAGACAGTTTGGCTTTTTCTTACAGAAGTAAACATACTCTTACCTATGATCCAGCAGTAGTACTCCTTGATGTGTACCCATAGGAGTGAAAAATTATGCCCCCACAAATACACTGTGCATGGATGTTAATAGTAGATTTGTCCATAACTGCCAAAACTTGGAACCAAGCAAGCTGTCCTTCAGTAGGTGAATGAATAAATAAACTGTGGTACACCAGACAATGAAATACATTCAGCACTAAAAAGGAATGAGCTATCAAGCCATGAAAAGACATCAGGAGGGGTTAGGGAGTTTAAATGCATATTACTAAGTGAAAGAAGCCAATCTGAAAAGGCTACATACTGTATGATTCCAACCATATGACTTTCTGGAAAAGGCAAAACTATGTACACAATAAAAAGATCAGTGGATGTCAGGGGTTGGGGGAGAGAGATGAATAGAGCAGTGGAAATACTCTGCATGATATTATAATGATGGATATTTGTCATTATACATGTGTCCAAACCCACAGAATGTACAACTCCTAAGTTAAATTATGGACCTTGGGCAATTATGAGGTGTCAATGTAGGCTCATCCCTGGTAAACATTTTTTAAGGACCAAACTGGGGAGTGATACTGATAATGTGGGAGGCTATGCATGTATGGAGGTAGAGAGTAAATCTTTAAAAAGAGCATATCTGTTCAACCTTAGTTTAAGCAGAGTCCTTCAGCATGATACCAAAATATGATCCATGGAAGGAAAACTGATAAATTAGATATACCAAAATAGGAAATACCTGTTCTGTAAAAGATACGGTTTAAAATGTGTAAAGACAAGACACAGACTGGGAGAAAATATTTGCAAATCACATTTTTGACAAAATACTTGGATCTAGGATATACAGTCAACTCTCAAAAACTCAATAATAAGCAAACAAATATCCCAAATTAATAAATGAGTAATGAGCAACCTAAGTGTCCATCGACAGATGAATGGATAAAGAAGATGTGGCACATATATACAATGGAACATTATTCAGCCATAAAAAGAAAGGAAATTGAGTTATTTGTAGTGAGGTGGATGTATCTAGAGACTGTCATACAGAGTGAAATAAGTCAGAAAGAGAAAAACAAATACCATATGCTAATGCATATATATATGGAAATCAAAAAAAAAAAAAAACAGGTCTGAAGAACCTAGGGGCAGGACAGGAATAAAGATGCAGACGTAGAGAATGGTCTTGAGGACACATGGAGGGGGAAGGGTAGGCTGGGACAAAGTGAGAGACTGGCATGGACATATATAGATTACCAAATATAAAACAGATAGTGGGAAGCTGCTGCATAGCACAGGGAGATCAGCTTAGTGCTTTGTGTCCACTTAGAGGGGTGGGGTAGGGAGGGTGGGAGGGAGACGTAAGAGGGAGAGGATATGGGGATATATGTATATGTATAGCTGATTCATTTTGTTATAAAGCAGCAACTAACACACCAGTGTAAAGCAATTATACTCCAATAAAGATGTTAAAAAATTAAAAAGTAAAAAATAAATAAATGAGTAATGATCTAAACAAACACTTCATCAAAGAATATATGTGGATTCAAGGAAACATAGGAAAAGATGCTCAATACCACTACTCATTAGGACAAAGGAAAGTAAAACTACAATGAGATGCTACTACATAGCTATTAGAATAACAACAACAACAACAAAATCCTGACAACATCAAGTATTAGTTAGGAGTGGAGCAACTGGCACTCTATACTTTGCTAGCAGGAATGCAAATGGTACTGTCACTTTGGAAAACAGTTTGTCAATGTCTTATGAAAGTAAACACACATCTATCATATAACATTGCATTCCCATTCCTAGATACTTATCCAAGAAATAAAAACATATTCACACCAAAACCTGTATGCAAATGTTTACAGCAACTCTATTCAAAATCACCCAAAGTGGAAACCACTCAGATGTCCTTCAATAAAGTAAATGGATAAATTATGGTATAGTCACTCAAAGGAATAGTACTCAGAGATTTCACGGAACAAAGTATTGATTCACACACCATGGATAAGTCTCAATTTCATTTTGCTAAATGAAAGAACCAGAGCCAAAAGTCTACATGTCGTGTGATGCCACTCATATGATATCATGTAAAAGGCAAAACTACAGGGACAGGGAATGGACCAGTTGTTGCCAGGTGTAGGGGGTGGGGACAGGAGTTGTTTAAAAAGGGAAAGAATGAGGGCGTTTCAGGTGTAATGGAACCATTCTATTTTATGTTGGTGGTGGTGGTGGTTACATAACTCTATGCCTTTGTCAAAACCCAAAGAACTGCATGTCATAAAGAGAATGTTACTCTATGTGAGTAAAATATACAAATAAAAATGAATAAATAATATCTTAGAAGAAAAACAAAATAAGCAATTGGTAAAAGATGAAAAGTATTAAATAATTGTAATCACACAAAGAAACACTATCTCAATTCATATACAAGCACATAAGCTTATATATACATACTAGGCCTGGAGAGAAAAGTAATTTTTGTCTAAACATTGAACATATTAGCCCTGCCAAGGAATTTAAAGCTTCAACTGAGCTCTTCTAACTGCAAAGAGAAATTCAGAGCTAAATTTGAGTAAGTGCTGAATTGTTATGAATAAGAAAATAATTTACATTGTTACTATTATTGTTACCATGACAATGTTATAATATACAAATTATATATACAGTATATACATAAATATTATATACAATAGCACATTATAATTATGTTTCTAAGAAAGATGTATCAATAAAAAAGATAGAAGATGGGCAAGTAACCAAAAGAGGAATCAAAGAGCACTTATAAGAGGACAACTGACACTTAAGAATTGCTTGAATTACTATGACACTTCCCCCCAATAATGGTAAACTCTACAACAAAGACAGAGAACGTGGAGTGGGGCAGGTGCCACTCAAGGAAGGGACTGAGTTTCACGTTTGAGTGACATCAGTCTGATGATAAAGGAAGAGTCACTAGGGACAGAAAAAATAGCAAGAAATCTGAGAAGACAGGGATTCAGATCCAAAGGTGACATGGAAATAAAAATCCCCTCATTAATTCACAGAAATTTGTGGGAGAGCATTTGACTTTTCAAATTTTATAATGGAGGGAGGCTCAAACCAATCTCTTAGGAGAAGGGAATCTCTAGTTGGCACATGGGTTACATATGGGATATCTGGGAGCAATCAAACTGTTCACTGTCAAATAACTTACAAAAATAAACCACTAGAAATCAAGTGTTTGTATAAATCAAGAAGTGAAGAAGACATATAAGCAATAAATTGGTGAAATTGAAATTGGAGAAACCAGAAGTTAGTATTCAAAGGTAGTAAGTAGAAACTTCTGTGAAGCCTATATAGTACCCCAGATTAGAGGTTCAAAATTTTCTTACTCTCCTGTCACTCACTCTCTCACTACACTCACTCTCTATTTTGTCCCTAGTTAAGACTTTCGGTTACCTCACACCCTCCTATCTTCCCAATTATCAGTCCACTTTTCAGTTTCACTTGCCTCCTTACCCTAGGCCCCCATAGGCAACCATTAAAACACAATGTCTATCTTAAAATCTGGATAATTCTGTCAAGAGCTGTGAAGGATCTGAGATTTTCCCCTACATGCAAGCTAATTCAGCCTGCCGCAGTTTCATGGATGGTGGCAGAAGACACAAGACTCCTGCATTAGTGACAAAGGGCCACTGGCCATTATAGGAATTGTAGTAGCCAGAGTATCAACACTTGCATCAGTTCCCCAAGTTACAATACTCACAGAGCAACAAGAAAAAGGCCAGTTGTCACCTGCACACATAGTGGGATACATACAGGAAAGAAATCCCGAGCTCAGGGAAACTGAATCTTTTATAATGGGTAGTAAGTCAGCCTAGATCTCGCCCTGGAGGAAGATACCATCTTTATTATACTGAACAGTCAGCAAACCCACCCTTTTCCCCAAGGGGAGACATTATCTTTTTTGTCCAAGCCTGTCCACTCTACAAATATACTTTGAAGACAGTTCCAAACAAAGGCAGTCAGTGCCTCTACTCACAAGATATGCAGAAATGCTAGCAGCCTTCCAACAGTCCCCAAATTTTCTCTCTTGGTTTTGGGGTCTTATATTTACTCTAGAAATTTATTAAATCACACCCTACAGCATCCTTTATGAAAAAGAATTTCAGGTGGTCCTCACAGACACTCAATTTTATCATTTTCACCTTTTGTCTATATTATAGCTGTCTGATTGCTCACCTCTGATTCGCAGAGAACCAATGATAATCTGCAAAGGATGTCCTCTAAGCCCTTACCACATAACTGGCCCTAACTGGACCAAAGTCCCTCTTCCCAAGAAATTGAACTTGAAACAAAAGACTGAGGTAGCCAACACGGTGCCATGTGCAAACTGAAGACACAGAAGATAACTAGCAAAGTCTTACTTTCTAAAAAATGTAATCTTTAGAGAGCAGAATGGAACAGTCATGCAGTGGGAAGCATTTCCAAGCCACCAGGCAATCCCACAAAGGGGAAGAAAAACAAGCTTTCTTGCTCCAATGAGGCCCAGCTCTATTATCTTCGACTGTGCTCCATGATAACTTCTTGTTTCCCGTGAAGTTCCCTACAATACCCCCAAGTAGTTTTACATTTTCTTTAACTTTTTAGGGTAGGTTTATAGTCTGTACCTATCAATTCTTGAATAACCCTTAAATACAATTTACCTTCCTAAGATCATCAAGCCACTCAAATCATGGCCCAATCTCCTTCTTCACTAAGGAGATAAAGGTAATTGTCATGAGCTCCTCTTATTCTACCTCAAAAGACTTATAATATCATCTATATCTAGAACATATACATGATAGCAATTTTTACTTTACACTGTATGCCTAATATGATGTGACAACCAGCAGTCCTTTGATCAAAGAAAGTATTTTCCCCTTTGTGTTAAATAGGCTTATAACTAGCTTTACAACATTATCAGAAATAAGCATGTTTGTTTTGGCAAAGATATCTTCAGCTCTGAAAAATGTCACTTTACTTTTAGAATCTTTTTAGCCTTTCATGACAAAAACTGATTCATTTTATTACGAAAAGTGTTATTTAACTCTTTCCCTGAAAGACAGTTTTGACTGCTTTACAAAGAGATCGCTATGCTTTCTTTTTTGGAAATTTAAGCGAAAACTTTCATGTCAAGCATTGTTTGATAGTTTCATTATTGCCAATGTGCCAGGGAAAGAGGGTAAGTAGATACACAGTCAAAATCCAATTTTCAGATGTTCATCATCATATTTCCTATGTAACTCTTCTTTTTGGGCTGCTTGGTGGAAATAATACACTTGTAAATCCACTTATTCTCTCTTCTGTTTACTTTACTGTGAGTTACATTAGTCTCATACTTTGACAAATCATCTTATTTCTCTGGTCCACTTTTGTGAATTTGGGATATAACTCAATAAAATAATATGCAAATTTCACAAATATAAGCAATAGCATGAAAGCACCTGACCTTCTCCTTGCTAACCGAATGTTAGCAAAGACCAAGTGAGCAATATTTCCTTCACAGTACCTGAACAACCAAGGATATAATAGTCATGAACCATTACAGAGAATGTAATTGAGAATGTATTGAGAAAGTAATCTGATGATGATATCATAATTAATCCTGCATTTCATATTTATTAAAGCTATTTCAAGCAATGTTTCATCCTTTTTCCCCTCTGGCACAGCTAAACTTCCTGTGGACCACTTGATACTCAGCCAGGTCATAAAGTAGGTCAAAGATTTTGCTTTGAGAAACACTCATCTGTTAGCTACCTGAAGGCAAAGATTTTCACCCGTTCCTTTGACTACCACACACCTAGACTGGCAGAGAACTAATATATGCCTAATAAAAGGTCACAGTCCTTAAATGTGAATATTTCAAATTTTGTCCTTTCACTTCCTTTGCCTTAACATCCTTTTGACTCCAAGGAGACAACTTTTGTAAGCATGACTTTTCAATCCAGTTTGGCCTCTCTGAATTTCTAATCCTTATTGCTACTTCCCTGCTGGAAAATTTCCACTTATGTGGTAAAAATCATCAAGTTTAATATTCCCAAAATAAACTCATTGCTATGTACTACATAACATAAAAAGCGCCTCACATTTCCCCCTGCCACTTGTCACATTATTCCATTAGTAATCCAGGCTCACCTTCTCAGCTTTTTATTTCCTCTTTCTCCCATATCTACTGTCAATATTAAAGCCTTATTATCCTTTTAAAATGTTTATTTTATTTATAGTTATGTTTAAATTACAACTGTAATATGGACTTATTTGAACAGCTAATACAATCCAAAGCTGCATAATAAAATAGTTGATAGTTCAACCCCAGCATCCATGTCCTACCTCTTTAACACAATCAGGGTTTCAAGACTGTTATGGCACAATGACTATTGATACCTAATTGATACCCAAATTCATGCCAAGCCTCTTTCCAGTTCTACTGCAACTACCATAACTCAGGTCTGCTCTATCAAAATGACCATTTTTCATGTTTGAGTCTTTCCACTTCGTCCATAATCCATTCTGCTCACTTCCACCATATAGATCTTAAGATCATGTTCTATTTTGCCACTCTCTAACAAAAAAAAAAAAAAAAAAAAAAAAAACACAGCCAGTTGAATAAAGTCTAAACTCCTTATTTTAACATTCAAGGATCTTCTATAGTTGCCAAGGCATAAAATAACAAAAATTTCGATTAGGAATTAAGTGAACAAACTTATCCATTACTAATTGTGTTATCCTAGGATAACACAATTAGTAATGTGTAGGATTACACATTCTATTCTAAGTCTCCTTCTTTCTCTATAGAATGAAAAATGAGTATATCAAACAAACATTCTAGTTAACTTTAAAATTATACAAGTCTATCTTTCAAATCTTAGCTTTCATTATTCCACTAAGTGTTCTCTACTTTTCAGTCCAATGAAACTACAGTTGATCCTTGAACATGGGTTTGAACTGTGTGGGTCCACTTACAGGTGAAAGTTTTCAATAAATATGCAAAAATGTACATGTACAACATAGTGTGCAAAACTTTTACTGAAGCAGATAGCCTATCCTTACAAAAACATAGGGTGAGTGACATTTAATATAAAGTTAATAATGTGCTAGTTTTCTGTTTCATAACTTTGCTTTCAAAGAATTACATTACTATATGGTATGCTTCTCTCTCGTAATTGGAGAAACTTCATATCAGCCTATCATCACAGGTAAGGGATTTTTTTTAATGTAATGATGTTTCCAATACTGTATTATGAATATGACTGAAACATTGTATGCTATACAAATTGATAATGATTCATTCATTAGTGTACAGGATAGGCTACTGTGAAGCAATCATATGTATTACACTAGGCTACCATAAAACAATCATAGTTCTGCCCCTTCATTACCAACGCATGAATCATTATACCTGTAAAGAAATATCAGTTTCTTTTTCACATTATCTTTTCATTTTTGATGTCTACTGTTAGTAATATGTATAACATCTAGTGTTGTATCTTGTGGATACTACTGATGTAGGTACTGATAGGTGATTCATCTTATAAACAGAGGAAATAAACCTAGGTTATGGATAAATATGATACAGTACTGTAAGTGTATTTTCTCTTCCTTATGATTTTCTTAACACTTTCTTTTCTCTAGCTCACTTTATTGTAAGAGTACAGTATACAATACATATAACACACAAAATATGCCTTAACCAACTGCTTATTTTATCAGTAAGACCTCCAGTCAACAGTAGGTTACTAGTAGTTAAGTTCTGGGGGAGTCAAAGATTTTCAACTGCATGGGGTCAAGTGCCCCAAATCCCCGCATTGTTAAGGGTCAACTATATGTGCCATTTGCTAGTACTACAACTGCCAGAGATTTTGCCCTTGCCATTCCTCTCTGTGAGCAATACTGAACTCTTACCCTTAATAAAATAGTATCTATACATCATGGTAACATTTTTCAGAAAAATTTTCCTTAACCAGGAAAGAATTATCTTCTATAAATCCCCAAAGCACGTGAATTTTGCTTCTAAACTGCATACTTTTTTAATATAGATTTTTTTAAAGTACTTTATAGTTTAAAACAGGTTTAGGTTCACAGCAAAATTGCGTGGAAGATACAGAGATTTCCCATATACTCCCTGACCCTGCACGTGCACAGCTTCACCCACTATCAACATCGCCCACCAGAGTGGGACATTTGCTACAATCGATGAAACTACTTTGTCACCCAGAGTTCATAGTTTACATCAGGGTTCACTCTTGATGTTGTACACTCTATGGGTTTAGACAAATGTATAGTGACATATACTTATCATTACAGTGTAATACAAAACAGTCTCAATGCCCCAAGAATCTTCTGTGCTCCACCTATTCATCCCTCCCTCCTCTATAACCTGTAGAAACCATTCATCATTTACTGTCTCCATAATTTTGCATTTTCCAGAATGTTGCTGGAATCATACATTATGTAGCTTTTTCAGTTTGGCTTCTTTCACTTAGGATTGTGCATTTAAGTTTCCTCCAGGTCATTTCATAACCTGACAGCTCATTTCTCTATAGAGATGAATAATATTCCATTGTCAGGGCGTACAACAGTTTATTTACCATTCACCTGCTGAAGTATAGCTTGATGGCTTCCAAGTCTGGGAATTATGTATAAACTGTTATAAACATCCATGTGCAGGTTTTTGTGTGGACATAAATTTTCAACTAATTTGGGTAAATACCAAAGTTTACAATTGATGTGTTGAAGGGCAAGAGAATGCTTAGTTTTGTAAGAAACTGCCAAACTGTCTTCCAACGTGGCTGTACAGTTTTGCTTTCCCACCAACAATGAATGAGAGTTTCTGTTGCTCCATATACTTGTCAGTATTTGGTACTGTCAGTGTTTTGGATTTATTCCATTCTAGGAGTGTGTAGTAGTATCTCATTATTGTTCTCATTTGCAATTCCTTAATAACAGATGATGTTGAGTATTATAACTATTTTTGTACACATTATATCTCCATTTTAATTATGGACTTCTTAAGGGTAGCCAAAGTTATTTATCTTTTTGTCATCTACTGAATGTAACATAATGCCTTAAAATAATTAATGAATAAATGTTAGGATTTTAGTGAAGAATTAAAAAAAAATATAAAGGATTGTCTCAGTTAATTAGAAGGATGAATGCAGTCTCCCAGGTGTCTAAGTTATAAGGCCAGAGTTAGTCATTGCTAGAATTGTAGTAATTTTCTATATTTGCAAATATTTATGTGTATATTATTTGTTCACAGATGGTATTCTTTCTTGTAATGAAATAGATCTGTAGGTCCAAGGTACATGACCTTAATGTACTACTCTTGGTGCTTTGTTTGTTTGCATAGACTGAGAGAGATTAACAGGAAAATGAGCTATACTTCCAATATGTTAACTCCTATCCAGGACCTCCCAAAACCTTCAGTAATGGCAATCTAACATTCAAAGTTAATTCAGCAAAGATCTATCATTTACTATATACTGGGCACTATTCTACAACAAGTTAACATGCTGTGAGCAAAAGCAAACAGTTTCTATTAATGATAAAGCTGATTACAGTAAAGTTAATGATAAAGCAAATGTAAAGATATACATTTCAGCTTTTCCCCCTATATCTAATAAAATATTTCAAGATCATATGCCATTCAGTATATTTTAAATCAATGTTATTTTAGTTTAGAAATAAATAAATCTGAAAAGAATAAGGTTAAAACCCTTTAAACTAAGTTCAAAATATTTACTTTATATCTATTCTTCATTTGCAAAATAAATATGTATATTTTAATTTCCTTATGGCTATGAGACAGTTGAATCTAGAAGACTCATTTTGACATTTGGACTTGAAGATGCATTTTTAACCATCTTTTTGCTTTTTGCTATGACTTCATCAGGTTTCCCATCCAAACTATATAATGGAATTTTTTTTTAAGTTAAAAGAAATTATATATATATATGTTCCACTGCATACAGATAGTATCCAAATGAATTTCAACCTCTCTGTTTTGGCAGAAATTCAGACTTATAAACAGCAGGCTTCCGTCTGGAATTATAGTCTATATAAAGAGGGAAAACAGATTGATATTCATTCACCATAGTTTACAAGAGCTGAGAATGCTTATCTCTTGATAAGGATGGCTGGAGGCCATCTGTAACAGATCACATGCAAATAAAAGTTTGGAATGTAAATTAATCTCTTAAAATACAATGCAACTGGAAAGTGATATATATGATATACATCCAATGCTCTTCTATAAATAATTGTCAAATAATTATAAATTCAGTAAAATTCTATTATGTGTAGATATTTAATATTTGTATGAATGAGTGTGCTGTCCTTTATATATGAAGTTAAAATTATCCAGTCACCATGAGTTAAATGTACGCTTTGAATTGTTGGTAGGATTTATTATCAGTCTATAGTGAGTCACAGTCTTTTAATCCTCTTTATGGTGTATACTCATAAACTGGCTGGAATGGGTCAAGGAAAGAGTTCATAGATAGTGTTAATATACAAAAATATGTAATGGAATTTTAGGTCTTGATAGTTTAAAATTTAAATAATATTTTCATTTGAATACACATATAACTATGTTCAGACAATGATTTTAAAGTTATTTTGCATTTTATTATAGTTGTATGTTTATTTCCTACTCTAAAGAAGTACTATGATATATTCAGATCAGGACATTATAGGAACTACTTTGTATTTTAAAACAAGTGTAAATGGTATATTATACATAGGTCTGGTACACAATGCAAAACTGTTTCACACACAATCACACAAATATGCTAACAGAGCCAAAGAAGTCCATTGGGGCCCCAGAGTCATAAACGTCCCATGTTTTTTAAAATCCTCAAATAAGCTAATACACTTTAGCTTGAAATCACAGCACAGAAACAAGAACTCAGCTTTAGCTGTGTTTTGCTAAAGATGGCTATGTAATGATGGCACACAGTTTCAGAAGGTCCTGGACATATGTGATAAAGTAGAAAAATTCCATAAATACTTGAGTGTATCTCCACTCAACTGTAATTACTTAATCATTTTAGAACATATTGTCAATTGAAAAACAGTAATTAAGTGCACTCTCTTCATTCTGATTTGTCTAAATGTTTGGAAAAGTGAGTTACATAATACTGAAGGAAAAAGCACACACACACACACACACATATGTATACCCACACATATATATATACATATATATACTGACATAAATGTGTGTAGGTATATATATATACACACACACATCTATGCACATTTTTATACCTATGCACATTTATATGTATGTATATGTGTATATATATGATAAGAACTGATCACTTGTGTCAGTTGATTGTGCTGTAATTAACAGATTAACCACCTTAAAATTACTTATACATCTAATATTTTGTACACAAAAATTTCCAGAAGCAGTGTTGTTTCAGATTTGGTTCTAAGTCAAGAAGGTATTATCATGACCCAAGTAATTTCTTTCTATTGGTCTCCTCTGTTATCCTCCCCATATCAGCTCTATCTCTCATGACTGCAAGCAGGCTTCAGAAATCCCAGACGTCATGTGCACTCACTGCCACAACCACCAAAGAAGAGTGTTTTATGCTTTTCATCTCTTTTTATTTGCGGAGAATTACCTTTCCTGACACCTTACAAAAGACTTTCCCTTTCCATTGGCACGGTCAAGTTTATATTCCAATGTCCTAGCTGCAGGGGAAGCTGGGAAAGCAAGTATATAAGCCTACAAGGGGAAGCCAGCTCTGCCCACAGAGAAGGACCAGGAGAGGGGCAGGGGTTGGGAGAATTATCTGCAAGTCTACCACATCTCTAGATTTGTCTAATTTACCCAAGGTTGTTCAAAGTTTGTCTACGTACCTACCTATCGCCTTTTTTTCTCTCTCCCTCTCCCCCGCCACACAGACACACATACACACATACGTGCACCCATGTGTGCACTTTTCTCCTGCAGTTATTAGCTGTGTAAAGGAGATGCTGTTTATTATGATGTTCTAAGACATCACCTCTCTACTATATCCAGATTGTAATGAAAACTCTTAAACCTTGGCTGGATTTTTACCTACAAGGATTACAGAAGCCTTTCTTGGCATCTGTAAAAACAAAGAGCTGTCACAGGTTTGTAGCTCTTAAAAAAATAAATAAATAAAATAAAAAGGAAGGGGAGAAGAGAAAAGCAATAAAAATGTGTGTTGGACTCATGTATTTCTCTTATAAGTTAGTTGGGGGGAAATGTACCCATGCCCAGCATTGCTAAATGCCTTTATTCAAAATTCAAATATTAAAAGATGTTACACATTTTGTTTCCCCTTATTCATTTTTCAAGATCTACTGTGTCAGCTCTCTCATCTTCAGCAGTTTTTGGATGATAAGTTATAGTTCATTTTTGCACGTAATTGATATAGAGACAACTCACCTAAATGCAAGTATCTTTTAAAGAGCTAATATTTAACATACAGATATTTAACTGACTCCAATGCAATTGATTCAAATTAATGGAAAGTGTACAGTGAAAAGGATTTTCAAATGACTTATCAGAATCTTATAATTACAGCCTTGTGTTAAATCATTTATAAATAAAATTGAAAATGACACATCAGAAATTATTGAGATGGTTTTCATGAAACACTAAATCATGACTGTATCATTTTTCTCAAATCTGCATTTTATGATTTTATTACTGACAATTGGTATCCTGTATATGCTCTTTCTAATTACACTCACTCAAAGTTGAAATTAATAAAAAGAAAAACCCAAGGATGGGTCACAAATAGCAAAATTAATATCTCTCAACACAGAAACCCAAGCAGTTAAGTAAAATCATAAGTTGCAAATCTTGGTGTTTCTATTAATGCAAAATAATGAAAAGGCCAAACTTCATTTGTATAAATTTTATGTGTGTATTGACACATGGTGACCTTTTAAAATCATAAAAGCCATGTTTTCCTTTATTTGAAGGCTCAGTGTTTGTAAAATAATGTTAGTTTTTTGGGTTTTTTTTTTCCAAAAAGAATGCTATTTAACTTCATATGTACCTGTCTGTGCCAAAACAGCTTTTATGTTGCCATTGCATTGAGGCCAAATATGCCTGTTTTACAAGTGGTTGTATGCATTTTATTTTCCATTAGCAATGGTCAAGATATCTGAGACCTTAATAAGAGTCACCTTGTCTGGAATTCTTTACCAGCATTGCTTCAGTAAGGTGAAGTAGCATAATATTGGCATAAGGTACAAAAGTGGATCAATAACCTATTTTTTAAAAATCCCTTCCAGCATGTAAAGAATTTATTTTTCTACTCTGCAAGCTAATCTCTATGTAAGTTTCTCACTTAAAAATAGTTAGATAACTGCAGGGAATAGATATATTCATAAAGACCCCAAAAAGGTAGTAAAATCTCATTTTCTGACAAAATGAAAAGGGTCATTATGTGAATGAACCTTCTTTTTTTTCCTTATGTTTGAAAAATGCATTAATTTTTAAATAACAGATTCCCTTCTGGAATGTCTATGCTGAAGACACTGTTTCCCTCAATATTCCTTGAGGACACGGAGCAACTTATTTGCACTATTGTATCCGGTTCATGAAATATTAAAGCTACATGGAAATGGATGCTTAAATGTGTGCACATATTTTCCCTCATAGAAATCCTTAGTCAACTATATTACAAAGACTCTATCTCCCCGTTTTAATCAAAGTACGAAAATCTCACACCTTATGGAAATTGCTGATCAGAGCCATTTGAGACTGGAAACCACACACATTCACAGCATTTTAAACTGTATACAGCAGCGGTCCCCAAACTTTTGGGCACCAGGGGCCGGTTTCATGGAAGACAATTTTTCCACAGGCAAGGGGTGGAGGGGGGTGATTCAGGTGGTAATGGGAGCGATGGGGACTCAAGCAAACCTTTCTGAGGAGATTTCTTCACACTCTGTTAACTGTAAAACAGACGAATCTCCTGCAAATTTCCATACAATGGAAAGATTATTTGGCATTTACAGAATCCACCAGGAAGGGACTTATTCCTTGCAACAGTTTAACTTATTTTCCATGAACTTTTGCCTTTCTCCATGCACAAAAGTCACACTGAAAAGTTCAAGAAACTAAATAATATTCAACAATGGGTATTTCCTCTAAATTGAATAATTGTTGTTTAATTATATATAGTAAAAAAATCACATTATAACTTTTTAGATATTTTCAAGAGCACTTTTGAGAAGGTTTTTTTAAACTGCTAGGCAGATATTTTAGAGCTTTTGGAGATGGATTTCTGCTACCCTCACAGTCTCTCAAATGTACTTAAAGTGTAGATATAGCTAAGAATATAACTAAGTAGATATAGCTAAGTAGATATATAATTTCCTGGGTTGAGGGTGGTTTGGCGGGAGGTGGGGAGGAGGATGTAATGATGAATTTGTACAGATCCACTACTCAGATAGAGAAAACAATATAAAACAGCACTAACATATATAAGAATTAAGCAAGTTTCAGTAATAGTCAATATATTATTTCATTTAATTTAGTCTTTATAATTAAGAAAATGTAAAGAAACCTGAATCGTATCATCTTTATCCTTTTCTCCTAAGTTCGTCCTTTTAAACCAAGGGTAGATGACAAATGGCATTTCAGAGTTGAACAGATCCACAGGCAAAATCTAATCCAATACCTTCATTTCATAGTTCAGCAAGGTGAGGTTAAAAAAAGAGACAAATTAATATTTGACTTGTCTACATTAAACACATGCGTGAGGGCTGATAATACTCTAAAAGAACAAAGCCACATGTTTTTATTCAACATTTACTGTATGCTTACTTTGTGCCAGGGGCTACACAATAGTGGGGAGAAAGTTAGATTCTGCCTGTTCCATGAAACTTATCTCATGGAAATGACAAGCTTTAATTAATTAATCACATTGAGGCCGGAGATGGATGGGCTCCAGATTAGACATTTACAACTGGCCTTATGTTTACATTTCATGGGGCAGGAAAAAGTGGGCTTTGAGCTGGACACTTGCAACTAGCATCCTGTTTGCATTTCCTGAGACAGGAGATAGGCGGGCTTCAGGTTAGACATTCAAAATCAGCCTCCTGTTTGCTCTCCGAAATGGAAGCAATGACAGAGACAGGGTAAATAGCCAAGCTCTGTCTCTTGTGGATGATTTAAGATAACGGTCATGGCAGGAACAAAGAGAGGCAAAACCTTGTCTGAGTAACGGATCAAGGGATTTCCACTTCCCCTCTCCTTGGGGCAAGGGAGACACAACACTTGTGCAGAAAGGCTCCTTAGGAGTCACAAGTCAGGGGACAACTCCAGGCCATGGTGACTCTTGCTTCTCTCAGAGGCCTTCGTATCGGGGTCCATTTTGGCTGAGAGGTGCGTGCGCACCTAAGGGGAGGGTCCTGAGACAAATTAGCCAGGGGTTACAAAGCAAGATGATTGGCCAGAAGGGAGACAAAGACCTGGAAAACTGCCCCCTTATAAAGGATTTAAACTTCCCAAAGGTGCGACTCTCTCTGAGTTTGCCCATGCATCTTTCAGCATGTACTCCACTTTTCCAATATACTTTTTACTGTTCTCTTTACCTTCTGCCTCCATGCCTGAATCTTTCTTGACAAGGCAGGCAAGAACTGGGGGTTTAGGTCCTAGCAGCTGGCCTCTGTGGTCTAGCAATTAGGACTCCTGGTCTGGGAATTAAAGTCTTGCTTCCAGCTACTGCTCGCTGCTGCTTGCTGCAAGTTGCCGCTTACTGCTGTGTGCGTCCAAAATCAATACTAGCATATGTATTATCATAAAGTGAGATAAGTGCTAAGAAGTAACGTTAATGAGACAGAAACCTATCTTAGGTTTGAAAAAGGCATTGCCTGAAATGATACCTGAAGAATGTAGAGGAGTTAACTAGCAGAAAGAGATTATGGGAGAGTGGTTCGATTTCCTGGCACAGGAAACAACGTATACAAAGGCCTTTGTGGGGTGAGAGCATCATCAGTTTAAGAATGTGAATGCATATAGATCTACAGAAATCACCTAAGCTGAAGAGACAGAGGAAATGGATTCAAAAAATGAACACAGCTTCAAAGCTTTATGGGAAAATATCAAATGTTGTATCCTATGAGTAATTGAAGTCCCAGAAGACAGGGAGACAGAGAATGGGGCAAAGGAAACATTTGAAGAAACAGTGGGCAAAAACTTCTCAAATTTGATGAAGACGTAAACTTACAAGACTCAATAAGCTCATTAGACTCCAAAGAAAATGCAAAGAAAACCCCAGGTAATCATAGCATAGTAAAACTGCTGTAAACCAAAGTTAAAAAGATCATCTTCAAAACAACTAAGTAAAAAAACATTATTCCATACAGAATAATAACAACTTAGACTACTGTGGATTTCTCATTAGAAAGCATGCAAGTCAGGTCAGTGGGAAAATATCTGAAAGTTCTGAAGGGATTTATTAGTTTCTACTCTTGTATTATTTACTTTCTCTGGATTACTTATTTTCTTTAATTTCTCAAATTTAACAGGATATCTCATTGATTTTCAGTCCTCATTTTGTATAAAAAGAAGCACTAAAAGTGATAAATACCAACGTGACTGCATCACTAAATTTCTGATATAATTTTTATCACCTAGTTTAAAATATTTTCTAATTTCCATTTTGATTTTTTCTGCAATGCATGAGTTATTTAAAAGTGTGCTTTTAAAATTGCCAATTCTATTTTTTAATAATTCACTTTTAATTTTTAATCTGAGTCAAAATGGAATGTAGGAATCAGAGGCTTAGAAATTCATCAACACCTGTTCTTATAGTATAATGCATATCCAATTTTTACAAATGATTTGTATATTCTTGATAACAATGTGAAGGCTGTAACTGCTAGGTACAAGCTAAATACATATGCTTATTAGACCAAGCTTATTTACAGTTGGATTAAATCTTGTATTTCTTTAGTAAAGGATAATCAAATCAGACAAAAATTAAAAGGGAGATATGAGATATACTTCTAACTATCATGGTGGCTTTGTCTATTGTTCCATGTAATTCTGTCAAATTTTTCTTTATATATAATAAAGGTTACACTATTCGTAGCATGCAAGTTAATAATTGTTTTCTTTTTATGTTTATGTAAAGACTCTCCTTATCCATAATAATATTGTTACTAATAATGAAATTGTATTTAGTTTGCCATAAATATACATTCACCTGCTGTGTTAATAGTCACTGAAATCTTTTAATTTTAATTTGTAACTTTATAATTTGATACATCACTTCTAAAGACCAGATTAGCTGGATTTATATTTTTATCTAATGTGCTCATTTTTCCTTTTTAATCAAACATTTTATTTATTTTAATGTATTTAATGATATATTTAGATTGAATTGTATGAGTTCATTTTGTGCTCACCTTTCTCCTTTACATACATTTCTATTTTCCTCCATTTATACAATTTTTAGAATACACTGAAGTTATTTTTTATTTCACTTTTGTTCTCTAACAAGTTGAACACTATTTTTTCTATTCTTAGATGAATAAGTTTATGTTTTAAATGCATATTTAATAAAGTCCAAACCTAAACAATATTTCAGCTCTCCTTTTATTCAATACAAGCTTAAATCGCTTTAAATTCCATAAGTCATCTTCCATTTAAGATGTTATTTTTGTTCAGAACTTTGCTACCACTTTTTTATTTCCCAGTATTACATATTAACATAATTATTTTACGATAATATTTAGTATGCCCTCATGTGTTCTAATTTTTATGTTCACAGTTTATTCTGACATCCTGATCATTCCTTTTGAGATCTCTGTATTCCTTCTTCCCAAAACATATCCTCTAAAATTTCTTTGGTGAGTGTCTATTAATGGTATTCTCTCATAGGAAAATGTCTCATTACACCTTCTTATTTCTTCTCAGCATTTTGAAGTCATTTGGTTTCCATTACTGATCTTCAGACGTAAGCTGTTTACGTAATTGTTCTTAAATAGTGTTTTCTTTCTTTCTTTCTGCTTTTAAAGTTTTTCTCCTTTTCCATGGCTTTCTGATATTTCACTACTATGTGTCTAGTTATGAATTTCCTTTTTTTTGGTCCTGCTCAATATTTGCTATATTTCCTGAATTTGTGGATTCATCTCTTTCAAAGATCCTAATTCTAAGAAAATATATACTCAAAAAGCTCATCTCCTTTATCTGCTATCTTCTACCTATGGAACTCTAATTAAATTTTTGACCTCATTTTATTCTCCATGTGTCCTAATCCCTTTTCCTTATTTGCTATCACCATGTCCATCTATTACATCTAAAGAAACTATCCAAGCTTATCTTTCAGTTCACAAATTCAATATTAAATTGTGTCTAATCTGCTGTTTAACTTCTCTACTGACACTGAGAGAATGCCACCTGAAGATGGTCACAGCCAATGAACACCAAAGACTGTCAGTAAACCAACAGAAACTAAAAGAGTGATTCTCCCTCCCAGCCCTCAGAAGGAATCCAGCCTGCTAACACCTTTATTTTGGACTTCTAGCCTCTAGAGCTGTGAGAAAATATATTTCTGTTGTTTTAAGCCACCCAGTTTTTGTTACTTTTTTATGGTAGCCCTAGAAAACTAGTACTAGTTCATTTTTAGAAGTATCTGGTTCTTTTGAAAACCTTCCTGTCTTTTTTGGATGAATATCTCATTTCTTTCTTACATTTTGAGTCTATATTTTGAAAGGCATATAAAACATATTCCCCATATATGTCATATATAATAATTCTAATATCAATTCTAGGAGGTGTGATTCTTCTCTTTGCAATTTCTGCTGACTCTTGGTGATGTGTGCTTGTTTTACAATTTGTAATTTTGGCAAATTCAAGTACAGTTGAGCTGTATCTATTGGAATCCTGAGAGGTGTGTGATTAAAGTAGATCA